>NC_091838.1:71800230-73000230 GCF_037783145.1 Equus przewalskii
GGATATAAATAGGTACATATACATATATTTTTTTCTCTTCCTCCTGTCTGGAAAGAATTATAACTAAGTGAGACACCCCACTTTGGAAACTGATACTGGGATAGAAATTCCCATTATAAACAGGGTGACCAAATACTTTCTAAACTGAGATCCATTTGAGAGTAAAAGAGGGTGTTCTCAATAATTTCAAAGGGAAACAGGCATGAACTCAGACTGTCTTGGGCAAACTGAGATGAATGGATAACCTAAATGATGCAGATAGGTGATTTTTTATTTTTCTTTGGGTGGGGAGGGGTGGGGGGAGAACTGGTAATTTATTACAATTTAAAAATAAGCACATTACACTACTGCCCACAGGATTTTTGTTTTTGTTATGTTTTTCAAGTTTGGAGTCATTCTCTCCCCTGAGAGACCCCTGGATTCATTCTAGGCTGGAGAAAACGGGAAATGCAAAGACCAGGGGATAGGAATAAGCTTGATATGTCCTAGGAAGGGATGTGAGGCCAAGACGGCCGGAGAAAAGAGAGTAACGAAGAGAGTGATGAGCAGGCCCAGTTCATGTAGGTCTGCTTCTCCTCCTCCCTTCAAAACACAATAAAGCAAGGAAAAGGGCTACATTTCTAGCATCTCTGGCTGAGTCCAGAGCCTGGCACCTTATGGGCTTTATACTCTTGGACCACTTGTTCAACTTCTGTCTGTCTCAGTCTCTTTAACTTTATCATGGGGAGGATAATAGAACCTACTTCAAGGAACTGTAAGGATTGCATGTGCTAATACATGTCAGTGGAGCACAGAGCAAGTGTCTAAGTATTCAAAAAATGTTAGTGGTTGATATTGTTATTCATCTCATAGGGGCAGTAGCTTTTTCCAAGGAAGACACAGATCAGACCCATGGGTTGATTTTTGAGACCCTAGCACTGGTCCTGAGTGTTTCTCCCACTACTGAATTTTCTAAGTACTGAGATGATTAATTTTTAAATATCTTTTAGATTCTGGAAAAGTGTTCATAGGTCTAGTAGTCTACTCTGAAATTGTCCACAAACAGACTTCCAGCTTTAATTTTCAATTACTTAAGTACTTGTTTTAGATGCCCCAACTCTATAATCTATATCCATGGACCTCAAGGTCACCTTAGAAATAGCTGGGAACCTTTCCAGGGTTTCCTCCTTCAAATGGTAAAAAACTCAAGACCTATCCTAAAAGATAATCATAGAACCACCAACATACATAATAATTAATTGCAGCCAACATTGATTGATTCTTTCCTTCATGCCAGCTGACCACCTTGATAAGTGCTTTCAGGATATTACCTTATTTAATTCTCAGACTAACTACATGAGTTTAGAGAGGTTAGGTAGCAGAGCTGAGTATGGAGTTTGAAGGACTGGAATCCAAATGCAAGTCAGCCTACACTTAGGTCTGTGCTGTGCTGCTCCCCCACAGGCAGAAGTGGTTCTAGGATAGCAGCAGATATTATAGGCAGAGAGTCACCAAAGTCTGCTTCAGCCTTTTAACCTACAAATCCTGAAGAAATAGCTTGGCTGATACCTCTGTCTCTGCCAAAAAGGAAATGTCTCCATCTTAATAGCGATCCAGAGTTTCCTAGTGCTTATGCTACTCGTGGGATGTCAGATGAAACATGTTAGGAAAGAGCATCCCCATCAGGTCACTGAACTGCTATGGATGACATTAATCCGGGGCTGCATGAGTGATACTCCTGTGACCTGATATGTGTGATGCACTGTTGAAAGGATCTAACCTATTTCCAGAGAATGACTTTCCATCCAGAGAATCTGTGCCTTGCCCAGTGGTGGCAGGAACAGTACTCGGAATTCTGACACCAGCCTGAATTTGTGCGTGGTTAAGTGGTATTGAGCATTCACCTTATTAGACCTTTATTGGATCCAGCAAATTTAAGGAAAGCCTTTATAGGAAAAGAACTGACTCTGGGCTTGCTACTATGTAATTCTACTCTGTCTTCTATTTCAAGGTGACTAGCACATCTCAGTTATCAAATTTCAGGGAGAGAAGGACATTAAAACCAATGGAGAGGTAGTCTTGTGTGGTAGTGACAAGTATGGAAGCATGGTTTCTGAGGTCAGTGTAAGGGGGTTCACATCTCAGCTTTGGAAATTAATACCTAAGTGACTAGTTGCTCAAAACTCTCTGTTCTTAAGTTTCCTTTGGCATCTACTGTATATGGTTGTTGAAAGGATCATTTGGGATTACGAATGTAAAAAAGCTTAATTCATGTGGAAGAACCTGTTCATTTGTTGACCCAACCTGCATTCATGATCCCTATTCCTTTGGCCACATTCAAGCTAAGGATGGTCATGTGACACACTTTTGTCCAATGGAACAAAAGCAGACTACTTTTGGGTGGGCTTCTGAAAATATTTGTATTATACTTATAAAAAAGATCTGTCTTTTGCCTGTTTAGTGTCTCTCTCACTCACTCACATCCTTTTTTGTTTACTGGAACATAGATGTGAGGTCAATAGTACTACAACCATCTTGTAACCATGAATTAATACATGAAAACAATTAGAACAATTCTTGTCACATGGAGAGTACTACAAAATGTTCATATTACTATCATCATCATCATCAATTTTATCATTATTATGAGTGCGAAGATTAGTAAATAATACCATTAGTAAATGATAGCAGAGTAAAAAAATAGAAACTTTCTTAGTACTTGATAGTATTGATAAGCCAATGTACCCACCTGAACCACCTTACCCAGGATTTCTTCAAATATTAAACAAATAACTCTGTTTCTCTAATTCACTGTTAATCAGGCATTGTGTTCCTTTGAGCTAAATACAATCCACAGTGTTACAACACAGGATCTGTTAGTCCTTTTTTTTTTTTTTTCATTATTTTAGTCTGAAGGAGCAGCTAATACTGGAACTCCTAGTACAAAACCTCCACCAAATGGTCATCCAGCTTCTGCATGAACAATTCCAGTGACTGGAAACTCGCTACCTGCGCAGGCAGCCTATTCTACCTTAGGGCAGATCTGACATCTGGAAACATATTCCTTATGCTGAGCAATATCTGTTTTCTTGGATTTAAATATTTTGTTTTTAATTTCTGGGAGCTGTACTGAACCTGTTGATTTTCTTGTCTGCAACAGATTTCTAGGGAGTATATTTATTCTTGTTAAAATTCTTATGTTTGGTTTGAAGGTATAACAGATTCTGGATGTGATGCAAAATTTTGACATTTCTCTTCGCTCTTCCTTTACGCATCTCTCTCAAAATTTTCCTTTTCCCCCGTGGACATATTTCACCCTCATCACTTCTCTGTGATGGTCCAGGGGTGCCTAAGGTTATTTCTTTATGAATTCCACTTCAGGACCCAGGATCTCCAGATCCAGATGTTCCCTCTCCCTCCTTTTAAAAGGGACTTATTCTTATCTCCATTTGTCACTAATCAAATGTTTTCTTATGTTGAGCTATAAATGACTGCTGGTAGTTAGATCACCAGGTAAAATATTTGTCAGAAAATCAGCTATCTGAACACTAAGGAGTAATATTAACAATGAAAAAAGTGTTTGTACACCGATATCAGACCCAATCCAAGCTGGCCTACCTACACACCACAGAGTTGGTATGCAATTAAAAGGAACAACATAAATCTCAAAATTGGAATTGATGGCTTGTCTGTAGGAATTCATCTTTGGCACAGATCTGTAGCTATATTCATGATTGGGCATAGGTCCCCCAGGATTTAAAGTGCCATCACCCCAGTTGGCTGACACCCTTTGCAGGAAGTTAGTGATCATAAACATGTTAAGTGAATGAGCTCTTGTTTGCTTACAGATTTGATGGCACCTAGTAATTAGTGGATACCAGGCCACAAAGTGCAAAAGGAGTTATCTCACTCCCCTAAAGTGTGTTGGACCAGAAGACTGGGGGTGGAAAAGCATATTGGAGAGATAGTAAAAACAGAAGTTACCACATCTACCCAAGCGGATTTGTCTGACTTCCATGAAGTCTACTTCTATTTTTGGCACTTATGATGTTTTTCAAGGATGGTTGTTTCAATCCTCTTTAAAGCTAGTATTTCCGGGCTTGTGGAAAGGCCCCCCTTTGCCATCAAAGTCCCATCCAGGTGAATGGGGAAGGACTGGTCAGATAGGAAGGAATGAGAAAAAGTTTCAACAATTTCTTGAGGAATGATGTCAACATGTGGAGAAGCCTAAATCTGATTTTCTCTCTTATGAAGCACTCCTACACCTAGGTAAACCAAATCTCGACATGACAAATATCACAAAAGCAATTGGGTTATTCTTTGGGGTGGCCTGGGCAAAAGACGCACTGGGCCTTGATAACATTTTGTTCTTCACAGAAATCATCAGAACTGGAATGGAGGGAATTTCACTGAATTGAGGGTCTGGGAGCTGAGGCATCAGGCACATGTCTGTCGGTAAGAAGATGCCCAAGAAGCATCTCTTTCTACCCCACCACACCCACCACCCAAACATCACGTCTTACAAAGATGGCCTGTTGGTGCTGAAAGGGACCCTTTCCTGGTGCAAAATTCCCTTTGTACCAAATCTCAGTGAAGTCACAGAGTTTATGAGAGAAATCAGTCAAAAGAGTAACAACATGGGCTCCCAAGGCAAGCTTCATGCTTTCCATTCCCTTCTCCACTACTAGGTAATCATGTAGTTTTAAATACGTGTTTTAAGCTGAGACCTAAATAATGAACAGGAGTGAGCTATCCATAGTTAAGGGAAGGTGTCCCAGCTAAGGGCAGAGCCAGAGTCCAAAGCTTAGAACTGAGAGAACAAGCATGCTACCGTACCTAAAAGAAGTCCAGCTTGACTGGAGCATAAAGTGAGGGGTGGGTAGGTGGTGGTGGGGATGGTAGCAAAAGACAGTCTCGTAAGGGGCTCTAGCCTAAGTTTTCATTTCTATCAAATGGAGACAATAATGGCATTTTCTTCAAAGGTTGTTGAAAGGATTAATGATAATACCCTTAAAGCCCTTAAAACAGTGATATTCAATAAATGTTAAGTATTGATCATTTATTCACTAAATATCTAACAAGGACCTATACTATGCCAAGAACTGTGCTAAATGTTCAACAAAATGCTGAACAAAACATACAAAACCTCCTGAGCCCAGGGAACTTACAGTATATTGAGGAGAAAGTAAGTTAAATGGATAATAGCAGTACAGGGTCATAAGTTCTGCCAGAGGTTAGCACAAGAGTGTCCTGGGGATCACAGAAGAAATGTTGACCCCATTGTCAGTGAAGACTTCCCTGAAGAAGCGATGTGTAGATAGTTGGATGATGGTGCTAGTGCTAGGGAGAGATGGGAGGTGGGTATTCCAGGCAGAGGGAGCAAGACCTCCCCAGCGCTTACAGAAAGATAGAGTAAGCCTGTTTTAAGGAACAAAATAAAGCTCAGTGAGGGGGCGAGAGGAGTGGTACATCACGAGGGAGAAAAGGCAGAAGGAAAACCTAGAGGAATTAGGATAATGGAAGTGCATTGGGGGAGGGGCTTTATATGGAGAGTTTGTTGATCAGATTTCCATTTTATAATGGAAGGTGGGAAAAACAAAGAAAGAAACACCTTCTCCTCTTTGGTTCTCAATTCTCATGTCTTCTAATCCTTTGGAAACATCTTTTCCTCCGTCATCTCCAGAGGCCCTCGACTCTGGGCCCTGGAGAGATAAAAGGGGCTCATATCCAAAGTGGTCAAGACAGGGAAGCCTAGGGCGGATTGTGTTTCTTTCCATCCTCAATACCGCAGAGTCAGGTGTTAGAGGCACAGTTGCTGGTGGCTCATTCTCTGTGCAGATCGCCTGCGGCTTTCTGTCCTGGTTTCTCCAGAGGCAGGGGCTGGGTTTACCAGAGTCCCCCCTCCTAAATGCTGAGGAGGTGGTGTCACCCTCATGAGCTTGTGGCTTGTGGCAAATACTGCTTCCATCCGCAAAGTGCTTCAAAATTCACATTTTCAAATCTTTCATGGTTGTGACTTCATTAAATACACTCTTCCAATAATGCTGTGGAATTATGAAAAAGATTTATTGAAGCTGTTTGGTTTAAAGAAAAAAGTGAAAGTAATGAATCTGGTTCAGAACTCCAAAGTTTTAGTCCTGCCTCTGCCACTCACTAGCTATCTGACTTGGTACAGATACGATAACCTTCCAATAGCTCTGCCTCTTAAGGATTGGGAACTAGGTGATTTCTAAGTCCTTTCTCCCTTTATGTTCTCTGATCCTATCTTCAAATTTTAGAGATGAGGAAAGAGAGGTTTAGAGCTGGACAGGGATTTCTACGCCATCTCCCAGTTAGTTACTTAATTAGCACAGGCTCATTCAGGAGAATTTTTGTTTTCATATGAGTTTGCAAAATTACTCCGTAGTACCAATTGTAGAGTGTTTTACCTTGAATGTTGAAGAACGAAAGCGTAGCATGGGCCAGTTTCATCGGCCTAGTTGGTTTTAAAGTCAGGATCTCCATGCTTTTCTCAATTCCCTTTCCCCTTCCCTGTTTGAGTCAATCGCGGGATGAAACCATTCACTCTAAAATTAGCTGGTAGGGTTCTTTCATCTTGGATTCTTTTGAAATGAAAATTTAAACCCAAGCCTCAAGTAACTGAAAATCTAGTTTTTCTTCCACAAACTTCTGGAATGTCTGGACTTCTGCCCTTACCAGACCAACACAAGGCTTTCTCAAGTGGGATGCCATTTTTATCCCAAACCAGCTCTTTGGAGGGAGGTTACTAAAAACATATTGGCCAAGGTTCTTTACTTCAAACCACGTCATGTTTCTCTCTGGGGTTTCATGTATCGACTCCGTGTACCCAGGACATCCAAAGAGCCCTCCTTTGCCACCGTTGAGCTGCCATCCTTGAGCTGGATGAACATGAAGTACAAAACTGACAGAGCTGCGAGTTCCTCAGCCAGCGCATGTGGGAGACTAATGTGCACTTTCGAATCTAAATGCTGAGGCAGTCTGTTCTTTGGCCACCACAGAAGAGCTGACAGTCAGGACGGTGGAAAAGAAGCCAGCTCGTGGGATCTGCTACACATCCACCCAAGGGCTGTGGTTACAAGAACACCATGGAGTAAGCAGAGCTCATGGTCTGTAGCCGTGGCACGCGTGGTTTAGGGGCTTACTGATCCAGTTCAGGGTGAACTACTCTGGACTCAGCAGGCAAGTGTAAAATTGTCCTCTGGGGAGGCATTCCCCATTTAGCTACCCTGTCATAAATTCTGTAGCGCTAGCTGCCAGGCTGCTGGCCACGGAGGGCCCAGCTGTCCAAATCACGGAGTCCTCAGGAGCACTGTGAACCTCAACATCCCCTATGAGTGAGTGGAAGCAAAGCATTTCATTTCTAATCACTGGAATCAGAGAGCCATGGGTTTAAATATCAAATACTGATGAGTGACCTCGGATAAATTTTTCAAATAATAGTTTTCAAAATAATAGTTTTCTCATGTGTAAATGTACACATACGCACACTGCATTTAACACAGTACCTGGCACTAGTAAGTGCTAATTAATTACAAATGATAACGATAAACATAATAATAAGAATATTATCAGATGGGGGCTGGCCCTGTGACTGAGTGGTTAAGTTTGCATGCTCTGCTTCGGCGGCCCTGAGCTTGGGAGGTTCGGATCCCAGGTGTGAACCCAGTAACCTTCATCAAACCATGCTGAGGGAGCGTCCCACAGAGCAGAACCAGAGGGACCTACAACTAGAATATACAACTATGTACTGGGGCGCTTTGGGGAGAAGAAGAAAAAGAAGATTGGGAACAAATGTTAGCTCAGGTGCCTATCTTTAAAAAAAAAAGAATATCATTAGGAAGGATCTGTAACCAATGGAAACTATGAGCTTTGGGTTAGATAGATGAGGGGTTGAATCCTGTGTCTGCTATTTCCTCTCCTTGTGCCTGCTGGGCATATGTTTTGTTTGTTTGCTTGCTGGAAAGTGGAGTCCTAATGTCTACATGGGAGGAGGGTTTTTTGAGGATTGGAAATATTTCATGAAAAGCCCTGAGCATGTTGCCCAGCATATAGAAGACACTTCATTCATGGGATTACCATTATGACATCTCACTTTGTTCTTTGGTTACACAAGGAAGTTGACCCAGATGACCCCTGAGTTCTGTTCTTTCATGGGTCTATGACACAAAATCCATGATCTGAAAGAGCTCAGAAAAACACTGTGGATGTAGAATATGCTTGTCATCAAGCATTTCAGAGGAAAAGCCCACAGGGCAGCCCTCACACTTGGCCCACACATGTGCCTTTCCTTGCTCCCTCCCCCGGCTCCCTATAAGGATACTCTCGCAGCCTCGCCTGACCTCTGTGCGATGACATTGCTGACTTTTACACAAGTGCACTGAAGCAACACTTTATGAACCGACCAGGACAGAACTACGCAACCACGGAGCACTGAGTCCTTTTGTGCTGCTGTGGACACATTGAGCCCCATAATTCCCTGGGGACTGGCTAAGCCTCCACAGCACAGGAAATGAGACCCCTCACTGCTGGATGTACAGCACAGGACTCAGTCATTAATATTCACACCCCGCCCAGACTTGGCTTTCTGTGGGATGTTTTAGATTATGGGAGGGGAGGGGATGAAGCTAAACACATTTAGGTTACGTAACTTTTCTTTTTCCAAAAGGATTAGCTGTACTAGGGACCCACAGCTGTTCTTTCCACAAGTCTCTTCAGTGCAGGCTGCAGACAATTGTAAGAACAGAAAGCTTAAGACCAAATTCCGCATTCCTCTCTTCCTGGCTGGAAATCGCTCTGCAAATTCCTCCATTGAGCAGAAAATGTGTTCGACTGAAGAAAGGGGAGCTTGTCAGGTCTAATGGACAGCCGTTCTTCCTCGGGAGTCTAATCAAGTCCTCCTCTGTCACTAATCCATATTTTCTCTTCCCTCTCAGTCCCCTTGTGGGGATATCTGTTTTCTTCTTTTTTCCTTTTTTTTTTTTCCCCAGAGATAGACTTGGTGTGATACTATTATTTTAATTTTCAGAGCCTATCACATACACAGGTCACTTCCAGGTCCCTATAATTAATATTGTATTTTCAGTTTTATAATCATTTTCCTAATGATGGCCCCACAAATTGTTTAAGTGTTAGACCTCACAAAACCTGTATCTCCCCTTGGTAGCAGCATCTTGATTTCTTTTTGGGAGGCACAGCATTCCCATTCTTAGTCCACGCAGTTTGGCGATTGACCAATCCCAGCTCCAATGGTAGAAGAGAGTTCTGGTCTAACCTATCAATTTATGCCATCTTTGGGCCACAAAGATTGTTTCAGGACTAGGCAAATGACCCCAGCAGTCCAATGGTTCTCAAACATGAGACATCAATTGGAATGAATGGGAAAAACAGACATCTTTTTTCCATTGAGGTTCCTGAAAAGGAAACGTTTAAGCACGTAACTACGGGGACATTCTCATTCTCACCATCAAGAGAGAAAAGCTCACCTAAGGTTGAAGGTAAATGTCTAAGAACTGCATATTGGTTCCTAAATGCAGTATTCATTCACCAAGCAATTCCTCAGTGCTAATAAATGGCAAGTACATCCTTGACAATGAAGTTTCATCAGTGAACAAATTAGATAACATTCCTGTCCTCATAAGCTGATATCCTAGTTGTGTGAGACATATGAAAGCATATATATATATATGCAGATAATGATGAATAGTATGAGAAAAATAAAGCAAAGTAAGAGGATAGAGAATGCTCCGCAGAAGACTCTCTTTAAAAAACAAAATTGGGTACTTAGAGAAGGTCTCTATATAATGACATGACAACTGAGTTAAGACCTGAACAAAATGTGGGAGTGAAGCTTTTGGACATGTGGGGGAACTGCAGTTTAGCATGCGAAAATGCAAGCTCAAAAGTCTGCTGCAGGAAGGTGTTCAAGGAGGGAGGCCACGAGGAGTGGTGCAGAGAGGGAAAGCAGGACAGGAGATCGGAGCGATCACCAGGGCTGGGGTATATTACAGAGTTTTGTCAGCCTCGGTAAGAATAACGGAACTGAGTCTAATTGTGCTGGAAGGCTATGGTGAGTTTTGAGAAGAGGTAAAATATATTAAAATTTACATTTTCAAGGCCCAGTTTGGCTGCAATATAAAGAACAGATTGTAATGGAGCCAGAATGGAAGGCTGGAGACCAACTGGGAGATGACTACAGGGGTCTAAGAGAGCCATGATGGGGGCCTGGTCAGCTTGTGGCCGTGAGGGTGGTGAAAGGTGTTTGGAATATGAGTATAGACTGAAGTTAGAGAAAATAAGATTTTCTAATTGATTGCATGACAGATGTGAGTGAAATAGAGGAGTTACGGATGACTTCCTGGCTTGGGGTATGAGCTCAGTTAAGTGGAGTTGCCATTGACTAAGACAGGTACACCAAGGAAGGAGTAGGTTTGTCTTAGTGTTTATCAACTGTGACTTTTTTTCTTTTTTAGTCTAATTTGATGCCTCTTTAGCATTAGGAACTGTATTTCTTCTTTTTTATTATCTACATCTACTACACACTGCCGGGGGTTTTTTGTTGCATTTTTTTTTTTTTTGGTGAGGAAGACTGATCCTGAGCTAACATATGTGACAATCTTTCTCTATTTTGTGTGGGATGTCACCACAGCATGGCTTGATGAGTAGCATGTAGGTCCATGCCCAGGATCCAAACCTGCAAACCCCAGGCCACCGAAGCAGAGTGCATGAACTTAACCACTATGCCACCAGGCTGGCCCCTGCTGGTTGATCTATGACTTTTCTGGCTACTTCTGCTAACTCTGACTGAATCTGCCTATCATTGTCTCTCCAAGCAATAATCTTCTTCCTCTACTTACCACGTAGAAGTGTTCCGACCTATATTTTCCGAGTTAATAAGTGGTCCTGAGATCTCATCCATATATAAGCTTTGACCATCATGACTTTCCTGGCAACTACATATTTGTACCTCAAATCCATTGTACCCTGAATATCTATTCCCAGAAGTCCCACGGACACTTCAAACAAAACACTCTCCTAATCAAACCGTTATGCAAATACGCCTCTCTTCTTCTTTACTTCTCTTCCTGAAAGACATGATTGCGTCCAATTGCCAAGCTGGAAACTTGGGCTCAACCTAGACTCCTCCTTCTCACTCACCACCGCCCCTATTCAAACAGTCTGCAAATTCTACAGATTCTACTTCCTTAATATATTTAAAATCTGTCCAATGTCTTTCTTTCTGCTGTTTCTGCCTTACTGGATTCTTCAATTATCTTGTCTCCAGTATTGCCCACTTCCAATATACCTTCCACACATGCCAGATAACATTTTTTTTTCCCTTAAGATTGGCACCTAAGCTAATATCTGTTGCCAATCTTTTTTCTTTTTCTTCTTCTTCTCCCCAAAACCCCCCAATACATAGCTGTATATTCTAGTCGTAGGTCCTTCTGGCTGTGCTGTGTGGAATGCCACCTCAGCATGGCCTGATGAGAGGTGCCATGACCGTACCCAGGATCCGAACTGGTGAAATTCTGGGCTGCCAAAGCATAGTGCATGAACTCACCCACTCAGCCACAAGGCCGGCCCCAGATGACATTTTTAAGACACAGTTCTAAGCACGTCATTCCTCTACTCAAAACTACTTATTGACTCTTCACAGCTTCCTGGACCAAGTTAAAACTCAGCATTCTTCATGCTCTGTTATTTATGAGGACAAGCATGTCAGCATAAATTTCCACCTAATGTCAAAGGGATTGTCTCCTGGCTTTTTGTATTTGAACTCTTTCTTCCCCCTACAGAATTTCTCTTGTTGTAAGTTTGCTAAAAACAGAGTGATGGTCCCCTATGTCTCACTTAAATAGCAAGAGGTTTTTATTTTTAACTGAATTAACATAATGTCACAACACAAATGCTACACATGTCAACTGAAGAGGAGGTCTTAGCCTGGTTGTGCTGCCTATCAGAGTCTCCCCAAGCATTGTCATTCCTTTATCCCTACTGCACGGTGCTGCCTCTGAAATGGAGCCAAGAAAGGGATAGCAAATACTGGTGCTCTTGTGGGAAAGGTGAAATGGGACTTTCTAAACCTTGACCTCGTTAATTCCAATCAGTTTCTTGCTTTGGCCAGTTTCGTACTTTCTGCTGAACTGGAAGACCACCATTCCAGAAAGCCACTGCTCAGCCCAAACCTTTGGTAAAATTGTTCTACCAATCATTGCTAGTAAGAAAGAGATGGTGAAGTCAGTTCTTGGCAACAGGGAAGTTTGATATTGGCTTCCACCATTTATAACACTGATCACTGTTATAGTCAGTGTGAAAAATAATAGTTAAGATTCTAGTTATCAACTAAGTGCTACATAAATATCACACAATCATCACTTTTCTTTTATCCACTGGTGATACTTTCCCCTCAGTATTTTGGAATATTAAATTCTCCTTCTTATGAAAATTACTCTTATTGGATCAAATAAAGATCTATCCTGTTTTCAAAGGGCAAAGGCCAAGATTTTGTTTGTGGGCTAAGTATTTGGAAAAGTCTTCCAGACAGCCATGTGTCTGGGTGTGTATATGTGAGTGGGTGTGAATGCAGGTGTGGGTGTGTGTATGTGTGTTCAGGGGAAATGAGGGAGTGGTGCTTCAAGCATTGTTCATGGGGGATAAAATTGAACTTTAGGTTTCCTTGTGATCTTGAGATTCTATTACCTAATGAACCTGAGTTCCATTTTATCTCCCAAGCTAGTAATGAATGCCTGGGGGCAAACCTATCTTGCTGAACACTGTTTATCTCCAGTGGCAGAGGGTCAGGATATGGCACTATTTTAAATGGATATTGAAAGGACGAATGGTAATGCCTGTGACAGAGGAATTACAATGGCCTTTTGCAGATGCCAAATGTCACTGTGTCCTCTAGGCTCTGCCTAACATCTGTGGGAGAAAGTGAGCATGTCATTTGAGGGAGTGGTCAGATCAAGGCCACTGCTCTGTCAAATGGCATGCCTGATGAACAACCTTGCTTGATGGTCTCAGGAAGGCAAGATGCCACATTTTACCTGAACTTAATGTACTGTGGAAAAAAGGCAACAATGGCCAGTCCAATAAACTATTCTGAGTTAAGACGGTATTCAAAGAGGCAGAGAAGTAGTCGACAGAACATGGACTCTGGACAAAATAGGCCAGGGTTTATGCCAGCCTTACTCTCATCATCTGTATTTCCTTCAATGAATTACTCTCTCAATCGGTTTCTTCATCTACAAAAGCAGGTGTTCATTCATTTATTCAACAATATTTATTTAGTGCCTACTGTGTATCTGCAACTATGCAATGTTCTAGACATTCAACGATGAATAAAACAGAGAGCAGAAGCATGATGTACAATCCCAGAACATATACATCAAATGTATCACAATCCGTGAGAGCACTGACCACCTACAGTATAGTTGTCTCTGTAGAGGAAGGTGTTACATGCTACATAAAATGTCTCTAACTCAAGGATGTGATCTCATTCATCTTGATACTCCCAGCTCACACCCTGGTACTTGTTTGTTGATTGCAATTCAACTGGCATTGTCACTGTCTGCTCATCTGCCACATTTTCTACTACTTTCATGATAATTTACTCATTGCTCCTCTAAATAAATCTTGTGCCTTCCTCCTCTGAATTCTGCTCACATGATGTTGTGAGCTGAATTGTGTTCCCCTCCAAAAATACGTTCAAATCCGAACCCCCAATACTCATAAATGTGACCTTATTTGGAAATAGGGTCTGTGCAGATGTAATCAAGTTGAGATGAGGTCATACTGGATTCAGATGGTCCCTCAGCCATTGACTGGTGCCCTTATAAGATGAGGGAAATTTGGACACAGACATACAGGGAAAACGCCACATGATGATAGGAGGAGAGGTTGGAGCGATGCATCTACAAGCTGAGGATCACCACGGATTGCCAGTAATCACCAGAAGGTAGAAAGGGAAGTATCCTCTAGAACCTTCGCAGACAGCGTGGTTGGGCTGATACTTTTATTTTGGACTTGTAGCCTCCTGAGCTGTGAGGGAATAAATTACTGTTGGTTTAAGCTACTCATTTTGAGGTACTTTTTCTTAAGGCAGACTCAGGAAACTACTCTGCATACTTTCTCCCATTTGGACTACATTTATCTCTTACCTTTACCCGCTGAAAGCTTACCTCTTCTTCAAGGACCACCTCCCGTATCACCTCAGCAGTGAATAGTACCTCAAATATCACCTCAGCAGTGAATAGTAACCTACCTACTGAAGAACCCGAGTAGTGCTTAGAATACCTCTCCCTGTATTTTGTATTTTTTTGCATAACAATAGTAAAAGAAAACTAACACTCAAGTAGTTATTCTTTCAAAATTATCTAATGTGATATTCACAGCAACCTTGCAGGGTTGGAAACACAGATTTCATTATCCCCATTCCACAAGTGAAGAAACCGATGATCAGAGAAGCTAAGCAACCCTCCTAAGGACTCAGCTTCTGTCCACAGGCAGATCACAGGCGGAGGAAGGGCCGACACCTTACCCCCATGAATTTTGAGTTAGTATTCTTCCTACAACCTTTGCTGGTCTTTCTTATTAAGAAGACCAAGGGGCCAGCCCGGTGGCACAGCAGTTAAGTTTGCACATTCCCCTTTGGTGGCCTGGGGTTCCCCGATTTGGATCCTGGGTGCAGACCTACGCACCGCTTGTCAAGTCATGCTGTGGCAGGTGTCCCATGTATAAACTGGGGGAAGATGGAAATGGATGTTAGCTCAGGGCCAATCTTCCTCAGCAAAAAGAGGAGAAGTGGCAGATGATGTTAGCTCAGGGCTAATCTTCCTCAGAAAAAAAAAAAGACCGAATCTCCTAGAGCTCCTTCTCATCTAATAGCGGGCACAGTGTCAGCAGTCAAAACACTTTTTAACTGCATGGATATTAATGGATGGCCCCTTCCCAAGTTCCAGAATATGCTCGGAAGTTCAGACTCATCAAAAAGCACCATGCCCAGCAAGTAATGTGCACTCTCAGAAAATGCCTATTGAGTGGATGTGAGGAACTTATTGTTCTTTCTACTCCAACTTTCCGGCTCTGCTCTTCCCAAAACTTCTGACCTTGCTTATACAGGAGGCTTCTTTCAGCAGAAAGCCCGGGCACAATTTCATGTAAGCAGCGGGAAGGAGGAACAGGTATTTTTCATTATGTCCCTACTGAGGAAAAGGCATAACACCTCCCTGTCTCCTTTTAAGTGTAGGAAGCCTCACCAGCATGAGTCACAGCAGATGAGAAAGAATCCATATCTGAGTAGTAACCTGCCTCCCCAGAAAGCACCATTGTCTGAGAGATCACCAAGGCAGTGAGAGGGAAGTGGGGCTTTCACATTCCAGGGTGAAAAGGATCTCGAAGTTCTAGCATTCACAACCTCTCCTGTTTCCTCTCACTGGTATGGAACAGATGGAAAAGGATTAGGGCCCAAACAAGTTTGTTTGTTGGCATAAATCACACAGGACACCTGCTATTAGCAATCTCATGGATGAATCGATGCATTTTCCCCAGTCGGAAGCATCGAAGATTGGAGTTAATCTCTCTCCCTCTTGCTCTCATTTTTAAAGTGTCACAACTTTATCCATAGACTAGCTGAGGTTTGAAAAAGATGTCCTCACTCTCATTCCCCTCTTTTGAATCATCAGATGCTCCATTTGCCTGAGCAGCCTCTAAACAAAATCAAACGGCAACACCCTACAAGAACAGGATGTTGGTTCCCTCTTCCAGGGTCAAGCCAATCTATATCTTTGGCTTTGTACCTCATGTACATCTTCACAAACTGCTGAAAGCTTAGCTTGGAGCTGTTGCCAGCATATGCCGATATCAATCTATGCATTTGCAGTGTGCTCTCCTTGGGCCCTGCTGGAAGAATATTAACATGAACCAGGAGATTGGACGACTGCCTGGGAACAAGTGAACTTCACCTGAGATTCAACCCATCAAATCTTGGTTTGTTGTGCTGCACCTTAATAGCACTCAGAAGGGAAGTTCTTTCTTTATCACAACAGAAACCACCAACTGTCTCCCTGTCAGGTAGGACTATGACATAAGGGAGTCTATTTTGGATGGTCATTTGGTCAAATCCTTCAAGGACCACATTTGGCATGTGGTTTGGCTTACTACCTCCTGCTTATCCTTCAAAGCTACGTCATCCTCCAAGAAATCTCTCTTCACCCTTTGTTGGCAGATAGCATTGAAAGCCCCCACTTTTATACTTATGTCTATCAAGCCCATTGTTTTGTTTCCTTCTCTGTCTCCACTGTAAGATCATTATCACAAATGATGTTGGTGCCCTACCCAGGTCCCCTGGGATTCCTTTTACCTGAGGATTGGTGCATCCATCTCCCAGGTGCTGTGGATGGTTCAGCTCATGGCTTTCACCTGCAATTTTCTCCAGAGGATTCCCCTTGGGCTACTGAAGCCACTTCTCCTTGGAGATCCTGAGGTTTGGATACACCATGACCTCCCTCACCACCACTTGCCTCAAGTCAGGACAGATTCCATGGTTTAATTTATGCTTTTGGTCTCCCCAAAGAGTCAGGCCTTATCTGAAACTACTTTCTGTATAGCTCCTTTCCCTTCTCTGTCTTACTTTCCTCATTTCCTTACAGCTCATCCTGAGAGCACACCTTCAGTCAATCACACGTATGTGAATCCCTGTTTCAGGCTCTGCTTCTAGGGATCATGACCTAAGAGAAGTATTGAACCTCATTTAATTCTCATAATGACCCAAGAAATAGGTATTAATATTCCAGCTGGAGAAACTGAAGTTCAGGGAGAGTAAAGAACTTTGCAAGGCTCTGTAACAAACACTTATCTGCCACACACCAGATGCTCAGCAAATAGATGTTAAATGAAGTAACGATCTCAAGTCTCCATTGACTCACTTAATGATCTTGAGTCCAAAGACCATGTATTGGTCTGTGTTAGGATAGGACAATCTGAAGAGGACCTTGACTTGGAAACTAGACAGGTTTCCTGAGATTAATATAAAGAGAAGAAATCCAGATTGCTTAGAGAGAGGATTGGCAATAAATGGATGAAATGCAAGGTTAGAACTCTAGGAGAAGGTAGTGGAGATCCAGCCATAGGAACCGCAATCCTAGAATGGCATTGGAGACCTCATGAAGTTCTCAACAGAGTCTGGAAAAGTCCCAATTGCAGAGACACTTCCTAGGAAACTAAGACTGGGTATTGGGCTCAGAGGAATAAAGGAGAGACTGTGATGTCCTAGATGGCAGGGAACAAAACTTAGTTATTGCTGCAGCAATAACTACAGCTAGTAGAGCACCTGGTACGTTGTAGGTGACAATAAATATTTGTGGAATAAACAATTGAATGAAGGAAGGTTACATTTATAAATTGAGCATGAGTCATGGCCACTGGCTTAAGGTAAGAATCCTGCTTATCTGATTACACAGGACCATGAGCCAAGTCGACTTACTGCAGAGCTTCTAGGCTCCTCCTAGGCTAGGTCCTGAAGTTATCCTTAGAAAGGAAGTGAGGCCAGATCATCTCACTGGATGGCTTCTGCTGGAGGAAATTAAATGGCTTCTGCTTAGGAGACTGGGTTAGGGACCAAGCAGAGGCATTCCAATGAACAAGTCAGTTTCCTTCTCTGAGACTCACCACGGTAGGTTTGTTAATCTAGGCCTTTGAACCAAATGAATTTTCAGAATATTACTTCTCCATGGTGGACCATGAGTTATCTTTTTCTTCCTTCTGGAAAAGGAAAATAGAATGAGCAATTCTCAACTATTGCAGATCCTAAATGAGTTGCCTTCTCACAGATAACTCATCTCCTCTGAAATGTTACCTCTGTTGGTGTGGACTACTTCCAACCACATGTTTGAGCATTCAGCTCATGTCAGTTCTACTTAGAAGTCTTCTGTCTTCTATGGCACCCTAATCCTACTTAAACCCAATGTTGGGTTCGTTGTTCCTCCTCTGAACCTCTGGACTCTATATATAAACTCCTATGTTTACCTCTGTCACAGCACTTCTTTTCCTACATTAAACTTCTCTCTTACTCCTTCACATAGCTGTCTCTCCTACTAGATTTTGAAACCCCTAAGGAGAGATAAGTCTTTTTTTCCCCAAAATTGGTGGACCTGAAGTCTGGCACATAGCAAATATTCACTGTTTATTGTACGGGTAAATAATTAAATCTGCAAAATTTGCAGATATGTGGTAATAGGACAAAACCATAACAAATTTATCTATCTATTCTCACTGTCAGTCATGTCTTGTTTTAGAGGTAAAAATGCCTTGGAATTAGAAGGAAAGCTTAGTAAAGATTCAGAAATGGGACAAAATGATATAAAATAGAGGAAATAACCACTAATTTGAAGGTACAGATGTGATTTGGCTTATATAATAAAACCCAATTATCTTACATCATAATTATTTCAGCATTTAAATTCAGTTCAATACAACTTTATTGGGGAGTTCTCATGATCTGGAAGCACTATTTATCAAGGACAACTGAACTGTACAAGGTATAAGGGGAGAAGTGAGGAGGGGTGAGTAGAGAGGTAGTCCAGGGCCAAACTTGTAGTACCCTTAGCCACCCTGGTCAAAGTAATTGAAAATGCACTGGCAAATTATAAAAGGAATTATTTACCACAAAGTATGCAACCACAATTAGTACTCAAGTATTATTGTTGATGTGATGAAGAAATAGCGTAAGCCTCGTCTTTTGTTGTTCTGGATCCTATTTCAGTGTGAGTGGGTGGGGGTTCCCACACCAACAACAAGCAATTCTCAGGAATCCAGCTGGGTGTCCTACAATTCAATTCAATTCTGACACTAGAAATAGCATCTACCCGGAGATAGCCTCAGATTCCACAGTTTAAGGGTTCTGTCCTAAAAGTCTGCCCCCCCAGTTGAAAGCCTAAGCTGCTACCTGTGCTTCTGACCAACTGGCTATAAATCAGAGGTTCCCACAACCTCCTCCTTTGGTTCTATTAATTTCTTAGAGCAGCTCACAGAACTCAGGAAACCTGTTTAATCAGTAGATTATCCAGTTATTATAAAAGCATATAACTCAGGAACAGGTATGGGGAAAGGGTGCAGAGCTTCCATGATCTCTTCAAGCATGCCATTCTCCCCACATTTCCAGATGTTGTTACTGAACCAGGTTCATTTTGCCCATCACACCATTATTCCAATCACTGAGATTACGAGTTTGCAGCAGAGAAAGAGTTTAATTCACAAGGTAGCCAAGTGAGTAGACAGGAGAACCAATCTCAAATATGCCTCTCCAAAAAATGGAGATTAGGGATATTTATGGGATAAAGAGGTGAAGTGGTCTGAAGTGGGACTAGATGATTGGAGGTAAGGAGAAGTGAGGGAACTAATGATTTGCGCAAGCGTTGTCAAGCTTCATGCCTCTTCATAGGACGCATGTTCACAAAGTGGTGGCGTTACCATGATCTGAACGTGGAGTTTCTGGCTCCTTGACATCAAAGGGTCACCTATTGGTCATCCTCACAGGCCCGATTGATTGATGACTCGGTAGTCTTAACCAGCCTGAACTGGAAACTGAACTGGATTTAGGAACTCAGTTCCTAAAAACCTCAAGCACCCATTACCATGGTAACCCAAGCATCAGAGAAGTTATCTATAGGGTGGGTTTTAGTAATGCCTTACCTAACTACTATTGCAAACAGACAACTAAGTTAGTATAGTTAAAGCATGCTGGCCTCTAGTTTCATGTTACCAACCTGGAATCTTTCTGAACTCTGTCCTTTCAAGGTTTTTCGGAGCCTTCGTTACATAACCATGACTGATTAAATCAATGGCCACTGGCAAGTGAACTCAGTCTCCGGCTCCCTCCCCTGCCCAGAGGTGGGGGTGATGGACTGAAAATCCCAACCTTCTAATCAAGTGATTGGTCTTCCTGGCAAACAGGCCCCCATCCTTAGGTTACCTAAGGGCTTTTCAAAAGTCACTTTATTAACATAACAAAAGACATCTTTATTGATTTTATCACAGAAAATTACAAGGGTTTTAGGAGCTGTGAGCCAGGAAAAATGAACAAAGATGAAATACACATTTCTTATAAATCACAATACGCTACCTAGGATTAAATACATACCAGAAGAGATTTAGTCAAGATGTTTAGAATCTTATACAAACTGAGTGAAGGCGACCAGCTCTTGCTTGTTACCACAAAGGTCAAAGCCACTGTCTCAAAGTTAACAGGAGAAGAATGTTTATTGGTGACATTTGCATGGTGTTTACTATGCTCTGGGCACTGATCTAAGTGTTCTGCATATAATAGTTCTTTCAATCTTCACAACAATCATGTGTTGTTGATCCTAGCATTATCATCTCCCTTTTGCACAGAAAGGTTAAGGAATTAGTAAAAACAAGTATGTCACGCAGCTACTAACAGACAGAATCATGACCAACTCAAGGAAGTTTGTTCACAATTGTGTGCAATGCTAACTTGAGAGACTAAGGTTAGCTCTTAGGAAGAACTTATTTAACTAAAAATTTATTATAGGATAGTAGTTCTCATTCTCCTAGGATATAGGATCCTCAACTGCTCTTTAACACAGCTTTAAAGATGCAATTAACTGTCATTCTTAGATGGCTTGGCTGCAGGCATGGCTTGAAGGCAGAGGGATACCAGTTGGAATATACATTCCTTTTCACCTTGTAGGTCTGTCTGTGCTTTTGTAGAGATCAAGGAGCAAAAATTTTACAGCTTAGAATCCTTTGTGAAGGTAAAATCTCTCTATTTCATGTAGAAGTTACCTTTATTAAACACTGAGAAATGCATTAACAGGCCCCGTTAAATACATTAATAGCCCCCAAAGATAAAGTGGGAGGATGGTCTGAGCCTCAGTTTTCTAATGAGTGTCTCTCACCTTTTCACAGTGAGATGACAATGTTCACATAAATCATCTGGGGACTGGGATGACCAAATTTGAGTGCCTTCTATAATTTTCATATAAACGTTCTTAGAGGCCGGCCCCGTGGCCAAGTGGTTAAGTTCTCATGCTCCGCTTTGGCGGCCCAGGGTTCGCCAGTTCGGATTCTGGGCACCAACCTACACACTGCTCATCAAGTCAAGCTGTGTCAGCATCCCACATAGAACAACTAGAATGATTTACAACTACGATATACAACTATATACTGGGGCTTTGGGGGGATAAAAAACAAGTTCATAGAAGTAAAGTTACTTTTGTTAGACTCAGTGTGAATACATAGCCAATAGAATTTAAACTTCTTTCACATAAAATGAAACAGTACTTCAGTTTTCCTAATATGAAGCTAAGACTAACAACTTAACACCAGCAGGATATGTTTTTTTTTTCTAATAGTTGGCTAACTTTCATCCATTCGTTTAGCTGTTCAGTACACAGTGTTTGCCTTCAATGGGCAAGACCTCTTCCAGGCCCTGAGAGACCCCTGGAAACCAGCTGATGAGGTCCCTGCTCTCACAGAACTCAAGTTCTAGACATGAAATGTTCCAGCAAGAAGCAATCAAATAAGTAAAAAAAAAAAAATTCTAATAAATATATAGGCTATAAGGAGAACGAGGGTGAAGAGACAAGAATGGCAGCGACTACTTTAGCTTGAGTGTTCCAGAAAGGCTGTTTGAGTAGGTGACATTTAAGCGGGGTTCTAAATGGTAAGGAGTCAGCCAGACAGTTATTAGAGAAAAGCACGCTTGAAGGCAGGAATGAACTTGGCCTCTTAGAGGATCTGAACGGGTTGTCATGCGGAGAGTTGTATGATACTGGATCTGAGGGGCGGGCAGAGGTCATATAACGTGTGCTTCGTAAACCAGAATAAGGAGTTTGATGGGAAGCGCTTGAGGTGTGTGTGAGCGTGTTGTGTGCATATATGTGTGTGCTTTTATAAGCTCTGAGCTAAAACTTTGCTTTCGTTTTTATTTTTGATATGTACAATGAGTAAGATAATAAGAACTATTGCCCTTCAAGAAATGAAACATTAAAAAAAAAAAGCCTAAGACCATTTTATTTCCCTCATGATTCCATTACTATACTTCTCTTCCTCCTTTGTTCGCTTCCATTCTTCTGAGACATAATCCCTAAGCTGAATTTGGTGGCTTTCATAACCATGCTTGTCTTTGTATGTTTAAAAGCATATTTATGACTCCTTGAATAATTAAAATATTGTGTGGCAATTTTCTTTTTTGGAGGAAGATTGGCCCTGAGCTAACATCTGCCACCAATCCTCCTCTTGCTGAGGAAGAGTGGCCCTGAGCTAACATCTGTGCCCATCTTCCTCCACTTTATAGGTGAGACGCCTGCCACAGCATGGCTTGATAAGCAGTGCATAGGTCCGTACCCAGGATCCAAATCAGCACCCGGGGCCACTGAAGCAGAGTACACCAACTTAATCTCTTTGCCACTAGGCTGGCCCATGTGTGGCAAATTTTTAATATTTGCATACATAACAGCATATTGCATGTTTCCTGTGACTGTCTTTTTCTCAATATTGTATTTGTAAGATTTGTCCATGTTGATACACACATATAGTCCACTGTGTAGACACACAACAATTTTTTTTCCATTCTATTACCAGTGATTATATTGGTTATTTCAAAATTTTCACTATCCCAAAACACTGCTGCAACAAACATTCTGCTACACATCTTACTGTTTGTGATGTGGTCAAAGGAAGTGCTTTGCAATATTTTTCGATATGCATAAAAATATTCATGAACATAACAATTCAGAGGAGACAGCCCCTCCGGCTAAGGGGATGAGCATCTCAGCCTACCTGTAACCCATTAAGGCGTATGCCCTTACCACTCTTCCTCTGCCCTATCCATCGAGGACTGAGAGAGCTATGAGAACATCTCTGTTTGTGAGCTTAGAGTTGTCAAATCAATTTCGTCAGTTTCGCTTTTCATATTTTGTTCTTAGGATACTAGATTTATTGGCATTTGGAATTTTTATATTTTCTTGGTCAATTGCTCCCTTTACCACCAGGTTGTGATCCACTTTGTCACTGGGGATTTTGTAAGCAGGGAGGGATCTGATCTAAATTACGTCTTAAAATGATTATCCCAGCTGCTGTATGGAGAATAGAATGTAGGGACCAAAGAAGGGAGGTTCGTGATCAAGCAGCAGACTGCTAGGAAAGAGATGGTGGCAGTTTGGGCTAGGCTGGTTGTCCTAAAGATGAAGACAACCTCAGGTTTGTGATATATTTTGAGTTGACAGAATTTTCTGATTAATTGAATGTGAATGTGAAAAAAAAGAGACAGATCCAAGATAGTATTTTGATTTCTGGCTTGGACCACCCACTAAAAGAATGGCAGCTCCCTTGTCTTCTGGTATTCAAAGTTGTGGCACAGCAGCGCATTTCCCAAAACTGCCTGCAACAATATTTCCATGCTCTTCTAGAACCTTTCCACGACTCCAGACAGAATCTATGCTTCACTACTTTGAACCTGGCCAGGTCTCTGTGACTTCCTTAGCTACTAAAGTATGGGATGGTGTTATAGAAATAATGCTATATGACTCTTGAGGTTAGGTCATAAGGGGTGTTACAGCCTCTGCCTGGTTCTCTCTTGGGATGATCCTCCTCCTCAGAACTCAGCCACCATGCTGTGAAGAAGCCCAGACCACATGGAAAAACCCACTTGGAGAGGAACCAAGGTCCCTGGCCCTCAGAACTAGTTGAGCTTAGCAGCCAGCACCAACTCCCGGCCAAGTGCGAGTGAGCCACCTTGGAAATGGACCATTCAGCCTTTAGTCCAGCTGCCCACCTGATGATGGATGAAGCAGAGACAAGCCTTTCTTGCCAATCTCTTCCCACATTGCAAATTTGTGGAAAAAAATAGTTGGCATTTTTTAAGTCACCAGCTCTTGGGGTTGTTACGTATGCTTGGGGTTGTTTCAAACCATATTTATACCGAGAGGTCTATATTTTATTTTATGAAGCAATAGACAATAAAGATAAACATATGGATAGCTCTGTTTGGGCTTTCTTAACTTTGAGATCCATATTAAACATCCCTTTGGAGATTTCCAATGAACAGATAGATAGTAATGTCTCAAGTGCTAGTGAGTGGTCAGAAGCACAAATGAAAATTTTGGAATCATTGACATATAAATAATTTAAACCCACAAAACTGGATAAGTTTACCAAAATAGAGCTTGTTGATAAGAAAGAAAATAATGTCATTGCTTCTAACATACAATTATTGATTCATTGTGTCCTTGATTTATCTATCCATTCACTCAACAAATATTTTAGGGCCTCCTCTATATCATTAATTCTACTATGTTCTAGGCACGATTTTGCCTATATAGAGTTTACATTTTAACAGTGTTATTTTAACTTTGATTTCACTTAAAATTCATTTTATATAATAAATTAAATCCTATAGACTTTCTTGAGATGTCATTCTAGTTTTCATGTGATTTTTATACAGAGAGGTCTACGCTTGCTCTTTAGACAGTGTGGTCTAGATGTCTAATACGTGTCATGCATGTCTCTACTAAATTTAGAATTAGTTTCCTGGATTGACTCACTCACCTGGGCATAAATGGCCCTTTTGAATGACATCAACCAGGTAGATTTTTATCAGGTAGTTTTCATAGAGACGAGGGGCTTCTTGGAGCTGAGAATATGAGGGATTTGGAAGCCCACAGCTTTCCACAGAGCATCTCCACTTGGAACTGTTTTATATGATGATATTTCTCATGAGTGTTCTCCTTAAAAACATAAAAATCACAGACTTTATTCAATCATCCATCTTTAACTCATAGGTGTGAACTCAAGTCTCATTTGAGGGGAATGAATTCAAGAGGAGCCAGGGATAAATTCCTCAGTAAGTCTTGATCACTCCTAACTGATTGAGAATCATTATTCTTTTTGAACTGCAAGAAGCCTTTAATTGTATGTCATGCTCAGTTATTTCTTAAAACAATTCAGTTTGTTCAGATTTGGTAGATCTCCTGCTGGTTTGAATGCTAAATGTTGAAAATGATAGGTGGAAATAGACGTCGTTACACTTAAAACCATAGAGATAATTAGATAAACAAAACTTATTCTATCTTATTTTTAGCATTTTCCATGGTATATAAGCCCTTTCTTTTGGGTTCCTGAACCCAATTCCAATGTGTTTGGGGAAGCGGGTTTGAGGGGTGTGGGGTTTCCCCACACCAATAAACAATCCTCAGACACCAGCAGAGTGTCAAGAATTTGACTCTATTTTGACACTATTACCTGAAGATAGCATCAGATTCCACAGATAAAGGACATCCTCCAGTTCAAGCACCAATCACATGGCCAGGTTGTTACCTGGTTTGACCAGACTGCCTATAAATCAGAGGTTCCCACAACCCCCTCTTTGGGTTCAATTAATTTGCTAGAGCAGCTCATAGAACTCAGAGAAACATTTTGCTTATTGGATCACCATTTGCTATAAAATGATATAACTCAGGAACAGCCAGATAAAAGAGCTGCATAGGGCAAGATGTATGGGAAGGGCTCAGAGCTTCCATGCCCTCTTCAAGAACACCACTCTCCCAGCATCTCCACTTGTTCACCAACCCAGAAGGTCTCTGAACCCTGACATTTTGGGTATTTGTGGAGGTTTTATTACATAGGCATGATTGATTGAATCATTGGCCATTGGCCATTGATTCAACCTCCAGTCCCTCATCCATCTCGGGAGGTCACGGGGATGGGACTGACAGTTTCAACCCTTCAATCACAAGGTTAGTTCCTCTGGTGACCAGCTTCCATCCTTAGAAGATCTCTGGCTTTCCCAAAGTCACCTCATTAACATAACAAAAGACACCTTTATCACTCTCATCACTTAAGAAATTCTAGGGGCCAGCCCCCATGGCCCAGTGGTTAAGTTCCTGTGCTACCCATCGGAGGCCCAGGGTTTCCTGGTTTGGATCATGTGTGCAGACATGGCATGGCTCATTAGGCCATGCTGAGGTGGTGTCCCATAGCACAACCAGAAGGGCCTACAACTAGAATATACCAATATGTACTGGGGGGTTTTGAGGAGAAGAAAAAGAAAAAAAAATAAAGATGATTAGCAACAGACATTAGCTCAAGTGCCAATGTTAAAAAAAAGAGAAATTCCAAGGGTTTTAGGAGCTCTGTGCCAGAACTAGACAAAGATCATATATATATTTCTTATTATAAATCACAATATCACACACTCTAAGCTCCATAATTTGGCAATGATTTAATACAATTAAACAGCAATTATTTTTTATGACAATTGTTTATTTAGCATTTATTATGCATTAAATTCTTGACACACACTCTCTTTATCAAAACTAACCCTGAATGGTAGAAGGTATTAACCCTCTTTTGCAAATGTAAACTTTGGTGCTCAGAAAACACTGGAGCCAAGATTAAACAAACCAGCGTAGGTCCTTCTGGCTCCAGAGTGAGGGCTCTAAACCACACAATCTCCCACTCTACCATTCTGAAGGAAATCTTGGAGTCTCAGCACCCTTATTCTATTGAAAAGAAACCAAAACACATAGAGATGAAGAGGTTCCTCCCGAGCTACTAAATGTTAGAAGTACGATTCAAATTTAGCTCCATCTTGTTCCAAATCCAGGGCTTTTCTCATTCTCCCACACCACGCCGACCATTTTTTTAAGCCTGGGCACTGTAGGAAGGAGCCATATTCTTCTTTCCAAGCACCACCGACCCATAGAAGAGGACTTCTGCCCTCTTCTAAATATTGAGTCCAAAACTTCTGCTTTTCTCTTTCCCTCTGATGTATTCCCCTCCATAAGAGAAACTAAAGATTTTGAAAGAGTCACTTTGTGACCTCTTTTGGATCTCTTTTATGAGCCCTGTCTGCCTGTAGGCAAGACACTCTCCTCCCTGAGGTAAACTGACTAGTGTAGACTGCAGTTCTGTGAGGAAAATGCTGCATGTCCCACTACTATACCTGTGACTAGGTTGGTGAGTTTAATTCAGCAGGAGAGGAGAAGAAAGTTTTCTTTTGTCCACAGTGCCGAGCTGTACTGCACACTCTAATATTGCTTTGTCAGAAACAATGCTAATTTTTTTTATTCCTGTTTTGTTTTTGTTTCTGTGTTTCAATAAATTCAACATCCAGAGAAAGAAAGGCAATGCCAGGAGTAAAGTAAGGACCTGGGTAGTCATCAGCTATTCACCATTCTCAGAAATGCGTATCTCTCAATATTACACAAAACCCGTGGAAAACTAATTCTTAAGACTCCCACTCTCCCCTTGCAGGTGTGCTGTGGCTCCTAAACTCCTTCTAAAAAGTAATTCTGGAGAGGGGCTATTTAGACAATGCTAGAAACTCCAATACTGAGGACCAGCTGGTTCCTATAAAAATTCCAAAACTTATGGATTAGTTTAACAAATACAAAAGTGCCAGCCAGGATCCAGAGTTTATTGACTAAGGAACCAATTTTTACCTACAAAGCCTGCTGGTTCTGGAATTGACATAATAGCCTGAACCTTTACCTAAGTAGCTCTGCTAGCAAAGCTGAGTATGCTGGAAGAAAGTGTCAGGGATCTGAGGAGGCACTGTATCAATGCCACCACCACTCATTTTAATTTCCATGAAACAGTTGATTTCCTTCAAGCCCAACATAATTCCTTGTAAGGCTCCTGAGCCTGAATGAATGTGCATGACCATTCCACTGCGCACATCCATCTGTCAAAAGAGAAGATGAGGAGCAAGTGAAATTAGACCATGGCTCTCTGGTTTCCCCTAAAAGCTGCCAATGAATGAGAGCATCAGCTGCACCAGATTGGGCCAGCCAGGGCTCTCATCCTTAACTGAACACTCTACACCCAGGCAGTGAGGCACATCCTGTAAATAGGGATGACTCAGCCTCAACAGGTGTCTGATGGCTTTGCCAACCAACCGCCTGTTCCAATGGACTGGAGCAGCACATTCTTGATGGCATGCAAAGACTATGATGAATAGCAGGCTTGTGTCTCTGCACAGAGGGCAGGGATTGGGTTGGGGGCAGGTGTGAAGGGCAGACCCAAGTGCATAAACGCATATTCTCAATCCTAGTAGGATGGACTGCCAACTGGCACATCAACAGACTTTTAGTTTCTAAAACACCCCATGGTGGTTCTCTTCCATGGAACCTCTGAGTAAACACCAACCATCAATGGAACTAGTTATAACAATATCTTACAAATATTCCAGGTTTTAAGCTTTCAAGATACTTACACATTTATTACTCTATAAACAACCTTTCATGTTATGTAAGTCTTGATGTTATGATGTACATACTACAGAGAAATAAACTAAAGCTCAGAAAAAGTGAATTTTCAAAGCCATGTAGCTCATTCAAGAAAGATCAGAGCAGAATCCAGGTCCCTCGATTCTCAGTCCTGTGTTTTTGCAGCCAGCACTGTGGAAATCGCTTGATTCCATGGTGCCAAAGCAATATCTATTAATAAGATCACATGATTTTTTCCTCCACCCCAATTAACAGTGACTTCAATAAACCATTACCGTGTTTCCCGTTCTCAGGTCTAAATCCTGATAGAAGGTCCGTGACGGCTGCGATGATTCCATAATCACCAGAGTCCCAGAATCCTACCATCTTTCTGCTCTGCTATCCTCTATTCCCATTTTTCAACTTATAGATCAAGCTTTTCTACTTCATCTTCAAGCCCATGGCTCAGTTCTGGCCAAAATACTCACATAAATATTCACAAAATATTATGAAGGAGACAGGGGACAGAGAAGAACACATTTCTTTGCCTTACAGATAATTTCTGGGAGTTACCTACATCACTTCTTCCATCCAACTGGGTATCACCTCCATCTCTGCATCCAGCTAAAGGGAAGACTTAGAAATTCAGTCTCTAATTTGGAAAATATGCTCAGTGGGAAGTTTTAGAACTAGGGGAGCCTTGGAATTTGGATTTTGATGAACAACCAGTAGTTGATGGCTCAGCCAGTGTAGCTGCTCAACATGTGTGAAATAAGATGGAAAAGATAACACTGCAAAACATAGGAAAGAAATAGATAGTGAAAGGAACTTCAAAAGGCAGAAATAATAAAGCTAATTTTTACTGAGTGCTTTCAAAGAATGATGGTCTAAAATGAATCTTTATAGGTTTTTATCCTAACTCTCACTTACAAAGTCTCTATGAGGTTGTTACTATTTTCATAACAATATTACCGATAAGGAAACTAAGATATAAGCAAGTTAAGTCAGATGCCCAAGATCTCATAGCAACAGCACTGCAGAGCTGGGATCCATATCAATGTCATCTGACACCAAAACCTTTGTTGTAAAATACTGCCTTACTTTGGCTCCCACTTGATCACATTGAACCTCTCCATGGAAAGGCTCAATATGATTCCTGTTTTATGGATAAAACCACTAGAAGTGAAGAGGCATATTTATGCTCACACAGATAACAAATGGCCAAATGGAGATTTTGACCCAATTCTTTCCATTATGCCATGGTGAATACCGATTCATGTGTTAACAGCCTTAAAATCAATTTACAAAATAATGGTGATAATTAAGAAAGTGAGAGGGAAAAGGTCTAGACAGGGTCCTTCATTTGCTCATTTCTCAATGCAATGATGGCTTTCATCACCTTCATTGTATTTGAGCCGAGCTCAATGGGTAGATCAATATGTTGCTGACATGCTTGGAGCAGATCAATTGTTTTTGACTTGATTGATTATTCAATGATGGAACCATGAAGGGTTCATTTGATCAACCTTGTGAAACCAGACAAAAGAGATTCCTTGGGACCTCTTAAGTATTCTGGCATTATTCAAAATATGGTTCTCATTTATGCATGAGGAGAAACACACAAAAAATCTTCAGAGTAGCGGTGGCGGAGAGAATGAGCAGTTTGGAAGAGTTTCACCTCAAGTTAGTTGCTGCATTTAATTTATTTTCAAATTTGAACTAACACTAAATGTGGCTTTGATAATACTTTGTGCTTTTAAAGGGAATCATGGATATTAAAAAATATAAAAATCACTGATTGATAACATTGATAAAATTTGGCTTTGCTCTTGTTGACTGTAGACCCAAGACACCACCATGTCTCTCAGTGAGTCACATCAGGCATGTGCTCATGGTTCCTTCCCAGGACATGGTTAAAAGAAAACTTGATTCTCAGTGAAACTGCAGTATTTTGCTAAGCGATCATCTTTTGGCAAGACAAAGGATAACCACTATGTTGAGTCCCAGCAGTGTATACTTCAGTTTATCTAACATTGTCTCATTTGATTGTCAGAGCATCCCTGTGGCGTAAGTTATAATCCCCATTTTACAGATAAGAATATGGAGCTTCAGAGGTGTTGTCCAATATCACAAAACTTTTCACGAGTTAGCACTGTTTCTCACTCTCCAGGATAAGAACAGAGTCTCTTTTGATATTCTAGGACAGATAATTCAGCAAGGAAATGAAACAATATTGTTGAACCAGAGAGAGTAATATAAACTGTAGAATGAACACAAAGGAAACACTATACTTTCAAGGTGCTTCTTATAGGGAGACAGTTTAACTTTTACAACCTTTAAAAATTACATGCGTGATTATTTGGCACATGGGTGTGTCAGTTGGTGAGAGCACGTCATAGAAGACAAGTGTTTAGCTGACAATTGCTTTCCAGACAGAATGTTTGCAATATAACTTATGTGTTTGTAACGTACTGGTTACAAATTAGTCTATCCACTTTGTTAGAGCACTAACAAAAAATTGTCTAGTCGTACAAGCTAGCTTCCTCTCCCTTTCTTAGCATTATTGCTTTGTGTATTTTAATTCAATTCAGTAGGTGCCAACAAACACCTATTATGTGCTAGGCCTTGTCCTATATAGATGAGATTTGATCTCCGACGTCAAAGGACTTCCAGTTATATTACTCATGGTTATCACTGTTTAAAATATTGATGTTGAAAATTGGTGCTGAAATGTTGCTTTTATTTATTTTTTTCTTACTCAAGTAGTTTGTATTCAACACAGACAATTTTGCAAAATAAAGATAAGTACACTGAAAACAAACGCACACTGTGAATCTCATCGTAGAAAGATCATCGCTCTCACCTCATTAAAAACACTAGCATTCATATACATTTATTGAGGGCTTATTATGTATAAATCAGTTTTTCAGCCACAGCACTACTGATATTTGGGGCCAGATAATTCTTTGTGATGAGGCTTTCCTGTGCATCATAGAATGTTTCACAGCATCCTCAGCTTCTCCCCGTTAGATGCCAGTAGCACCATCCGTCTCTATCACCAGTTGTAACAACAAAATGTCTCCAGATGCCAAATGTCCCCTGGGGTCCAAAATTGCCCCTGGTTGAAAACCACTGTGCTAAAATGTATTAAACACACCATTTCATCAGAACAGCACCAAGAGGTAACTTATTTTTATCTCATTTTACAGCCAAGGAAACTGATGGTCAGAAAGGCTAAATGACTTGAGCTTTCCAGCTATGAAATAGAAGAGCAGAGATTTAAATACAGCCGTGACTGCCTTCAAATCTCTTTCTCTCTCTCCCTCCTTTTCTCCCTCTTGCATTTAGACGAATAAAATAGTAAGACATACTACCATGAAACATGCTTTTCTCAACGTTTAACAATATATCATTTGCATATTTCTATGTAAGTAAATATAGATCTAAATCATTATATTTAACAATGACATGATATTCACCTCTGGGGATGCCCATTAATAATTTAGCCAGGTCTTCATTGTTGAACATTTATGCTGCTTCTCACTTTCAAGTATTACAAATAATACTCTAAGGAGCATTCTTCAATATTGATCTGTGCATACCACATTTCTTTTAAATGTTCCAGTAATTGGAATTTCGGCAAAGAATTCATTATTCCACACAGGACATTTCTCATTGGGAGAGGTGATCCTGCTAATTCTTCTACCATGACAAATAACAGCCAGAAACCAGGATTATCCCAGGAAAACTGGTTTGTATTAGCATCCAAGTTTCAGCCACTTTTCCAAAATTAGCACATATTAGCAAGATTTTTTTCTGTTATTTAGATTTGTTTTTCTCTCCAAAGAGATCACAAAATTTTCCATAAATTCATCAAGATCTTCCCAAGAAATGGAACAATTTCTGCCCAAATAAGGAATGTGGGAATCTGAACTATAATTTTTAAGCTCCAGGCACACAGTTGATGACATAATTGAATACTTCTTCCTTTCAGAAGTATCCAGAGATTTTCTGCCTGGGACTGAGTGACTTTACATATCTTATTTACATTTTAAAATTTCCCTATTCTTTTGGGAACTATAGCTCTGTTTTTAATAGTCATTTATTCTATTCGATAATTATTGAATACTCTGTACCAGACAGCATGCCAGATGCTGAAGATACAAATATCCCCCAAATTCACCACGTCTTAGTAGTCCATGTATAAAACAGAGTTTTAACACATAAATCATTAAGTTTTCCTGATTTTATAGCAGTCTATTCACACAGGACCTCAGTTCTTGGAGTTTACATTCCTCTGTCGTCTTTGCACCCATTCCTCCTGCTGCAAGGATGTCCTACCTCTCCACGCTGCCTCCACTGTCATCCTGCTAAAAGACTACGTCTCTTCATTCAAAATCCAGGTCAAGCATTGCCTATTTTATGAAGCCTTCAGTGTCCCCCTAAGCACTCCTTTTCTGTGCCCCAATCTGGACAACACCTCCGCTAAGGCAACTTACAACACCTTTTGTAATTACTTACTTATTATTTACCTTTCAGACAGAATGTGTGTTCCCTGAAGAGCACGCATAGCAATTTTCAACTTTGTGTCCCAAGAGCCTAGCAAGGTGTCTAGCAAATGACAGGTACTCAGTAAATTCTTACTGAATAAATGGCAGGAGAGGAGAAGAAGGGCAATGTGTGAGTATTCTTGACCTTGCTTATATAATGTCTCCTAAATTTCCCGAGAGGATAATTCATCCAGGAGTGGCAGGGCCAGTACTAAGAGAACTCACGTGCTGGTAGGACTATCCTACACTTCTCCTAGGAGGAACTAAATCATGATGCCCCAGAGGACATGCAGATTGATATAGTCCATCCAGTGGCATGGACTGGAAATTAAAAGTGGGCACGAGAGCTCAAGACAGTCTCCATGCTGGTCATCACATAGTTTTGGATTTCCAGAGGGGCCTATTTGAATAATACCTGGGAAACCAAGAAGACTTGTGTGGTTAAGAGAGAAGGAACAAGCAGAAATCGGGTAAGCAAATGCCGATCAAAGTCCAACCTTCACAAGTGCTGTAATTATCATCTTACTTGTCTATTTTGCCTGCAAGAATGTAAAAAGCTTGAGGGTTAGGACCATGTAATCCATTCGTTTATTTAACTTTAGGGTTTTCCCTGGTGTCTGATATACAGTAGCTCCTATTTAATGGTTGTTGAGGTACATAACAGGCTTTATTCCCCACAGGAATTTTCAGGAAATACATAGTGACAGGAGCAAAAGCTTCCATGGGCACTCTAGATGCTTTCAAGAGAGAAAAGTCTTACCTGCAATCATCTTATTGAAAAATAACTTAGTTCCAGTGATGGGCTAAAGCTAGCTTGTATCAGCTTGTAAGAGCTGATTGTTAAATGTCAAGGAATTTTGTTGTCAGTTGTTAACATCTTGGTATCTTGAAATTGGTCATGGGGGAGCACTTACACATAGGGGGAGAATTTGGCAAATGCTACAAATCAGGGTCTTCTCACCAGCCCCTGCCCCCAGATAGCCAGTTTCCTATCACACTACTTCTAGTTCTAAGCCCCAGACTCCAGCTTTAGCTCTTAAATAACCCTCTACTGGTTGCAAATCTTTAGTAGCTACCGCTAAAGAAAACCTGTAGCGGTATCGACAAACCGTTCAGGAAAAGAGAAAGGAAAGAAAGTTATTTCTTAAGTTGGGTTTCATGCAGTGACTCTAAATAGCATTCATGCAATTTAGGAGACATAGGTAAAGAATAGTATTTGAACCAAGAATCTCTTTTAAGGCAAGTTATTTATTAGCTCTAAGGCCTGGTTTCCACATCTGGAAGTGGGGCTAAATAACTTAACTACTTCAACTGTTAGAAATGGCTGCCTGTGAGTCTTAAACAAGATAATGTACACAATAAGAAAATAACAACCATTTCTTGAACACATACCACTTGAGCACATATGAATTGATGTTGTTTCAAGACCCCAAGTCGTTATCTGAAGCCCATAGGGCTAGATTAATTTTGTATTCAGAGATTTTAAATTTTTAGGAAGGTAATATAATTCAATATTGTGTGTGTGTGTGTGTGTGTGTGTTAACTACCCCAGAGGGATCCTGGGGCAGCTATCTGGAACCAAATATGTTAATTTTTCTTCAGCAAAATCCATGAAGATTCACTCTAAATGAGAATAAGAAATATTATAAATAGCCTCAAGTTGGTTCAGGTTAGATACAGTCATCAGATGAGTCTGCATTGAATTACAAAAATACTTTCAGGTTTCAGAGCCATTTGGATTTTGAATTGTGACTGGATTTGGACCTGTGTTATCAATATTGCTGCTGGTTGGCCGTGCCCATTGGAATGATTTCATACCAATATTGTTTTCTGGGGAGTTCTGACTCCAAAGAGACAAATATGTTTTTCCCTTAAAGTACCAATAAGGTCCAGATACTTTAGCTTTGTCTCCCATACTAGCTTTCACACCCTGAATTGATATAAATACTCTTTGTGAAATCACATTGATCTTTTAATGAACTGCTGCTGTCAAATGCATTGCCAGTCTGTGCTATAGAGTATTTGGAAAAAGTGTCATCAACCTAAACTCTCTCACAAAATTTCCTCCTCCCTTTTAGATATTTTCTCTTCAAGGAACAAGTTTTTACATTATGGGCCTCTCTTATGGCCCAAAAGTATAAAAATATGAGTCTACATTTATATTCCAATTACTCCAAAAGTTGAAGTGACTTTTTGCTCCTTGTTTCAATGAGAGAATGTTTCACCACTAATTATGAACTTTAAATGAACAAGCTTCTCTTTCACCGAAGAGACAACAGCCCAAATTTCTACATTCTGATTCTACAAGGCACGATGTTCTGTTTTATGGTTTCTTAACAGGATAATGGCTTGGACATTTCTAGAGCGGATGTGATTATATTTGTTGATTGGGTTTGTTAAAAATGCATTCACATTTGGCTTCTGCTAACATGAACATAAAATACATCACAGACATTAAAGATCCCAGATAGTCTGCCCATTAGGACATTAAGAAGCAGACTGATTTAAGAGATGTGTACTTTGTACCTTACAGGCAAAAGCACTCAAACTTCTTTGGATTAACTGAATGTAATGGACTACAGACATTAGACCCTTCTAGGCAGACAGCTTTTCCCCTTGGTTCTCTAGACTAATAACGAGAACAAAGGCAACAACAACTAAAAGCTAAGTATCTAACCACCATTTATACAACGACTTCTGCTCCCTATTGATGTGTCAGGCACTTAGTTAAGCACTTGACACATTCCTCTTTTTAATTGGCTTGACAACTCTTACAACCAACTATGATTAGCCTTTTGCATAGATGGGGAAACTGAGGCTTAGCTGTTTAAAAGCAGGAGACCTCTAAATGAGGAAGCATTTATTGAAATGGAAGAGACAGAGAAAAAAGGGAACTAATATTAAATCAACACTTACTATGTTCCAGACATTTTATAGAGATGGTGTCAATTGGTACTCAAGCAGCTCAGAAAATAGATAAGCGTACTCCACAAGTGTAGACTGAATTTTGGAGAGATTAAGTACATCAAAATTACAAATGTAGTCAAGAGCAAAGATCGGATTCAAATCCTTAAGTGTGACTCCAGGGCCCAGAGCCTTTCATTGCTACATAATGCTGTCTGTCAGTTGGGTGCATTGGTGCAATTAATAATCTCTGCCTTCTGGTAGCTCACGATCTACGTTAGGAGATAATTTGTATACACATGACTAATACTATAGTGAAGACACAATTACTTAAAGTCTGTTCAAATGTGTATTTGAGACTTTTATGGGAAGATGCTTCTCCTTGTTTCTTTCCGTTTGTGGGGAGATCAGTTGGCATGCTACTTTGGACCCCTCTGTACCTTCTTACATCTGGTTGGTGAGCTTATAAGGGAAAAGGGAAGGCAAGCATAGTGCAGCCCATTAGTTTTTCTCTTTTTGGGATGAGGCCTCCTCATAGAGAGCCTGCGTTATATTCTGCGCCTCCATCCTATAGCCTTTACCTACTGCCTATGACTAGGGAGGGGCAAGTAAGTCTGTCTAATTCTGGAGTTCAGGATTTGGGTGCTCATTTGCTCACAGATAACAGCCCAACTCTCCAACATCAGCTTTATGAATAACAAAGGTGATGTTTTGGACCTACATCTAATTCATTCCCTTGTCTTATTTCTCTTGGTTTGGTACTATCAAGACAAGCGCTAGTTATTGGATTCCCTTGAATCCAACAGAGACCATAAAAGTCTCAGAAGCCTCAGAAAATGAAGTTCCATGTTAAATAAAGTAATGGGAAAAACCTTTATAGAAATTAAGATATCCAAACTGGACCTTGGAAATGGGTTGGTATCGGGAGTCACGTGGTCTCTCCATTTTATAGAACATTGCAAAGCATGAACTCTCATCAGAAACGAAAGGACGTGGCTTTGGAATAACACAGTCATACTTTTAAACCTCAGCTCAGGTAGGACAATTCAGTCACACATGTCAGAATTATGATTCAATTTCTTAATCTGTAAGACGAAATAGTTCAATCTTTCAAAAAGTATATGCCTATATCTACTGCATATATAATATTTACACTTACAATAATACATGTAAATATAAATATATGTAAATTGATATTGATATATTCAAGTGAAATTCCTACAATACAGTACCTCATCAACTATTCTCATATTCCTCTTTTATAATATAAACTTTTTTCGAACAGTTTTAGGTTAATAGAAAAATGACAAAGATATTCCAGAAAGTTCCTATTTACCCGTCATCCAGTATCTCCCGTAATTAACACCTTACCTCACCATGATACATCTGTCAAAAGTCAGAAAATGACATTGCTGCATTACTCTTACTAAACTCTAAACTTGATCTGCATTTTACCAGTTTTTCGTTTAATGTCATCTTTCTGTTCAAGGATCCAATCCAGGGTACCACATTACATTTAGCTGTCACATCTCCTGATTCTCCTCTATGTTGTGGAAGTTTCTCAGTGTTTCCTTGTTTTTTACGCTCTTGTCAATCTTGAGGAATATGTCCCTTCTTTTTAAGACGCAATATATCATAGTTACCACAGAGAGCTTGGAGTTAGACTAACACATCCATTATAATTCTATCACTTACTACTCTGTGAGCAAGAGAAAGTCATTTTGGCCTCAGTTTCCTCAACTGTGAAATGGGAATAATGATACCTAACTCACAAAGTTGTTGTAAGATTATAAAATACTAAATGCATTAGTTATGGTTCTTCAAGAAACAGAACCTAGGTTGCATGTACATATACACGTTATAAGGAATTGGCTCATGGGATTGTGGAGTCTGGCAAGTCTCAAGATCTGCAGGGTGAGTTGGCAACCTGAAGACCCAGGAGAGTTGATGGTGAGCTCCCTCCTGAAGCTCGGCAGGTTCAAGACCCATGAAGAGCCAATGTTTCAGTTTGAGTTCAACGGCAGAAAAAAGCCAATGTCCTTGTTCAAAGACAGTCAAACAGGGAGAACCCTCTCTAACTCAGACGAGGGTCAGCCTTTTTGTTTCATTCAAGCCTTCAACTGATTGGCTGAGGCTCACCCACATTAGGGAGGGCAATCTGTGTTACTCAGTCTACTAGTTTAAAAGTTAATCTCACCCAAAAACACCTAATGTTTGACCAAATATTTGGACACCCCGATGCCCACTCAAGCTGACACATAAAATTAGCTATTATACAAAGTAAAAGGCCCCATAGCCACAGGGCATTCCAGAAACAGTAGCTATTATGATTACGTTAAGATGACTGTCAGAAGGCATTCAAGGCTTCTTTTTCCTCTTTATCAATCTCCAGTCACAGGGTTAAACCAAGGCCTTGGACACCGCTGAGCAGGCTGCCATTTTCAAAAAGAGCTTAAATTGTCATGATAGGGGAAAAATACAAGGAAAGAAAAACCCTTGATAAGCAAAAGGAAGAGACACCAAGGGTGAGAAGCCAAGACCTGTCTGGTCTGAGGACTGTTAGAATCTGTTTTCTTCTGGCTCCTCCCAGAAAAGGACTTGTAGTTACTTGGGCTGACAGGGATCTGGGCTGGTGAGAGACTGTTAGGGCCCCCTCCCTTCTCAGCATTCCCACCTGAACAGAAAGAAGACTCTCTGGTATAGGCCATTCAGTGCATTGTTCACTCAATCTGAGGCTTCTATTGCTGAAATGCCAAAAGAAATACATACAATAATAACAATATAATAACACAATATAATAATAATAATAGTAATATAACAATATAATAATAATATATAACAATATGATAATAAAAGAAATATAATAATAATAACAACAATAAATATCAATAATAACTTACATTTATTTGGTGTTTACTATTCCCAGGTACTATTTTAAGCACTATGATGCCATTTAAATTTCAGAAAAATGATTGCGAAGTAGATACTATTATTATCTCTATTTTGCGTTTGGGAAAACTAAGGCTTAGAAAAGATCCTACCATTTTAACTATTAATGAAAGACCGCTAACATTTATTCAGTGCTTCCTATAGATGAAACATTGTCCCAAACACTTTAGGTGGATCTCTGATAGAATCTTCACAGCAAATTTATTTGATATAAAGTCTCATCAATGAACTCCCTTGTACAGATTAGAAAATTGACTCTTAAGAGACATCTTGTCCGAGACCTCAGACTCCAAAAGGGAGATGCTTGGATTATAGGTTGAGTCTCTGTGACTTTGGGACTTCGACTCTTGGTCCTTGAACCCCCCAGCCTTCTCTATCTTTGCTAAGAGTATGGGTGGAAGAACGGACAAACAGACTGGAGCTGGGAGACCTGGATTCTCAGGCCAGATCTGATATTAATATCCTGGGACACCTTGAATAAGTCACTTCTTATCTGAGTCTCAGTTTCTTCTCAGTAAACTGAGCAGGTCCCTCCCTGCTTCCAGTACAAGATGTGTCATATAATGTAAGGACCACAGAGTTTGGGGTCAAACAGACCTGGGTGTGAATCCCAGCATCCCTCTTTCCCCACTTAAAAACTCTACAGTCTTGAGCAGTTTATTTAATCGACCTATTCTCATTCATTTGTTCAAACCTATAAATTAGCACCTATTTTGTGCTAGAGGTGATGTATTTCTTTGAAGAACACATGTATCACATCCATGCCTTCTTGGATTTTATGTCTAGTGGAAGAGAGAGAGAAATGCTCACATTTTCCTCCTGAAAAAAATTAAGGCCAATCATGCCTACATCACAGAGAAGCTTGATAAGATTCAGTAAAAATACATGCCCCAAGCATGCTGCCTCGCACCCGGCACTTATGGTGCCTTTCTAGTAATAGTTGAATGAGGTCTCAGAGTGTGTTGCATGGGAGAAATGCTTGGAATTTTTTCCTCAGTTATTGCTTTCTATTGTATGGTCTGGGAGGTTTTTTCACCTCCTCAGTCCTCACATAGGTGATCCCATGACTGAGTTGATTCTCTTTATTTTCACAAAACACTGCCTGAAGTCCAGAGGGACCCAAGGGTTGAAACGAAGAAGATGTATGCTAGCTTCTGCAGGACAGGGCTCCAAGGGCCACCAAGGGGCCTTGAGAAGATGTGGGCTATTGTGGCCAAAGAAGGCAGGAAACGCTTCATGCACGGGCTGGAACTGGAAGGGCAGTGAACAGCAGAGTCATGGTTAAATTTCACAGAGGACTAGGAGGCAGATGAATAGGATGGACAGATGAAAAGATACCTTTCCCACCACCCGCTGGCTGGGTGATCTTAGGCAAATCACTGCTCCCTGAGCTTCCGTTTCCTCCTTGGTGCCCTTTGAGCACTTGGTGCTCACCTTTGTTGTAGCACCTGTCATTTTATGTTGTATTCATTCTTTCCAGTTGGCTCACTTCTGTGCATATCCATGGTCTCTACCCTAGTCCAACTATTGTCACTTCTGACTTGAACTATATCAAAACCCTCCTACACACAAAAAATGTTTCCACCTTGGCCCCCTCTGATCTGTACGCTGTAATGTAGACATAGTCATCATCACAGATTGCAAATATGATCTCATAACCCTTCCTTGTCACCCTTTAATGGCTTCCCACGGTTCTTTTTTGTTTTATTTACTTATTTATTTATTTTTAAAAATTGGCCCTGAGCTAACATCTGCTGCCAATCTTTTTTCTTTCTTTTTCTTCTTCTCCCCAAAGCGCCTCAGTACATAACTGTATATTCTAGTTGCAGGTCCTTCTAGTTTTGCTATGTGGGTTGCCACCTCAGCATGGCTTGATGAGCCATGCTGGGTCCGCACCCAGGATTTGAGCCACTGAAACCCTAGGCCACTGAAGCAAAGTGAAGGAACTTAACAACTTGGCCACGGGGCCAGGTCCTCCACTGTTCTTGACATAACTAACAAAATTGTTAGCATGACTTCTGAGCCTTCTCCAGGCTTTTCTCACTCCACTCTTCTTATTCCCTGAACTACAGCCACACTGTCTTCCTCTCATTTTCTCCTGACTCCAGAGCCCTTAGCCAGTCTGTCCCTTCTACCCGGAATGCCTTTCCTGATTCACCATCTTTTGGTCAGTTGCCTTCGCTCAGTCTTCATATATTAGCCCAAATGTCGCTTCTAAAGAAAGACTTTTCCTGATCCTTAAGACTAGATGAGGGTCCTTGTTTCCTTCACAGATTTATCACAGTTTGTCATTTTAGAGGTATATTTTTTTGTGTTAATATTCCAAAACATCTATCTCTCTCATTTGACTGTTAGCTTCATGAGCACGGGAGTGCACAGTTTATTATTTTATCCTTATCATCAGCACAATACCTACTACATAGCTAAGTGTTAAATAAACATTTCTCGAATGAATAAATGAATGAAGAAAGAAATGAATGAACTTATCTGGCTCCTCTATTGGAAATGGGGGACCAGGCCTTTACTATTATGGGCCCAGCACCTAGTAAAGTATCTGGAATTAACAAGAATTTTTCTACAAGTGTGTGCTGAAACATGGCACTTCATGGTCAGTTGTACTGGATGATCTGAAAGTTTTCCCAAATAGCATGTTTCTGTGACACTCCGTCTCTCTGTCCTCCATCTCTTTTAATGACAACAAGTTGTCTGTGTCACATCATGTTTTTGCACCATCTATTCACAATTAAACCAAAACCCAAAGCTCTGGACCAAGCCTTTTTATTTTCAATAAAGTTTAAGATGCTTGATGGATCTACACTGTGTCCACAACCCTCACCACCATTTGTCTTTCTTGTTAATCAAGGACACATGTCTGCTGACTTCAGTGGGGCCTCCAGTGCTCCCTGAGCTACTGGGATGAGAGAAAGTCAGCACTTGGGTAGTCCAAGAAAAACAGGGCCAGAGAGATGGTGAAATGTTAATTGAAGTAAAGCACGTGCAAGGGGATGTAGGCTCACGCACATGAGAGGAGCAGGAAACAGACGTTTTGGCCTGGGGTATTTTATAGGCTGTGTGCTCACAATCTATCCTCTGAAGGGTGCCCAGAGAGACCCCTCAAGAAAGCGCCTTCTCCAGAAAGCACCCAGTGAACTCTGATGTGGAGAAGTCAGCCTGCTAGTCTACTGACTTAATTCCCCATTCTCTTTGAAAGCACCATGCTGCAGGAGAGCATTCTTTCTTGGTTTTTTTTGAGGAAGGTTGGCCCTGAGCTAACATCTGTGCCCATCTTCCTCTACTTTCTATGTGGAACGCCACCACAGCATGGCTTGAGCTGCGGTGGCTAGGTCCATGCCTGGGATCTCAACTGGCGAAGTCCAGGCCGCCAAAGCAGGGCATGTGAACTTAACCATGGAGCCACCAGGCCAGCCCCCAGAGAGCAGTCTTTAGAAATAAAACTGTCCTGTGGAAAACAGGGAGAGAATTCAGGAGTCCTGAGGATAAAGGCTTAAAGAGACTACCTCTCCATTTGGCTGATGAGCTGAAAATTGAGATGGCCTTTTATTTTTCACTTGGAAACTTTTGAAGACAACCCTCACCCAAAGTCTCTGCATAATTAACACCTGCTGTTTGCATGGTTGTTCGAAGATTTTAAAGAAACTCTTACATATATTTCCTTCAGCAAATCCCCAGAACACCATGAAACTATTACCGTTCCCATTTTATGCAACAGGAAACTAGGACAAGGGGCTCTGCCAAAGTCTGGCTGCTACTAAGTGGAAGAGCTGGGAACTGAGAACAGAATCTGGATACCCTGCAGTAAAACCCATTGTTTCATTTTGTTTATTTTTTCCCCTATGATCCTACACTGCCCATCCTACAGCATCCCCTTTAGCGTGATCCTGTGAATGAATCAAATGTGCTCAGAAGCCTGATGATTCTTTCAAAGATCTCAACTTGTGCTCTTAACTAGGAGGAAATATAAGTAGTCTTCATATATGAACGGAGATCTGAGAAATTAGTGGCTGTCAGGCTTCATTTCTGCAGAGCGATGTTGACGGATGTCTCTTCTCTGTGGTCCCTGCTGCTGTCCCCATTCAGGCCTGCAGCTCATGGCATCAGGACAACTTCAGACATCTCCTAACTACTGTCCTGCCACAAGTTTTGCCTCCCTCATCTCTGCCAACCCAGATATGCCCTGTTAAGGTCAGAGTGGCATTTCTAAAATGTAAATTTAGATCACATCCCTTTCCTTCTTAAAATTCTTTGGTGGCTTCCCATCACCTCCAGCATAGAATGCAAACTCCTCAGTAAGGCAATTATAGCTCTTCTTGAAACCTGTCTGTTCCTGCATGATTCCTTCATTTGCGAAACTAACATTTACTGAGAACCTGTGGACTGGCGTGCAGCACTGGGGAAATGTACATGAGTAGGGCTGGCTTTCGAAAACTGCCCAGTCTGGAACGGGGTTTCGGATATGCTGGGTTTTATATTCTGACCACCATGAGGTTCCTCCTTTCCAAATCTCTGCATGAGTTTGTATTATTCCCACTCTCTAGAATATCTACTACAGAACCCACACAAATGTTCCCTAACCACCGGTCACAATTTTCTGCCTAGTGAATACATCCGTAAGGCAAATTCAAGTTGTTACCTGCTTTTCTCTGACAAGCCTTTTACAACTCTCAAGAGGTTAGTTTGTTCCACTTTATTTACCTTAATTAGAGCACACACTGCCTTGTATTATAATTATTTGTGCGAACTTCCTTGTCTCCAAAGCCACTGTGACCACCGTGATGGTAGATACCCTCCTTTCTCTATTCTCATGTGCCTAGCACAGAGCAAGGCGCCAGCTGCAAGCTACTGAGCTCCTTAATGACACAGCTTGCCTGGCTTCTTGCCTCATGATTTAGGCATTGTTCTGGCAACACCGGCTGCAAAACGACCCCCCACCACCCAGCCCCAGATTTCTCTTCAGCCTTCCCCTGCATGTCCAACACTTGGGTTTATGTTCCAGAACAATCTGTGGCCATCTGTCCTTCTTCATTCTTTGGAGGCAATCCTTCCACAGAAGGGTTGCTTTGCTCTGTGTAGTGTCAGCTGGCACCTAGCCCACTGCCAGGCCCATAGCAAGATCTCCAGGAACAGCTGTTGCTTTCAGAAGATGATGAGGGTTTGTTAAAATTGCTGAGAGTACATAACTACTATCCTTTGTCATATACATATATATAAAATATATGTACATTTCTATTACTATAGATAATTTAATATGTATTACTTTTACATATGATATACGTATATATTACAAATATGTATATTACAAAATATATATGTATATATTCTTTTTTTCCGAGGAAGATTAGCCCTGAGCTAACTGCTGCCAACAATCCTCCTCTTTTTGCTGAGGAAGACTGGCCCTGAGCTAACATCCGTGCCCATCTTCCTCTATTTTATATGTGGGACGCCTACCACAGTATGGCTTTTGCCAAGTGGTGCCATGTCCGCACCCGGGATCTAAACCAGAGAACCCCAGGCTGCCAAAGCGGAATGTGCAAACTTAACCGCTGTGCCACCGGGCCGGCCCCTATATATAGATTCTTAATTTTTCAGCTTATCACAATTACAAAAAGAAAGCTGCTTTTATTGTTTTACTAGTAAACTTCAGTAAACTGAAGACTTCTTAGGGCTGGGACTGCATTTGTGTATATTTATGTTCAGACTCTAGAAAATACCTTGCCTGTCATCATTGCTCAGTAACTATCTTGTAAGAATGGATGAATAATAATGATGTGTGCCATTTATTGAACTTATACCATATGGGCAGTGACTTAAGCAATTTGCATGTATATGTTCTCATTTAATCCATAAAATAAGCCTGTGAAGTAGTTGTTACCTTCATTTTGCAGATGAGGAACTAAGGCTCAGGAGGTCTAAGGAGATTAGCCATGGCCACGTGTCTTGTAAGGGGCACAGTGCGGTTCCAAATGGATCCAGGCAGCTGCAAATTTCCATGCCTGGACCTCTATGCTGTGTTTAAGAGGAAAGTCGCTTCAATCATGAAAATACAGCTCTGTGGTAGGATACAAAGCAACTCTTTTCCTCTGTGAAGAAAAACAAAATAATAGCTCTGTGTCGTTTCCCTGGGTATGGTCAGACTCAGTTTCCTTATTCTCCAGTCTGTCACCAACTAACGCAGGTAGGGGGACCAACTGATCCAGTTTGTCCAAGACTGGAGTGGCATGCCAGGGATATGGGACTTTCAGTGCTAAAATCAGGCCAGAGGTCACCCTAAATTCAGGGCTAAAATGATAGCATTAAAATACTCAGAAAATTGATTTGGTCACTTGCTTTATACCAAAGAGTGTGTGCACGTGTGTGTGCTAACACCATACAGTAGTGTTAGGAGGAAATGGGACATCGTTTCTTATGTTATTTATTCAAACTCCGAAAGAGAAGCTGGGCCAGATCAGAGCAGGAACAGCTTCACTTCTAAGCTGAAGTTTATGATACTCATCCTCACATGCTGCAGGAGGGAAAACAAGAAACACAGACATAGGCACATTCTTTAACTCACTGTGCAGACCCATACGTAGTCTCATGTTCCCCAGACTGGACATATTTTCCACAATCTCACCCTCTCTTCAGGCCCTGCCAGAGGTGTAAGCAAATATTCATGTACTCCCACAGCCCAGCCGTGACTTATATATATTCGTTCGTTATACATAATCATACCTACGCACACCCAAGTTTATGTTGGATTCATAGCTATTCTCATTACCTCATACTTGCACACAAATACACAGACGACAAAAGTGCCATCTATACCTGCCCACATGCACTTTCAACAAAGACATTACACGTATCCACACATGATATGTTGTATTATTCATGTTCACACAAAGCAACACGTGCAAAGCAAGACATATCACAGAGCCATTCACTGGCATATGTATCTATGCATTCACGCTTTCAAAATATGCAGCTGCACGTACTCATGGGCACAGAGCTAGTCTTTTACCCACTGTGCTCCCCTCATTTCCAGGAGCATTTTCACAGATGCTAACATATTTTCCCTACTCTATACATTCAGGCACACTCAGAGGTATAAGGTATGCACAGATTCACATATATGCCTATGCACATTTGTATACTACACACTTCTCTTTTACACACACATACACCCATACATGCATGTGCATGAGTGTACATACACACATACATGCACACTATATCCTGGGCAATTGCTTGAATTCCTCTCTGTGACAAGGCAGAGTGTAAGGACAAACTTTAAGAAAGAAATATAAATATATAAATAAATAGAGGATAGATAGATAAGTTCAGCAGGCACACACATACGGGGATATAGATGTGTTTTAACTCTATCTTACATCTATCCATATCTACGGACCCCTTCATCTTCTGTCTTTGCATCCCCAGTTGGTTACACATCTACAAGATCCACAAACACAAAGAATTCCCTGTCAGACAATTCTTCCTACTCCCCACCTTGTCCCAGATACCGAATAAAGCCTGTGAAGATGCTGATTCTTCTTTGAGTCATCTTCAAGGAAAACAGGGGTTTTGCCTAGGCCCCTTACACATGATCTTTGTAAGGTACCACGGGCCATGTGTCCCCAGAATTAGCAAGGTTCAGGAGGAAACTGACCATGGAGGAATGTTTTTCTACTTAGCCAAAAAGATCCGGCTCCTTTGAACACAGACTTTCTGCTCAGAACTCCTAATGCATTCCACATTTGGCCATTAAATCCTAATTGGAAGCCTGCTGAGGAAGGCATGGGGGCCCAGCCTGCCAGCATTTCCTGGGTCACAGCCCTGCAAGACCCAGCTTGACCCCATGCCCTTGTACGACCTGCCCTTTTGAACTCTTAATCCTACCACTGGTCACAAAGAATTAGGAGCTCAATTTACTCCTGAAACCACAGGAATGTCCCCTTTGGTCTTCCTCTTCTCATCTGCCATCTCTCCTGCCCACCCCCCACCCATCCCCACACAGATATACACACTTTGTTATTCTTTCTTTTCCTCCTCCTTGGTCAGGAGGCAGGATGTCTTGTGGGGGCTTAATTGAAAGGCTCCAAAAAGCCTGAGACTTTTATGATGAAACAATTGTCCTTGGTAAATGTCAGGCCTTGTATTTGATGATATTTATGACCTTTTTTCCATTAGTCTGCCATTTTCCTGAGAAATTATGACCCTGGCCCTGTCAGCTTAACCAGGCCAGTTTTATATATAGTAAGTGCTGTGTGCACAAGAAGAATCCTGCCTTCCCCAGCCCAAATGACTCTCTATCATGTGAGGTTCAGGGCATATTCCATCAGGTACCGATAAGCAACCAGAGAGATAAGATAAAGAGGAATTGGCCTTGAAATGATCACTTTGGCAGGTCTGGATGATTATGGAGTGAGAGCTAACCTTAGCTCTGCTGCTTGCTAGCTATACTAACTTGTACAAGCCATGGAGCATCTTGGGTCTTCAGTATTCTTATCTAGAAAGTGGTGGTGATGACGCCTGCCCTGTACAAGGGTTGTGAGAGGACCAAACAAATGAATACAAAAAAAGTGCTTTGAACAACTGAAACCTTAATCAAATATCCTTAATATTATTGAAATAATAAAGGAACTCTGTTCATCAATAGCAGCCTTCAAGGTGGACTGAGAAACAGATGATTGCCCTGAAATCTGGTGAAAACTACTTATCATGGCCAATGGCTACAGAATACAGGAAGACAAATTCTGGTTCTATCTAAACAGTAATTTCCCAAGGGTCAGAGCTATTAGAGGGTGAAATGGGATGCCTTGGAGGCAGTGCTTTCCCCATCATTGAGGGTGTTTACCTGCTGCCTCCTGACAATGTCAGTCTCTGCCTTATTTCTGCTGTTTCAGTCCTTCTTTTTCAGAGATGACTTCTCCTGTAGATCAAAGTCTTCTCCAGTTACTGAGTCAACTCAGAGAAGATCAAGACATAAATCAGTAGCCCCCAATTTCCCCGTCTAGAAAGGCTTGGAATTGAAGCATGAGTCTAGACCTGGACCCTGGAGTCACCATCATGACTGCTGAGCATGACCTGTCTTAAAGAAAATACAGTAGTTAAGAACACCAATGCTGGCATCAGCCTCATGATTTCAAATCCCTGCTGCACCTCTTACCAGCTCGAAGGCATTGAGCAACTTAATGAAATTCTCTGAGCTTCAGTTTTCCTGTCCTTTTTATTTTTTGTGGAAGATTAGCCCTGAGCTAACTGCTGCTAATCCTCCTCTTTTTGCTGAGGAAGACTGGCCCTAAGCTAACATCCGTGCTCATCTTCCTCTACTTTATATGTGGGACGCCTACAACAGCATGGCTTGCCAAGTGCTGCCGTGTCTGTACCTGGGATCCGAACTGTTGAACCCCGGGCCGCCGAAGTGGAATGTGCGCACTTAACCGCTGCGCCACCGGGCCGGCCCCTTCCTGTTTTTTAAATGGGGATAATGATGATAACTACCTTACAAGGGGTAATGATCCGTTTAATGCATGTGGCCCAGTTTCTGGCATGGAGAAAGCTTTCGGTAATGTTAGCTTTGGTCGTTGTAATGATGATAGTGCTGATGGTGAAGTCAGTGATGATGATCCAAAGCTGAATTTTCCTTAATATGGAATTTTCCATAATAGACCCGGGAGCCAGTCTTCCATGGAAAGAACTCAATCCATGTTGCCTATAGTCAGGGCACAATGAAGAAGAAAATTAAGGATGTGATAAGAAAATAACTAATTGGAGGGTGGGGGATCTCATTTTAGGTTAAGTCAGAGAGGAGAGATATGAAAAAGTACCATGTAAGCTTAACTCGAAAGGATGAATAGAAGTTATCCAGGTGTGGAGTAGAGGAAAGAGCATTACAGGTAGAAAGAAGGACAGGGGCAAAGATCTTGAGACATGAAAAACTTTGGTCGATTGAAGTCACTGAAAAAAAGACTGATATGTCTGCAGCACATTAAGTGGTATTCTGTGAGTTTGGTCAATGGCCTTGTACACCAGGGTATGGAGTTGCTAAAGGAAGGATCTTAACAGAGAGTGGCAGAGTCAGATTTACACAGGTCACATGCTATTAAGTCATAGTGCAAGATTTAAACAAGTAACATCTTACCACTGCCTCGTAGTACTACTGTTAGCCCTTAGCTAAATTAATGACAAAGGAAAGAAAGCCTGACCCATCATGGTCGCCATACGCCGCAGTGTTTCCCGGAATCCTTAGAAAATTGTCTTAGAAGTCTCATATGACCACCGGTGCTCTTCAGGGGCTATTACTCCATAGCTAGAATCTACAAGGTCAAATTCTCGTCTTGTGTAGGGTCACATTTCCAGAGCCTAGAAATGATATATAGTACATAGTAGGCACTTCATAAAATTTTTGAATTAAATGAATCAGACCTAAGGACAACCTGAGCCACCATCACCAGTGGGTGGCTCCTTCCGTTCTTGAATTCAACGGGACACTCTTCTAAAACACTGGTCCTCAGATCATGTTAGTCCACGACAATGTGTTCCGAAGTCCCCAGCATCCCTCTCAGACATATTCCTGGCTGCCCATTTTGGGGAAATCTAGGCCACAAGCTAACACTCTACCAAATACTTTTTTGCAATTTCTCCAGACATTTGACATGCCTTCTTTGTGGACGAGTAGATGGGAGAAGTTTGGGGAGTAAGATGTTATGTTTTGCTTTCTCTCAGTTTTCCATATTGAGTGAAATTATATTAAGAAATTAAGTTCCATCTTCATCATCACACCTATGTAAATACTGTTTACAGTAATGTGATAAAAAGGAAGAATTCCAAGCTGAAGACCAATTGTAAGCAAGGTGATATGAAATATATTTTCAGGTCGCTTTTTAAAATTTTTTTTTGACATTATGAAAAATTATAAATCTATTCTTTATCTTGTTTTGTTTTTGACATGAAATAATAGTTCTAGTAAATAGTAGTTTATTTAACATATTTAGGTGCCAAAATAAAATCAGTTTCCAAAATTGTTTAGTTAATACATTCTTAATCACCAGAATCCTAAAATCTGGGATCCACAGAAACCAGGAAATTGTCAGAAAGACAAGTGAAACTTCCAGGGATGCACGTGAACCTGGCTTTGAATATAAGATCTCACACTTGCACAACTGGAATCTGTACCCATGTCATTTTTAGGATAAACGTTTAAAATTTTGCCTCTATTATAAAGTAGAATATAATTCTAGTTTTTCCATAGCTGATAAGTGGAAGGAGATGGGGTTCAGAACCAGTTCTTTCTGGATGCAAATCACATCTTCTTAGCCACTACATGCTACTAATAGCTCAAAAAATAATTATTGAGTTAATGAATTAGTAAATGAGTGAATGAATGATCTTAGTGGAAAAAGAAAGGGTCTTAATGCCAGACAAATCTGAATTTGAATTTTGGCTTTGTCAGTTACCACTGTTGGTAGATTGTGTTTTACTTTTTCATCTATGGATCTTAGTCAGTTTAGGTGCTACAACAGAATATCTGAGTGTCTTAGAATAGAATAGAATAGACTGAGTGGCTTATAAACAGTAGAAATTGATTGCTCACAGTTCTGGAAGCTAGAAGTCCAAGATCGCAGTGCCAACATGGTTGAGTTCTGGTGAGGATGCTCTACCAAGTTTCAAACTTTGTCTCCTCACATGGCAAGTAAAGATGGTGAGACAGCTCTCTGGGGTCTCTTATATGGGCACTAATTCCATTCATCAGGGCTCCACCCTCGTGACTTAATCACCTTCCAAAGGCTCTACCTCCTAATACGATCATACTGGGAATTCAATTTCAACATATGAGTTTTGGAGAGATTTGAACATTCAGTCCATAACACTGAGTGTTCACTCCATCACTCTCTGGAAGGGGATTAGACTTTCTCATCCACTGCCCATGGGAGGAGAGCAGATGTGATGTCCTAGCAGAGATTACAGAGCCACTGTGTGGTTGACCTGTGACTTCTTCCATGCTCTGTTTAGAGTCTCCCCTTTCAGCCTTGGTTCTGAAACATGAAGACATAGGAAAAAGAGCCAAGGGTGATCCACGACAAAATGAATGTTTGTTGTTATAAGCCTCTGAAATAGTTCTGGTTGTTCGTTTCTGACCAATGCTACATTTGTTTGATCTTGGCCACTAAACCACTTCAAGCCTCTTTCCCCATCTGTAAAATGGGGATAATATGTATCTACTTTATAAAGTAAATATGGGGATTTCATGAGAAAGCAAAGTAGCTACACTGTGCGAGACGTAAAACATGTTATAAAAAGAACTGTCAAGTGTCCTCATTCATTTGAAATCTTTTCTTGCTCATGCTCTCTCAAAGTGCTGCTTTATTTATCTTTTTTTCCTGAACTCCCCATTCCAATTCAAACCGACTCCATTTATCAAACAGCTCTTATGGGCAACAGTCTGGCAGGCATTGTGCCTACAAGATAATAGTTTCTCATTCAAGCTTTCCAGCTGAAGTGTAAATGATGAGAAAAACACTACCTATAGTAGAGGTTTCTGGCCAAGAGCAAATACCTGCCCCAAAGGGAACTCTAATTCCCACCAATGTTTTAATTAAGAGATCTAAATATTTTATGAGAGTTCCCATAATCAAAGCTAATTAAGAGGCCAGAGAAACCAATCCAGATATTCAGACCATAGGACAGGATTGTTTTAAACCAGTATCAACGTTGAAATGTGGAGAAAAGTTATGCAATATTATGGAAGTGGAAAATTGGCAATCAAGAGGAACCTCATTAAAAATACTGTTAAAGATGTATCTTGGCGGTAAGGTAGCTAGTAGTATTTCTCAAAGTGTGGTCCTCTGAACACCTGAGTCACAATCACCTGCGGGGTGGGGCACTAATTAACAGGCAGATTCCTTAAGTCCACCCAGACTTATCTGGTTACAATCTCTGATTGCTCAGGCTAAAGAAGCCACATTTGTAAGGCTTCCCACATTTGCTTCAAGACTTTACATTTTTTTTAAGAGCATTATTATATTACTTAATTTCTTATATGCTTTTACTATAGTATGTATACACAAAATAGAATGTAGAAATCCTAAGTGTTGACTTTGGTGAGAAATTTACTCATTTGACTTAATTGAACATACCTGGCGTTCACCACCAAAAACAAAATATGGAACATTTTCATCATCTGAGAAAGTTCCCTCATGTCCCTCCTCAATCCCCCACTTCTGCTCAGAGATAACCTCTTCCTCACTTCTATCACCATAAACTATGTTTTCCTGTTCTTGGGATTCACATAAAAGGAATTATGCAGAACATATTTGTGTCACTCTGTGTGTGTGTGTATGTGTGGCTTGACTTGCACATCACATTTTTGAGATTCAGCCATGTTGTATAGGTATCAGTAGTTTGTTCCTTTGAATAGTGTTCTAAAGTATGAATATACCAAAATTTTTATCCATTTGCCTCTTCACGGACATAAGGATTGTTTCAGGTTTGGGGCTATTATGAACAAGGATGTTATGAACATTCTTATACAAATTTTTTGTGGGCATATGTTTTAACTTCTCTTTATAAATATCTAGGAGTAGAACTGGCAGTTCACATAGTGGGAATATATGTAAATTTATATGATACCACCAAAGAGTTTTTATATTTCTACGAGCAATTGATGAGAGTTCCAGTTGTTCCACATCCTTGCCAACAATTGGTATTTACAGTCTTTTTGACTTTTACCATACCAGTGAGTATGGAGTGGCATAACATGGTAGGTTTTTTTGTGTTTCCTGGAGAGTAAGAAAATTAATTAATCTGATGACTAGTGATGTACTTTTGGCTATTTGCAGATCTTTTGTGACTGTCAGATCAAGTCATTTGTTCCTATTTTTTCCATGCTCACTACATTTAGAGGAGTACAGCTCTGGAGGTAAGTGCCCTGACCTCACAGTCAAAGGCTTGGTTCTTGACCAGCTCTGCCAGGAGTCTGCTATGTGAATTTTGGGTCAAGTTGGCTTATTTGCTTCCTCATCTACAGAATGTGGGTCCTACCTAGGTCATTCATTCACTTATTTCCTTTTTTGTGGAAGGAAATACCAAAGAGGGGAATAAGGGAGAAAACAGCCATTTCCTAAAGAAAAACAGATGCTCTTGGAGATCTGAAAAAATACACAAGCATCAGACCTGCAGCTTTTTTGTAGCAATCCATTAATTAACACATAAAGATTCAATAATTAAAGGATATTTTTCAGTAACCACAGAAACAAATATAGTGAGAATATTGTTGAACTAAAGGCTTTCCTCATCTTTACCTTTACTCTCACCCCACCCAAATAGTCGATGCTCCCCAGCTTCTATGGATGGGGAAGAAGAATGGAAGGGAACTAATGGGAATTCAGATGTTGATGGGTCCCTAAGGTCCTGTACCCTTCCTAGCCACCTCTGAGAAATGGATGAAAGACCAAGATAGGTCTATGGAAGCTGAGCTGTGGGGATGTGTGCTTTGCTTATCAGTTGAGGCTCCAAGGTGGTAGGAAGAGATCAGAAGATGGTTAAGAACTGTGTGTGTGTCTAGGGCCCTTGATAGCCTTCCAGAAATTTTCCATACCTTGGCGTGGCACAGAATCAGTCAATTCACTGTGAACATCCAAGACCCAAAGAGGATTTGTAGACAAGACAACAACAATGGAAGATTCATTACATATCTAATGAGATCAACCTCCACAAGATGCTTCAGGGTCTCTGTTACTCTAAAATCCACTCGGGGGAAATGTGAGGTGATGCTGTTAATTGGCTTAGTGTTGTTTTCCCATCCACACCTGTACATAGAGTTGAAACAATATAGAAGTTAAGCTAATATATAAAAAAGTAAAGGTATATTTATTTCTCATACAGTTTTGTGGACTGAAATTTATGCTCACTGCACAAAGAATGTTTAAGTAGTGTCCTGAAGTAACATATATAGCCCAGGAAAGATGCTGTGGGACCAATACCACATGTAACCCACAGAAGTACGTCTGAGTCAGACCAGCCAAAAAACTATTCCCTTAGTTATCACCAACTTTTTTTGTTTATTTGTTTTTACAAAGAACAATTAAAGACTAATCTAAGAGTCTATTGTGGACTCTTTTAATTTTTTTCTATGAAACTATGTGTTGAAGACTTACCTAGTCATAGCATTCATCCTTAAAAGATCCTATTGCTGTCTTTGTAAATTCCTAAATTAAAAAATATCCCAGGTATACATACTATTATAAATCTTGGTTGCAAATATATGACATCCTGTGCCACTTGTGTGTTGGTGGCAGGCATCATGGCACTCCTTCTCAATGAACCCGGAGACTGCTCAGAATCCTTCTCAACTCAGATCTATAGGCAGCCATTGCTAACCAATCGAAATTATCATCATAAAAATAGAAATTTTCCTGTGCTCCCTTTTATAGGTACTCGGCCTAGGCAGCTGGAATCTGACCCTTCCAATGAAGAATATCATGATCAGAATGGACAAAACTTGATAAAATCCCATAATGATGATTATTTCTTGTTTATGCCGCCATTTTTACATTAGGCATAGGATTCTTCATGATCATTCCCCTATCCAACTTTACCTTTCCACAGGTAGTGCCCCTCTCTTCCCATCATGTTTTCAAGCAAGGTATATTAAATCCTCTTAACTTGTCACACTCTCAATTCTTTGACTTTATATACACTGTTCCTTCTCATTGCCTCTTCTTTATAGTATTTCTTCTTATTGTCACTACCACCACTCCTTATGAGGATCTTCTTATGGGAATATGAACTTGATGCTCAAGTTAGTTAAACATCATGAGCCCCTGGCAGATAGTTTCTATTGTTCCTCAGCTTCACAGTCATTGTTCCTATCCCTCCTCTCTATTCCTGGGGCTAGCAGTCTATAAACTACATCTGCCAGACACCTTTACCAACTGGTTTTTTGACAGTTTATACCATTGGGAGGCACTAGTGGGAGTCTGGAAGGAGGGAGCAAAGAGAAAGCATGTTTTCCCCATCTTTTGGTGGCACCTCCAGCAGTGGCAGCAGCTTTGCTGGCTGATGTGTGCAGTACTGGGCTCCTACTCAGGCAACTAGGTTTCAATAGCATCAACATCAGTGGTGTAGAAATTGTGAGCTCTGATTAACACCACTCATGTTCTCTTTTTCTTTTGCAGCATTAGGGATAGTCTTATTGGTTTACTGCAGGTACCAACCTGTAATCATCTCATTTTTACTGCTCAAGTCTTTCCAATACCTTTGTCAACAGTTATCTGTTTCAAATTCCTTACTTAGTGATAGCCAGAGAAGATTCTGTTTTCCTAATGCAAAACATGAAGAGTAAACAGGAAGATTATTACTTATGAGTTGTCTTCAAGAGGCTCTAAGAAGCTGAAATCTTTGTTATGAATCATATCCTGGAAGGAAACCCCATCAAGTTCTTTCTTTGGGGATTTACCAACATTTAAACTCTAAGCACTTGATCACTCTCTAGAACAGGGGCCAGAAAACATCTTTTGGTAAAGAGTCAGATAGTAAACATTGTAGGTTGATGGGTCATACAGTCTATGATGTAAGTACTCAACTCTGCCATCACAGCGTGAAAGCAGCCACAGACAATACATAAATAGGTAAGCATGGCTGTGTTCTAATAAAACCTTATTTACAAAAACAGGAAAAAATCCAGATTTGTCCTATGAGTGGTGGTTTGTTAACTTCTGCTCTAGAAAGTTGAAAGGTAAAAAAAGAGGGTAGAATTGATAATCACTAAGAGGAGATGATCATTCATCTCAAGCATCCATTGGTATTTATTTATTCAGTTTTCAGTTCATTTATCAGTTATTTATTGATGCTGCTCTAGGTAACTGGGATAAAATGGAGATTAATATATACAATTTCAAAGAATGGATATTTAATTTGATAGATTAAAGCACAAGAAAATCTAATTCTCAATGAGTCTGGAAATGCCCCTCAAATTTTAAATGCCAAGCCTTTTCCTGTTGACTTTTCCCCAATTGTAGGCACGATCCCACCTGTCTTTGTGTAATCCTGTCATGACTCTAACTTCTACTTAAGAAGAAGTCAGTCTTTCATGCAATGAAAGGACATTCATTACACAGACAAGCATTAGCTTTCCAATCTAAGTGCAAGGCTTTAATCAGCACTGAGAAACACTTAAAACACACAGAGCCTCCAAATTGCATTATCCTCTGGAAAAATACATCCGCTCCCCATACACAAAACAATTCCCTTGTTCTTATCATGGACGAAACAAAAGATACCAACAAAATGCTTTCATGTATCCCTAAATAATGTCTATAATTAAATGTACCATGTACGTGATCAAATAAAATTTCATTTGCTTTCCAGCTTCCTCCAAATAACATCATGATTTAGAAGATCAAAGCACAGGCCGTTTTGAGTTTTTCAGATGATTTTTCAAGCATCAGCACTAATCTATCAAGAACAAAAATATCTTCCTCTTTTCTGAGAAATAACAATGGTAACTAAAGTCTCTCCAAATTCACATCAAATCTCATTTTCAATTCAAAATCCTCTTTAGAACTTGTTTTCCTGCTGTCACAGCATGGACTTATTTCCAGAATTCAAGTTGTTTTATTTTTTCCTAATTCTTTTTTACTTTTTCTTGCAAAAAAGATCTAACATTAGTCTGAAGAATTTCTGTATCTCTGTTTACCCAGAGACCCCACTGAAGTTTCACCAATTACCTCAATAATATTTTTTATGTCAAAAGGATCCAATCCAGTATCGCATATTGCTCCAAGTTGTCATGTTTTCTGATCTCCTTTAACCTGGACTTTTAACTCAGTCTTTGCTTGACTTTCAATACCTGTCATTTTTGAAGATTACAGACCAATTATTTTGTAGAATGGTTCTCCATTGGGGTTTGTCTAACGTTTGCCCATAATTAGACCCAGATTATGCATTTTGGGCCAGAATATCATAGCAGTGATGCTGTGTTCTCATTGTCTCCCATCCAGTGGCATGTGACACCAATTTTTCCCGTTACTGGTGGTATTAATTTTGATCATTTGGGGTTGGCCAGTTTTCTTTACTCTAGAATTACTTTTTTCACCTTTGCACTTAATAGGTATCTTGTGAGGAGATTCTCTGAGACTATGCAAACTCCTGTTTCACATCCCATTTTCATACTTTAGTTTTAGCATTCATTGATGTTTCTTGCCCAAATTAATCATTTCTGTGATGACTGTCAAATAATTTTTTAACTCCATCTCATCTTTATTTATTATAATATTGCAATGTAGAGCCTTCCCATTTCCCCACGTATTTATTCATTTATGTCGCTGAAGATACATGGATTCCCATTTTATTGAATGTGCAATAATCCTTTACTATTATTGCTTATATTAATATGCAAATTGCCCAAGATTTGGCCAACCCCTTCAAAGAGGTTAGGTAACCTATTCAAAGTCACATGGTTGGTAAGTGCTGGGACCAGGAATAAAACCTAGATTTTCACCACATTGATTTTTACAATATATTTAGGCTTTTTAGGATAATGAAACAAACGTTTCATGCCCTTATGAATATTCAAAATGAAGCATTCTGCATTATCTGCTCTTTAATTTACAGAATAGCTAGGATTTTGTTAGGTAAGCAAAAGCTATTGCTTCAAATCACGTACTATTTGTAAGAACTGAGTGTCTGTGTCCCCCCAGAAATTCATACACAGAAGCCGTAACGCTAGACATGATGGCATTTGGAGGTGAGGCCTTTGGGAGGTAATTAGGTCTAAATGAGGTCATAGGGACAGGACTCCCATGAAGGGATTAGTGTCCTTATAAGAAAAGGAAGAGAAAGCAGAACTCTCTCTCTCTCGCCACCATGTGAGGACACAGTAAGAAAGTTGCTGTTTGTAAACCAGGAAGATATTCTCACCAGGAACTGGGTTTGCTGGCACCTTAACCTTGGACTTCCAGCCTCCAGAACTGTGAAAAACACATCTGTTGTTTGAGCCACTCAGTCTACGGTATTTTATTAAAGCAGCCTAAGCTGACTAAGACATTATTTTAACAAAATTAATAGGGGCATAGTAAAAAATAGATTTAAAATAATTAAGATAATGGAAAAAAGCCACTCTTGGTTCTATAAAAATCATCAAGACACGCCGTGTACATATTTCTAAAGCAATGACAATAGCCCTTGATGTAGCTCTTAAAAGTTTGCGAAATGTTGTCTGGCACATGGTCTTATTTTAGAAGGGCAGAAATTGGTAACATTTGTATGTTTTTCTTACAGATTAGGAATTTCAGGTTTTCGTAAAGAAAGTCCCCCTCCCAAAGCATGTGTCTTCGGGCATATGTTGGGAAAGAGTAACCAGAGAATAATGACTAGAAATAGGATGAAGACGATATATTGGTAACATCCTCAGTGTCATTCTTTTCTGCTGCCATTTATAAATGAAATCTAACCTGCACTTACTAAAAGTTGAACAGTTATTTTGGGCAATTGGATCAGAGTAAGCCATCCCAAGGAAAGCTGGGAGACACCGAACCTCATTACAGGAGATTACAAGAGGACTCTGTGTATGTTTGCTGCTGGCTCTGGTTTCCAGCTCTCTAGGTTGGCAGGGTCTTTGTGTCCCACATATCTGTTACTTAGCTCCTGTTGCTGGTCAAAAGTCTCAGATTTCTTCTTTGGTGACAGCAAGGGCAATTGAGGACTTTGGTCAATGGTTATCACTCTGAAGTCTTAATAAAGGGCAGAAGTGGAAAGAGCACAATGTGGAATTGCACAAGCCTGGGTTCAAATTCCACCTCTGCTACTTCCTATCCTGATGTCCTGGGCAAGTTATTTCATCAATCTGAGCCTGATTTTTCTTGTTTCCATTTGAAAATATGGACAATGCAGGAAGTAGTTATATCACACACTGAATGTAAAATGATTCATACGTAAACGGCCCTAGATAACTGAGATAGAGTTTCCCCCAGACCTCAAAGTGTGTGAAATATTTGAGGCAGGCAAACCATGCATTATTGTGCACTGGAATATCTAGGATCAAGATTATTATAAATAATAAACAGTTTAAGAAGCTTGAGGAGAAAAGACTGGGTTGATGAGAGAAGGTTTCCCAAGGGTGAGAGCAGCTTACATGGGCCTTTGTGGCTGGATAGAACTTGGATGACTGCTGAATGAGAGACAGGGGAAGCAGTGGAACATTCTAGGTGTTGCAGATTTGTTTAAATGACAGTTAAACAATCATTTGACTGTCTACTGAGTGGCAATAATTAAATATGATGTTAAATAAGACAAACTCTGTTGGTTTCCTAGACTGCCATAACTAAGTACCAGAAACTAGATGGCTTACACAGAAATATATTCTCTCACAGTTCTGGAGCCTGGAAAGCTTAAATCAAGTGCCTGCAGGACCTCATTCTCTCTGAAGTCTCTAGGATGAACCCTTCCTTGCCTCTTCTTAGCTTCTAGTGATTACTGGCAACCTTTGGCATGGGATACGTTGTATGTGGAGAAAACCTCCTTGGCTTGCAGTTGCATCACTCCAATCTCTGCCTCCATGGTCACATGACCATCTTCTCTGTGTGTCTCTGTCTCTGTGTCTCTTCTTCCCTCATAAGGACACCTGTCCTATCGGATTAAGGGCCTTCTTTACTTCGACATGACCTCATCTTAACATACATCTTAATTACATTTGTAAAAAGTCTGTTTCCAAGTAAGGCCACCTGCACAGGTGCCAGGGTTAGGACTTCAACATATCTTTTGGGGAGACATGATTCAAGCCATAAGAAGCTCCCTCTCCTTCAGGAGTTCATAGTGCAAGACATAGACATGAAAAAAAAGAAAGTTCCAATAGCATTTGAAATTTGCTATGTTAGAGATTTGCTCAAGATGATATAAAGTGATATAAGAAGAGTGTTTAATGAGACAGCAGTGGGAAGGGATTGTCAGGGAGACTTTCCATGGCAGTGTGTCAATTGAAGATGGGCTAGAGTCAGTCAGATGGAGAAGTGAAGAAAGGTCAACTCAGGTGAAAGGAGCAGCACAAGTAAAGTTAGGGAGACATGGAATACTTTGTGTGTGGAGAAAACTATAAGCAAAAGTTCAATAATGGTAGAGTAGTGGAGTCAGAGAAAGGAGAGAAGATAAACCTGGGGGTCTAGGTAGAGCTAGAACATGGAGGGCCTTGTCTTATGTTAGGAAGCTTAGACTTTCCTTGAGTTTTCCATCACATTTTTATTGAGCACCAATAGAATAGTGCATGCCACAGTGTGGTCAGGTGATTGCTTTAAGTTAATGGCATATAATTGCCCTCATTACAATACTTATAATAGGCTCACACATAAATTTGCAGCACTATGCATAAAAAGTATAAGTGAAAAATAAAATATTACCAAACTGAAAACGTATTGGAGACACGGATTCAAAATTAAACTGCCAATTCACACAAGCATCTCAAGGTTGTTTGGAATATTCAGGGTGGAGGTTCTGAGTCTTGGATACTCACTGACATAGAAGATCAGGGAAGAAAGCATTTCTAGCAACATAAATCTTCACATCAATCATAATTACAAATATTTAAGTTATGAGCTATAATTGGCTAGCAATTTTTATTAGCAATAAGTGTACGGTTTAAAATAAGACAGATAGGACAAACTCTGCTCTCAAGGATTTTATCAAATGGATTATAAAAGTATTTTGGGAACCAAACATAAGAATATATAGCCTTTATCACAGAACACAGTTCCTTCCTCCAACCCGGTACTCCTCCTTCATAGGGGCAATGAGGCGTTCCAGAGATGGTCCAATTAATAGAATTTCGTACAAGTCCTTCCTCTAAACAAAACTCATTGTCGCTTTGCTATCAACAACTGGCTTCCTGAGGTGTGTCAACTGCAAATAGAGGAGGGCTCTAAGGACTATGAGACCCATAAGTGGTTACTGAGCAAACAAGGCTATTTGAGGTGCATTTCTTTCAGCTGAGCTTGGTGTTAGAAAGGGGCCACTCTGGTTTCCTCCAGCAGGACCCTCAGTTCCCTGTGAAGGCTGAGCAGGGGATGTGAAGGGACTGGAGCAAGGGAAGGACTAGTGGGCACTTGAAGTGTTGAAGTCCACGTCCCCGAGCACTACTTACAAAGGGCCTTATTTTTGGCCTCGTGCCCTTCTCCAGTTTCATTTCCACTGAAGAGTAGCCTGAATTCTGCAACCTTCTCCATCAACACTTGTGGCTAAAATTAAGTTGCAGAGTCCTGGTGAAGAACGAGCTCAAGCCCTTTCTAAAAACCCACTCAGCTATCCTGAGCATCCCTTACCAAGAAGGGAAGGAGAGAGAAATTCCCTTAAATAGGATGTGAATCTGGAAGAGAAATAAAAGAAGTTTACACAAACTCCAGTAGATAATGCAGAATCCAAAGATGAACAAGCTCTGTCCTCAAGGAGCTTAAACTCTAGTGGGAAGTCTGAGACTTTTATAATGAATTCCATTACAAAGCATTCTGTTACAAAGTGATTTAATATAGTGATTAAAGACAGTGATAAAAATAGCTATTGCTTATATAACTCAGTTTTCATTTACCAACTCCTTTTATGTACATTATCTTAGTTGATCCTCATAGCATCTCTATGCTTTGTAAGACGTACAGCTCATCTTCCCATTTGAAAGCTGGAGAAACTGAGGCCCAGGTAGGCAAATTCTACCACTGGCCAAATTCAAAGTGTCTAGAAGCAATGTAACTCTCCTCTTCATTTTGAGACACCGTGCTACAGAGCTATTCCAGGATGGGGAAGGAAGAGTTGAATTCTGACTGGCAATATGTAGTGGTAATTTGGTGGTGGCTATAAGTAGGTCCTGTGGCCTGGATTACAAAATCTATAATATTTTATCATTTGTCTTTACTCACCTGTCTACAGTGTAGGCAGAATATTAAGTAATACAGGATATGTTTTCTAAATGGTTAGGAAGTTAAACCTTTCTCTCCATATACTCGAATGTTTATTTATTTATAATTCTTTCCAGTCATCTCCTTCTCAAATGCTTTTCCATTTCCTACACTCATTGCTTATATAATTCAAGATAAGTTTGATATGATAAGTCATTGGGAATCCCCTTTTATCCACTCAGGAGGCTGAGCCAAAGGCAAGCAAACATCTTGCTTGGGCAGATTCCAGAATATTAAAGTAAACGTGAAATTTTGAGATGGAAGTAGTCTTCTTTCTGAGAGGTTCTTACCCATAATCAAGTGCTATGACTAACTTCCTGGAAACACTTATGAACTCACTTGTAGAGAAAGCCAGAGACATTCTGTGTCATTGTTTATCAGGACTGAAAACATCCTTTTGCTTAGCCAGGTAAAGAGTTAGGTCTGTAATCTGCAATATAGGCTAAGAAACCCCATCAATTCCTCAATAGGAAGGTGTTTGGTTCATTGGTTAAATCCACCTCTCCACGATGAGTGTGCATTACATACAAGGGATCACTAATTATTTGTCGAAGAAATGAACGTCAAGGAATAAGGACTTCATTTCATGCTATTTAAACAGACTCCAAATATGAGCTATAAGGCATAGAGTACGTGGAATTGCCATCTGTGATGCTTCTAACAACTGACTTGCCCTAGAAAATCAGATGACAGAAAGCTGAACTGGTATTGGAAGACACAAGTTCAAGCCTGGCTCAACTGCTGACAAAATATATTAATTTGTCTGGGCCTCAGTTTCCCCCTACAAATTTTCCCCCTGATAATATGGAAAGTTCAGATAAGAAATTTCTAAATCCCTTCTAGCTCCAAACACCTATTAACCTATTTCATGATTTGTCATAGAAGACTGAAAATTTGATCTATTTTGATAACAATTGCCAAGTGTTTGCTCTTAGAGAAAATTACTGGTCAACCCAAATAAACATCCTTTTGTAGTTTGGGCCCATTGTGCTTGGATAACTCAACCACATCTGTAGACAACTCCTGCTGCTTATTCTAAGGGAGTATTCTGGTGTTGGCTTCCTGCTTGAAACATAGTTCAGTATCATGTCCTTTGTCATATCCTGAGTGTCTCTATTGAATTTCCAAGTCTTACTCAAAGACAGAGAGTGCTGGAAATGACCTGTCCTGGAAGAGGTAAGAACAGTTCAAGAATTAAGTGACCAGCAGCTATGTGATCTCCAGCACTTTTGTTCTACAAGGTGGCTTAGCTTAAAACAAACAGAGTGAGCTCTTATCTCGCTGATTTATGGGCTGATTTCTTTCCCTTCTGCACTTGAGAGCAGTCATCCAATCTTTGGGAGGTAGGGAGGAGATAAAGCAATAACTTCGCCATCTCAAAGGCCATTGGGTAGTAAGCTAATGTCAAATAAATAGATTAGTCATCGAATGTTAAGGAACAAATACTTTAATTGTTTGGTGCTATTTAAACTGCCTAGCAATATAAGTTCTGAGGCACAGAGTAGGTGGAAATGCCCTTTGCAATGTTTCTAATAACTGACTTGCATTAGAAAAATCAGATGACAGAGAGCTGAGCTGGTGCTACAAGTTACTAGTCCAAGTCTGGCTCAACCACTGAAGTTGGCAAAACATCTTAATTTGTCAGAGCCTCACTTTCCAATACCAATATGGAAGTAGAGAGGGAAGGAAACCATTTTCTGCAGTATTCCTATTATGTAACAGGCATTTTCTCATCCTTTATCTCATTTAATACCCTCTGCAAACCATCATGAAGGAATTATTGACCCCATATTTACCCTTAAGGAAACTATAACTGGGAGAGATTCAATAACTTTTCCAAGTTATTACTAAAGAAGTTAGAGATGAATTTGAACTCTGGCCTTTCTATCTAACGGCTCTTTCTATAGCTGTATGCTACCTCTTAAATTTAAGAAGGAAAATTTCTTTTAAAAAAATGAAAATAAATTCTCAGAATAAAGTGAGAACCAGAAATAAAAAGGATGAAGTTAAGTCTACGACCTTGAGGTCTTTTTGCCAAGAGAGAAGTTTTCAGAGGAAGGTGGAGGAAGAAGGTCATTAAATTTTTTAAATGAATGCCAAACCTTTTTATAACTAAACCAGAAAATATATTTTCAATACAATTTGGTTTTCCTCATTATAAAAGTAATAGATGTTTATTATGGTAAACTTAGGAAAAATAAGCAAAAAGAACAAAATAAGACACTCTCATATTATCAACATTTTTATATATATCATTCTATTCCTGGAGTAAGGAAGTTTTTCTGGTCCTCAATATGTATCTTTTCACTGTGAGATCTTGTTTACTTGGACTGCATTGATTCAGAATTGCTGATAACTAGAGACAGGCTTGGCTACATCTGGCATATAACAGGAATTGAATAAATATTTGTTGAATGAGTGAAATGAGTGAATGAATTATATCATTTGTGAAAAACGGGGGACTTACACCTCTTTAGGTGAAATTGTACATATAGGTTGAACACCCATTGGTTCATAGCCTATCCAAAGCCATATAATACACAAAAATAAGATTAGGGATAAAGTTCCAGATTTCAAGGAACTTGAGTTAAAAAGACTCTAGCAGGAAACATGATACAGAATAAGCTACAAAAAGGATTCAAATAAACCATAGTGGGGGAAAAAAGAAAAAAAAAGTAATTAAACCCTCCTAGGAATGCTGACAGTACTCAATACCAACAATGAATATGAAAGACTTAGGCTTTTAGATATGAGTTCAATGAATCCATTACAGTTAACCCTTTGATTCTGCTACAAAGATGACATCATGTTTATTTGTTTAAACACAGTCTTCTGAGAATAAGAAACTAGTGCAGACTTTCTGTAATCTCTTTGGGTCTCTTGGTATTAACACTCTCAGGTCAATTGGGTCTCCCTGTTTTGATGCTCACTTTCCTCACTTGTTAAATGAAGCTTTTGAAGGACACAGGATGTTTCCAGAACATTAGCATTAGAGCTGGAAGCCTTCTCTCTCTTCAATTCTAGCTTTGCTGCTCACTGCATCATGAGGCAAGACACATGACAAAAATGTAATAGACTAGACTGGATCATTGTTTCTCAAACTTCAGACATTTCAGCTCATATTCACAATTTCGCCAAACTCATGTGTCACTCAAGCACCAATTCTATAGTTTCTGTGTACCTGATTGTCATAGCACTAGCTACCTTGCCCTCTAAAGCTAAAATCTGTGCAATCACTTGTTTGATGCTTTAGTTGTGTTTTTCTAACAGATGCTAAGATATACTGTATACACCATCATTAACTTGGAATCTGTATATGTGATCACTAAAATCGCTTTGCTTATTACCAGATATTTACATGATCACACATTGGATACAAAGGAATAGATAAAACAGTTAAGGGCCTCTTCAGGATCAAAAGTCTATGGCTAGGGGCTGGCCTGGTGGCGCAGCAGTTAAGTTCACACACTCCTCTTCTGTGGCCCAGGGTTTGCTGGCCCGGATCCCCGGTGTGGATCTAGGCGCTGCTTGGCAAGCCACGCTGTGGCAGACCTCCTACATATAAAGTAGAGGAAGGTGGGCATGGATCTCAGCTCAAGGCCAATCTTCCTCAGCAAAAAGAGGAGGATTGGCAGCAGATATTAGCTCAGGGCTAATCTTCCTCAAAAAAAAGTCTGCGTCTAGGTGATCATTAGTGATGATTACTTGACCACTTCTAAGATTTCAACATTCCTTTGTACTCAAACAGTTTGTCATTAGTACTTTCAGTATCATAGGAGAAAAAATCATAAACCAGATATATTTATGTATGTAAATAGGTATTACATATGTATATATAATCTATCTACTATCTGTCTGCCAGTTCTCAATCGATGTATTAATCTCTATCTTAATCCATTGTCTCCTCTGCCTCTTGCTATTTTCTTAGAACACAAGGCAGATTTTGTCACTCTGCTCCTTAAAAACCTTAATGATGCTTCAGAATCTACAGAACTTCATGTGAATATCTTAGCACAGTCTTTAAGGACTTTCAAAGTTTGGCCTTTTGAACTAGAACGATTTTCCACCCTCATATTTATTAATCACCTTAAGGGAAAAGGTAGCTTAGGGTTCCCCAAAGATATCTTATCCTGCTAGTTTTGCCTTTGTTCATGACATTCTCTGCCTACTTGACCACGTGAAATCCATTCATCCTTCAAGGAGAGCCTGTGTAGGGGATGGTGGGTGGATCTGTGCTAAGCTCTCTATCGTATATACATGCTTGCTCACTGTTTCCTTTTATCTGCACAATCTTTATTTAGGCAAATAAGTTGCTATTCAAAGGTTAATCTTTAATATACAAGGGGTGATTGGGATGTTGCAAAATTAGTTTGTCTTTTGGTTTTATCACTTTACAGCTGTGTGGCTTTGACCGTGTCCTGTACCCTCTCAGAAATATACCTTCCTAATTTGTAAAATAAGAGAGAAGATAAAATTAGGCTTCATTTTTCCAAGCAGGTTTTCCCTGACCCCCTTGGACTGGAGTGGTTGGCTGTCTCTGTGGTCTTATAGCAACTGAAGCAAACCCTGTATACTCTAGTGACATCACTCTTTTTCTCGTTTATCTCACTCTAAATTGTAAGCTTCTAGAAGGTAAAGAAATATATCACATTTGTCATTGTTCCTCTGGTGACTAGCAGTGGATAGTACTCCTTTAAAAATATGTGTACGTTGAATGAATGAATGGATTGGGTTGTCTATTTCAAAGAGTTGTGATGATTTAAAGAAATGAGATGATGTACATACAGACTGCTGTTAAAGACATCTAACAGATATTAGTTAAGAAAGAAGTTTTGAGACATGAAATGTGGTAAATGTGAGATGGGGTAGTGGAAAGAAATGGAAACCAAGGATAAAAGCCTTCCCAAAAAGTTAACATAGAATTATTAGTTTTTTATTAAATTATAATAACCTCAAATCCCTATGACTCATGGAGAGAATCATATAGTATAATAAACTGCATTTGAAAAAAGAGAGTGGTCTTCAAGTAATCTTCAGCATGAAGAAAAATGGTATATTTAATTAGTAGATCTAGAACTACTGATTTAGTGCCAAACCATGAGTAGAAAAGGATAACAGAGCATAGTTTGACTGATGCAGTAGCTTCTCTCTGGGGAAAAAAATGGCATATTTGTCTCTCTTTTGCTCCTATTCTCTGTACATATGCTTCAGCAAACAGACACACACATTCATTTATCCACTGTCATTTATTGAGCATGATTGACAGTGGAAGTAAGAAAATAACATTCTATGTGTTTGTGTGTGTGCGCATGTGTCCTCCTGTGCATGAATGCTGCTCAACACAAATTGATCCTTTCAGTAAACAAATTCTAACTTTCCTCTGGGGATCACTGCATCCCTCACCTATCTCAATGGTTCTCTCCTCTCTTCTCAATCCTTCTCCTATGGTTCTAAAGGGAATCCGCATTTTGCTGAAAATTGGACCATGTAACATAAGTTTAGGCCAATTAGTATACACTCCTTTCTTCTAGTCTCATTGATCGAAAATACAACCCAATTTAAATCAATGATAAGAAGAGAGCTTTTTTTTCCTGAGAATCCTGGAGGTAAGCCTAGAAGTTACTGGAATTCATTTTATATCTACGAGGAAAGAGCCACCTGAAGAATGTACATGATAGAGGGGAGGTAAAGGTGAGAATTAGAGAAAAAAAAATTGGAATCTGATTTTAATTACACTGTAAGAAAATTTATAACCATCTGTACTTGAAGCGATATATGTCTGGACTTTTCAGTTACATACATGGGGTTTTTTAAGGCAATTTGAGCCACTTGTTTAATTGTTTACAACCAAAAAGATACAAAGAAGACTATAATGAAAGTCTTTATCTCAAAGAGCTTACAGATTAAAAGGGAAATCAGATTTGTAAACAGATAACTGCAACTCACTAGGGTAAATGTCATGTGATAAAAATGTAGATAATACATTTTTGGAAGGCAAGACACATATATACACACAACTTAGGGAGAGTCTAGAAGATGACAAAGGAGAAAAGACGCTCAATCTGCCTTTTGAAGAATGGGTGGGTTGTTGAGTCAGAAAAGAGGGGAGAAGTTCTTTCAAATAGAGGAACAAGTGTGCATGGAGTTGTGAAGGGGCCATAAGTACTTTGTATGGCTGGATGGTGAACTGGCTTTGAAGTGGAGGTTGAAAAAATAGTTGGTGCCAGATCTCAGAAGCCTTGAGAGGCATGGTAAAGTGCCTAGACATTTTGAGTGTGATGGGGAACTGTTGAAAAATTTTGAAGATTGGAGTGACTTGATTGTGTCTTCCCTTGATAAATTTCATTTTGGAGAGAAAGAGAATTAGGACACCTGTGCATTAACCTAAAGAAGAGGTAATGTAAGATTACAGTAAGGTCACAGCAGTGAAAATAGGAGGGAACTCTAAGGGTCGTGGTCATTTCATGAATTTTAACTTCCTATTCTCATATCATTAACCTATTTTGTATTTGCCAAATACTCTTAGGCTGTAGTAATGTGCATGACTAAGATTTTGGAGGCAGAATTCAGGTTTGCACGAAGCTCTGTCACGTACTAGCTGAGTGCTTTGGCAATTACTTTAACTCTCTGTATGACTGTTCCTCATCTGAAAAATGGGGATGATCTTGATATCCACTTCATGGTGTTGTCGTGATAAACAAATAAACACTAGTGAAGGGCTTAGAACAATGCCTAACACGTGGAAAGCATTCAACAAATCCGAGCCATGATTATTTTACTCTGCACTCACTATCATATATATTTGCAACAGATAAGTGTCAGGAATTACCAACACTCTCTGATTTTTACAGATGGAGAAATTGAGGCTCAGAGAAGTCATGTGATTAGCCACATACACAAAGGTAGTTAGTAGCAGAGCTAGGATGTGAATCAGTCATTTTTTCTGCCTCTAAAGCCAGTATTTTAACCATTGATATATTAACTTCCCTCTGTCTTGAGTAATGACTGCCCTGTGACTGCAGAGGAATTTCCTGTACTTCACTTAGAATGACTGCATCTTTCATAAAGCCACTCTCTGGCAGCCCATATTTTTCTCACCTTTTTGCCATGATTCTATTGGAGACCTAGAATGAGGTGCTTAATTGCTAAGCTTCTGAGTCAGATTTTCAGTTTACCTGCAAGCAAGTGGTTACAAAGATGTTTCACTAAGAACCAGAGGTGTTGGGGGCAGGCCCCGTGGCTGAGTGGTTAAGTTTGTGTGCTCCACTTCAGTGGCCCGGGGTTTCATTGATTCGGATCCTGGGCACAGACAAGGCACTGCTCATCGAGCCATCCTGAGGTGGTGTCCCTCATAACACAATCAGAGGCACTCACAACTAGAATATAAAACTATGTACTGGGCGGCTATGGGGAGAAGAAGAAGAAAAACAAATAAAAGAATATTGGCAACAGATGTTAGCTCAGGTGCCAATCTTTAAGAAAAAACAGCAGTGTTAAGAGTGGCCCAGGGGCTGAGGATTTATAAGATTAAGGGTGGTATCCTAGTAGAGCTGGTGGTTTTATTGTTGCTTTTCTTGTTGATGATGATGATAATGCCTTGCTTATCAATCAATTATTAATAATTCCTTCTTTCTCTAGTTGACCAGATTATAAAGTGAAAAACACAGTGCTGGAAGCTGGAGTTAGGGAGGCAGTTAAGGCCAAAACAGAGGACCAAACCAGATAGTTGAGTTTGCACTTTGTCCTACTTGCTCTGGATTGTTATATGAAGCCTAAGGCACTGTCAGAAAATGCCAGGTCCGAGAAGGAAATGGCAGTAAAGGCTCTGGGCTACTGGAGGGAGCATCCATCTCCATCAGAGTTCCAGTTCCTCCACATCAGATTTACATCCTCCTGTATCCCCTCACAAAGAACTTTGACCAATTCAGGTCCCTAATAATATTTGTTGAATAAAGTAATAAAGAATAAGCAAAGATAATGGTTATAGAGCCTCTGTCTGGAGTGATGAAAAAGTTGTAGAAACAGATACTAGTGATGGTTACACACCTGTGTGAATGTAGTTAATGCTACTGAATTGAGCACTTGAAAATAGTTAAAATGGGGTGGTTTTTTGCCACAATTAAAAAAAGAATAAGCAGAGAACAAGCAAATAAGTGAGTGAATGCATGCAAGGATAAGTGGGATGGGGGAACAGATGAACACACACACAGATGAACAAGTGAACACATGACTGGATTCCCCATGTGTTTTCAAGGATTAAGTAGTTTCCACAGAATGCCAAGTGCAAGTCTTGGTCTCACACAGCATGGGACTCTGGCTTGCTAAAAGGAAAAGAATAAACTACATTGTTTTATTTAGAGGAACAGCTGTTGATCATGAGCTGTAAATTTTTTCCTAATGTAATGGCCATTGAGAGGAAGCCTTACCACGTCACAGAATTAAGTCGTGCCAAAAATGGCTGTAACCCTCTCAGGGCCTCATGTGGCTGGCCTGCCAAACAATGTTGCCTAAGTGTTCAGAAGAATAGCCAATCCACTCTCAAATTGGAAACTGTGGTAGCCTGGACCATATGGACACAAAAAGAGAAACCTGCTTAAATAACCTTTCTTCTTAAGAAAAAACTTTCTCCAATAAAGACACAAAAGGCCAGGTGATAAAGTGGAAAGATTAAAATAAATTGGAACTTGTTCTTGTAATAAAAAAAAAAAAATCAGGCCATTTAGATTCATGCTGTGTCCTCACTCTCTCTGGAGATTAGGCAGGACAATAAGCTCTTGGTGAGAAGGTTTGGTATTTTACATGTGTCGTAAATATCCAGGTCACCAGCAACAGCTGACGGGTAGTCATGTTTCCATGTAAGAGGGTTAAGAAGAAAGGGTTAATGTTTCTCCTTGGCATCCTATGAAACTTGTCCCCTTACTGGGGCTCTAATCTGCAACCATTTCCATTAGAGACTTTTCCTTAATTATGAAGTCTGTGAGAGGCAGCAGGATATAGTGCAAAGAACATGGAATTTGGAGTTATCTGAGCCCAACTGAAGGGTAAGACAGTTCTGTGCTGTCAAATGTCTTAGATTTCCAAGCCTCAGTTTTTCTTTTGCAATATGATCAGAAAAACAATCCCTAAATTTTAGAGAGACTCATGTACAGTAAATACTGAATATAATACTTAGTGCATGGTAGACATAATAAATATTCTCTGATATTAATTGAAGAACCACAGTGGTCTAGAATTAAAAAAATTAGTGTTGATTCTTTCATTGACTTTCTATGTAGCACAGAAATTCACTTCTCAGGTGAAAGATCTGTACACTGAAAACTATAAAACATTGTTGAAAGAAATTGAAGAAAACACAAAGAAATGGAAAACATATTCTGTGCTCTTGGATTGGAAGAATGAACATGGCTAAAATGTCCATACTTCCCTGTGCTGGCCCCATGGTCAAGTGGTTGAGTTTCCGCCCTCTGCTTCGGCGGCCAAGGATTTTGCTGGTTCAGATCCTGGGCTCGGACATGGCGCCGTTCATTAGGCCATGCTTAGGCGGTGTCCCATGTACCACAACTAAAAGGACCTACAACCAGAATATACATCTATGTACTGGGGGGCTTTGGGGAGAAGAAGAAGGAAAAACAAAAAGAAGAGTGGCAACAGATGTTAGCTCAAGTGCCAATCTTTAAAAAAAAAAAGTCCATACATCCTAAAGCAATCTATAGATTTAATGCAATCCCTATCAAAGTTCCAACAACATTTTTCATAGAAATAGAACAAAGAATCCTAAAATTTATATGGAACAATGAAAGACCCCCAAAAGCCAAAGGGATCCTGAGAAAAAAGAACAAAGCTGGAGGTATTACTCTCCCTGATTTCAAAATATAGTACAAGGCTATAGTCACCAAAACAGCATGGTACTGGTACACAAGCAGACACACAAACCAATGGAACAGAATCGAGAGCCCAGAAATGAATCCGCACACATATAGACAGCTAATTTTCGACAAGGGAGCCAAGAATATACAATGGAGAAAGGAGAGCCTCTCCAATAAAAGATGTTGGGAAAACTGGACAGCCACATGCAAAAGAATGAAAGTAGACCATTATCTTATACCATGCACAAAAATCAGCTCAAAATGGATTAAAGACTTGAATGTAAGATCTGAAACCATGAAACTTCTAGAAGAAAACAAAAGCTGTACCCTCTTTGACACGGGTCTTAGTAGCATTTTTTCAAATATCATGTCTGACCGGGCAAGGGAAACAACAGAAAAAATAAACAATTGGGACTGCATCGAACTAAAAAGCTTCTGCACAGCAAAGGAAAACCATCAACAAAACGAAAAGAAAACCTAATTATGAGAAGATATTTGCAAACCATATATCGGATAATGGGTTAATATCCAAAATATACAAAGAACACATACATCTCAACAACAAAAAACCTAACAACCCAATTGAAAAATGCACAAAAGATCTGAACAGAGATTTCTGCAAAAAAGATATACACATGGCCAACAGGCATGTGAAAAGATGTTCAACATCATTAGCTATCAGGGAAATGCAAATCAAAACTACAATGAGGTATCACCTCACTCCAGTCAGAATGGCTATAATTAACAAGACAGAAAACAACAAGTGTTGGAGAGGATGTGGAGAGAAGGGAACCCTCATACACTGCTGGTAGGAATGCAAACTTATGCAGCCACTATGGAAAACAGTATGGAGATTCCCCCCAAAATTAAGAATAGATCTACCATATGATCCAGCTATTCCACTGTTGGGTATTTATCCAAAGAACTTGAAATCACAAATGCATAAAGAAACATGCACCCCTATGTTCATTGCAGACTTATTCACAGTAGCCAAGACTTGGAAGCAACCTAGATGCCCACCAAGGGAAGACGGATAAAGAAGATGTGGTATATATACACAATGGAATACTATTCAGCCATAAGAAATGATGAAATCTGGCCATTTGTGACAACATGGATGGACTTTGAGGGTATTATGCTAAGTGAAATAAGTCAGTGGGAGAGAGTCAAATACCGTATGATCTCACTCATAAGTGGGAGATAAAAATGACAAACAAACACATAGCAACAGAGATTGGATTAGTGGTTACCAGAAGGGAAGAGGGGAGGGAGGAGGGTAAAAGGAGTGATTAGGCACGTGTGTGTAGGGATGGATTGTGATTAGTCTTTGGGTGGTGAACATGATGTAATCTACACAGAATTCAAAATATATTATGATGTACACCTGAAATTTATATAGTGTTATAAACCAATGTTACTGCAATAAAAAATAAATATAAATAAGAAAAAAAAAGAAAGTCACTTCTTCTCTTTAGATCTATCTCTTTGTTTAGATGAAAGGATGAGACCAGGTGAGTTTTAGACTCCTCCTTAGCTTTGACATTTCTTAAAATCTATTTTTGGTCAAGGTCAGGGATTCAGAGTGGCCTTTCAGTTTGTTGGATTTGGTTGTTTACTGAGGTGTTATTGTACCAACAAGGAGAAGGACATTAATACTTTTACATAGAAATCAAAATCTCCTTGATATATAGCAAAAGCCTAGTCCTAGGGGAAGTATATTTCTTCTGTGTTTTCCATCCTTTTTTTTGAGGAAGATTAGCCCTGAGCTAATCTGCTGCCAATCCTCCTCTTTTTGCTGAGGAAGACTGGCCCTGAGCTAGCATCTGTGCCTATCTTCCTCTACATTACATGTGGGACGCTTGCCACAGCATGGCTTGACAAGCTGTGTGTAGGTCCGCACCCAGGATCTGAACCAGTGAACCTTGGGACCACCAAAGCAGAACGTGAGAACTTTGTGGCACCACTGGGCTGGCCCATGTTTTCCATCTTTAAATCAAATCCCCAAGCAACTGAAAGTTGACTGGAATGATGTCCTTGATGCCCTTCATAGGACTCCTCAGTTGGAATGATGACCTTCATCATCAGAACCCTCGGGTAGGAATCATGAATAATCAAAGAAAAAGCTATGATAGCCCAGAGACACTGAATGGGTAGAGACAAGAGTAAGTTAGCTACCATGTCATCCACACAGCCCCACAAATATGCGAGTCATCTTGACTCCATCTCTTTTACTCCAATCCACTAAATTCAAAAATCACTCCACAAATATTGTGGGATCTAACTTCTAGACATCACAGAAATCCATTCAGTTCTTTCAAACCCCCATTACCTAAATCCAAATCTTGGACCACGTCAGCAGGTTCTAACTGGACTTGCAGCTTCTAGTTTTAATCCCTTCAAGCCATTTTCCAACCTATTGCACTCCAGAAAAACTTTCAGTGGTCCCCATTATCCTTAAGGCGTAATCCAAACTCCTTCACTGAAGGTGCTCATGGGGTGCCACATTGCCAGCCCTCTGCTTACCTCTTGTGCCACATCTCCAACTACTCACCTCTTCCCACACTTAGCTCCAGCCATCCCCGACTGCTTTCTGGTCCTCCAATCTGTCATAATCTGACTTAATCCCTGATCTTCACTTACCTGCTCTCCCCAAAAGGAAACACTTTTTCTCCTTCTCTGTTTCTCCTCCTCAATTTCCAATTTCTACCACAATATTCCTTTTGATTTGTCTGATCTCAGCTTAGGCATTGCAACTTCTAAGAACACATTTCTTTCCCCAACTCCTCCCCATCCCCACCTAATGCTCTCATATCACCTCTGTAGTCTATCCCCCCCACCATTGTACTTATTGTCGTTGTCTGTTTAATTACCTGTCTCTATTTGCTAAATTGTAAGCCCAGTGAAAGCAGGGATTCTGATGGTTTTATTCACTGTAGTCTCCTGACACAGAGAGTAACAAATAAAGCATATATACACAGTACTTGCATACATCAATGAGTAATCAACAGGACTGAGTCTTGTATATGGTTCTTTTTATTTCCTGGACTTCGGGAAAATCATTGAAAATCTTGGAACCCTACTATACCCAACAGAATAATGAATACAAATTCTATGGATTCTTTGCTTCTTGATTAAGAGAATTATGTGAGATATGGGAAATACGAAAACAGTGATATGTGACATCATCAAGTTGCAATTGATTATTGCTGTTTTCTACTTGCTTCCTCCTGTGAGGCATAGCAGCTTTAGTACCAGGAGAAAGAGGAGGAGAGGGCCTCTAAGTTCTTTTCAGTTCTAGTGAGATGGCAAGCTTTCTGACTGCCGAAAAAAACAATTTCCCTGAATTTGACTTTGATTTCTGTCAGTCCTATTAGATTGTACCTTCCGAGAAGAGCCATTTGTTTTTGAAAACAAGTTGTACTCTGTGTTCTGCTGTTACTTAACTCACCAGCACCATCTGCTCTGCTGTTATGTCCAATTTGAATCAGGAGGAAAAGGATTCTTTCTGTTTGTGCATTCTGAAACAGGCTCCAAGAAAAGTCAAGAAGGTGGCAGATATCTATGGCCAGTCGATTGGGCGATTTTTGTCCCAGGTCTCCTTTTGACAAGTCAGTATGAGGATGAGAGTGGGCCTGGAGCCAACGGTGAGTCAGGCTCTCGGACTCTGGACTCTGTGCTGCCTGGATTGGCATGCTATCCTCGGGAAACATGCTGAAGAGAGGACAACTTTGGCTGTTAGAGGAGTCCTCCGGATTCCAAAGAAAAAGCAGCATGCTTCATATCACAACCATTACAAGTGTTGGGACTGGGCAGATGTGTCAAATTTGGCACATCTGTCCTAAATATGTATGTATTGATCAGAAATTTACCTCTATAGTCTTTGGAGTGTGTGTATGTCCATGTGTGTGTGAGAGTGAGAGAGACAGAGAGATTGTGAGTTTGTCCTGGGTGTGTACTAAGTTTGTATGTCTGTGCAGTGGATGATGCAGAATGGAAGGAGTAGACAGTAAGAGAGAATATATGCATGAAGTTATAAACTAACAAGGCAGAGTGCCTTCCAAATATTCCTAAACCAGACTCTGGTTGAAGCACTGTTCTTTAGTTGCCAAAAAAGGATTCACTTCTTGGAAACTAGCGATGCAATAAAAGCCGACCTTCAATTTCCTATAATAACAACAAGCTTCAAGTTTGGCATCCATATCACCAGGGACAAATTGTGCCAAGCAACCAAAGGAGACAGAACCAGCACCCACAGAGGCTGTTCTCAATTCAGCAAAAGATGTTCTTCTAAAGTGACTGAGCTCTTAGCTCCAGGCTTCCACCCTGCCCACCCACGGAGCTGCTCTACATTCTGCTACCAGCTCCTTCCATCCTCCCTCCCTCTTTTTGCGGGGGCCAGGGAGAGATGACTTGTTCCCACAGAGACTCCCAGAGAAAATCAACTCCTCTTCCAGTTTAATTTTCATGTTTATTGAGGATATGCCTTGAGATGAAAATGAGCCATACGTTTTTAATATGCATTAAGGCAATCTGATTATGCAGACAGTGGTAACGATTGTGATAACGGGAGAATAGAGTGGGTGACATCTGAATGGGTACAGATCTCCTCTGGCAGAGACTTCTGATGACTCTTGGGGATAAGTGTTTTGTTGTCAGTTTAGAAACTGCTTTTTTTTCCCCCTTAAAGAAACAAAGTTTATCAACACTTTCCAATTTCCTTCATGTATTATAAAGATTACATAAAAGGAATTGTATTAACAATTGCACCATTTATTGATCCTGTGTCCTAACACGTGCTTGATACTTGATAAAAATTGTCTTTAATTCTCCAGACTCTCTAAGTTGCTTCACTGTACACCATGTACGTGATTTCATTCACACATTAGCACTTTGAAGAGGGCAATTTCAGATCAAGGAACAGAGGTACTCAGATTACCCCCAGGTGATGGGGATTGAGGACACATGAGGAGGCATGGCAACTGTCCAAATGGTGCAAGAACCAGGTATCGGGGAAATTAGGATAACATTCATGACATCATCATTGATCTAGTAGCCCCAAATAAACTCCTTTGGTCTGTTGCTCTTGAGATTCAGTTGCTCCTCATCTCTACTCCTCCCTCCCACTCAATCATTCCCAAGAAAGAGGATCTAACTGGGTTGTTTGTCACCATTCCATAAAGAGTATCCTTATTTGGTAGAGTTTTCCTTCCAGGTTTCCACATGGGACATTTGCCCATCTAGGCTTTTGATTCAAACCCTATCCTCCAGTCCAGTCTGTGGTGGTCATGGTTATTCAGTTCCTACAGAACAAAGTATTTGTTTCCTATAGAACAAATCATGGGGACTCATGGTTGAAAAACCTCGTATGGTTGGTTGGTTGGTTTGTTTTCTGGAGAGGTTCTTGGAGGTTTATTACACAGCCTGTCAAAGGTCATTTACAAATGGAGAAACATATGCTCATAAATTTAAATTTAAATGACTCATCCAAGGTCACAAAGCCAGTCGGTTGCATTACTCAGGTTTGAGCCTAGGTTCATTGCTTTCCTAGCTCTGTGTTTACCATCCTGCTTTATTTTCTCTTTGATTTTGCAATGGTTATTCATTGAAACATTTGTATCCTCTTGTTTCTGTTTTTGGATTCAGTAAAGATTGCTAGCAGTTTTTCCTGATCATAAGCTTACATGACAAAGAAATGCTTATAAAAAGAAAATGGAAAATGTACTACAAAATAATGGTGGATTGGAGGGTGTCTTAGGAAAAGAAATTTGTGGACTATTTGGAAAAAGTATCTCCTGATGCCTAGAAGTGACCTATCTGCTTGGTAGTAAAAAGAGAGAGACATCCAAAACAAGGTAGGAAAGGACAGTTATTGTAGATTTGAAAGTTAAAAATGAGATAGCCTCATGGCCGAGAGGACAAAGACTACTAGAGTAGAAATCCTCTTGTCCTACAATATCAGGATCAAGTTGGCTGGGTAATCAAAATGCTAGTAAAAATAAAGAAATCAGAAAACGTGATGCAAGTTTATCTTAAATACTTCATTTTAATGTAAGCTTACCAAAATACGTTTATTGGTTAATAACTTTATTTAGACCCAAGGCTTTCTCATTTGAGTTGGACCTTTTAAGTAGAGTGTTATGTTGCTTTTCTTATAGAAATACTACGTATAATCTATTATTTTGGTTTAAAGTGAAGGTCAAACTTGAAGACTTTTGAAACAACTTGGATACAGATCTTTTCTAGAGCTTTCATAACGGCTTCTTGGTCTTTTAAAATCATTTTGCCCATACCTAATTAAATTATGTAATTCAGTTCCTTTTTAAAAGTAATTTGTACTTATTGAATCTTTCCAAAGCATTCCACTTAGTTTTCTTAGCATCATGGCATAAATAATCTCTTTTTATATTCATTTTTTATCCATTTATATAATATTTAATTGAAATGCATAATTACAGTAAGTAAAACTAGCATCAATAGGTTTGGGAAAAGATACAACTGACTTGTGGTGAGTATATAACAACAGAGGAGAACAGCTGTGCACATGTGCACCAGAGAGGAGCCTATAGCTATGAATATTGAGATACTAATGGCATCAGTTAGTAATTTACAGAGAGGATGGAAAGCATCAGTTAATTTGCCAAATCAATTGGTTAGATAAAAGACTTTCTAATATAGTTGACTTCTATGTATTCTGGAAGAGCCAAACTCTATGTTTGCCACAGAATGAGCATCAGGAAGGCATGTTGCATTGCTGAGGAAGCCAACTAGAAATGACCCCACACACCGCTGCTCCTTAAATGAGCTATTAAAGATTTACAAGGTCAAAAATTTGGTGGCATGGAGAAGAAAATCAATTTACCACTTTAAGACACCAATTACCAAATTATTGATTTGTTTTTAAATTAAATTAATTTGCTTGATTCTACAGTAAAAACATCTGCCCTCTATTTCAGATATTCCCTGGTGTGGGGTACATAATATATTGCATCACTTAAAGCTCCTTTGATGGTAAGTGGGAAAACCAAACCAAAGAAAAAACTAGAGCTAGGTAAGGATACACACAGAGACAATTTTTTAAAGCACACCAGGCTATTTCAAAAATAAGACTTGAACCACTAGACCTCCGCGTGAAAGCGAGAATTCTAAGATGGCCCCTGTGATTCCTGTTCCCTGGTGTACATGCTATGTGTAATTTCCTCTCATGGAGTGTGGGCCAGACCTATGAATTGATGGATAGCCACTCCATGATTACATTACAGTGTATAAGACTGTGTCATAGCAGATTAGAGAGAAATTCTCCTGCTGGCTTCAAAGAAGTAAGCTGTAATGTTGTGAGAGGACCATGAAGCTAGGACCTGAGTGGAGCTGCTGGGAGCTGAAAGTAACTCCTGGCAATAGCCAGCAAGAAAAGTGGGACTTCAATCTACAACCACAGGAACTGATTCTGCCAACAACCTGCATGATCTTGGGAAAGGATTCTAAGCCTCCGATTGCGTCGACAGCTGACACTGTGATTTTGGCTGTGTAAGACCTTGAGCAGAGAACCCAGGCAACCTAGACTCCTGACACACAGAAACTTGAGATCATAAATTTTTAAGGCATTAAGTTTGTGATGATTTGTTATGTGGCACTAGAAAATAAATACTCTTGGGAAGGGCAGAATTCAGAGAATTTCAAAGGACTTTGGTGGTAGTTGTTTGAAAATATTCACTCTGAATTTGGTCATCAATAACTCTTAGATTTAACAACGCTCAATTTCTGTTTATTTCAGCTCAGATTTTCAAGAGAAAAATCTAGTTTATGTAGCTGGGGTCAGGTGATAATACACGGACCAATCAGTATGGCTAGGAGTAGAGAGGGGTGATTCCCATGGAATATGTACCACCAGTGGGTGACCCACCTCTGTCTATTAGAAGTGGCTTTCAGAGAAGAAGGAAACATGAGTTAGGGAGATCCTCAAGAAATGTTTGCTACATAAAAACCCTGTATTCAAAATACATTCTAAATATTAAAGTAAGACACTTATGAGCCGTAAAACTGGAAGGGACCTGAAAAATCACTGATCCCACTGCTTTCCACCACTGTTCACCACCAATGAGCAGTTTTATTTACCTCACAGTACACAATATTTCTATTAAAAAGAAACAAAACAATTATGACAACCTCCATTTATTAAAGACTAACATATTACTTTTCTTTTTATATTATTCAAAACATGCATCATGATGTCAACATTTTTTAAAGCAGTAAACAACAGTCACATTATTTTTTGATGTCCTATGGAATATTGAAACATAACTCATGTATTTTCCACCTTAATAACTACGTACAACACTTTAAGTGAAAGAAAATCCAGCTTAGGACCATTAATCAAGTCCAGTGCCCACATTTCATAGTTGCGAAAATTGTATGAAATTTGACTTTTTGTTAATCTGGAAATAAAATCCAGAACCCAAAATTCACCCTCTGCTTTAATCAAAAACCAAACAAACAAATACAAAAGTCCATTTCCTCTAATACTGACAATGGAGGAAGAATGCTCACATGCGGAAAACCAGCCAGGTAGCAGAAATCCGACTATATAACATTGGCCAAGTTTCTGCCTGTATAAGTTCAATTCTTGGTGTCAGGAAATTAACATGGTGGCCACATGAGGGTAATTCCTAACCCGCAGTTGTACCATTGAGTAGAGTAGTTGCGCATGTCAACGAGGTAAACACAATAGGTTCAAACATCACTTAGTAGTTAAAACATATTTTTGTCTATCTCACAAAGGTATTTCATTGGCCATAGGGAGATCCAAGAAGCTTTGGAAGGGTCAATGAAAACCCACCATTACCGCTGGGAAACAGATGCAGGACTAGTAAACATCAGCTCTCCACACTTACAACTCAACATGAAAACATGATTCCGATTGTTCATGAATGGTACAGCCATTTGGTTAGGTACATATACATGACTGGAAGTCCTGATTTCTGAGTAAATGCCAATCTTGAGTTTCCAGGATTTAATTACAACTTTCAAGGTTTTAATAACAGAGACTCTGAAGGTTTGTTGGACTTCAAATGTCCTTGAAACTTTTTTGATGAGTTAAGTGTAAACGAATAAAAAACATATGCATTAAGTTTCCCTTGGAATACATGTGGGTTTAAAAATTAAGGGAAAAAGGACTTGGCAAACATTGACTTTGAGACCTGCCAAACCCAAGGCATTTGAAAAACTAGCTCAAGACATTTGGAGAATCCCTAAGTCTGGTAGGGTTTGTCCCTCCTTTAAAGAACAAATGAGACCGAAAATAACTTTTTTAATGTGTAAGCATGGACATTCTTGCTAAAATATTGAATGTGTATAAATATTTTGCTATTTTTATATGCACACACACACACACACACAAATACATACCCAGGTATATATACAAATATATTTTGGCTTGGCCTAAGTTCAAACTTAGGTGAATATCAACCTTACCTGGTTCTTCTTAACATCAACAATGCAAACAAACCAAAAACACACACAAATACTCAAACACATATCACAGCAAAATTTTTTATATGGTAGGGCTATTCGATACTGACAAATCTTGTTATTATTTCTTTAGAACCCTTCAGTGATTTCTCATTACCCACCTCAAAGACATCAAAGCCCTTAGCTTTCTGTGTTTTCCATACCTTTCCCCAGGCAAATCTACTTTTCAAAGCTTTATTTCCCAATTCTTCCCCGTATATACTCATTCTCCAGCAATGCTACATTAATTCCCACCACATTACTTGAAAACACCCATCATTTCCACCCTTCCTCATTGGTCCTTTCTGTCTAGAATGCTACTCCTTCTCCACTTAGAAATGTCCTGATTATTCAAATACACAAACCCAAATAACACTGTCTTATGATGTCTCTCATTACTCTTGTGTAGGCTTGGCAAATCTCACCAGATTGGGCACCTTTTAAAAATTTATCCATGTCTCTGAATTGCCCACAATCACAGTTCAAATGTGTTGGCATTATTGGGGGTGAGGGAGGTGCAGGAGAAATCTTTCAATCATTCTTCCATTCTTACTGATTCCAACTGATTTGAGAAATGGACCTGAGGAGCCAGATGGAAATAAAAAACGATATTAATTTCATCACTGCTAAATCTAGACTGGTGAAAATGGCACACCTTTGCTGTTTTCCAATCTGATTTTTTAGGAATCCAATAATAGGCAGCAAAGCTGAAACAGAGGAAGAAACTTGGAAAGAGTGAGTCAAGACATCCACAATACCAGGCACAGCTCAGAATCGAATTCTTCCTGATGCAACACTCCTCCCCTTATGAATGGATTACAATGGATGAGAGAGTAGAAGCAGTGCCTGGCTGGGTTTTCTCCATCATTTGTAGACAGTAGAGAACACTCTTCCTTGACATAGAAGGATCAACAACGAACTACTCTTTACCCAATCAATTCAGGGCTACCAGGCTGGGGATGCTGCTTGCCTTAGAGCTCTATCCCTTTCTGCTCCCTTACAGATGCACTGACCCAGCCAAATGTGTGTGTGTCCTTAAATATAGCACATTTGCCCATGCCTCTGTGCTTTGAAAATGTTGTTCTTTCTATTTTGGAAGGTTCTTCTTCTCCACCTGGCACAACTATTCATATCTGGGAAATTTAGTTCAGGAATTCTCTTTTGTAAACGTTCACTTAGCCTCCTGGCAGAGTTGGCTCATTTTTCTATCTACTTCCTTGGTAGCTTGACCATACTGGCCAATCAGATGTCCTGGCTTATGATGTCCCTGTAATTCTCCCACAGAAGAGTGTGAACTTCCTGAGAATAGGGACTGTATTTATTTGTTTTTATCACCTGAGATGGCTACATACAATCAATAATCAATATAGTCAAGAATAAATAATTTCTATTTAAATACGAGTAGGGTTACTTATATACTGGCTTCTCTGATCAGGGCTGCGCTGAGAATTAAATGGGGCTTATCCAGAAGGGGAATAACTTTATGCAGTTTGGGGGCGATGAGACTGGACAGGGTAGGGAACGTGAAAAGTAGAGAGTACATGTAGTTCCTTCCTTCAAGAAACTTACAGTCTAGCGTGTCCATTCATTTTAAAACGCAGGACTCATGGGAGATAATCAAAAAACAATAGAGCTTACTCTGCACCTGAGTAAAATTTTTTCTGGTAATAAAAGGCCCTGCAGTCATTAATTCATATATTCTATCCACTGAATACTAAAACTGTAAATATCAATCAAAGTCACAGCTACGTCTTTCCCATGCTGTATCAGGCCTCTGCAAGTCTAACTTCCTGCTGTGGGAGGTTTCGTGGTTGATTTGTTCTCTATTTTTGCATGTTACTTTTTGCACACCTGGGCTTCTGATCTTCTGGGGTTGGAGAGAGGCTAGGACAGATAGAAAGAGCAAGAGAGTTCTTACGTGATTAATATTGGCATGAACTGGTGTCACACTTTATGGATTTCATCAGCATTTACAGCTGGCTCTTTTTGGGAGTTCATACATTATTGAGAGATACCCCCTCTGCTACTGGGGTCTCCTACCTGCAGCTTCCTTGATGACAATGATACCCTCAGCCTAACTACTCACGTATTTTCCTGTTGGACTTGTTTTTGGTGGACCACCTCCACCTTTCCTTCTTGTACAGGTAATGGAAATGGAGTAGGACAAAGTCATAGTGCTTAATAGTTCTAGCGCTTAAGTCAAGTTGGGTTCAAATACGGGTTCATCACTTTTGTGATCTTGGATGTGTTACTAAATCTTTCTAGGACTAAGGTTCTTCATCTATAAAAATGAGGATCATTATAGTATCTGCAATAGAATGATGGTGAAGAGTCAGATAATGCATGCCGAGTACATCAAAAGCATTCAGAGGTTATATATTATTATAGAGTATTTTTCTTTTTTAAATAACTGTTTATAAATCAAGTACTTGTTTTCTATCTGAAAACAGAAAGCATTTAGATAATGAAAACACTTCCTGAAATAGTACAAATAACCCGCCTCATGGTCTTAAACATTTTGTTCACTTCTTTAAGCCTTGACTGTAAAGCAAGCTGTGGTCCATGTTGCATCTTCATCCCTTTTCAGCCAGAAGATTCCTGGATGCTCATTCTATTGTGCAGGGCCTAAAAGTGCAAGAGGCTGAGTCTAATCACAGGAACTCATTTAAAGCATCTGCCAGTGTCATAACTGCTAATATGTCAGTGGCCAAAGCAGGCTCGTTGGCCAAGTCCAATATCAATGAAGTGGGGAAAGATGTTCTACCAGCTCTGGTGGAAAGTGCTGTAAAGTCACAAGGTAGAATGCTTTGATGCATTATTTCATCACAAGGGAGGGTGTAAAGAGTTGGGAACCATCACATTGATAGTAAAGTCTTCCTCTCCTTTCTTCTCTTTATAAGATAATATCCTGCTCTCTTCAAAGAAACATCTAAGGTCAAATGTACTTCACATTAAGTTAGTGGCTAACTGGGGGCCTATCAGGTCAGGGATGGTTCCATGAAACTAAGGAAAAGCATGCTGTGAGTTGTCTTGTATGAATGTGCATCGGTTATGAGGTGACAGCAGAAGCCAGGAATCATGAGCACAAGGGTTGATTTGGTTTAGTGGTAAAGTAATAAGTACAAAATTGAATTATGGATCAAAGAATCACAGAGAGGAAATAGTAATCAAGGTGGAGAACCAAAATGTCCAAAAATAGGGGTCCTGGGGGATCTGGGGCCAATAATAAGTAGCTGAGAACTAAAGTCTTGCACACTTCAAATACCTGGAAGCCACTGATCTAGAAAAAGTTGAACATTTGTATAAAAATAAGACTTACAGGGATGGCCCGTTGGCTGGTTAAGTTCATGTTCTCCACTTCGGCAGCCCAGGGTTTGCCAGTTTGGATCCTGGACGCAGACCTACACACCACTCACCAAACCATGCTATGGCGGTATCCCACATAGAAGAACTAGAAGGAATTAAAACTAGGATATACAACTATGTACTGGGGCTTTGGGGAGAAAAAAAAAAAGAGAGAAAGATTGGCAACAGATATTAGCCCAGTGTCAATATTCCTCAAGAAAGAAAGAGAAACAGAGAGAGAAAGAAAGAAGGAGGGAAGGAGAGAAGGAAGGCAGGAAAGAAAGAAAGAGAGAGAGAGAGAGAAAGAAAGAGAGAGAGAGAAAGAAAGAAAGAGAAAAGAAAGAAAGAGAGAAAGAAAAAGGAAATGTATTTTTTAAAAAATAAGACTTACTATTTACTGAGCACCTATGACATCCCTGGCTCTGCAGGAGGCACTTCATATACATTTTGTCTTCTCCAAGGAAATTTGATTCTTCTATCAATTGCAACCTTGTAAAAATGATACATATTTAACTAGTAATATTTTTGCAATATTGTAGAAGAAGTTATTTTAAAACATAGCTCTGAATGATTAAACACATTATTTGTACATTCACTTAGGTTTGTCCTACCTATTTCATACGTAATAAGTTCATTCACAAGCGGTCTATCATTATTTTTAACAAAACGTGAGCACATGAAAAAGGAAAGGAAGGAGCAAAATAGAGCACTTACCGTGGTCCATGCATCATTTCATTTAGTTCTCCCTACATTACAGCAAAGTAGGTGATTTCTACTTCCCATCCCTCCTTCATTGATGGGGAAGCTCAGGCTAAGGGGCCTGTCCCACAGCTAAGTAATGCCCAAGGATGGAACTCTAAAGGTTATAACTTCCATTACACCAAACTATCAGCTTCTCTGATAAAACATTCTACCAACTGAATGCATCAAGAGTTCTAATCTATGTCAACTTGATTCTCATACACTAAGAGAGGCCAAATGTGATTGCGTAATCTAAGCATTCCCTCTTCAGTCTATAAGCAACAACTCAATGGCTCTACAGATCAGCTTAAGTTCACAAAGAGGTAGTGCGCATTGCAATGGTAAGCCAAAGCATCTTTCATACTATTGCCCTCCAATATGCATCTTGGTTCCTGTGCATCATTGACCAATAATTGTTAATAGTTGGCATTTATATAACCTCCTCTATAAGCTCATGTTTTTCCTTAGCACTAAGACATTTCATGAAGAAGAAGTCGTTACCCCCACTCATTCCTATTTTTGCTGCTATCCAGCCAGCTTAAAGTCTTTACTATGGGCCAGCCCCATGGCCTAGTGGTTAAGTTCACATGCTCCACTTCAGCAGCCTGGGGTTCATGAATTCAGATCCTGGGCAAAGACCTACAACCCACTCTTCAGCCATATTGCATCGGTGACCCACATACAAAGTAGAGGAAGACTGGCACAGATGTTAGCTCAGGGCAAAACTTCCTCAGGAAAAAAAAAAAAAGTCTTTACTAGAATTCAAGAAATGAAGTGTTATTTATAATTCAAATAATGACTTTTAAAATTATATCACTATTTATTTTCGATAAATTTCCTGCAGAATAGGGGGCTGGCCCCGTGGCTGAGTGGTTAAGTTCGCGCGCTCCGCTGCAGGCGGCCCAGTATTTCGTTAGTTCGAATCCTGGGCGCGGACATGGCACTGCTCATCAGACCACGCTGAGGCAGCGTCCCACATGCCACAACTAGAAGAACCCACAACGAAGAATACACAACTATGTACCGGGGGGCTTTGGGAAGAAAAAGGAAAAAATAAAATCTTAAAAAAAAAAAAAAAATTTCCTGCAGAATAAATTAATCTTAGAGGGAGGGAGTGTTTTGTTTCATTTATTTTTTGGAAAGCTAACTAGAAGTTAGAAAGTGAGACACCTTAAATAGATTATTTCTTCTAGTACTAAATGGCACTCTGGAGGACAAAAATAGCTTCTAAGGAACTCATTTCCAAAGTGCTTAGATTTTAGGGGAATTAGGTTCATAATTAATTCTTTCCATTCTTAGAGATTTCTAGAAACTTCTCTTCCTCAGTAGTGAATTCACTTTTTCCCATTAGAGGTACATTTTAATTTGAAGCATCCAGAGGCAGTTTACTAGAGAGGAAAGGCTTTGTATGGCTTTGAGATCAGACAGATCTGTGTGAAAGTTCCAGTTCTTTCATGTGGTATATTTGGATAGTCTGCTTAAACTATCAAAGCATTAATTTTCGAAGTTGTAAAATGACGATGAGAATACTGATCTAATAAGGTTGTTGTGAGGATTAACTTAGATAAACTATGAAAAACACTTTACAATGTTACTAGAAGGGAAATTTTTGAGGTAGGAGGGTTGAAGAGGTGATGGCAGTCACAGGATGTTGGAAATCTCCTGATGTAATTTTGTGTCTCCTACTTTGATGGAATCCTGACATCAGAGGCTACTTCCAGTGTAAAATGAAGGGATCCATTGGTTCACGTTTGGCTGACGTTCTTGTGTGATGTAGGAGTTGGTTAGTGCTCTTCCTTCGGTCACTAATCTCTCTCCTTGAAGGTGCAAAAGGCATTGCCTTAAATGTCAGTGGCATAACCTTAAAGAGCTATGATTTATTGTTATTTGCATTCTAGAACAGATCCACTAACTAATTTCAGGAAGGGTTGAACTGTTATTAGGATTAGACGCTGTACCCTTAATAGAGTGATAGGTCTAAGTGATATGACAACTGTAGTGGATGCTGTGGTGTGCTGTCCAGATTCTCTTTCAGGACTGAGGCACTTATTCCGCCAACTGCCAGATGTGTTGACCACAGATGGCTCACTGATGAGTCCCTTTCTGGGAATTGCCTTGTGCTGGGGGAAGCTGCTTTACTCAAAGTGAAGCTCACAGTCAAGGACTGCTGGGGTGTGGCTACAACGGCCTGGCCCCCTTTCCTCAACCAGGAAACATAATTGCCTAAGGTGAATCTGTTAACACTTGGTATTCATACCACTTGTTCACTTTTTTGTAAAGATCTCCTGTGCTTTACCCATGAGCATATATTGATAACCCATAGAATCTTTGAAAAAATCGTTAACTGAGCACAGACCAGTCTGAGGCTTCAAGAGGCTGGGCTAAAAAATTCACAGGTTACCCAAATAGGAGGATCCGTGGCACTTGGGAAAGCCTCCAGGCCTCTATGTCAAGTACTTGATTTCAATTGCTTAATTCAGATCTTTAAATTCTCTACGTCAAATATAATTCCCTTGTATGCCACCTTTCAGGAACGTCCTTTGAAACCCCTTTACCTAGATAACTCCTATTTATCTTAAAAACTCCAGTCATGAGTCACTTCCCCCAGGGAGTCTACCATGACTCTCAAAGACTGTCTTAATTTCCCCTCCTTTAGGGTATTTATGAGAGGTAGGTCTAATGCTTTTGATATATTTACTTCATTTTATTATAATTTCAGTCCTACTAGAAGTGGACTCTTGCAGTTGGAAATCTTTATCCCCTAAATTCAGCAGTTATATTTACATATGTTACATGCTCAATCAATATTTGTGAAACTGAACTGAAATATAACAAGGCCAATTGTTGTTATCATTCCAACCTTGAACTGGCTGAGATGAAAAAAGTATCATTTCTGGCTTTCCCAAATAACAAGGAGTTGAGTTTTTTTTTAAAATACCCGGAATCCTGGGTTGCTATTCCAAGAGTATAATTCCAGTAGATGGGCCTATATCTAAGACTTTAGAGAGAAATGAAGAAGACTTTTCTCACTAGGAATTATACAAGTTCAGTCTGCTCAGTTGAACACTATCACCTTCAAAATTCTACAGCAATGCACAGATATATGAGATCCTTCTGAAAATTGTTTTATGAAACTGTGAGAAAACCTAAGTTCAAAACTCTCTTTTCACTTCCACGTTATGTAAATAAAATCACGACTTTTTCTATTAGGATGTTCATTTACTCAGTGCTTTAAAACATTTATGTTTTTTCTGTCCTAAACATTCTCAGGTCATTTTGTACACTATTCATTTCAATTATGCTGAATTTCAGAAATCTGGCCTTGGTTATACAGCTCAGGCCTTTCATCATAAGTCCTCTTCTGTGAGAGTGGGTACTTTTAAATAATCTTATTATGGAAAAGAATAGACTGAGTGGTTTGAATTACAATTTCCCAACAGCTTTCTAGTTCAAATAAAACTGTCTTTGGTTTTAATGTGGTTCTTTTTGTGCTATGGGAGGAAATAAGAAGGGACACATTTTTAGAGCTAAATATGGTAGGTACAAATACACAATATTTTGGAGAGACATACTAATGCAACTAATTTATTCTTCAGATCAAGAGACTAAAGTTAAAGCAGTGAAGTAATTAGCCCAAGGTCGTATACCTAGTTAACAGCAGAAATATGACCAGGCTTTAGATGTCACTATTTTACTCTAAAGAAGCAACTGTAATTAAGTAGAAACAGAGTTTTTCCCAAGGTCAGAAAATCTTGATTCAAATTCTGGCTTTGCTGGGATAAAGTATTATGGGGACTTTGACCAATTCAGTCTCTTATCTACAAAATGTGCTTCGCACACCCATTTCAAAGAGCATAGTAAAAGCTCAATAAAGATTTGCTGAATCTGAAACTGAGTCTTCTAAGTGCGGCCTTGCTAAAATCAAGTTTTGAGAGTTCTTTTAAGACACCGCCTATTCAAAGGCAGCAAGAAGGATGTACAAGGTTTAAGTCACGAGATAACGTTGCAGCCCTCCCCTCTCCTAGTTGACTGATGCAAACTAGTGAACCTCAAAAATCATTGGCTGCAAGGATCCGAATTTTCCTCATGAGGAAAGAAATCTTGAGGTTCTCCCAAGTACAAAGTCAATATGTAGTTACATACATTCCGTCAAGCCGTGAAATCATTTGCTTATCAGCAGAATAACCGTGAACAGTGGGAATTGTTATTTGCAAGAAGTTCTTAAACGCAGAGTCAAGCTATTTTCCTTGTATCTGTCTAGGAGGTTCATAGACATGCTACTTTCTTAAAGTAAGTCCAAAAATCTGTGGATGATTTTTATTGATTTAGTGCATGAGCCTGTGGTTTGGGCAGATCATGAAACAGTGATTCCATCCTTGGATGCTTTTCACAATCCCATTGCTCTCGGGCCAACAACGATTGCCTGGTTGGTCGCTGGCTGCAGCCATGGGGGAAATCTACTCACTTAACTATTTCAGACAGAAGGAACCTGCTTCTGTTTTTTGATATTCTCTTTGAGAATTCAAGGCCAATGGTGCTCCTCTGCTGGAGAAGCAGTCCACTATTTGATGTTATGGTACTCTAAATACAGCACAACAGGGAATCCTCTGGAAGGGTTAGGGAAGAGGGCTTGTTTTGAGAAACAGAGAGAGAGAGAGAGACCAAAGAATAATTCTTTCTTGTTCAATTACATTTCACAGTTTTCCAGTTTACTATGATCTAGTCACTAACTTATTTTTTTGAGGTATAAGATATATACGTAATGTGTACAAAAGTGAAGAGTGCACCCTGATGATTTATGTATGTCCATATTTGTGTAACTTCTTCTCAGCTCAAGCAAGATTTCTAAGACCCAAGGAAGCTCTCTCCCTCATGCCCTTCCTAGCCAAACAGTTTTACCCTCTTGCCCACACATACACCGAGGTAACAACCTTTGGCCTGTTCCTGAAATGTATATACACAGAAACATATAGAATGCACTCTTTGCATCTACTTATTTTGCTCATTACTAAATATGAGTATTAAAGTAACCTATGTTATTATTGTACATAGTAGTTGTTTATTCATTTATATTGATGCGTAGTATGTCCTTATATGAATACACTACGATTTATTTATCCTTTCACCTATTTGTTTGAGTTTGTTTCCATCTGGGGCCTATTAGAAAAAAAGCTGGTATAAACATTTTTGTTCACGTCTTTTGGTTGACCTATGCATTCGTGCCTCTCTCGGATATACCTAGGAATGGAATTGCTGAGTCATAAGGCAAGCATGTACTACTTAAAGAGATGCTGATAAAGAAGCATTTCAAAGCAGCTGTACCAATTTATACTCCCACCAGAAATGTATGAGAGTTTCAGTTGTTCTGTATGTTCAACATTGCACTTATCAGTCTTTTCAGTTCTTCTGTTAACTCCTATTTCAGTCCTATTTATATTGTAAGAAGAAATTTAGCAAAGTGTTTAACAGGGTAGATGCTTACATCCAGTTACTTGAATTTGAATCGCAGGTTTGTTACCTGCCACCTGTGTGACTTTGACTAAATTATTCAACCTCTTTGTGCCTTGGTTTTCCAAACTGCAAAATGAGGCTAATAGGTATGCTTACCCTATAGGGTGGTTGTAAGGGCTAAATGAGTGGGTATTGTATAGCTCTTGGAATAGCACACAGCGTGCACCAGAAGAGCATTAAGTCTTACTTTTTTTTTAAGTAATGTATTCACATGTTGGAAAATTCAAAACATATTCGATATTTGTTAACTTTTAAAAAATCAAAATGGCTGTTACACAGCTATTACTTCTTTGCTACTATACTAAGTGTTGTATGTGGAAGGCAGGACGGTGCAGGCAGGAGGGCGATGAGGTGAGATGAAGCTGCAGAGAGTAGCAGGAACCAGACCAAAGGGCCTGTTGGGTTAAGGAGTTCAGACTTCACTGAGAAGGCAAGAGGCACACACTAATTTAAGCCAAGGAGTGTCGGTATCATACTGGCATGATGGAACAGAGAGGGGTGAGAGAGGGGGCAGGACATTACCTACCTGTTGTAGAGTATTGCCATAGGTGCCAGATACTGTGCCAAACATTTTACAAACATTTTCTCATTGAACCCTGAACCCCTAATAGAATCTCACCATCATCTTCATTTTATATCATGAGTAGATTGAGGCTTAGGAAGACAAGTAATTTCCCCAAGGTAACAGAGTTACTAGGTGATTGAGCTGGGATTTGAACGCAGAGTGTCTGACCCCTCTTGGTATCCAGGACTGTGTCCTGACCGTGTCTGAGCCATCAAACAAGATCTCCAATGCCCTTATCAACACTCTAAGGAAGGTATGAGCCTCATATCACAGATGAGAAAAATGAGGCTCTGACAGTAAAATACTACCCCCAGGGTCAAACTCTAGAAAGTGGCAGAGCCAAGGTTCAAATTTGTATCCACAACGTCTTTTCCCCAGGATCTTACTCTCTGTTGTGGGAGCTCATGGGAAACAAGTCTGAGAAAAAAATTCTTTTTTAATCTAAATAAGGGGTCAGCACACTTACTCTATACAGGGCCAGATAATGAATATTTTAGATTTCTTAAGCCATATGGTCTTTTTTCAGCTACTCAACTCTACCATTGAAGCTTGAAGTATGTACAGAAATGAGTATGGCTATGTTCCAACGAACATTTATTTACAAAAACCAACAGAGCACCAGCCAGATTTGGCCTGTGGGTCATACTTACTAACTCCTGATATGGAACATCTAAAGAACAAAACCACCCTTTTCTAACCGGTTATAACTTTGGTAAAAAAGTTAAATTCATTATGTAATCAATTAGTTAACATAGCTTATTTAACCATGGTATTATACTTGGGATATTTAGAGTTTTTATCTTCTTTTTTGTCCTGATTTTCCCTAAATAGATAATACTGCTCCAAAGCCTTTACCTTCACAGTTTTTTCTCCTTTAGATTTACGTCCTTGGGATGAATTCCCAGTAGTGGGATTATTGGTTAAAGGGTATGGACATTTTTATAGGTAACTATAAATTTATATTATAAATTTATGAAATTGTAGACATATTATAAAATTATGAAAATTATGTTTTCACTCAAAGCATATTGAATGAATTTCTGCACTCCTTCCATTCTTCCCACACATTGGCATTTGGTATTATTTGTTGGTATTTGTTATTATTTAGCCTCAAAAATTCTCTCCCAATGTTTTGAATGCGGAACCAATGAAATGTTACTTCCGTAAGCAAATTGTCACCAGAATCTACACATATTTTGTACATATGTTGTGCACGTTTTGTACACAGAGAAGAAAATTCTTGGAAACAAGTGGCTGCAATTTGGCATGAGTACTATGAACTTCTCTCCCTGCCCTCCTAAGTCTTAAACATGTGGAACATTCTGTTTCCTGGGATTTATCTGATTCTCCTTGAAATTGTTGAAACAAATCCATGTCCCCAGCCAATTCCGCCATTGTCTGAAAAATCATCTAGCCCATCTTTGGATGAACAAATTCAAACCCAAAGAAAACAATTTCAGTGTTTCTTAGATTTTCTTGACTTTTTAGGGTAAGAAGTGGAGTGGAAGAACAACTTTTTGCAAATAAAGAGATATTTCCTAACAGGTCTCAAGCAACAACAAGAAAATAAATGTTCCACACTATTAAAGAAAATCTATCAAAATGATTGAGGATGAGCCTGTCCCTTCCATCTTAGAACCATCCTCCAAATGTATGCCTTGCTCTCCACTCTCACTCCCATCAATAAGGCTCTTTTCTCATGAGACTGTTCTTGTAATTTCTTATATGTTCTCTTCACCTCTAGGCGTCCCAGATCTAATTATTCCCCCCAAATCCAACCAGACTCGTCTCGCTGAAAACCTGATGCGGGTGCTTCTCTACCTGAGAACTCAACTGGCCCCTCAGTAGCTATAAGATAGTCAGAAGCTCTCCAATCTGGTGCCCACCTACATTTTCTGCTACATTGTCTATTCTTTCCTTCAAAGAATGCCCTCAGCAACTTCACAGAAATGCTTACCTGTTCTTTCACACGTTCTACCCTTTCATAAACAAATGTGTATACAGTGCATCTCTACAAAATAGCTTGCCAAGCAGCTGTTGAGAGTCCTGAGTGGCTTATTAAAAACACAAGCTCCCAGACAAACTCGGGATCCCTTAAATCTGAATCCCGAGGGTTAGGAGTTAAAATATTCTTTTGTAAGAAGTCCTCCAGATGATTCACTTTTTCATTTGGTTTGGGAAGCACTGCATACACTGACCTATGTTTTGGAATGCCATTTTCTCACTCCTGGTAAATTTTAGGTCATTCTTTAAGATCCCACTTAAAGGAAGACTCCTTTAGCATCCCAGACACAAAATCAATACTTTCTTACTCTTTCCTCCCAGAGCACTCTATCTTCCTACCTTTAATGTCCTATATGTTGCATGTTGCTGTCTTATTCTTGTACTTTATTTTCCTCTATGAGAACACACTCTAAAATGCCCTCTGTGTCAACAACAGTAAGTATTCAAAAACAATGACATGTAGAAGATGGAATGAATTCTGCTAGGGCGTTACCACATGACCATCTCTGATGGAGACGTTATGGAGAAATCCCAGGAAGCTTAAGGGTGAGGCCGCCCCTACCCTTAAGGAATTTGCAAGCTCTTTAGAAAACAATTCTCCATTCTCCTTCTGGGGTGCCCCGCTGGGCCTTATGTCCACTCTGTCATAACACATAATACCATTTTATTGCACTTGTATAATTTCTTGGCTGACTCTCCCTGTAAGGCATACATTTCTCAAGGGTAAGGTCTTTATCTTCTTGATTTCTGTATCCACATCACATACAGAGTGGTTGATTCTCTTGAATTTCTGTGTGTGTTATAATCTCTGGGATCTGAGACGTTAATATCAGTATAACATAGTGCTTTGAACTTAGAGGCTTGAGTTCAAATTCCAGCCACTGGGCAATGTGCTCTTGAGTTAATTACTTAGCTTACTGTGCCTCAGTTTCCTCTTCCACAAAATTGGAGCAATAATACTCACCAAGTTTTTGTCAGGATCATATAGGTATTGGCATACCTCTTAACATAAAATGAACAATGAGTAAATGTTGGCTCTTATTAACATTGTGATTGATATTTTCTTCCAGAGGGGTTGCCCAAGACTTCTTTGAGGTCAGTCATCTGACTCCTGAATACTGGTGTGTTGCCTGGAGTTCTGAGGCCTACACGCTGCTGATCTGTCCACCCACAAGCTTCTGTCCTGTTCTGAAACATAGGACCCCAGCAAGTTCCCAGCACCACCTCTCCCCATGCCCTTCTGCTCTGCACAGCCCCTGGAGTATCAGTAAGAGTAACAGTAAGTTGTGCCAAGCTAAGACAAAAGTGCTCTGTATAAAGCATTGGGCAAACATAAGATATTGCTGTTATTTCTCTCTTTGGCTGGGCTTTAAGTTCTTTGTTGGCATGACCATTCTGTCACACACACTCAATCTATTCCTCTTGACTGCAGGAAACTCACAGTCAATGGACAATGAAGTGTTTGAGAAGATGTGAGCACCACGTCTCCTGCCCTAAACTGCAAACGTTTCTGGAACAGTGTAGATCACGTTGAGACGATAAGAACTACTTTGTGACGAAGGCATAAGTGCTCCCTTTGGTTTCCTGAGGAAGGCCTACCCCGTATCTGTCCACGGTGTGGAGACTGCCTCTAAATTAACTATATTCAGAACCCACATCACATGCTCCCTGCATGATTTTAAGGTTTGCACCTTTTTTCTTAAAATAGTTCAAAAAGTGATTTAAAATTTATGGAAGGTGAGTTATTTAACCTTGCCATGAAAAGACTGCCCTGTCTAAAACAAATGGGTGTATAGTACAAACTTTTTTTTTCTTAACTAAGATCAAAATGCAAAATTCCTAATGAGTACTAGACAAAGCCTCAACTGCAAGATTAAAAAAAAAAAAGACTCACAGGGTTTCAAATGAATGTCCTGCCTTCTGAACATGCATAGGAATTAAATGTATTTCTCATATGGGAATTACTTCACTGCTTTGTTAGTCTTATCTTTGCACTGTCTGAGTGTCTGAGTCTGTGTCCTGGTGAGTTCGGGCTGCTATGACGAATTACCATGGACTGGGGGCTTAAACAACAGAAATTATTTCTCACAGCTCTGGAGGCTAGAAGTCCAAGATCAAGGTGCCAGCCTGGTCAGATTCTGGTGAAGACCCTCTTCCTAGTGGCAGACTGCCCTCTTCTCATTGTATCCTCACATGGTGGAAGGAGGAAAGAGAGCTGATAGGGTCCCTTTTATAACGACACTAATCCCATTCATGAGGGCTCTACCCTCATGACTTAATTACCTCCCAAAGGCCCCACCTCCTGATTCCATCACGTTGGGGGTTAGGATTTTAACATACAAATTTTGAGGGGACACAAACATTCAGTCCAGTGCAGTCTACTTGCATTTGGAGAATTCCATAAGTGAGAGAACATTTCTCATTTATATTTTTATCGCCCGAAGAGATTGATTAGCACAGTATCTTCCACCTCAGGGACCATTAATAAATATTTATTTAATGGAAGACCATGGTCAAAGGCAAACTAGCTTTGGCTTTGTATGTTTCACATGGGCACAACTGTCATTGCTCATGCTTCTGGGAGAATTTCATGAGTAATTGTACGTGGAAGTGCCATCCTTCCTTCCTTCTTTCTCTCTTTCTCCCTCCCTCTGCTTCTTTCCTCTCTTCCTCTTATTTCTCATCCTTCCAAAGAACATTGGCCAAAGACCCAGGTGAAAGGGATAGAATACCATTGCATCTGGTGAAGAAAGGAGAGAAATCAGATTTGGAGGAAGGAGAACTGTAGCTCTGTTTTGCTGTAGTGCAACAGTTATAGGAGGACAGTTGCAAACATATCATTGAGTATTGATTCAGGACAAGCATAAAATGAGTTAGAAAGAGGCCCTTGAATAAAAGATAGAGGTGTAGAAACCAACACATTCTTCTGTTTAATTTTTCCATGTCAAACATCATCATTTCCTCTCCTTCTAACTGGCAGCCTCACTTTCCAATACTTCCCATGATGACTGCAGGACAAGAGAGTATAACAGAAAGTGGTCCTTCAGGTTAAGCCAGAGACCCCTTGGCTTGATCCTTGGGAAACACAGACAACTCCCCACCTCCTACTCTGCCATCACCTTCTTTTTTTCCCCAACAAAGGATTTCAGAGTACTTTTTTTGTAATGACTAAGAATTTCAAATTTCTTTCACTCTAATCTTTGGTTTACCACTTGCAGCCTTCCTTTGAGTGCTTGATCATTCATTAGTAAATTATGTATATATATTTTTTGATGGGGATTTTGTAAAAATACTTTCTTTGGAAGAACCCCAAAGTAGAATTTTTAGCCATTTTTAGACCCAAACAGAATTTCCAACAATATCCTTGGCCCACCCGCTGCCTTGTTGTGACAGAGAGGGCTGGAGCACCAAGAGAGGCAGCTCTGCATCTTCTGCACAAACTGAAAGCAACTTCTGTTTCAGGCATGAACATTCATGGACATTTCTGTTGTGTTTTTTAGAGGAAAAGAGGAAAAGCCAAGGAAGAAGCCAGACCAAGGGGAAATCAAAGACCTAGAAGGATAAATCACTAAAAAAGAAGTCATTACATTGGATATTAAAAGAGGACCCAAGATACTAAGAGAGTCTCTGGGCAGTTGATCATCAAGTGTTTGGGAAACTTAGGCCATAGAGAAGGAATTAAGAACGTGGGCTCTTTTTCAAAACTCAATTATGCCAATGAATATATATATATATATATATATATATATATATATATATATATATATATATATATATATATATAAAATTGGGCAATTACTTATCCTATGCATGACCTTGTACCTTATACATAAATTAAGAATGAAAATAGAACCTATCTTATACAGTAGGTGTGAAGCTTAAATGAATATGTGCATGTAAAATATTTAGAAAATTGCTTGGTACTCAATGCTATTTAAGTGTCAGCTGTAACATTAGTGTTACTATTAGTATCTTCCAGAGTTGTTGTAAAGTGAGGAGATATTTTATGGACAAAGGCACTTGGAGGACTTTAAACTTTGGTTGATGTGATACCATTCTTTCTGATTCTCTTCACTCTACCTTTCCCTCAGGGCTAACACTTCTCTGGTGGATTTAAAATCAAAGGAGGAGTCAGATGAGTACATTGACATTCTCTGGCATTGCTAATTACCAGTCCATTCACCTCCCCGACTCCAAGACATGCTTGCACAGAGCCCAATGTATTGGCTATTTCCCACATGTCAGACGATTTAGATTTGCATTCTCTATCTCATTTAGTCTTTAGAACAACCTAGTGAAAAAGGCATTTTCTGCACCAGTTTAGAGATGTGGAAACTGAGTCTCAAAGAGTGAAAGATCTTGCTCAAATATAGCTGTCTGTATATGGCAGAATTGAAATTTCACCCCAGGTCTTTTGGTTGAACATCAGAGTCCTGCTCTGTCTAGCACATCATGCCCTAAGCAAGATCCTTGTGGTCCCAGCTGTCTAGGTGTCTCAATTGAAGGTGTCGATGATTTAGAAATAGGCCATCCATCAATGGGTGCCATCTGTAGGGCTGTGTCCCAGTAAGCAATGCTCAGTTCCACTTGAGAAATTCCAATCCTGCAAACTCATTAACTCCTCCCTTCCAGTCCTCTTTACACCCCTAGAACTGCTTCCATAGAGCTCCATCTAATGCTCTAGGCCAGGGCAAGTCAGCTGGGGTGGGGGATTAAAAACGAAGGTCAGGCTTCCTTTGGTAGATTTTTCCTCAGCATGCCTTCCAGGTATCTCAATGCCAGACAGCAGTATGGGAAGACAGGGGCAGTCTGGGAGGAAGATGGATGTGATTCTACTTCTCCTGATGAACTTAAATTTTCTCCTCAAACCTAACAGAAACAATCTCTTTTAGATTCCCAAATTGTACATCTTATTACCCAAATGGGCTTCCTTTCTCATCATGTATTTTTTTATTATTTTTATTTTTATTTTTTCATTTCTCTGTCCTTGCCCATGCTGTTCCCTCATCTTATAGCATCCTTCATACCTTTGAATGTGACTAATATCCATCCTTTGAGAGTCTCTAAGCCTGAAGATTATGCTAAGCGGTTCTACTCTGTGCTCATGGGCACTACCTTATTTCAAGAATTATTATAAAGCTATAATGATCAAGACAGTGTAGTATTGACAAAATAATAGAAAAATAATTCAATGGAACAGAAAAGAGACCCAAGAAATAGACCTACACAAATATAATCAACTAATCTTTGAAAAAGGAGAAAAAGTAATTCAATGGAGAAAGAATACTGAACAACAGTGGTACTGAAACAACTGGATATCCACATACAAAAAAAATGAACCTACATACAGACTTTACACACTTGACAAAAGTTAACTCAAAATATATCAAAGATCTAAATATAAAACACAAAACTATAAATCTTCTAGAAGACAACATAGGAGAAAATCTAGATTACCTTTGGTTTGGCCATGCCCTTTTAGACATAACACCAAAGAGTTGACCCATGAAAGAAAAAAAAAATCAATGTTTGATTACATTAAATTAAAAACTTTTGTTCCACGAAAGACACTGTTAAGAGAATGAAAAGACAAGCTACAGACTTGGAGAAAATACTTGCAAAACACATATCTGATAAAAGATCTGTATCAAAAATATACAAAGAATCCCTAAAACTCAACAACTGGAAAACAAAAGTCTTGACCAAAAATGGGCCAAAAACCTTAACAGACACTTCACCAGAGAAAATATACAGATAGCAAATAAACATATGGAAAGACGTTCTGCATCATATGTCATGAGGGAATTGCAAATTAAAACAACAATGAGCTACCACTACACATCTATTACACTAACCAAAATCCAGAACACTGACAACACCAAATGTTGGTGAAGAGATGGAGCAGCAGGAACTCTCGTTCATTGCTGGTGGGAATTCAAAATAGTACAGCCACTTTGAAAGACAGTTTGGTGATTTCATACAAAACTAGACACATTCTTACTATACATTCAGCAATCATACTCCTTGGTATTTACCCAAAGGAGTTGAAACCTTATGTTCATGCAAAAACCTGCACATACATGTTTATAGCAACTTTATTCATAATTGCCATAACTTGGAAGCAACCAAGATGTCCTGCAGTAGGGGAATGGATAAATAAACTGTGGTACATCCAGACAATGGAATATTATTCTATGCTATAAAGAAATTAGCTATCAAATCATGAAAAGACATGGGGGAACCTTAAATGAATATTGTTAAATGAAAGAAGTCTGTCTGAAAAGACTACGTAGTGTCTGAGTCCAACTGTATGACTTTCTGGAAAAGGAACTGAGGAAGGGATTGTGATTTCCCCATTGCAGGTTGACATTAGACTTGTGCTCATCCGCTCTTGATATTTTTGGTTACATAGCTAAAAAGATATTGTGGATGGTTGATCATCTCCCTAACCCCTAAAAACACCATGGTTTTTTAGACATTGCTACAGTTCCTTGCAGATCAGGGACCCTTGGTTGCCATTCTGGACTTTGGCTCATTTAGATATTTACATCCATTTCACCTTTGATCGTAAAGTGCTGGCACCTGCCCTCTGGCTATTCTGAAATGCTATTATCCACATTGGTGCTAATGTATGACAGTATCATAGCAGCATCCTTTCCCTTAAACCTAGCCAACAGACAACAAACTCTCCGAGATTTCAGTGATGCTCATGACTCTCCAACTAGTGCATTTCTCATTAACTTAAAAAAGAGAGTTTCCTATAGCCCTTCCTGGGGAACAAATTCCAATAGATTCTCTGATCTTACACAGTAAATCCATTCTAGCATGCCCTCCTGTCTGAGCTTCTAATCCTTTCCTCGATACTCTGTCGAGGCAATTCTACAACCTCATTTATTTAGGCAACCATTTTTCCAAGCTTCAAAGAGCCATCCTATTAGAGCATTACAACTGATTTCAAATATCCTTGACAGAAAGAAAACCTAGTCATGGGAAAGTGCCCCTTATACAGCCTTATATTCCATATGCCTTGTTCCAGTAGCCTCAAATTCCATTCCCATACATGTTTCCCTGATTGCTGCTGTTGCATGTGACTGGACTCTGAAGCTCCATTGAGGAATAATCCCTTCCCTAATAATCAGAAATAGTAACTCCTCAAGGTAAGCATGCTAAGACTTCACCCTAATTATTTGCCTACTAGAAATAGTGAGGGAAGATGGAGGCATATCTTAAGGAAACCAAGTACCATTTTCATTCATGTGTCTTAAATATGATCTTTGCATCATGTGCAGGAAAGGGGAGGCTGCTCTTCTCTAGCACTGGGGAGGGAGACGTTTATGTCATCCAGAGGGTTCAGGAGGGTCTGGGGATTCAAGGTTCTCAAGCATATCCATCCAGATATCCCATCTCACATCTCAGGGACCCATTCTTCTCATATTAGAGCAGAAAATTTAGTATAGAATACTAACTGTAGCTCTGAAATCAGCCTTCTTTGTAATTCTGGTACTCTTACAATCAGATCTCGATTTTCAGCACAATCTGTCCTTGGTCTACAGATAATGGTCAATTTAAATACTACCATAGATACCTGTTGGATTTTTTCCCCAAGCTCTGAGTTAGCTGTAGTGAGTTGAATTGCAGCCCCCTAAAAACATGTCCACCTGGAACCTCAGAATGTGAATTTGGAATAAGGGTCTTTGATAATAATTAAGGTAAGGATTTTGAAATGACATCATACCGGATTTAGATTGGGCCCCAAATCTAGTGACAGGTGTCCTTACAAGCATATGGAAGGCACACAGAGACATAGGGAAGAAGGCCATGTGAGGATGGAGGCAGAGATTGGAGTGATGCTGATAAAAGTCAAGGAACAACAGGAGTCACCAGAAGCTAGAGGAGGTAAGGAAGGATTCTCCCCTAGGTAAATCTTAGACTTCTGCCCTCCAAAACTTTGAGAGAATAAATTTTTCTTGTTTTCAGCCACCCAGTTTGTGGTGCTTTGTATGGCAGCCTTAGGAAACTGTAGCAATCTGATCTTAGCCTGACATTATTTTCCTTGTGTGCTTTGGTGGCAATAAATAATGAGCAACCAATTCAAATTTCTTTATAATTACCATTGTCCACACATATCTCAACTATTAGAGATATTGCATAAGGCAATGCAAGCTCTTCCACCTTCAGCTTCCCTGAATTCACCACAGGTGATAATGTTAGTTATTATGATGCTACAATATGCTAGGGATTATCATCACCTCACTTACTGTGAGCACTTGGGTACTTGATGCCATCTGGCCAGCAAGTGTTCCATCTTGGGATCCTATTTTGAGGACCTGATTCCTAGGACCACTTTTGACACCAATTGTCTTAACTTAGACTTCCCATAAACATATCCTAGAGTCATATTCAAATATTAGTAGTTTATTTGAGGCACAATTCTAGGATATGCTGGTCTGAGAAAAGAAGTAAAAAAAAAACAAAACAAAGGGGAAACCTCCAACAAAATACATATCAATCAAGTTCCCACTGTGAGCCTAATCCTGCTAAAGAACTCAGGGAGCCAGTGTAGAACACATACCTCAAAGTTCTCCCATTCAAGAGACAAAGGTCTTCCAATTATATCTACCATATCCCAAGAGTCAGTTGTCAAGACCACTCCTGGGTGGTGTTAGTTCCCCAACACTTCCAACCTGTCACTCTTATGGGCAGAGAAACCCTAATGCAGAAAGAAGTTGGAGCTGGTACTTGAAAGTTAGACCAGTGTGTACAGAAATGGTAAGATTGAGAAGTTATAAGAGTGTGTGTGGGGCACCAAATATCTACTAATGGAGTGAAATAGGAGTAGAGAAAGACCAGGTAGAAGGCAATCACAATATTCTAAGTAAAAGAGAACAGATAGATGCATATATAGATATAGAGATAACAGATGTCTAATGATGAATGTAAAGTATAAGGAATGCAACTAGGGAGATCTTGTCAAGATGGCAGCACAGGCAGACTCTGAACTCATCTCCTCCAATGTACACAACCAGGTTACAACTATTTTTGGGAAAATTACCTTGGATAGAAAACTGAAAACTGGTTAGAAAGAACTCCCACAACCTGGGAGAATCTTGACTAAGGTGAAAGAGGCAGAAATTCCTTCTGGAGAGAAAAAAAAGCCACCTTTAGGAGCAGCAGAGTTTCTCAGCTGGCCAGGCAGGAGCCACCCTAAGGTACACAGCCCTCACTGGAGAAGTGAGGTCCTAAACAGGGGCCCAATACTGCTATAAGCATCCTTCAGACTCAGCACAACTGAGAAAGGGTCTTATTATCTGGTTTTGCTGGCTATTAACTGCAGCAGGGAATACTCCCGGAGAAGCTATGGGACAAAAGCTGAAAAGACTCAGGTCTTAAAGGGCCCATGCACAAACTCACCCATCTCAGCAACCTAAAATCACCAGAAAGAAGGCTTACAGTCCTTTGGTGAAAAGAGACTCATCTAGTAGGCTCTGGGTGCATCTCGATGAGCGGAGAGACCTCTCCAGAGACTGAGACATGGGTGGTGGCCATTGTTGTCACCTAGTCTAGGTGCACTGACACAAACAGGCAGACGCCATTGAAGTTATTCCCCTCGCCTGTAAGCCCAGGGTTCTGACACACCTACTAAAGTTCAGATTTAATCCAGTTCAGTCAGGACAGGCAGCCCACCCTAGGGACCAGCCCTGCCCAACAAAAAGCCCTCAGGCTACTTGTCGACCTGCATTGACTGGGTACCTTGATCCTCTACAGGCAGGTGAGTATGTCTGCCTCTGTGGGGCAGGGCCTGTGTGAGGACCAGGTGAACTGTGGGGAGCATTAGTGGAGAGGTGGGGACCTCTGCAGTGGGGCATTGGCGTATGCTCCAGGGGGTTGGGAAGTATGCATGGACCAGGACTGTGTTGATGGTGTGTGTGGTCCTGTGGGGCATGAGGCTTATCAGCAGCAGAAGACCTGTGCTTCACAAGTAGCCATTAAAAGGATTAGCCTCACCTGCCAAAGCCTGAAACAATTGAGTGCTCCCATGCCTAGGGCCAGCTCCACTGCTAAGAGAACCGGCAACAGCCTTGTAGGCCTGAGGCCTATAGCAACTGTAAGCCCCTGAGCCTAGCAACCAGCTACACTGGATAGTCACCCAATTAACAGAAAAATTGCAACAGGAGTGTGCTGTTAGACCATGTTGCCAATGGTGTTGAGGCTCCCCAAACCAGATTTACAAACAGCTGCCCAGGGAAGGAAAGACTAGACTCCCTTGGTACATGCATTAAGAGCAATCCTGCCACAGCTGACGAACACAAGTAGCCCACAAAGGGATCACTCCGGGATCATTTGGACTGGTGACAGGAGGGAAGCACACTGCTGGGCCTCAAAAAGCATCTCTTACATAAGGCCACTTATCCAAGATCTGGAGACATAGCCGACTCACCTACTACATAGAAATAAGCACAGAGAAAGAGGCATAATGAGGAGACAAAGTATTACATTCCAAGCAAAGGAACAGGACAAAACCCCAGAAAAAGGACTATATGAAACAGAAATAATCCACCTACCCGACAAAGAGTTCAAACAAAAACTCACAATGATGCTCACAGATATTGAGAGAAGACTGGGTGAACTCAGTGAGCTCATCAACAAAGAAGTGGAAAGTATAAAAAGAACTAATCAGAAAAGAAGAACACAATACTGGAAATGAAAAATTCACTAGAGGGACTCAATACCAGCATAGAGGAGGCAGAAGAACGGATCAGCAAGCTAGACGAAGGACTAGATGAAATCACCCAAGCTGAATAGAAAAAAGAAAAAAGAATTAGACAGAACGAGAACAGTCTAAGGGAACTCTGGGACAATATCAAGTGCACTAACATTCATGTTATAGGTGTCCAAGAAGGAGAAGAGAGAGACAAAGGGGAAGAAATTCTATTTGAAAAAATAATAGATGAAAATTTTCCTAACCTAAGGAAGGAAACAGACATCCAAGTACATGAAGCATAGAGAGTTCCAAACAAGATAAGCCCAAAAAGCTCCACACCAAGACACATTATAATAAAAATGTCCAAAATTAAAGAGAAAGAGAAAATCCTAAAGCAGCAAGAGAAAGGTAACAAGTGACATACAAAGGAAAGCCCATAATGCTATCAGCAGACTTCTCAGCCAAAAACCTACAGGTGAGAAGATAATGGTGTGACATATTTGAAGTGCTAAAAGGAAAAGCCTAAAGCCAAGCATACTATATCCATCAAGGTTGTCATTCAGAATGGAAGGAGAGAGAAAGAGCTTGCCAAACAAGCAAAAATTAAAGGAGTTTATCACCAAGAAACCAGTTCTACAAGAAATGCTAAAGGGACTTATTTAAGGGGGAAAGCCATGACCAGAAATAAGGATAAAAAAATTGTCCAAACCCCCCCCCCAAAAAAAGACAGCCAATAAAATCTCTGGTAAATGTAAAAATGTAGTAAAGGTAGCAGATCAACTACCTATGAAGATACTATGAAAGTTAAAAGATAAAAGTACTAAAATTACCTATTTCAATGATAAGAGGGTAATGGATAGACACACAAAAAACAAGAGATTAGATATGATTTCAAAACATAAAATGTGGGATGAGGGGAGTGAAAAAGTAGAGCTTTTAGAAAGAGATCAAGCTAAAGAGTCTATCAATTCAATGTAGACTGCTATATACATAGAATATTATATAGGATCCTCACGGTAATCACAAATGAGAAACCTATAATAAGTAAGCAAATAAGTAAGACAAAAGAAATCAAACATATTACTAAATAAAGCCATTAAACCACAAGGGAAGAGAGCAATAGAAAAAGAAAGGAACAGAGAAGAACTACTAAAATACCAAGGGAAAAATGTAACAAAATGGCAACAAATACATATTTATCAATAGCTACTTTAAATGTCAATGGACTAAATGCTCCAATCAAAAGGCATATGGTGGCCAACTGGATAAAAGAAAACAAAGCCCATATATATGCTGCATACAAGAGACACACTTCAGACCTAAAGACACTCACAAACTGAAAGTGAAAGATGGAAAAAGATATTCCATGCAAATGGCAAAGAACATAAAGTGGGAGTAGCAGTACTTATATCAGACAGAATAGACTTTAGAACAAAAACTGTAACAAGAGACAAAGAAGAGCACTACATGATGATAAAGGGAACAATCCAACAAGAAGATATAACACTTGTAAATGTCTATGCACCCAACATAGGATCACCTAAATATATAAAGCAATTATTAACAGATATAAAAGGAGAAATACACAGTAACATAATAACAGGAGGGGACTTTAACACTCCACTTATACCAATGGATAGATCATTCAAACAGAAGATCAATAAGGAAACACTGGTCTTAAATGACACATTTGACCAGATGGACTTAGTGGATATATATAGAACATTCCATCCAAAAACCACAGAATACGTATTTTTTTCAAATACTCATGGAACATTCTCCAGGATTGATCACATATTAAGCCATAAAACAAGTCTCAATAAATTTAAGAAGATCGAAATAATACCATGCATCTTTTCTGAACACAAATGTAGGAAACTAGAAATCAACTACAGGAAGAAAATCAGAAAAGCCATAAAGATGTGGAGATTAAATAAAAAAGCTACTGAACAATGTTTGGGTCAATGAAGAAATCAAAGGAGGAATCAAAAAATTCCTGGAGACAAATGAAAATGAAAATATGGCATGCCAAAATCTGTAGTATACAGCAAAAGTGGTTCTCAGAGGCAAGTTTATAGCAATTCAGACCTACCTCAACAAAGAAGAAAATTCGCAAACAGACAATCTAATGGCACAACTACAGGTACTGGAAAAAGAAGAACAAACAAATTCCACAATCAGCAGAAGGAAAGAAATAATAAAAATCAGAGCAGAAATGAAAGAAATAGACACTAAAAAAAATAGAAAGAAATAATGAAACCAAGGGCTGGTTCTTTGAAAAGGTAAACAAAATCGACAAATCCTTAGCTTGACTCACCAAGAAAAAAAGAGAGATGGCTCAAATAAATAAAATCAGAAATGAAAGAGAAGAAATTACAATGGACACCTCAGAATTACAAAAGATAATAAGTGAATACTACGAAAAGCTATATACCAACAAATTGGATAATCTAGAAGAAATGGATAAATGCTTAGAAACATATAACCTTCCAAAACTGGACCAAGAAGAAGTAGAGAATCTGAATAGACCAATCACCAGTAAGGAGATCGAAACAGCAATCAAAAACCTCCCAAAAAATAAAAATCCAGGACCAGATGGCTTCCCTAGTGAATTTTACCAAACATTCAAAGAAGACCATACTATCCTTCTCAAACTCTTACAAAAAATTGAAGAGGAGGGGAGACTTCTTAATTCATTCTATGAAGCCAACATTATCCTGATACCAAAACCAGACAAGGACAACACAAAAAAAGAAAATTACAGGCCAATATCACTGGTGAACGTCAATGCAAAATGCTCAGCAAAATACTAGCAAATAAAATGCAACAATACATCAAAAAGATCATACATCATGATCAAGTGGGTTTCATTCCAGGGATGCAGGGATGGTTCAACATCCGAAAATCTATCAATGTGATACACCAGATTAACAAAATGAAGAATAAAAATCACATGATCATCTCAATAGATGCAGAGAAAGCATTTGATAAGATACAGCATCCATTGATGATAAAAACTCTAAATAAAATGGGTATAGAAGGAAAATACCTCGACATAATAAAGGCCATATATGACAAACCCACAGCAAATATCATTCTCAATGGAGAAAAACTGAAAGCTATCCCTCTAAAAACAGGAACCATACAAGGATGCCCACTTTCACCATTCTTAGTTAACATAGTATTGGAAGTCTAGCCAGAGCAATCAGGCAAGAAAAAGAAATAAAAGTGACCCATATTGGAAAAGAAGAAGTGAAACTGTCACTCTGCAGACAACATGATTTTATATATAGAAAACCCTAAAGAATCCACTAAAAAACTTTTAGAAATAATAAATGAATACAGTCAAGTCACAGGATACAAAATCAACATACAAAAATCAGTTGCATTTCTATACACTAAGAATGAAGTAGCAGAAAGAGAAATTAAGAATAAAATCCCATTTACAATTGCAACAAAAAGAATAAAATACCCAGGAAGAAACTTAACCAAAAGGTGAAAGATCTATACATCAAAAACTATAAAACATTGTTGAAAGAAATCGAAGAAGACACAAAGAAATGGAAAGATATTCCGTGCTCTTGGATTGGAAGAATTAACATCATTAAAATGCCCATACTTCCCAAGGCAATCTATAGATCAATGCAATCCCTATCAAAGTTCCAACAACATTTTTCACAGAAATAGAACAAAGAATCCTAAAATTTATATGGAACAACAAAAGACCCCAAATAGCCAAAGGATTCCTGAGAAAAAAGAACAAAGCTGAAGGTATCACACTCCCTGATTTCAAAATATACTACAAAGCCATAGTAACCAAAACAGCATGGTACTGGCACAAAAACAGACACACAGATCAGTGGAACAGAATCGAGAGCCCAGAAATAAGGCCACTCATTTATGGACAGTTAATATTCAACAAGGGAGCCAAGAGCATACGATGGAGAAAGGAGAGTCTCTTCAATACGTGGTGTTTGGAAAACTGGACAGCCACATGCAAAAGAATGAAAGTAGACCATTATCTTACACTATGCACAAAAATCAACTTAAAGTGGATTAAAGACTTGAATGTAAGATCTGAAACCATGAAACTTCTAGAAGAAAACATAGGCAGTATGCTCTTTGACATGAGTCTTAGCAGCATGTTTTCAAGTACCATGTCTGACCAGGCAAGGGAAACAAAAGAAAAAATGAACAAATGAGACCACATCAAACTAAAAAGCTTCTGCACAGCAAAGGAAACCATCAACAAAATGAAAAGCCGACCTAACAATTGGGAGAAGGTATTTGGAAATCACATATCAGATAAGGGGTTAATATCCAAAATATACAAAGAACTCATACAGATTAACAAAAAACCAACAACCCAATTAAAAAATGGGTAAAAGATTTGAACAGGGATTTTTCCAAAGAAGATATATGGATGGCAAACAGGCATATGAAAAGATGTTTAACATCATTAGTTATCAGGGAAATGCAAATCAAAACTACAATGAAATATCACCTCACTCAGGTCAGAATGGTTATAATTAACAAGACAGGAAACAATAAGTGTTGGAGAGGATGTGGAGAGAAGGGAACACTTGTACACTGCTGGTACAGTGCAAACTGGTGCAGCCACTATGGAAGGATTATGGAGTATCTTCAGAAAATTCAGAATAGATCTACCACATGATCCAGCTATTCCACTGCTGGATATTTATCCAAAGAACTTGAAAACACAAATGCATGAAGATACATGCACCCCTATGCTCATTGCAGCATTATTTACAGTAGCCAAGACTTGGAAGCAACCTAGGTGCCCATCAAGGGACGAATGGATAAATAAAATGTGATATATATACATAATGGTATACTACTCAGCCATAAGAAATGGTGAAATTCGGCCATTTGTGACAACATGGATGGACCTTGAGGGTATTATGCTAAGTGAAATAAGTCAGAGGGAGAAAGTCAAATACCACATGATCTCACTCATAAATAGAAGACGAAAACAACGACAAACAAACACATAGCAACAGAGGTTGGATTGGTGGTAACCATAGGGGAAGGGGGTAGGAGAGAGGACAAAAGGGGTGATTAGGCTCACACTATGGTGATGGATTATAATTAGTTTTTGGGTGGAGAACATGATGTAATCTACACAGAATTCGAAATATATTACGATGTACATCTGAAAGCTATATAATGTTATAATCCAATGTTAAAAATAAATAAATAAAAATGAAAAACACACAGAAAAACCAAAAAACAAAAGTCCTTTTGAGAAATTCTAAAACTTTAAAAAAATAAAAAAATAACGATAAATAAGAAAAAATAATTGTTAAAAAAAGGACTGCAGCTATAATTTTAATTTTAGAGGGAAGCCTCCCTCAGTTGTGGGCTCAGGAGGAAAGGAGAGTGTATATAAATAATTCTAAGTGAGAATTAAGACATGGACGGGGCAGACCTGTGAGGCCTTCTGGCCATATAATTTAAGCAAGTTGAAATAGAAGGCATCTTTAGAAATGCATGTACTAATGTGTTTGTATTAATGCAGGAATAGGTGTGGTTGGTTTTGCAAAGATTTCCGTGGATGCAGTGTGAAGGACTCTGTAGAGAGGCACAAAAAAATGGAACAGAGCAAATACTTAATCACCATGCTACGAATGAAAGGAATACCTGTAAGGTATACGATTTCATCTTGGAGAGCTCTGATTGTCAGAAAGTACTTCATTGTTTTGAGCCAAAACTGTCTAGGTGTAGTTTCCACTTGTAGTTTTTAGCTTTCTTGCTCCGACAGGAAAGGAGGAAGTAAAAGGGTTTCGTATATGGAAAGGGAATGGGTGTTTGGTTCTGCCTTCCATTACTGACTGAACAAAATTGGGTTTTCATCTTTAACCCTCTGACCCTCGGTTCTCTCATTTGTAAGATGAGAGTAAGAATGCTCACTTCCTGGAGTCGGGGAGGGAATGAGCTAAACATGCAAGTTCATTGCCTGGCTCATAGTTCACACCCTCACACACACTAATTCCAATCACCTTCTTCTTGCCTATATACAATTTAATCCTTTTCCTTTAAATATTGAAGGTAGCTAGGATGTTCTTCAAGAATCTCCTCTTGTTTTGATTAGTTGTAATCTAGACAAGTTTCCGAATTCTATTCAGTGTCTATTACTGTATCTTGCTTGGTCAAAGAGTGATCATACCAGATGATATAATCCCAGGTATTTTTAATATTTTTGAATTATTCTTAAAGTTTCAGTTAAAGATACTCAAGCCTGATATATATCAGTGATTTCACATTTTTCTCATTTCCTTGTCTATTCTGATAAAAATAAAACGAGATTAATTGGAAATTATTTCTCTTTTCTAAATTTTTTAGCCATTTGACATAGTAACTTCTTTCCTCTGGGGAGTTTGGACATTCAGTCATTATTTGTATGATTTAATGATCCATATCCCATAATACTATGATAAAATCTATTTTGTATTTAAAACATAGCGTGACGGTTATACGATAAACAAGTACTAGGGATGTAATGTACAGCATGACAACTATAGTTAAATTCCTTTATGATATATATGAAAAGTTGAGAGTAAATCCTGAGTTCTCATCGCAAGGAAAAAAATTCTTTTTCTTTTTTTCCTTTTTCTTTTTATTATATTTATGTGAGATAATGGATACAAACTAAACTTACTGCAGAAATCAGTTCACAATATATGTAAGTCAAACCATTAGGCTACCTATCTTAAACTTAGTCAGTGAAGTATGTCAATTATACCACAACAAAACTGGAAAAAATAAAGTTAATTTTGCTTTAAGAGTTGTATGATACCTCTAGAGAAAATTTGAGACAACCACAATTGCTTGAACATAATTGTTAACCATAGGAGAAACTCCAAAATCTTGTTTTCTGCATTAAATTCTCTTGGATGGAGTAGTAATGAGCATGAAGTTCTAAAGACAGCAAGAATTCCCTTCCCATCTGTGCCTTCTTCACCCACTGCATTCAGAGAAGACAGATCATTAATCCAGTGCTCCTCTTGACTTTCTCCGGTCCAGAGTATCTCCATTTCCCCAAAAGTTTACTTTATTAAGTATTCAAGTGAGAATCTAAGATAGTTGAACTCAGTAGCAAAGACAGCCTGAGTGTCTTCCCGTCTGCCATATGTATTTGCTACTAAGTTATATCAGTCCTATCTCTTAAGTATCTCTTTTGTGTCTCTTCTCTCCATGTCTTCTCCTGCTTTCTTAGTCTCATAAACTCTGGGCTGTTATTACAACAGCTTTATAACTGGTGGTAGTGGATTGAGTAGGGTCCACCATCCTGCTACCCCTTTCAGGAACAATACACTCATTCTCCAGCCTCCTGAAGTGGTGGCTGTTGACAGCTGCCTGTTGAGTATCTTCTGCATGAAGAGAATTGCTTCAAAAAGTGACCTTCCTTCTTCAATGTCAACTTACACCCAGTGACTGGTTAGTTCCAGTGTACAAAGTCCTGGTCCCCACGCCACAGTTCAGGACATGGCCGAAGGACCATCCACACTTCAGGGCCATCCACACTTCATCTCACCCTGTGAGGTCAGCTGAGGTTCTGTTGTAACGGCGTCACAATTCAACTTCTTTCTCTGCCTAATCAGGCATTCCTTATTCTCTCACAGATGTTATTCTAGATCACACTTCCCATAAAGCGCCTGCCCGCAAATACCACCTTGGTTTTTTTTCCCCATAGAGCATTGACCTAACTCTGTTCCAGGAATGGTCTGAGAAAGAAGATACTAAAATAGGATATTAGAGCTGTTTTGCCCACTGGCTGGCTGACAAGGAGGATTCCATCACTGATGATATGTGGAGTACAGAAAACCCCTGGCATGGTGTGGAAGTGGTCTTGTTAACACTCTTGCTGACGTTAAACTGGGATGGGATGCTAGAGGCAAGAAACATGCTGAGGTATTTCAGGGGCAGTATCTCAGTGGTTTAAGATATTTGGGAAGATAATTTTAAAAACAATGGAATCAGACAGGTATTGTAAACGGAATTGACGTTTTGTTCTGTTTTCCGGTTACTTGCTGCTCATATATAAAAATACAATTTAGGTTTTGTTTTATAGAAATCTTGTGTCATATGAGCTTGCTAAAGTCACTGATTGTTTCCCATAGTTGTCTTGTAGAGGCTATGGCGTTTTCAACACAGGCTTTATCTTATCTGCAAATAGAAACACTTTAGCTTTTTCATTTTTCATCTTTATAATTGTCTTTTTCTTGCCTGTTTTCAATGGCTAGAATCTCTGGTACAATGTTGAATTATAGTGGTAACAGTAGGCATCCTTGCTTGTTCCCAATCTTAGGAACAAAATATTTAATATTTCACTCTTAAATATGATGGTAAATGTAGATTTTTTTTGGACTGGCCTGTGTTAAATGGAGGAAGTTCCCTTCTATTCCTAGGTTGCTGAGACTTTCTATCGTGAATGGGTTGTTGAATTTTGTCAAATGCTGTTATACATTTATTGAAATGATCATAATTTTCCTTTTTATTCTGTTATGAGTGTGCATTATATTGATTGATTTTAAAATTATTTTAAATGAAGTTTACATTCTTAGGTTAAACCTTCCTAATTGTGATGTATATTTTCTATAAATTTCTGAAATCAATTTGCTAATATTTGTTAAGTATTTTTACATTCATGATTATGAGTAATATTGGTTCATAGTTTGCTTTTTTAATACCATTTTAATCAGGTTTTAGTATTAAGGTTATGCAGCTTTCACAATACGAGTTAGGAAATGTTTTCTCTTCTTTTATTTTCTGAAAGTGTTTATGTAAGATTCACATGGTTTCTTTCTAAAGTGTTTGAGATAATTGACGAATGAAGCCATTGGGGCCCAAAGTTGTGTGTGTGTGTGTTTCTTTAATAAAGTTACTCAGGTTTTCTGTTTCAGTTTTTTTTTGTCAGTTATAGTGAATTGAGTTTTCCAAGGTATTTGTCCATTTCACCTTAGTTGTCAAATTTATTGACATAAAATTATTAATAGCAATCTCTTATTCTTTTATATATATAGGATATATAGTGATAATCCATCTTTTATTCCTATAATTTTTATTCTCTCTTTTACTTGATCAGTTTAGCTAAATTTTTATTAATTTTGATAGTTTCTTTCAAAGCATCAAATCTTGGTTTTTTTGTCAACTCTGTTATTCGGTTGTCTTCTATTTCACTGGTTTCTGCTCTTATCTTGATTACTTATTTCCTTTTACCTACTAAGTTTACTTTGCTCTTCACTTTCCTAATTTCTTAGGGTGGAATCTTAGCTCATTGTTTTAGACTGTTTTCCTTTTTGGCATGTGTTTGTGTGTGTATGAGGAAGATTGGCCCTGAGCTAACATCTGTGCCAATGTTTTTTTTATGTGGGATACCACCATAGTATGGCTTGACAAGCAGTGCTAGGTCCTTGCCCGGGACCCAAATCCGTGAACCCCGGGCCACCAAAGTATAGTGCACGAACTTAGCCACTACACCACCAGGCCAGCGCCCTATTGACTTTTTTAATGTAAGTGCTTAAATCTATAAATTTCTAACCATTCGTTACTTTATTTTCATCACATATACTTTGGAATGTTACATTTTTTGTAATTATGATCAAAATATTTTCTAATTTTCCTTACGCTTTCTTCTTTGATGGACTATTTAGAATTATTTTACTTAACTTTCAAATATTTGGGGTTCCCTAGATATCTTACTTTTATTGATTTCAAATTATATTGCATTATACTCAGATAACATGATTGCATTCCTTTTACATTTATTGAGACTTGTTTTATGATCAAGTATATGTTCTTTCTTGGTGAATTACCTCATACCCCCATGTAAGGCATAGTGTTCTTTAGGTTTTACCTAGGTCACAGTGGTTGATAGTGGTGTTCAGATAATCTATTCATTTACTAATTTTTTCCCCAAGTATTCTATCAATTGCTGAGAGTGGAAGATAGAAATCTTCTTTGATTGTAGAATTATTTATTTATCCCTAATTCCATCAGTATTTGCTTCAAGTATTTTGAGGCTGCTATTTTTTTTCATCACAGTAACATTGGATTATAGCATTGTATAACTTTCAGGTGCACATGGTAATATATTTTGAATTCTGTGTAGATTACACCGTGTTCACCACCCAAAGACTAATCACAGTCCATCACCATACGTGTGCCTAATCACCCCTTTTGCCCTCCTTCCTCTCCCCTTGAGGCTGCTATTTGGAGGACAGATATTTGTGATTTTTATGTCCTTCTGAGGAACTTGTCCTGTTGTCATTATGAAATGCTTTTCTTTATCTCTGTTATAACTTTATCCTGATTTTTATCTGTATTATAATTCTCGTCCTACTTTATTCTTAATATAGGTACTCCAGCCTTCTCAAGCTTACTTTGTAATCATTATAAATTGTCATGAAACAAATTACTCCAAAATCTATTAGCTTAAAACAACAAACATTTATCATCTCACAGTTCTGTGGGTCAGGAATTAACTGAGCTGCTTAGCTAAGTATTTCTGCTGCAAGTTCTCTCATGAAGTTCCAGCAAAGCTGTTGGCCAAGGCTACAGTCATCTCAAGACTCTGCTTGGGCTGAAAAATCCACTTCTGAACCCACTCAAGTCGTAGTTAGAAGGTCTCCGTTCTTCATGGCCTGTTGAACTGAGGGCCTCAGTCCCTCACATGTGGGTTTTCTGCAGGCTTGTCTGAGGGTTCTCAAGGTACTGCAGGTAGCTGGCTTTCCCCAGAGCAAGCGATGAGAGAGAACAAGAGAGAAAGAGAGAGAAACCGAGAGTTTGAGAAAGAATGCACAATGGAAGCCAGGGATTTTTTGTTAGCTAATCTTGGAAGTATTATCCTATCATTTCTGCCATATTATATTTCTCAGAAGCATGTTAGTATTTCTAGCCCATTCTCAAGGGGAAGAGATTACCCAGCGGCATGAATACTAGGAGACAGGGATCTTTGGCATCCATCTTAGAGACTACCTACCACATTGTTTTTGTAGTATATCTTTTTCATTTCTATTTACTTGCAACCTATTTGTTTCTTTTTATTTAAAGTGAGTGTTCCACCACATGCCCATCTGGGTGAGCAGTGTGGGATAAGATGCCAAGAAACCAAAGAAAATACCCAGAGACAGCGAATGAGACATATGGGTTTATTGGGAGTTACTTACTGGGAAGGTCCAGTGGTGGCCGGCTGGACAGCAAGGTGCACCCATTACTGCCCCCTGAGAGAAGCTTGCTTAAGTAGGCAGAGGAACAAAGGCTGCATGCTTGCTAAGGGGGATCATCCCTGTATGACTTGGGTTTGAGAACCAGACCTCCCCCCCCCGGGGGGGCCTCTATGTTCCCAAGACAGTGAGGATCTTGGTGCTAACTCTCCAGGAGAAAGCAGCTGGGTTGGCCAAACCCAGGACTGTTATGATCGTGAGTGCTGGAGCGTAGCCCAGACAGGAGCCTCAAGGACACATGTTTTTAAAGGGGCACACCAGCTAATGCCCCTAGAGTGATTCTCCTAGACAGTATATAATGTATATATAGTATATAGTATATAGACAGTATATAGTGGAGTCTTTCATTTTTATATGTTCTGAAAGTCTTGAACTTTCATTGGCATGTTTAAATACTAGCATTTACTATAATCGTTGAATTGGTTGAATTGTCTACCAGTTTACCATTTTCTGTTTGCATCATTCTTTTGTTGTTGTTATTATTGTCCCTCTTCCCTGCCTGCCTTTGAATTATTTGAATATTTTTTACAATTTAATCTAAAGTATCTTTTGGATTTTTAGCTTTACCTCTTTACCTTATTTTTTAGTGATTGCTCTAAGGATTGGCACATCTATCTTTAACATTTCACATTCAACCTAGTGTTAATATAGTACCACTTGACATAAAATGTAGAAACCTTGCTATCAAATAGGTCTATTTACTACTCTCTTTCTGTTCTATACACTATAGTTATTATATACACATATATACATATAATACATACACATAAATGTCCAAGAAGACAATGTTATAATTTTGCCTTACATAGTCATAAGTGAGTTAAATAATTTAAAAGGGAAACAATCTTCCATTTTTATCCAAATATTTACTTCTTCCATTGACTTTCATTCTTTTTTCAAAAATCCAGGTTTCCATCTGGTATTATTTCCTTTCAGACTGTAGAAACTCCTTTAGTATTTCTGACAGTGCAGGTTTTCTGGGGACAAATTTCTTCAGTTTTCTTGATCTGAAATTGTTTTCATTTCACTGTCTTCTGGTCTCCGTGGTTTCTGATAAGTAGTCTGTGTTAATTCAAATCATGATTTCCCTGTACGTAATGTTCCATTTTTCTCTGACTGTTTTTAAGGTTTTCTCTTGTGTGTAGTTTTCAACACTTTGACTCTGATATATGACGGTGATGTACCTAGGTGCGACCAGTCCATAACAAGCAAGTGGAAAGTCAAAGTAACTGATTTAGAGCACAGACTAAAAGCAGATGTAAGCTACCAGGGGGTGGGGAGTGGGGGTAGGGGGACAAATGTTGAGCTGGCATCTACAATAACCTAGTTCAATGGCCTTGTTGGGAGCATCTACTACCTAATCCACTGGGCAAATGGGATCTATATATGCAGGGTAAGAAATGTGACTTCCAATATGCTTGTGGTTTATCATTTCTAAGTGAAGTTACTCTCAGTATGACGTACATAAAAGAGAAATATAATGGAAGGAACCTTAGATTTTGGACCTCATTCCGGCTCAATATTTATTAATGTGAACAAGCCACACTCCCTCCCTGGGCTGCCAATTTCTGTATATAAATCTCTGGGCTTCTAAAAGATAACTCTAAGTACTGTCTTTCTGTGCTTCTAGGACTCTCTAAGTCTCCAAAGGACTCAAAGAGTGGAAAACGACTGGGTATATTTTGCCAGCATCTTTTATAAACCCACATTGCTGCATTGTGCTCCTTAGCTGATGAGGGAAAAGTGGAGATTTTCATCTTAAAACCAAATATAAAATTAAATCATCTCTTCATTGAACTCCTTGACCATGTTACTCTTAAAATTAAAGGGTCTATCATATCCAGCTTCCCCGGATGGATTTGTGGGTTGTTGTTTTTTTCTTCCCTTAGAGGAGTACAATCTGTCCCTACGTCTTATTTTTTAAAATGGTTAAAGATGTGCTCCTTGTGTAAATAAACTCTTGTAGCCTTAGTAACAGGAAACACAGTGATCCAGGCAGTGATGTGCCTGGGCCAGGAGATCTTTTCCATCTGAGTGAATCTATACTTTCATTGTTCCGGTTAGGTTTCATTTCTGCAGGAACTTTTGGTTCATCTTGGACACAGATATAGATTGGTAGACCTCCGGATTGTTCTTACAAGGTTAAACTTATTCAAAATCAGATAAATTAAAAAGTTTAATGTTGCCTCAGAGATCAATCCCCCTAATTTGCTAAGGTAAGTGAAGCCCATAAAAACTAAAATGAATGCACCAAGGGAAGGAGGTGGAAAAGGAAGTGTTTATTGATGGCTTGCTAATTGTCGGGTTCTTTACAGGTGCTATCTAACATTTTTAATCAGACAACTGTGTAGGATAATTATATTTATTTGCACTTTAGAGATGAAATGAAGGCTCAGAGATTACTTTTTCAAGGTGACATAGTTTAGTTTATAAGCTGTTGTGTACAGTTTATAAGCTATGGAGACAGAATTCAAATCCAGATCTCTGTGACTCCAAATTATCTCTTTTTCTTACTTGACCGCATTGCTTTCTGCTGCACCACACTATGGTTTTTAGAGAAATAGGCTAGAATATGTGTTTTATGATTCTAAGACAAGTGTTTTTTTCCATAAATTATATTGCTCTTCCTTTTGACTCTCCTAAGCTTAGAGTGAATTTCTCCAAAGTCTAATGATAATGGGAAAAAAGAGGCATTAATGATCAATCTCTAATGATAATACTTATAATGGTTAACACTTATTGAGAGACTATTACATATCCTGGATGATACTTGATGAGAGATTATTGTGTTTATTTCTCAAATGAGTTTTTAAGTTGGGTATTATGAATATTTTTATATAGATGCAAAACTGAGGCTTATAAAAATGAAATAATTTGCCAAAGGACACCCAGCTGTTAAATATGAGAGTCATAACTTTAATCCAGAGGTCTATCAAATTTAAGGATTGTTTTGGTGCTCACACACACATCTGTGTGTGTGATAATTTACAGAAAGAAAATGCACAGAACTTAAGTTTATAGTTAGGTGAGTTTTTGACAAGTATATGCATCCATGTAACCACCATGCCAATGAAAATAGAGAACACTTCTATTATCCCAGAACGTTCCGTCTTCAAACCCCAATCTCAGCCTCAAGGAACAAGTGATATGATATGTTTCAGCAGGTTCTTGCCTGTTCTAGACTTTCATGTAAAAGGAATCATACACTAAATACATTGTCAGACTACTCAAGAACATCTGCTCAGCAGAGTATCTGAGAGATTCATCCTTCTTGTTATGGGTGTCAGTAGTTCGTATCTTTATTGTTGATTACTAATCCATTATATGAATATACTACAATGTGTTTACACATTCTCCTGTGGATAGAAATATTTGGCTATTAAAAATAAAGCTGCTGCGAACATTCTTGTAAAAGTGTTTTTGGATGTATGCTTCCATTTCTATGGTTGGTCATGTGGTAGGAGTATGTTTAATTTTACAAGAAGCTGCAAGTTTCTGAAGTGGTTTTATCGCTTTAGATTTCCATCAGCATTTGCTACACAAACTTACCAACATTTTTCATTTTAGTCATTTTAGCAGGTGTGAGGGAGTATCTCAGTGTGGTTTTAACTTTTCGTTTCCCTAAAGAATAACGATGTTGAACACCTTTTCTTGGGCCTCTTGGCTACTTTCATGTCTTTTTTCGTGAAGTACCTGTTCAATTATTTTGCCCATTTTTTATTGGATTACTAGTATTTTTATTTTTGACATGAAGGAGTTCTTTATATATTTTGGATACAGGTTCCTTGTCAGATATACATATTATAAATATTTTTTTCAACTCTGTTTTTTTTCTTAAAGGAATCCTTTAATGAACAGAAGTCTTTAATTTTGATGAAATCCAGTGTATCTTTTTTTTCACATTTATGAGTAGAGCTTTTTGTGTTCTGTCTCAGAGATCTTTGCCTATGCCCCTTTTGCTATTATATTCTAGTGTTTCTTTGCAAGAACTTTGCGACTTTAGCTTTACACTTGGGAAAATGATCTATCTTGAATTATTTTGTGTAGTGGGTAGAGTTGTTCTAGCACTGTACTTTGAGATGACATTTCTTTCCCCATTAAATTGTATTTATGTTTTTTCCAGAAATTAATTAATCGTATCAATGTTTATCTATTTCATGACATTCTATTCTGTTCCATTGATCTATTTGTTTAGCCTCACCTGAGAACCATACTGTCTTAACTATTGCAGGTTTAAAATAAGTCTTTAAGTCAAATGGGGTAAATCTTCCAAACATTCTCTTTTACAAAAGTGTTTTTAGCCATCCTAAGACCTTTGAATTGCCATATAAATTTAAGATAATGCTTTATTTTTGCCAAAAGAATTCTGCTCCAAATTTAATTGTGATTGATGAATATAAAGATTTATTTAGCAGACATTGACATCTCAACAATATTGAGTTTTCAAATCCAAAAACATTGTACACCTCTCAATTTATTTACTACTTACTCAATTTATTTACAAATTCAACTGATTTCAACAACGTTTAAAATTTATAGTGTAGAAGTCTTGCACACATTGTGTTAAAATTTTTCGTAAGTCTTTTTATTTTTGATGCTAAAGTAAATGTCGACAAATTTTTAAATTTTCAACAGTTTATTGCTAGGGTATAGAAATACAATTGATTTTTGTATATTGACATTTTATCCTGAAACCTTGCTGAAGTCACTTATTCACTATTGTGGCTTATTTTTTTTTAGTGCATATCTTAGGGCATTTTAGGTACAGAACCATGTTGTATGCAAAAACAAACAAACAAAAAAGAAAACAGAAAGAAAGACAATCTTCTACTTCTGTTCCAAAATGATACATTTTATATAATTTTCTTGCCTTTTTACAATGCTAGGACTTCCAGGATACAAGTGGTAAGATTGGACATCCTTGTTTTGCTCCTGTTCTTCGGGGAATTTAAAAAATGTTTTGCCAGTTAAGTATTAAGTGAGCTAAGTTATTTTTGAATATTCTCTTTATCAGATAGCAGAAATTCCCATCTAAATTCCCATTTTTCTGAAGTGTTGATTTTTTCAAGTATTTTTTGTGTATCTACTGAAATAATCATATACATTACCTCATATTTTTATAATGTAGTGAGTTACATTGATTGATATGTGATGGTTAAGCCAAACTTGCATGCGTGATATTAAACTCCACTTGATCACAATGCATTATTCTTTTTATATATTGCTAGCTATGATTTGCTAATGTTTTACTAAGATTTTTTTTGCAGTATATTTATAGGGGATTTGTGTGTGTATGTGTGTGTGTGGTGTCATTGTTAAGTTTTGGTATCACGGTGAGTCTGGCCTCATACAATCAGTTGAAAGCATTTCTTCATTTATTTTCTGAAAGAGTTTGTGTATCCTTACTATTATTTATTCATTCGATGTTTAAGAGAATTCACTTTTGTAGAATTTAATGAGGACACTTGATTTATCTTTCTGAAAATGTTTCAAATTATGAATTAATTTTCTTTACTATATAGAGAAATATATAGGTTCTATTTCTTCTTGTGCCAATTTTCTATTTCTTCTTGTGCCAATTGGCAATTTGTGTCTTTTAAATGATTTGTCTATTTCATCTAAATTGTCAAAAATTTTGACATTAAATTCTATATAATGTTTTATCATTGTACTTTTAATATCTGTAGAATCTGTGAATAGAATTTTTCTTCATTCCTGATGTTGTTAATTTGAGATATATTTTGATCAGACTTGCTAGGGATAATCAGTTTTAGTAATCTTTCAAAGTACAATATTTTGTCTTTGTTAATTTTCTTTGTTTTTCTGTTTCCCATTTCACTGATTTCTCCTTCTATCTTTATTATTCCTTTCCTTCTACCTACCTTAGACTTTAATTTTTCCTTTTTTCTAGCTTAAAGTAATAGGTTTGATCATTGATTTCAATTCTTTTTTAATTTTCTAATAGAAACACAACACAATTGTTATAGACATCCATCTACTGATTATTTTAGCTTCACGACACAAATTTGGTAATTTATTTTCATTATAATTTAGTTCAAATATTTTTAAATTTCTCTTTGATTTCTTCTGACACATAGGTTAGTTAGAAGTATTTATTTTTCATTTTCAAGTGTTTGAGATTTTTCTACATATTTTATTTATTTTATTTTTTGCATATTTTATTGACATTTTTACTACATATTTTATTTTAGTGTGGTTGATGGTGTTATTTAAGTCTTTGACATTCAGGCATACCATGGTGATATTGCAAGTTTGTTTCCAGAAAAAAAGAAAATACCGCAATAAGATGAATATCGCAACAGAGCAAATATTGCAATAAAGTGACTCACATGAATTTTTTGGTTTTCTAGTGCATATAAAAGTTATGTTTATGCTATAGTGTGGTCTATTAAGTGTGCAATATCTAAATCTAAGTCTAAATCTATATCTAAAAAAAGTACATGCCTTAATTAAAAAATACTTTGTTGCTAAAAGATGCTAACCATCATCTGAGCCTTCAGGGAGTCATAATCTTTTTGCTAGCACAGCCTCTTGTAAAATATGCAATATCCGCAAGGTACAGTAAAGTGAAGCACAATAAAAGGAAGTATGTCTATATTGTCTATGTATCCCTTTAGTTCTATCACTGTTTCTCCACGTATTTTCAACTTCTGTTATTTGGTGGATACATATGTAGGATTGTTATGTCTTCTTGAGGAATTTTGCCCTTTGAGAAGTATGTAATATCCCTATTTATCTCTCTTAATATGCGTTTTTCTGAAATCTACTCTGATATTAATATGTCCATACTAGCATTCTTATGCTTAATGTTTGCATGGTATACCATTTTTGATTGTTTACGTGCACACTGGTATTTATATTTTAAATGTGTCTCTTAGGCAGCATTTAGTTGAGTCTTGCTGTTTTTTTAAAAAAAAGTTTGACGGTATCTGCTTTTTTATTTTCTGCTGAGGAAAATTTGCCCTGAGCTAACATCTCTTACAAATCTTCCTGTTTTGTATGTGGGCCACTGCCACAGCCTGGCCACTGACCAATACTGTAGGTCTGCGCCTGAGAACTGAACCTGGGCTGCCAAAGCGGAGCATGCCAAACTTAACCACTAGGCCATTGGGACTGGCCCAGCAGTATCTGCTTTGTAATTGCCTTGTTTAAGCTATTTACATATAGCGTAATTATTGATGTGGTCGGGTTTAAATCTGACTTCTTGCCATTTGTTGTTCGTTTGTTTCATTTAGTTGTGCTCTTTTATTCTACTTCTGATGAGAAGGTAGCCATTTTTCCCTTATCTTTGCTCCTCTTTGTGAGAGTTGTTTTACTCTTTCTGCTTTTAACATCTTTTATTTCTTTCTTGTATAATAGTTTATCATATGTCTAGGGGATTTTATTTCATCTTTTAAGGTTCACTGAAACTTATGGTTTTGTAGGCTATTTTTCACCAATTTTAGGAAGAAAATCAGCCATTATTTCTTCAGTTATATTTTCCCCCTCTTGCTCTCTCTGCTTTCCTGTGGCTCCATCTACTCTGATTATGTTAGACCACTTCATGCTGTTTTCCAGGTCACCAAGCTTCCGTTCAGGTTCTTCAGTCTTTTCTCTCTGCAGGCTTCTATTCTGAAAGTTTCTATTATTTGTTCAAGTTCATTGAACTTTTGTTCTGCTGTTAATTTCATGCAATGACTTTTTAAATTTCAGAGCACATTTTTGATCCTAGAATTTCCATTTGGTTTTCTTTATATAGTTTCCACTTCTTCCTCAAATTCCTCCTTTGCTTCACTGATTATATCCATCCTTCCTGTAGAGTCTTTTTATATATTTATAACAGTTATTTTCAAGTACTCTTGTACTAATCCCAATATTAGTGCTTTTCATTTGGGGATTCCATTTTATTTCACCAGCTCCCACTATCCTCAAAAGATTGTCTATCTTCTCCTATTCCTGAAAGCCATCCTAGATACTTAATCTAGCAGACCAAGGGTTTAAAACAACCATTCTTTTACTGTTAGTGACATTTTTCTTTTGACAATTGATTGTCTCTTCCCACTTCTTTCCATATCTCACAAATGTTTAATTGAACTAAGCATTGTGTATATATTACACACTGTGTATAAAAGACATTGGGCAGTGAAGTATAATTTTTGTTTTGTTTTCCAGAGATTAAATGCTTTTCCCTCCGCTTTGAAGATGGTTGAACAGTTGATCATTCAGTTTATTTCAAGGGTCTAGATGAGTTGGGTCTGGGTTACAACTCAAGCCCGATTAACTTCATTTCCAGTTAGCCCAACTATACATGCCATGATCTGCTGCTTCTAAGAAGGTGAGCTCCTGGTTCTCGTCGTATTTGTGGTGGGAGAACATTGTCCCACTGTTTCAGATGGCTTTGATTCACTTTCATTTCAGTTTCATCAGGTTCCTGGAACCAAAGCACTGTGAGATGTGAGGGAGGGTGAATTGTCTTTGCTTTCTAGCCCCTCCACCACTGCTACTTTCGTGGGAAAATTCCAGGAGGGTGGAGTGAAAGGGGAGAATTGTGGGGCTGAATGATTTATTTTTGTACACAAGGCTTTTCCAGACAGCAACCCATCCCACCAATCCCATTGTCATCAAAGACTTGATTATTTCTCCTTGTTAATGCAAACTAGCTTAGGCTACGCATGGACCACTCATCTACACATTTGCACAAGATAAGGTACTTGTCCCCACGTATAGGGAAGTACAGGCTCTCCACTCTCTGGAATTTAGTTGAACAAAGCTTCTTTGCATCCAGCACTTTATGATCGATTCATAGAAAGGTATGATTTTTATTTTATCCAATTTTTTTTCTGATCAACATTCAGGTCCTTCTACATGTCTAATTTTTAAAGTAATTTTTATGTGAAACATAAAATCCTTTTAGAAAATAACTTGTTTAAGTGTACAGCTCAATAAGTCCTCAAAAAGTTAACATATCTATGTAACCACTACTAAAATTATTACCAGTCCCCAAGAAGCCCCACTCATGTACCTGCTGTCACTACCACCCTCTCACTATCATTATTTCTCTTACTATTGATTACTTTTGTAATTTTTGTATTGTAGTTTTCATCTCTGAACTGAATCATTTCAATATATACGTTATGTCTTTTTATGTCTGTGTCTGAGATTCATTCATGTTGTTGCACGTAACATTACTTTGTATATTGTACAATATTCTATTCCACAATTTCTTTATCTAGTATACAACTCATGCATCTATTTTACAGCTTATTTACTTATTTATTCAACAACTTATTTATCTGTTATACTGTTGATAGATACTTAACTTTTGACGATTGCAATTTTTGACTATTACAGACATTGCTTTTATTAACATCTTCACATACATAGTTTGCTGAACACATGTACGTATTTTTGTGGGCATATTGGAAATATCGAAAATTCTGAGTTATAAGGGTGGGTGTGCTCATCATTAATAGATACTGCCAAAGAGTTTTCCTCAAAACCACTTTCAGTAACTTGAATGAACTCATACTATTTAAAAGTAAAAGTAACCTGTATTGAAACAAAGCAAAACAAATCAGAGTTTCAGAGAAGAAAGAAGCAATCAAAATCCAACAAACAAATAAATGATCTGGGGACAGCAGCCAAATTCCTGCTTGGCCACATCCTTCTGGATCTGAATGGTGGCTGCCTCCGCGAGATAGGATGTGCCTGATCCAGGTCACTACAACCCTGCCTGAGCCACTTGACTTATTTGATTTTGCTATTCTTACTCTAAAACCTGTGCTTTTCTGACTACAACAATTTTCATCCTGTAAGTTCATAGAACACATTAAGATTCTTCTGAGGGATGTCCTCTCTTCCACTAGCCCTGCATTACTTCCAAGCACATCCTATTTTTCCTATGTTCTTAAAAAATAAATCATTAGTCACACTCAGCCAAGATGAGCCCTTCTTGCATATTGTTTTCCCCATAAACTTGCCTCATTCCTACCGTAGTCACACTGTCTATCCATATGAAAAGCACAAAGCTCATTTTGTTCCTTCTCAGTTTTTTTCCTTCTGTTCTTGAGCCTTCACTCTGAATTCCATTTATACTCCACTACTAGAAATGTTTCTAAGCAGCAAGCACCCAGATCCTAAATTAAACCTTCCCATTAATTCTTACCACCCAGAAAACCACTTCGCAAGGGAACAGAGAAGAGAGAGAAAGGAGGACAGTATTTTATTATCCCATCAATTCTGCCCTCTGGTTGGTTTCTCATCCCTTGTGTAACATAAATTATTTTGAATATTATTGGCTTTTATAAAATGGGAGATAATTTACTCAGTACAGGACAAGACGAAGGCATCAAACCTGTATTCCATGTACTAGTCTGACATTCTGGGAGCTGGGGTGGGGGAGCATGGCTGGTGTTCTAAATTGCAAGTGGGAAGATTGCTTTCAATCTTGGCACGTGCAAGTTTGGGAAAAAAGGGAAACCATGAAACAAGCACAATACATTAAATACTATATAATCTAAAAAAGTTAACAGCATATATAGTCAAGATGTGAAAAATACCCAAGCTTATAGGGAAAGGGGAACCAGTTAAGGATGCTTTAGATCATCATACATGGAAGGTTTTATGGAAAAGGTGACTTTTAACCTGGCCCTTTCAGTAATCAGTGAGGCAGAAAAGAGGGAAAATCACTCCTGACAGAGGGAACAGCATGAGCAAAGACACAGAGCGCAGGGTATGTGGTGTAGTTGGTGAATGATATACTACTGAAGTATTCTCTCCATCCTCTTTGCCTTCAACCTGACTTGACCTTCACTGCTAAGCTGCCCTAGATGCAACCATAACACCTTTTTCCTTTCCTTCCTCGGAACCTTCACAGTCCCCACCAAGAAACTTCAGAATGATAAACATATGGTCTAGTCTTCTCTTTCCATCCCCAGGCAGAAGCCAGGAGCTGGGAGTTCCCTCCTGAATGCATGGCACTGTGCCAGGGGAAGGAAGTATGATGAGAAGGGGCCACAAATTTCCCTACCAGCTTCCGTGAAGGTGGTCTCATGCTGATCTGGGGTGCAGGAGCCTCTTAACTGGCTTCTGGATTTCTCTTAAAGGAAGTTGGTCCACGTATTGTTGTTAAGTCAGTGTCTCTGTAGGAGGAAGGAAGGTATGGAGCTTTCTATTCCACCGTCTTGCTGATGTCACCCTTCAAGTTGTATCATTGTGCCACTGAAATCAGGCCAGCTCTTGGAACAGGCCTAGGACATAGTCAAGTCTGATGAAGACGTGAATGAGAGGGAAGATCTGCCAGCAGAAGTGGAGCTGGGCACGAAGAGCAGGCTTTTGTTGTTTTAGTGAACAATGAGTGCATTTTAAGGAAGCACCATAAATAATTCTCAGAGAGAGGTTGCTTCAAACCAGACTGAAGAAAGTGATCTCCTCTAACTCAAAGCAATAGATTTCTGCTTCTTAAGAGATACCAGGGCCCACACACTCCGCTTTCTTCTAGGGTGAAGAGTTCCATGCAGTGTCTAGAAAAAACCTTGACTCTCTTGGCAGATCAAACTCAGAATCTTCTGGACTCAGCTTCCTATAATTAGAGCTCTTAGAATCCCAGACTCCTAACCACAGATGGGTTTGGGGTCCTATCAATATACAGCTGCCAGATTTAGCAAATAAAATTACAAGACATCACATTATATAAATAATAATTTTTAGTATACATATGTCTTACACAATATTTGGGGTATACCTATATCATGGAAGTTATTTGTTGTTTATCTGAAATTCAAAATTAACTATGTGTTCGTTCTCTCATTCAATTCTAGTCAAGAGGATCCTCATATCTTTGAGGGGCTCTTATGTGGACTTGTTTTTACATCTCTTGAGGGTATGCCTAGGAATAAAAGATGTCTTAGTTCAAAAGTTCAGTTTGGGGAATTCCAGTCCTGGAGAAAAAAAATATAGAGACACTGAGTAATTGAATGTTTCCATTTGGCTCTTAGCTAAAACTCCATCCTATAGAGAAAGCTTCACAGACATTCTACATGAACATAATGATTTTATGGGAAAGAATATGCAATGGACAAAATTTTATTCAAGACGCAGACAGATTGGTCCACAGGCATACAATACAATGAGTAAAGACACACTCACACTCACACACATACACACACAGCACGTGAGATTAAGAAAGCAGCTATAGTTAAAACTATTCATAAAAGAAAAAAAAAAGCAAAAATGATACTTTGTTAGAGATAGGCTGTAAGTTTTAGTCTAAGTAATGTAGTAGCTAGTGCAGAGAAAGGAGTGCTAGTCTCATTGTCTGTAAGACAAAGAAAAAACAGCTGCTGCTCTGGAGAAGCAAAGCCATTTCTGGTCCTCAGCCTCAGAGAAAATTTTTCCTTGGAATCTCAGAAAGAAAGTGTTACATAATTTATTGAGTGGTATCCTCAACATCATTTCTACTGAAGATCGATTTGCTCATTGATTAATATATTCATTTAAAAATTTTCTTGAGTGCCTACCATGTGCCATGCATTGTTCTAATCACTGGAGATATAAAAGTAAACAAAATAGGTCCCCAAGCTACTGAAGCTAACATTTTAATGATAGGAATATATTTGACCTAAAAAACCTCATTTCATGATTTCTCCCCTTAAGAATCCCATCTTTTTAAAATTTTGTTTGCCAACTGCATTGATTATCTACCAGTCTGGATGGCTTTATTGCAGTGGAATCAGCAAATTCCATTGACTGGATAAATAGGGGTCCAATAGGGACCGTTGCCCTGGGAAAGCAGAAACTTTGAAGCCATTTAAGGTGAGTCTCACCTTGGCTCTAGCTCTCCCACTCTTCAGTTCTGAGCTAGAATTTTTGCCCAAACTCAAGTCTGGCCCCTTAGTGTCTCAATTCTGTAACCCGTCTTGTTTCTGGAGGGTCTTCAGATGAACCCGTATACTAGACATAGGGCTGGATTGGGTTACAGATTTTCTATCACTTCCTTCTCACAACCCTTCTTTGAGATAAGGAAAGTGAGAGCCAGAGAGTGTGAGTAACTTAGGTCTGAGGTTACATAACTAATAAGCTCAGATTTTTTGCTGCTTCCTACGATACTCTCTCCAAATTGCAGTTGATCTCCACCATTCTAGAGTTCCACCCAACCCTCAACTGCTTAATCATGGCCAACTGACACAAGACAAGCCCAAGACTGAACTCTGATACATCCAGTGCTGGCAGGTGGACACCAGGCAAGGCAACATTCACCTCCAGAGAAAGAATAATTCTTTTCTCAGCTTGACTCAACTTAGCATAGTTTGGCCTGCCTCGTAATTGGAATAGGTTCCCTAGCAGTGCTGAGCCAGAGGGCCACCACTCAAGAGAAGGTAAAGGCAATTCCTACACTGGGTGGGATGTCGTTTCAGATGACCTCTTCGGTCCTCTTCAAAACAGAGATGCTTTGATTATTCTGTGAATAAGATGGCGTCCAAATGCATGCTAAAACTAGTGTTTCTGGTGGTCAGAAAAGGGAGATCTTGGCACAGGCTGACTTGTCAGGTAGATGTACAGGTGTGAATACTTTTAGTTTCAAATATGTGTTGTAACCCAGTGAGATGGAAATCTGGGTGTGGCTACAACATAAGATCTTCTTCCTGACTTTTTGCTATCCTGTGGAGTCTTGACTGAGTTCATTTGTCTAAGCCTCAACTCTGACATTAGCAAGTGGAAGGAGTTAAACTGAGCTCCAAGATCTCGTCCAGTTCCACATTCTAGAATTGTATTAGCCTATTGTCTCTCCCCTTCTCCCTTCCTCTCCATCTCCCTGCCTCCCCTCCTTTCCTGCCCTCTACCGTGAAACATGTCGTCGAGATGACATCACTGATTAAAATCATCCCAAATAAAGACATTAATAGCCACATGTGACTATTTAAATTTATATAAGTATTTAATGAAATTTAATAAAGAAGGAGTTTTTCTCTGGACCACCAAAATCCTTTTCGTATTTCAGTGATTATTTCATCACTCTCTCCAGAGCAATTTATGCATAGGAACACACCCCCGAATTTTGAACACTTATGCAACTGCACAAAAGACCGTCTACCCTTATTGATATTAATAAGAGGTCACAAATTTAAACTATGAACTTCCCCCAAAGCAATCCAAATAGTAAAAATTGACACATTTATTTATATCTCTGGATGGAAGATAAGGTACTGGACTTAGAAACAAATCAAAGACTAGTTTTCATTTTGCTTCTCTATCGTTGTGTTACCTTGGGTATATAATTGGGTATGTAACCTACTGACTCTATATTCACTCACAGATTAGATGTAATACTCCCTTTGTCCTATGTCGGCAGCGAATGCTAGGAGAGGTGGCTGGGAGCGGATCTATCCAATGCTGGCTCAGAGAAGGTATCAGCCAATGTTTGTGAATGTGACATCAGGCGGAGTTGTGAGATTTATCTTCAGCAACCTCCTAACAGCTTATTTCTGTCTCCTGCATGGTTCACTCTGTCTGTGTGCCATTTTGTACAACAGCCCCCACTCAGAAACATAACCATGGCACAAATACTGTACAAAAGAGATTTCGACCTCAACATTGCATTGGAGATGCTAACTTCTGTATTCTCATTTAAACTTCATTCATCCTCACAACTCAGCTGGCTAGACTTTCATTGCTGTAGCCCCTTCTCACCATTATATTATCCTCCCTTAGCAGCTGTTGAATAGCTGACTTATTCCTTTCCTTGGCTTCTTCATCAAATTTATCTGTTCCATGGACTCCCTCTTCAAGGCCTGGCCATAGATATTCACCAGCTCAGAAGGCAGGCTGGTAAATGAATGGTTGCTAAGGAGACTCTCATAGTACTAGTTGGTTATAATGTATTTTATTATACCTAGAAGCAGCTGTTTTACCACTGGGGATCTCCATTCCTCGTACAAACACACTATACCCTCCTCTAATAGAAGCATTAAAAGTAGTACTTGGAATTAAAATCCATATTGCTCTTACATATATTATTATTGTTCACATTTTATGTGAGCCTTAACTCACCTCTCCCCTGCCCCCACAATATAACTGGCTTCTACTTCTTTTTTTGGCCCTATTCAATGCTGCACTATTCCAACCCCACCTAAATGATGAGGGTAGGAACTATGTCTGTTCATTTGTATATCTTTGGCATGTAGCATAGACCCTCACTATATAGGATGTTGTTGAAAGAAAGAAAGAGAGGGAGAGAAGGAAGGAAGGAAAGAAGGAAAGAATGAAGGAAGCAAGGAAAGAAGGAAGGAAAGTAAGAAAGAAGGAAGAAAGGGATACAAAAGAATCAATAAATGCTTAATTTTCAGCAAAGTGAATGCTCAAAATCACAGAGCTAGTAAGTGACAGGGCCAAAACAGATCCAGGTAATTTTGTTCTAAAGTCCTTACTGTAAGCCTGAGTTCTGACATAGCATTTTCCTCTAGGTTTAGGGAATTTTTATAGGAAGATTCAGACCCTAAAAGGATATTCTACTGGGTATAGTCTATTCAACTCAATAGACAAATGCTTAACTTGTTCCAGACACCATGCTTCACTCCAGGAATACATAGATAACACAAATGTTGCCCCAGCCCTCTGGGAAGTTAGGAGTGTTGGAGGCCATGCAAACCCACACACATTATTAACACAATGTAGTGTGCAAAAAAGATCTTGCATGTGTGTCTGATACAGAGTTAGCACCATAGAAGATGTTTAATCTATCATGAGGAGACCATGTATGGAGGGGATGATTAAGCTGTGGCGTAAAGGGTCACTAAAGTCTACCCAAGAAGATAAGAGGAATGTTAGCAGCAGGAAGGAGAGGGAGGGACAATTCATGGTGTAGGGACAGCACATCAGTCATGGGAAACTGAAAGCATATGTGAATGGGGAAGACAACAGTCTTAGAGCATAAATATGTATAGTAAATTGGCTGAAAATGATATAGGAGAGGAGAGGATGAACACTTCAGAAAGGGATTGGATACTGTGAGTCTGTGCCAAGAGACAGATACCTGGCCATTTCTCTACTCAGCTGTAATAGAGGAAACCTGAGCAGAGAATGAATTCTTTGGAAAGTGAAACTCACTGTATTACCCGCTCAATTTCCACATGGTAACACAGATCGCTCATAGAATGGCGTGGTCCCCATTAGACTTTTCACAAGTTGACTTTGACTAGCTACTTCTTTTTCTGTTTAGCTCCTGTGCACCTGGACAGAGGACACTCATAAACAAACAATAATGATGCTACATTACAATTTCACAATGCACTTTACCCAAAGAGCTCATTTGAAGGTGCATTTTATAATGCTTCTGAGACTCGGTTTACACAAATATATAGTTTTTCATATATATGTAACAAATACAGTGTTAGTATTACATATCGCATATTATGTAGTGTCTATCACCTATCTTGCTGGGTGGCCATGAGTTTTAAGCATCCATAAACTTATGCTACTATGAAGTAAGATTTATCTAAAAATAATGGTTTTTACAGGGCACATACTGTCATATCTCTTGCCAATTAATTTAGAAGCAATTAAAATGACTAACATTTAGTGAGCGTGTACAAACATGCCAGACAGTACACTAAATGGTCCATATTTTAAAGTAGTATGTTGAGAAAAGTTTATCATCATCATTTTGCAGAGAAGGACACTGAAGCTCGTAGGAGCTAAAGAAGTTGCCTAAGATTATATATCTAGTAAGAGGCAAGAACTAGAATTTGAACCAAGGAAGGTTGACTCAAAGTTTACATATTTAATCACTATGTTAACAAGCAAGAAACAGAGCTGGTGAATTTAACCTGCCAATTTCCAATTGTCCTTGGCTAGGCAGGCAGTCAGTAGCATTCTTGAGCTAACGACCCAGGGTGCTTTGCTCCCAGCCCAGGGCAAATCTTCAGAAGGTCAATGAAAAATGTAATTCTTTGAAACTCTCCAGTGTCTATAGATCCAGTGGGCTGCTTTCCTTTGTGTCAGGCACACCTGAAGACATGTCATAACACCCTCCCCTCATATCTCCAGGGTCACTTAAAATAGACAAATGTACAATACTCCTGTAAGGTCCAAATAGCCAGGCAGATAAAGCTGGGAGAGCAACGTGACCCGCAGCTCTCTCTCCATTCCTGGCAGCTGTGGTCTCCTATCTTCTTGCCTCACACCATGCTGTAAGAAACTGTTTATCCTTAGTCAGTTTCCATGGCAACCACTTCTCCCACAGTTCTATCTTTTTATTATAGGGATTGCCAAAAGAATAAAAATATATGGAAAATAATTAGGAGTTTTTATTGCGTGCTTTCTCCAGAGTGTGGCAGGTACGGGAAGAGGTAGAAAAATGTAGCAGGGAATCTCAACACCATGGGCAATTTTACTAATACAAAGATAAAAGCTCATAGCCAAAGTGGAGCGTAATTGCCTGTCTCTGCTGTGGGAATACGTGCATTCTCATTTTTACTCATGAGCGATTATGAGAAGTAGGTGAAGGAGGTTTTACACCTGGTATCTTAGTCCAGGACATGGTCCTGTGTGAATTAGTGAAATTAAAGTGTCCAAGGAATTTATTTGCTGATAGCTGTTGAATCAAGAAAAACCTCTGCATCCTTGTTTGGTGATGGCCAATAAGGCCCTTCTTCACTTGGGGCTCTAAACTTTCAGGGTCTAAAGCTCTTCTTGGGAATAAGAAGAGGTGAGAATGATCACTGGATTGAGAGTCAGGACATCTTATTTCTATCCTCAGATCAATAATTTAATGAGTTCTGTGACTTAGAGCCAGGCATCTACTACTTTTTACTCCTCAATTTTGCCATTTGTCAAACAAGAGGTTTGGATTTTCTGGTTTCCAGGAAGCTCTGAAGGTCTTGGAGCCTACAGATTTGTGAGATCTGGAGAGCTATGTCAGGATGGCAAGGAAAGAAAAAGCCGCCAGAAAAGGTATAATAATGACAATAACGGCGACCCTTTTCTGAAAAAAAATCAGGTTTTTGTGTTGGGCAGCGTACTAGGGGCTTTATGTGCATTATCTCACTAAATCCTCATGATAATATCATGAAGGAGTGATCGTTATCCCCACTTTTCAGATGAAGAAGTTGGGGATTAGAGAGATGGAGTAGAGAGTTGGTAAGTCTCAAAACTAGCCTTCAAACCCAGGTCTGCTGGACTCTAACACAGACACGGGATTGCATCCTAATCTGGCAATGAAAAATGAAACTATGATTGACTCCCCAAGCTCCCTTGAACACACACATGTAAAATCCTATGTTTTGTTAATCACCAAACCCAGTGCACTGAAGAAAAACATAAGTGCCCTCATTGAAGAGAACAAAAACCAGGCAGAGGCATCTCTCTGGATCATTCTTAAGTGCAATTAGGAAGTACCTGGGTAGGTACATCTGTGAGAGAAGAACCTGGAAATCAGGGGAACCAAGTTTAGGTTCAGATCTGTACTCCCCCACCTCTGTACCCCCCCATCAGCTTTCAACACCTGAAGATAAAGAGATAACACAGCCTATGTCCTCTAAGAGATGGTGAGGTTTCTTGAGGATAGAGTTCCAGTGCCCTTAGCATCAAGAACAGAACTTGGCACATGGTGGGCATCAATAATATTTGAATAAAGGATTAATGTTCCACATCTGTCCCTGTTGATTCTTAGCTGCTAATCTTAATGGCTCTGGGCCTCTAGTTTATTGCACTCAGATCTCTCTCTGGTATAAAAATCGGTCTAACTTCTTTCACAATATTGCTATATATGCCTAGGGTTTGCATACATTCTCTTAGCCTAGAAGAGCCCAAATTTGTTGTATTGGTATAACTGTAACACTGGCTCATCCTCTTTCAAAAGTATCCAGGCTTGGACAATAAATTATATGGTTCCCTTGTGTGCCCCATCATTATAGCTAAGGTTCCTATCCCCATTGGAAACATAGAGACTTGGAAGATGTAAGAAAATATTCTCTAAGAGTTTGAAATAAATTTTGAAGGAATTTAGTAGCAAGGATGCACAGCTTCTTCTCTAAAGATCTTCAGAGATGGAATTAAGCTGCATATCAATAATATTATTAAAACATTGCTTTCTTAGAATAGAACAGTGATAGCTAAGAATGAAATAGGAGACTCCACAAGGTAACTTTCTGATCAATAGTCCTAAATGACAGGGAAGAATGCACAAAGAAGGGAAGGGGAGGCCAAAGCTTGTGGCAGGTGGCGTGTTAACAGATGGCAGAGAAAACCAGAACTGCTTAGCTCTTATGCACCTGTTGGTTAAATCAAGTGAGCAATTTTCAAACTGAAAGGCACAGAACAGATGCAGTTAATAGGGAATTGAAGGCTACAGAAGGTGAGAAGATAATTAGGGAGCAAACCCTTTATGTTCATACAAGTTTCCAGATGCAGAAAAATTATATGCCAAGGTACAAAAAGATCTTGCTAATACAAGTACAAAGGAATTGCAAGTCATCTTGTAGAATCATGCAGGACGAAAAGGCACCAGAAAAGTGGAAATGGATATGTGTTGCCCTGAATCCTGAAAAGGGGAAAAAAATAGATTGCTGAGCCACCAAAGAGATAAGGTCCTTTATCAATCCTAGGAAAAATTCTGGGACAGTTTATGAAAGGTATATATATGCAGTTATAACACATCCAACCAAGTGGGGATCCCAAGAAGCCCGTATAAGCTCTCTATGAAAAACTCAAGATTTTATTTCCAAGTTTGATGAAGTTAGAATATTTAAACAAAAGAAAGACTTAAGTTTTATATCGCTTTGATGTTAGCAATGTATGTGAGAAGGTCTCTCCTTATAGCCTTATTAACATGTTAGAAAAGTGCATGCTATATAAAGTGGATCATACTTGCTACACCATCCCAAGGAAGATCCTAGTTTCTTCCTATTAACAGAAAAATCTAGTTATGGCCCCAGGTAACATGGGAATAATTAAAGGAGCCAGGTTTCGAACCTGGGCAACTTGCTATCAGAATCCATTCCCTAGGTCACTACGCTCCATTCTATGACATGTAGACAGCTCTTTATCAAATATGTGATGGGATAAAACCACAAAAAAGACAAATGAAAGAATCAATATTTGGAGATATCTGGACAGGTTTGGAATGTGGTTCAAAGCTTTGCAAAAAATGTAACAGAGTTAAATCCTTACATTTAACTAATATTTCTTAAATTCCATGTATTGGTTTTGTACTAGACAACAAGGAGAGACAAAGTATATTAGTGAATGATTCTTATCTTCATATATTTTCCGTATAGTAAAACTCATGTTCTGTGGTTAAGAAAAGACAAGGGGCAGCAGAGAAGTTAAGAGTACAGACTTTGGAGCCAGGCAAAACTGGACTGGAGACTTACATCAACCACTGACCAAGTCAACTCACCCATATTACTTAACCTGGGAAGCAAGAATATCATCTGTGTTGGTGCAAACACCTTAAACAAGACCAGTGAGTGATATACATGGATAGGTTTTGATTCAGGATGCAGAAATCTGCTCTACCAATTAAAGCAGAGATAAATAAAGCCATGGCATCTTCATTATTGAATTTGTTGACTTGGGAATTAGGTGATTGCCTTTCATTGATTTCAAAAAGGCCGTTTCCACCAAATAGGATGTGGTCCAAGATGGCTCCCAGCTTCCCATTTAAATCTAAGATGTTAATATCCAGAGAGTAATCAGGAGATTGATGTAGGTTATGTGATGAAAGCAGAACTCTAAAAATGACTTCTTTGGGGCTGGTATTTTGGCTATATCTACCAGATTCTGAATGATAGTAACAACAAACAATGTTTATGGGGCTCTTACCATATGATAGAGCACTTACCATTTGCTAGGTGCATTAGACACACCTGAATTAATCAATTCAACTAACAATGTATGGAGGGCTTACCATGTGCCCCTCTGTGATGAGCTCCAGAAATTTAACTAGGAATAAGAGAATAGCCATCAACAAGGAAAGACCAATACCGTCTTAAAGTAAAAATTCATAAGGAAATACTAAACCATATTTTCCCAGTATAATTTACCGTTAAGAGCTTGACCACAGCCTACTCTCTGGCCACGTCACCCTCCTTCTCTTAATATCCTGGAAATCCTCCAGGAAAATTGCAAACCCTTGACCCCTTCACCCTGTTTTCCAAGTCAGGACCTCCCTTCCCTTTCTGGCTTCATCAACTTTTGCTCCTTTTGGTTGGCTATTTCCGGTTCACTCTCATCAACACCAAGAGATCCATTTCCCTGTTATCTCCTACTTCTCCACTCTGCCAGGGAGTTCGATAGTAGAGCATGGTGAAACAAGAGAATCAGCACTGGCCTGGGGTCTTAGGGCCTGGGTTCAAATCTTGGCTCTGTCTTTGATATCTGTGTTAACTTGATAAATATCTTTAACCTCTCTGAGCCTTATCTGTAAAGTGAGAGCGAACAATGGTTCCCAAGCTAGTGTGGTAGTTCAGTGTGATTTCATATTGAGGATTTTGTAGAAGTCAGATAAGTGGAGATCAAATTTGCCTGTTTACTATGGATAAAACTGGGTTAGTGAACATGGCTTTAGCTCTTATCAGAATCAAGGTTTCCAATACAATGCCTGAAGAATAGACATCTCTATGGAACCCCCGGCCTCCCCATGACAGGCTATATTAGAACATGGAGGAACCAAGAAGGTATGTGTTTCACTAACAAGCTTCTTTGCAAAATAAAGGAGGAAAGCAGCTTAGATAATGCATACTTACTACCTCACTAATTTCATGAGCTCTCTAAATAACCCCTCCTTCCATGGGGAGAAATGAGAGGAGAAGTGTAGAGAAGGGTCAAAGTTACTTCCAAGAGAAAAATGCAAAGAGTCTCTTTTATGATCCCAGGCAGAAACTCTAGAAGAAGAAAATATTTCCTCCTACACAAAAAGGCAATAAATGGGAAGCTGGGTATGGGATGTTACGGCATTCTAGGCTGGACAAACAGAGCTTTGCTGGTGGATGTAGTCTATGGGAAAACAGATGAAGTTGTCAGTCTCAATACTTTTACTGGCACAAACTAAGTCATAAGATCTAGCTAGTCTAGTGCCTGGTATTGCACAAGTACAGAGCAGCAATTTAAGAGAAGTCATTTGTTCAAGGAAAAGTCACTCCAATTCACAGATGATGATGTTACTGATGGTGATACAAAGTCTGGAGAGGGAAAAAAGGTTGTAATGAATACACATATTTTCAGCTTTTTCTGATTGTTTACCAGTGGCAGTTATTAATATTGACTATCCCTGTCTTGTTCTCCTTAAACTTTGTCAGCATCTAAGTGCACCACATCTTAAAATTTTCATTTACCCAATAGTTTTGCTATGGAACACTCAGTCAAAAGGCATTATTCAGAGAGCAAAGCATTCAAGAGAGATTCTTTGTGCCAGAATATCCAAGTATTGTAACTTCAGATACCGCCTAACATGTTATTATTTTAATATCATTATCATTATGCTGCTGCCTTAAATGAGATTTTGCCACAGCCAACTTTTTTCATTTGTTGTTTTTGGGTTATAATAGAATATAGTAGCTTCCAAGGACAAAAAATCAATATACACTGCTAAAAATACCTTGGTGTTATCCCAGCTTGCAGTTCTGCCAGCCTTAAAAGGGAAGGAAAGAACAGTGGAGACAGGTTTTCAGGCCTTGGCATTTAGGATTCTACTTGATGATTTCCAAATCAATGCACCAGAAATATCTCCAGCATCTCTCTTGTAAGGACAGCTCTCCTGCGCTGTTTTTCAGTGGCACAAAACCCATACTAAAAACTGTTCTGATGTGGTTCTACTGCGCATTTCTCCGTGTCGCCTCCCACTTTCAGATTTTGCTCACAAGGCTGGGTGTGGTTGAGTTCCATGGAATGGGTGTGTGCACATGAGTGTTGGGGATTGGGGAGACATGTGTGCACTTAGTGTTCCCAGAAGCTCGATTTCAAAAATTAGGGGAGTCTGGGAGTAATGCCCAGAAACACAAGAAAAAATCGTCTTTTCTCAGTCTCCATCCAGGCAATGAGGAACTTTGCTCCTTGGGACTAGTCCAAACTGCTCTCTGGCTTGCGACATTTTCTCAAACTGAAAAACCTATTTTCTGGTAAATATTCCTTCACTACTGCTAACAGGAGAAACTGGAAGTTACAGAGGTTGATGTCAAATTTAATATTATTTAGTTAAAAAAGCATTTACTAAGACCTTTCCTGGTGTCTGGTATTTTATCAGACCCCGCGGAGAACATAAAAATTCAGCAAGACTCTCACTCTATTATAATCAACTTAACATGAAAATAATTAGCATCAAAGTATGGCTGGGTTTGTGGCAGAAATTCAAAGGAGACTCTATCACAGCGACCATCTGGATTGGCTTTTTGGAGAAAGTGGTGGGTGTGACGGGACTAAGGATGAGTAGGATTTGAATAAAGTGAGGACCAACATGTGAGGCATGTTGACAATAGCAGGTCATGGGTTCTTCTGGAGAACTTGAGCAGACTAGTGGCTGGAATTGTTTGGGGTTATATATGGCAATCGCTTAAATACCACTTTGAGCCAAAATTGAATATTGCCTTAACAAATGAACTCTGAAATTGGCTAGGCCTGGGTTTGAAACCTGGCTTCTCTCCTGCAATCTTGGATAATTTACTTAACCATTATCAACCTCAGGTTCCTGAAACAGGTGGATAATACATACCAAATAAGGAGGTATTGAAGATAAAATCATATAATTTATTCATTCAGGCAATGATCTTGAGGCCAACTTTGTACCAGGTATATAGAATTCAAAAGTTCTAGGCACTGAAGTATAAATGTAAGCAGACAGACAGAAACAATTCTGTAAATTGTCTACTACATGGAAAACAATCAATAAATGATAGTTTTTAATTTGATGCTTTAAGCTTTATGAGAGAGGAGCCGAAGTGGTAGGAATTGTGAATAGGAGTATGGATCTGTCCTGGGCAAGTAGGATGGAGTGGGGCTGGGCAGAGAGACCAGCTACAAAGTTATTCTAACAGTCCACATAATGACCATGTAAACTAGGGTGGGGGTAATGGAAAAGAAAACTGCTGAGGGGGCGGGTTCAGTATGGCACATTCTCCCTGAGAATTTTATACCAACATATCCAGGAATAGTTCAGAGTTCTCAGTCTCGCCCATCACGAAAGAACCATCACTAGACTTTCCATTGAGTATATATTAAGACAGCCTGACCTTTATTTACTTCTGAGAACAGCAGTTTTCCCAGGATCCCAGTTGGGAAAGAGGCTTATAAATAAACCATTTTGCTTGTTCACTGAACTAGACTGTCATTCGCGATGATGTGCTGACTCAGGTGATGCTGAGTGAATTGGAATGTTAACATGAAGGTCTTTGAGGGCAAAAGAAACAACACAGCTCTTCCCCTTAAGTCAGAGGAAGTAAAATTGAGGAGGCTTTGGTTTCGGCTCATTAAATGATCTCCAGGGTATTCATCAAATGCCTCGTCAAGAGTTTTATTATCGACAAAAGGATTCTCTTTCCTCTAATCGTATATACCTTAGAGCCTAGGAAATTGCCTGTTCTAAAGGTAAATAAACCACCAGATCCCCTCCCTCCCTCCCTGAATATAGGACTTTGATTTTTAAGTCATAAGCTCACTTGGAGAAAGAACAATAGGAATAACAAACAATGTTTACAGAGCTCTTACCATATGCTGAAGCCGTACCATTTGCTAGGTGCATTACACACATCTGAATGAATCAATTCAATTAACAATGTATGAAGGACCTATTATGTATCCCTCTGTGATGGACTCTAAAAACTTACCTAGGAATAAGAGAATAGCTGTCATCAAGGAAAGACCAACACCCTCTTAAAGTAGAAGCTCACAAGGAAATGCTAAACCATACTTTCCCAGTAGAATACTAAGAGCTTGACCACAGCCTACTCTCTGCCCAAATCACCCTCCCTCTCTCAATATCCTGGAAACCTTCCAGGAAAATTGCAAACCCTGGACACCCTCCCCCTGTTTTCCAAGTCAGGACCTCCCTCCCCTTTCTGGCTTCATCAACTTTTGCTCCTTTTTTGGCGGTTTCTGGTTCACTCTTACCAATACCAACAGATCACTCTGCCTCTTACCTCCCACTTCTCCACCCTGCCAGGGAGCTCAGTAGTATAACTTAGTGAAACAAGAGAATGAGCACTGGCCTGGGGTCATAGCACCTTGGTTCAAATCTTGGCTCTGACTTTTATATCCTTGTGACCTTGAGAAAGATCTTTATCCTCTCTGAGCCTCATCTGTAAAATGAGAGTGAACAGTGGTTCACAAGCTAGTGTAATAGTTCTATGCGATTATAGGTACATAGATAAATATAGAGATATGCGTACATGTATATATCAATATATATAGGTACATACATGTATATATCTATTTGCATGTATATACATGTGTACATATTAATATATACATATATAGTTGATGACATAAATCACAATCTGTAATTAACTCAATTATGCATTAATTTGCCTATGTATCGTTCTGTTTCTTGCCAAAAAATTGCAAGCTCCATCTGGAAAGAAAACTCTTCTCTCTTGCTGTTGTCCCATCTCAATGCCTAGAACAGTGTCTGGAACACAGTAGGTATTCAATAAATATTTTTGTAAGAACAAATGAATAAATTGTCGATGCTCAATAAAATTTGTTTCTTTCTGAGCTTCCAGCAAGCACTAGGAAATTGTTGCTTCTGTTTCCCAGCTGCGACCTATTGCAGGAAAATTGCAGAATCATGCTAATTGACTTCATAACAAATTTCCAATCTTAGCCAAGCTCTAAGTGTTTCTTGACAATCCTTTATCATGTGTCCACTCAATTTCCTTTGTTTTTTCCAAAGCAGCTGTTTCTAACCATCACCTTTTTCCCTGACTTCTCCAGTCCTCCAGTCTACTCCCTTTTGTCCATCTACAGAGAAAAGTAAGATCCCCAATAACTTCACTCAGCCTTTCCCATCCCTCCTGCCTTGTGGTGGTTAATTTTATGTATCAACTTGACTGGGCTGAGGGGTGCCCAGATAGCCGGTAAAACATTATTTCTGGGTGTGTCTGTGAGATGTTTCTGGAAGAGATTAGCGTTTGAATCAGCAGACTGAGTAAAGTCACTGCAACGTGGGTGGGCATCACCCCATCCGTTGAGGGCCTGAATAGAATGAAAGGACAGAGGAAGGGTGAATTTGCTCTCTGCTTGAGCTGGGACATGCATGTTCTCCGGCCCTCAGACAGTTGTTCCCCTGGTTCTCAGCCCTTTAGACTGGGCCTGGATTACACCACCAGCTTTCCTGGGTCTTCAACTTACCGGCAGCAGACCATGGCACCTTGCCGCCTCCATAATAACATGAGTCAATTCCTAGGATAAATCTCCTCATATATATATCCTATTGGTTCCATTTCTCTGGAGAACCCTGACAAATACATGTCTCCTTTTAGAACTTCCTCCAACTCTCTCCCACCTTCAGTTTCTCTTTTTCCCCCTCAGTCTACATGAAAATTCCCTCTACTAATCTCTGATGGACTTGTTCAAGGACTTTAACCCCTATCAGCTTCAAAAGTGCCAAAGAAAACACAAATAAAGGCAGACTGTGAAAAAGACAGAAGGAAAGGTCGTTTCTTAAGGATTAACATGAAACCCGTAGGTGAGCAAGAACCAAGGCCTGAGGATATAAAAAGTGGTCTTCCTGAACAAGGCTATCCTTCTTGGCAGCACATAGACCCTGGGATACAGAAGAAACAAAACACAAATTTCAGATGGAAATACTATCTTGGATTTATACAGTCCATTAAAACGATGTTTGTACATGATGGAACCACACGACAATCCTTTAAAGACTAAGGAACAGGGGTTGTTATCCCCACGGTATAAAGGAGGAAACAGAGGCTCAGAGAACTGAAATGACTTGCCCAAGGTCACAACCTTCCTAACTTCCATGGTTGCAACTGGACACCAGATCTTCTTACTCAAAATCCCAGCTCTCTCCACAAGACCCCTCTGACCTCTGTTGGCTTTAGCCGATGACCCAGACCCACAGAAAGCTGTTTTATGTTCCAATTTAGCCCTGGTCCTTTCTTCCATGACTGAATCCCTAAAAGGCTATGATTCCAGAAGCATCTAGCATCACAGTTAAGCATACCATCTCAGGAGCAGTCTGCTTGCTTTCAACGCCTGTCTATAGGAACCAGTAGCTCCGCAATGTTCAAGCAGTTTTTTTAAATCTAATTGCCCCTCATCTGTGAAATGAAGTGTATGTCCAAATCATACACTTATCTGAAGATAAAATGAACGAATACATGTAAAGCACTTAGAACTGTGCCTGGAATACAGAAAGAACTCCATACATGTGACCTATTCTTAGGTAACCTGGGAATGCGTGATGAAGTTTTCCTTCCTCTGTGTAACATTGTGGTTCACTTTGAACAGAGGGAGTCAGAGACACATTTTTCAAGAGCCTGCTAAGTGCCACCTTAGTTTTTCTCGACTCTGTCCTGATGTGCTTTGCCTGATTTTGGAAGTATTGATGCAATTCCTCAGTTCTGCTTTGGCAGGTTCTCTGACATGGTGGGCCACTTCTGAGTTGGTCCCCTTTGTGTCTCTATAAACATTTCTCCTATACTTCCTTGGCAGGAAGAATTTATATACCAAATGACACAATTGACTTGGTCAAGATGATCCTAATCTAATCACATGAGCCTTTAAAAGAAGGGAATTTCTTTAGCTGACGGCAGAAGAACTCAGAAGGATTCCAAGTGTAGGAAGGAATTGACAGGCTTTTGCCCGTTTGAAGGCAGAAGGGGCCACCTGAGAAGGAATGTGGGCAGCTTCTAAGAGCAATCAACAGACCCTGGCTGACAGCCAGCAAGGAAGCAGGCCCCTCCATCCTACACCTGCAAGGAACTGAACTCTGCCAACACCTGAACCAGCTTGAAAGCAGGTTCTCCCCAACGCCTCCAGAGGACAGGCCAGCTGGCCCAAACCTTCTTTTCAGCGTTGTGATGCCCTAAGCAGAGCCCAGCTTAGCCTGCCCGGAACTCCTGACCTACGAGACTGAAAGAACATAAATGAGTGTTGTGTTAAAATTTTATGTCTGTGACAATTTCTTTTGGCAGCGATAGAAAACTGACAAGCAGCCAGGAACCTGCCAATCTACTCTTCGGGGAAACATTTGTGTTCTGGAAGGGACTTAAATCTCTTTCACTTGGAAATGCGAAATCTTTACTCTGAAGCTGATGCCTCTGCTGAGTGTCTGACGATTGGGGAGGAAGGACAAGAAATGTCTGAGACAGAGACACTGCAAAATCAAGGCCTCCAGGTAGGATTTTGGTACTTTGGAGATAAAACTACTGCTATTTGTATATGACATTTAGAAATATTTTTAATTTATACTTTGAGTCGATGACTTTGTGGAAGACTCTGGAATTAGATGCTCTTGCCACCACCAACCAGCTGTGTAACCTCGGATAAAACACTTGCCTTGACAAGCCTCCCTTTTCATATCTGTGAAATGGGGAGAGCAACAGCACTGAATTTAATGGTGTGTGGTGAGACTTAAATAAGAATATTTATGAAATACTTCCTTTAACACCTGGCACCTATTAAGTGCTAAATAAATGGTTATAATTATAATTATTCATGTGTTCATTCAAAAAGTATGTCTTAATCATCTCCTCTATGCCAGGCATTGCTAGGCAATATAAGACACAAATATGAATAAGGAATAGGCTCTGCTCTCAAAGATCTCTCAGGGTGGTGCAGTATGTCCATATGTATCCTTTTCATTTATTCATATATGTAAATTTTCGTGTGTGTGTTGGGGGTGCGGGTGGTGTGAACACGGCGTCCCCTAAACCCACCAAGAACAAAGCATTGCATTCAAACCTAAGGGGAGGGTGGGGTTGCAGACCCAGCCATCCATCTTTCTCCTTCTCCTCAGAGGTAGGCGGCTGTTTACTCTGGGAACACTGACGAGATGACTATTAAATCGTTTCAGAGTGGTAGAACTGGGAGGTCCCAGCAAGGCCTCCCCATTCTGGCACAACGAGGGATGTTATGCCTCAGACATGCAGACAGGCATGCCACAGAAAAAGGGCTCCCTGTGCCAAATCACTTTGCCGGGTCCTACTCTCTGATGGGGAAGCAAAAAGTGATCCATCAGCTTGGTTTTCTGGGAGTCCCAGAGCTCCTCAAAATAGACCCATTAGCTGAAAGGATAAATATTTACCCTGGGCTCATCTGAACAACCCAGAAAAGGGACTCTGTTTTGTATCAGTAATAAAAAACACTCCTACCTAAGCTTGGATTTAGAGCTTTTTGTCTTTAAATCTTCTCTGTGTTGAACCACTCAAACTTCCTGTGAGAAACTAGGTTAGGATTTCCTCATGGCCTCCTAGCAGGGCTAGGGGTGGGGGAGTGCTCCTGAACACAAAGGGAAATGCTCTGACAGGAGGGGAATGTTTTCCTTTACTAAGCAAAGTATGTGTGGCCTCAGCCTGGTTCCCAGTACACAGGTAACTGAAATATTTGCCCTTGGGAGAGAAGGTGCAGAATGTTCTCTTAAAATGCTCCAACTGGTGAAATTAGAGATTTTAGATAAACAGCTTTGGAGGGACCCCATTTCCTGAGCTATGCTTTGATCACATGACAACAGCGCCAGCGAAAACACTTTTGTTATCCTTTCAAGGGAGATGTTCAAGAAAGAACACTTGCCTGGGTCAGGGAGGTGAGGATATGGGCGCGATGTGGGGAGGAGGGGTGGCGGGGTCTGGGATGGAAGAACCGAAGGAGATGGGGTGGGGGCTGCTCACAGACAAACCTGGGGTGCTTAGATTTCACATCCTCCAGGCCCACTTTCCCTTTTTACCTCCCTCTCCCACCACCTTTCTGGAAGCTGGCCTGAGCTGGCAGAAAGAGCTCAGACTGTAGAAGCAAAATAACTGTCTTCAAGCACAGGCCCCATTCAGGGCCTGGAATATAACAGACACTCAGAAGAGGCAAAATGAATGACAGGTTCCACCATTCTTTCCAACGTAAGGATGTTCTTTCGCCCTCTGAGCTTCAGGCTCTCTATCTGCATTATTGGGATAATGCTCACCTCCAGGGTTGTGTAAAGGTAAACAAGCAGATACATGTGTATGTACCTAGCACAGATGCTGGTGCACTATGAGGGCCTAATAAGTGTTAATCTTATCATTAAAGGGCTTGGGAAATTGGCAAATGTGTTGGAACCAGATTACTAGCAAACTGTCGTCCCAAAGGCTTACACAGACACTCAGGCTAAGGTTTGCAGGAGAGGCCGTGCAAACCTGGACCAGGTGCAGATAAACCTCCTCCTTTGAGAGAGTGTGTACCCTCAGTCACCAGCCTTCCAGCGTCTCTGTCATACAGGGCCAACTAGCTTCAGAGATTTGGGCAGAGGCTGCCCACGCACTCCAGGGCAGTTTCATATCCTGTAGACACGATCAGAGGATTGTCAACGTAGCGCTAAATGGGAAAGCCCTTCTCTGTCCCTAGTCTATTGATAATATACATTTTGTCTCTCTCACCATAGTGGAGACTGCTGGGCTAGTGCCCCACCACAGCGTAGGCAACTCTAGTGGTATAGTAATAAGTATTCAATTAAAATTGTAATGGAATTAATTAATAGATGAAAGAATGAATGAAGGTAAAAATGTGATAATAAACCTCTGCAATCTTCTTGTGGGTTTATAACGTGCCTTCTGACTCTCCCTTATTCCCATAGGTCACTTAGCTTCCAGGTTGCTATAGGATTACGGTAGTGCCCCCTTACCAGCAGGAGATACATTCCAAGACCCCTGTGGAAGCCTGAAACAGCAGACAGTATAGAACACTATAGTAGTCCCTACTTATCCATGGTTTTACTTTCCTCCTTATTCCTGGTTTCACTTTCCACTTTTCGCTTATTCGACCATGGATAACTGAAACCGTGGAAAGTGAAACCGTGCATAATGGGGGATGACTGTACTTGAATTGCTTTGCCATCATACAGCGGCTTTGAGTATCACAGATGCTGGCAAGTGAATTTGCATGGCCTAGTCACAACTGGAGAGGTGTTTGGGGAAGAGGAGAAAGGCCTGGTTGTCCATCAATGTCACTATTGTTGCATAATGATGCTAATCTTGCTCTTATCTTCGCATCTGCTGTGGCCTGTACCCACATTCCCCCTAAGACCCAAGGAATTGGGATGCCTTTCCCACTTGTGACTCCACTGCAGGGCAGCTTTCCCATCTGTTTTCTTCCCACCTCATAATAAAAATTTTTCCCAGAGAGTCCAATGAATCTTTCTCAGATTCCAGGAGAGACCATATCCTGTCTCAGTCTTGGGTTGTTTGTTTTAATGGCCCTTGAGTTTTGATCCTACCAGCTGATCATAATGGAAAGTGAGTATATTATTTTAATATATTTATATCGTTACTCTATATATAAATATATTTTCTCATATTAATATATTTATATTTAATGTTCTTGCATATATTTAATATTTTCATTCTTTCCTTATTTCTAAAGACTGATTGAGTGTATAGTTTATTCAGGCCTTTCTTATAAACACAATGAGTGAGGATCCTGACATTATGGAGTTTATACCCTACAAGGGGATGTATGTAATAGATAAGTAAGCAAATGTGCATCTAAGCTTGGATATGTTAAACGCTAAAAGAAAATAAACTGAGGACTGAAGAGCTTCCCTTCAGACTATTTTTTATTCTATCACTCATTCATCAATCATTTAAGTGCTTACCAAGCATAAACATTCTTTCTTTGTGCTAAAGATAAAGCAGTGAACAAGATATAATCTTTGTCTCCAGAAGCATATACGCAGCCAGAAGGTCATAAGTTAAATATCAAATTGTACAATTAATTGTTTTAAAGAAGAAGTATAGGGTGCTAAGAGAGTATAAAGCAAGGCATTATAACGTAGTCTCAGGCTGTCAAAAAATGCTTCTTGGTAGATAGAGGAATGTCCACCAATGAATTATACCTTGCTCTATGCACACCCTTTCGAAGCCACCTTCTACAGGGACCCTAGGCTTGGCCATGCGCTTAGCTTTGGTCAATGGGACACAAACAAACCTAAAGCGCCAGAAGTGTGAAAAGCACTTGTACACTGGAGCTTACCCTCTCTTGATACTGGGAAATCTCCTGCCACCACATGAAGAAACCCAGGCTGATCTGCAGGAGATATGTGGCCCAGCCAGCACCTGACACCCAGGGACAGGCGTATGAGTGAGGACGTCTTAGACTCTCCAGTCGCAGTTGAGATGCCAATTACTGCAGCTGTATAAATGACCCCAAGTAACACCAGCAGAAGACCCACCTAGCTAAGCCTCATCCAAACTGCTGATCCAGAGACTTGTAAGCAAATTGAATTGTTACTCTTTTAAGTCCATAAGCTATGGGGTGGTTTTCTATGCAGCAAAAGGTAGTTCATATAGAAATAGATACCTAGAAGGGTGCTTTTTTCATACAAAAATCTAACACACAAGTTATGAGCTTTCAGACAGGGCAATACGTGGCGGATGGAAAAGTGAGGAATCTGCTATCAAAGACATGAAAAATGGTGAAAAAAATTTTGTAGAGTCTGGAGAAGTGCTAAGGAAACTGGTTTTAGAAGTTGGAAAACAGTTGATTTGTTTTATGTTGCTGTGCCAAACTGTCATCTGAGTTAACTGGAAGAAAAAATATTCCTAATGAATTTGCAGATCTGGCTAAGGAGATCACCAGGAAGAATGTTGAAAGTGTTGATTGGCTGCGTTTTGCTGCATATGGTAAGGTACAGAAAGGGAGAGATGAGCTAAAGAGAGAACTATTCACTTTGCAAACAGAATTTAGAGGGCCTTTTTGCTGTAACCAAGACTTTCTGAGTTGGAAAATAAAACTATTTCACAGCTTTTTTTTTAAAGTGAAAAATGGCCTCAGACTAAATATCAAATCAAGGGTGTAGTTATATGATTCTTTGTTAATATCTCTAAAAGGTTTAAAGAGGTTATGCTTACTAGATCCTCTCAGTGAGACAAAACTGCTCCTAAGAATCTTAATGGCATGTGCCTACAGAAGCCTAATCTCAAAATAGCCCTAAGTCTAGTGTGAGAAGGCTATATCAAAAAGAATTGTGGACATGGATTTTGCCTAATAGAATGTAATGTGATACATAGCAAACACAAAATGGTTTTAAGGGAGTTAAACAATCTAAGATTAAAGGAAATAGAGACCTTCTTCTGAACCCCCATTTTTCTTTGAATAAGTAGCATTTTAAAAAAACCCTCCAAGCCACAATTCTTTTTAAGAGGTGCTATCTTAGAGGGTAGAGACAAGAATATTGTGGGTGGAATAGAAAGCATAGGAGAATAGTAGTATAAGGAACCATTCTCAGTGGGCACAACCAGAGTAGGGGGGGCCTGATAACATGTGCATACGTTGTATTTCATGGTTTCTATAAACCAGTGACTATTCTTCTTGCTTCCCATTCCTTTTCATTTTTCTATTCCTGTCTCATCATCATCATGTTAGGCACTTGGGGGTAAATAACTTTTCTTTTTAGTTCTCACATCTTTGTATCAATAGGAATCATGGCCAAGGAGCTGTACTCCATGAGCTTTATCTGCATCTGGACCTAAAGCAGATTACAAGATCAGGGATTTTGAGACTAATACCATGATTGAATGATATTTTGGGGCTCTTGTTAGGAAGTTAATATGTTCTGCAGGTTAGAGGGACATGAATCATCAGGGCCAGAGGGAAGATTGTGATAAGCCCCTTATTCATTATACCTTTCTGTATGCATCCTCTTAGGTAGTTCCTTCCCACATTGACTCTAGGCTTGGCGATGTGACTTAGTTTTACTAATGGAACATTATAAGATGCAATGCCAGCAGTAACTTTGTGCACTGGGACTTGTTCTTTCTTGTTCTTGGGGATTCTGCGGCTAGCCTGCTGGAGACATATGGCCTGTTGAAAACCACGTATGCCAGAGAAGTAAGTCTTAAATTAACTACCACCAGTTGACTGTCTAGATAGCTGGAACTGTACTCAGTGATACAAGGGGCCAGGCAGAAGAACCGCCCAGCCCACATCATTGACCCACAGTTTCATGAGAATAAAGTAGTTCTTTTCAGCCACCAAGTTTTGGGGAAGTTTGTTACTCAGAAAAAGTGTCTACAGATTCTCTCAGGCAAAGATTTTTAAGTTGAAATATGAAAGTTCAGTGGAGATTAGTTAAGCAAGGGAGAGGAGGAACAATTTTCCAGGTAGAGAGAACAGCATAGATGAAGAAGCTGAGGAAGGCAGGCATATGGTGAGTTGAAGCTGTATAAGAATGGCTAGAAAAAGAAGAGTGAGAACAGCATAGAATAAGTTTGGTGAGGTAGGAGGAAGCCAGATTATTCATGGCTTCTGTATTCATTACCTATTGCCACAACATTGCTACTTAATAAACTACCCCAAGATTCAGTGACTTAAAAACAACTATTACCCATTACACTTCCGCCATCAAGTTTGGGATCAGTTCCTCTCTAACTAGGCTCGGTGGGGTGGCTCTGTTTTAGGGTGCTGGTGAGTCTAGCCTTGGCTCTTCACTGTGGTTTGAACTCAGGTCTTTCCCACATTTTCATGCTTAGACCCAGGCTGAAGAGGCAATAGCTACCTAGAAAAGTTTTCATGGTGATGGCAGAAGTGCAAGAGAGATACCTAACCAGGCAAGCGTGTTTCCGTTTACATCTCTTCTGTGAACATCCCATTGGCCACAGCAAGTCACACAGAAGAGCCCAAAGTCAAGGGCAGGAAGTACATTCTGATCACCAAAATTTACAGGGAAGTATGTTCTGCCAAAGCAAGTCACACTGTGCACAGCAGCACTGTTTATATTAGATAAAAAGTGGAAACCATCCAAATGCCCATTAAGTGGTGAGTGGATTTTAAGAATGTATATTCATACAATGGAATACCCTTTGACAACAAGAAGGAACAAAGTACTGATACATGCTACAATATGGATGAACCTCAAAAACATGATGCTAAATGGAAGAATCCAGACACAGAGGACTGCATATTGTATGAATACATGTATATGAAATTTTTAGAAAAGGCAGATCTATAGAGACAGAAAGTATATCAGTCATTGCCTCGGGCTGAGAATGAGAGTGGAGATTTACTGCAAAGGGACCTAAGGTTGATGGAAAAGTTCTAAAACCGGATTTGGGTGATAACTGCACAACTGTATGAATTTACTAAAAATCATTGAACTGTTCACTTATAGTAAGTGAATTTTGTAGTATGTAAATCATATCTCTATACTGGTATTAAAATGTATAACTAATGGAATGAATGATACCTTGGCATTATGCTTACAACAATGAAACAATTTTAAAGGCACTGCTCAATGATTGACTTAATACAATGTGGAAATATTTGCAAAATTCTAGCTGACTACTATCTTTCTTTAAGCAACTGCTGAAGTTAAATTGTTTTCTTCAAAAGTATCATATTAAATTTTAGAATAATTGTCTTTAGCTACTCAGCTTTGCCTATAAATAATAAACATTTTTTATTTTGTCTTTTGAACTACTGCATTCTAAGTTAGTGCATGTGGTAAAAAAAAAATTGGCACACATAAAAGCAGCTGCAATTAATGAAGCATGCTCTACTTATTGACTTTTCATATAATATGTACAACAGAAACATGCTCTTACAAACAGGTCAAGAACTGTAAAATGTTCGCTAATTGCTGGAATTTGTTCTGTTTGGAATAAAGATGGATTTAATGATCAGAATAGCTATTCAAGGGGTAATAGAAGCAGGAAGGAGGGACCTCTGTTATTAGCTAATCTAGCAATTATCCCCACATCAGAGCTTGTGTTCTATATGAATATCAACTGAGTTTGTTGAGGAGGTGCAGCTGGAGAGGTGACAACAGCTGCCGACTCGAATGCAAAATTCCTTTGGTTAGGAGAACGCGCTAACATTAATCCAAGAGATGTAGGATGAACTTAATTCTCTAAGTGACAATGCCCAGTTGTGTCACAGACCAGCAACGACTGCTCACACTTCCTTTCCAGGCACATGGAGAATGTGCCCATTATGACATCATCACATTTCCGAACTCTTTGAAGTTATTGTTTGCAAGTCAAGCATCTGTAATGAAACTGGGTGACTGCACCTGAGATCCCGGTTGAAGCGAGCTTAGGAAATTGTTTCCCTATTTTCTTTCTATTAAGAGGCTTGGGGAGGGAGTTATAAAACCAACAACGGACACGATAGTAGCTGAATGTCACAGCTTACAAAACGTTGTCCTAGGCATTTCCTCTAAGTTAATATTTATTCAACAAATATTCATCAAGAGCTTTCATGAATGCCATTCATTCTGTGGGTGCTGGACTCATATTATCTCATTCGAACAACTGCCTTTGAAGAAATTCTGGCTCCAGCCTTTAAGGAGTTTGTATACTCATTTGATTCTCAGAGTTTTGTGAAGTCTGCATCATTACAATGTACATTCAAGGGTTCAGGAACTTCAGGTGCTTATTGGTAAGTGACCTTCCCAGGATTGCCAACAGTTTGGGGAGACAAGCAGACGTAATCAAATATTGATTGTATTGCCTCGGAACTCTACGACTTGAGGCATGTATCTTTACTTTGTAATGCTTCAGAGTCCTTATCGGAGAGGATATTTAATGATACACATTTCTAGAGTTTGAGAAAATCCTCTCTTGACCCCACTTCAACCCCCACTGACTTCTCCATTTCTGTTCTTCCTTTAACAGCAAATGTATTTAAACAGTTTATACAATTAGTTTCCAATTTTTCTCCTCCAGTTTTTTCTTGAACCTACTCAACTTATGGTCACTTCCCAATCACTCTTCTGAGACTTCTTGCAGAGATCAACAATGATCTTCCATTGCATGTTTTCAACAGCCTCCTTACTCATCACTTTCCACACGTGTCCTGCCGCAGCCTGATTCTGTCAAATTCTAAATCAGATCCTATCAGTCCTCTGCTCAAAACCCTCCAGTAGTTCCCATCTCATGCAGAATAAAAACCAAATGATCTACTCTTTTCTCTCTGACCTCATTTCCTATCACTCTTTCCAGGCTCATCGATTTAGACCTTGTTGGCATCTTATTCCCCCTAAAAATATATCAGGGGTCCTCCTTCTCTTCTCTTTACAGGACATTTCACTGTGCTGTTTTCTCTTCCTGAGATTTTCTTCTCCCTGTAATCCACATGGATGACTCTATACTTTCTTATTCAAATGTCAGAATCTCAGGGAGGATTTCCCTAACCATCCTTTTTAAATCTGCAGCACCTCCACCCACCGGCCACTACACATCCTGTCACAGACACTTTAGTTAGGAAACTAATGCTCTAAGATGTTGCAGAACATCCCCACTGTTCTCATGGTTCATGTAGTTAGTGGCAAAAGTGAGTTTCAAGCCTCCGAACTGTATTCACTGTAACAGAAACTTTGGTTAAGAGTTAGGAGGGCCATGTTTGACACCTTGCTTATTTGTAGAGTCTATGTGATCTTAAGAATGCCAAGTCATCTTGCTGGGTCTATATTTCCTCTTTTGTAAATGATGAAAAAGAATGTTATTTGCATCTTAAGCCTCTTCCAATACTATACTTTTTTTTTTTTTTTAAGATCTCATATGTCACTGGGAGCTAAAGATTGTCTTATAACTGTCTAGCACACTCAAGTAAAAAGTTACATTATTTTTATTTCCAACGTAATACTTCTGGTAAGTCAATGTAGCTGACAATCACAGAGAATAAACTACTTATCTCTGCAGTTATATTTGACTAATTTCCTTTTTCTAGGGCGAATGGGATAAGGAGGCCCCTGGAATTGTCTTTAGCTCTGTGGTGAATTTGCAACCACAGGGCGCTCTTTGAGAAACTGCAGACTTGCATCTGATAGCCATTTTATGGGAATGTTCCCTGGCCCTTTAGTTGTGGTTCCCCACAGAATGCCATGATGAGTGACATGCTTCCCGCAGATGAAAGCTCCGTGGGGGTCTGTGCCAGAGACCTCTGACTACATCACTTGGCGTTTGCTGATTTCTGTCTCTTTTCTGTATAAGTGAGTGGCTCTGGGCTGCACTCTCATTTGAATCTTTGGTATTCCAGGAGAATTTGCATGTGGTCAAATGGAAATGCTCTCTCAGGAATGATGTAAAGTGGACCAAGAGAATTAGATTCTGGCATTTAAGGAAAGATTACACAAGCTTTCCAACCATGGCCTTTATTTATTTATTTACTTACTTACTTATTTGGAAGAGTATTATCTTTGCAACATGTCACTACTTCCATTAAGCACTTGGTTCTTAATTTCTGACTAGTTAAGGCAAGGAGAGAAGTAAATCAGAATTTTAAAAAGGGACAAACAGATGAAATAATTGCTAAATCTCAGGAATATAGTACGCACTTAAAAAAATATAATATTCTATTTGAGAGGCAGCATAAAATGGTGCCGAGTCCTACACTGGAGATGGAATGCTTGGTTCAAATCATAGTTCTGTCACTTACAAGCCCAGGACTTTGGACAAATCAATCAATTCTGTGCCTTGGTTTTTCTATCGATAAAATGGGAATACAAATAGTAGTGTATAAGCTTCTTGCTAAGGGTACAAAGGCATCTGAGATTATGAAACATGTGTGATTTTCCCTGTAGCATACTGCCTTCCATGCTCCTAACTCCTGAGGATCTGAAATTCTCACACAAGAGGCAAGAGATGTTTATTCTCTACTTATGAGGGCTTGCTCTGTGCCAAATGATATACTAGATGCTGGGAAGTAAGGATTAAATAAGTACATACATCCCTCTGCCTTCAGACATTTATAGTGGGGTAAGGGAAACACATGCACAAATAACTATTGCAAGTCTAGTGCTTTCATAGAGGAAGCATATTAGGAAAAGGGGTAAACTCTTGGTTTTGCAGAGGAAATAATGTTTGGGCTCCATCTGAAAGAAAGATTAGGGATTGGGCATTGGAGGCAGAAGAAAAATTACTAATAAGACAAAGACAGAAAAATACACCGTGACTTTGAGAGCATATTTGCAAAGACCGTCTCATCTTTTCTTGGTCAGGTGCATGTTGATTTCACCTATTATATTTAAAATGTCCTGATGGCGGAGACCATTTCATCTCTGCACTTCTCTAGCAGAATGTCTTGCATGTGATATAAGTACAAGAAATGTTTGGTGAATTGGTTTGAATTGAACATGTGATTTAGATAATACGTGCTATAGGATTTCAGAGGAAGGAGTGATTCATTCCATTCTGGAGGATTCATGGAGATTTAAACTGGACTGGTAAAGGATCAAGAGATTTCTTTGTAAGTTAATTTTCAGAAGAGAGGAATCAAATTAGAGCAAAGAACATGGGCAAATGCAGTTTGAATCCCGCTGGAGTTATCCTCTGGACTCTAGGAGGCACATAATTAGAGAGGTGTATATACTAGTCTCGGTTATTTGCCTCCTCTTTGGCCAACCATCTTTCCCTTCACCTTGGAAAGCTTCAGGAGGAGCTATCAGTTAAGCGTCTTATTCCCGATCTATAAGGATGGACAAAAAAAATCAGGTTGACCAACCTGGCTTCACCAATTGTCCTGGGAAGGGCAGATGTCCAATCGCAATCACCCCTAAGATGACATAATCAGTTCTGGGAGAAAGAGTCTTCATTTTGGATCATGGACCATGACATTTTCCAACCAAGTGGAAAGAATCTGATAATGAAGCCAATGAATAGAGAAAGACAAACAAGCATTATGTGGGACCCTCTCTCCCAAATTTCACAGCTTCCCAGTTACATTAGAGAAGAGTTTCTCCTCTCTCGCACGATTGCTCACCCGATTGCTTTCTCACTCGCTGGTTTGTATTTCATTTCTGCATTTTCAATAAAAGTATCCTCCCTAATACAAGATGAGTGGCAGGGGTTGAAAAGCCATCATTTTGGAAATTATCTGCTTAGAATCAGTGGTTCAAGTAACATATGGAAGTAAATTATTTTAAGGTGTGACCTTTAAAGCAATTAAGCAGAGAAGCCAGGATTGGACTCAACGTGAATAACTGATTGGTTAATAAGGTAGAATCTAATGTTGTCTATTTTATCAAAGATATTATCAGATGGCCTCACACCAGGATGTGAAAAAGATATGTTTACACATAAGAAATATGTTGATACACAAGCAACAAACTATGTGTCTCATAGTCTTTAGTGACCACCTACTGCTCTCATTAATTTTTCATTCATTCATAACCCAGTCATAAAATTTTTATTCCACAAATGACCAGATGACAAGTTTGAAGAGTGTAGGAAAGATTGGGTACATTCTAAAGAATGGAAGAGCTAACTGGTTTCTTGTACTGTGCATCAGAAATTATCCTTTCCAATTCCGTGAAGTCCCCTGAAGCATTCCTCCAGCCAATGCTTCTGCCAATTCCTGTTAAAAGCTATTGTTGTATAGTTCTTCGGGTGGTAGTGATGTTATGATGCCATCACATTGTCCAAGAACTTCCACCAATTTCTAATTGCCTTCTGATCTTTACCTTCTATTTCATCAATCATGGGCTTGAAAGAGAAGTTAATATCCCATCTGATGTCCTTTTAGTTACTTTGAAATATATCTTTAAAACAAAATTTAAAAAATTACACAGAGTACAATATAATTAGAGAAAAGAAAGCTCACAGTGAGGTGGACAACATGTTGCACATTGTAGAACATCCTTAATTCATGTTAACATGGTAGAGCATCATGGGCTGAGGCCATTTACAAGGTGGTGCCCCAAAGCACACTGCCCCAATTAACTCTGGCTGAAAGCACAAATAAGTGTAGTAATCCCCCTTATCTGAGGTTTTGCTTTCCATGGTTTCAGTTACCTGAGGTCAACCTCAGTCTGAATATGTTAAGTGGAAAATTCCAATAGTAAACAATTCATAAGTTTTGAACTGTGTGCCATTCTGAGTAGTGTGATGAAATCCCCTGCTGACCCACTCTGTTCTGCCCAGATGTGAATCAACCCTTTGTCCAGTGTATCCACACCATATCATTAGTCAGTTAGTAGCCCTCAGTTATCAGATTGACTGTTGTGGTGTGGCAGTGCTTGCGTTCACGTAAGCCTTATTTTACTTAATAATGACCCTGAAGTGCAAGAGTAGTGATGCTGGCAATTCAGATATGCTGAAGAGAATCCACAAAATGCTTCCTTTAAGTGAAAAGGTGAAAGTTCTCAACTTAACAAGGAAAGAAAAAAATCATATGCTGAGGTTGCTAAGATCTGCAGTAACTTTTATTATAGTATATTGTTATAATTGTTCTATTTTATTGTTAGTTATTGTTGTTAATCTCTTACTTTGCCTAATTTATAAGTTAAACTTTATCATAGATATGCAGGTATAAGGAAAAAACATAGTATATATAGGTTTCAGTACAATCTGTGTTTTCAGGCATCCACTAAGGGTCTTGAAACATATTCCCTGTGGTTAAAGAGGGACTACTGTAAAATATATATTAGCTGTTCCACTGCTAGATATTTATCCAAAGAACTTGAAAACACAAATGCGTAAAGATACATGCACCTCTATGTTCATTGCAGCATTATTCACAATATCCAAGACTTGGAAGTAGCCTAGGTGCCAATCAAGGGACAAGTGGATAAAGAAGATGTGGTATATCTACACAATGAAATACTACTCAGCCATAAGAAAGGATGAAATTCAGCCATTTGTGACAACATGGATGGACGTTGAGGGCATTACGCTAAGCGAAACGGCAGAGGGAGAAAGTCAAATACCATATGATCTCACTCATAAGTAGAAGATAAAAACTTCTACAAACAAACATACAAACAAACACATAGCAACAGAGATTGGATTGATGGTTACCAGACGGGAAAGGGGGATGGAGGAGGGCAAAAGGGGTAATTTGGCACATGTGTGGTGATGGATGGTAATTAGTCTTTGGGGGGTGAACATGATGTGATCTACACAGAATTCAAAATATATTATGATGTACATCTGAAAGTTAAATAATGTTATAATCCAATGCTATCATTATAAAAACAAAAATTAAAATTAAAAAAAGAAAGCAAAAAAAATACTTTGAAAAAGCCAAGTATTTTAATGAAGTCATCATAAATAAAAATATTTATATGATACTAAAAAAAAGAGAAAGAATAATTTAATGTGTTGAGATGCTTATGCATAAGTAAAAATATTACAGACACAAATAGTTTGTAACTAATCAGTGCTGTATGGAGGGTCATTCAAGGGATATATGTACTTTTATTATAAGTGAAGGAATTCCATTAAGAAAGGTCTGGAGGTTAGAAGTCCCATGCACGATCCATTTTGCCACAGAGCCAGTGCAATCCCACTTCTGGGTATATATCCAAGGAAATGAAATCGGTATCTCAAAGAGATATTTGCATTCTCATGTTCATTGCAGCATTATTCACTATAGCCAAGATATGGAAGCAGATTAAGCATCTGTTGATGGATAAAGAAAATGTGGTATCCACACACACACACACACACACACCGGAGGAATATTATTCAACCTTAAAAAAGGACATCTTGCCATTTGCAGCAAGATGGATGAACCTGGAGGACATTATGCTAAGTGAAATAAGCCAGACACAGAAAGACAAACACTGCATGACCTCATTGATTGGTGGAATCTAAAAAAGTCAAACTCGTAAAAGCAGAAAGTAGAATGGTGGTTGCCAGGGGCTGGGTATTGGGGAAAATGGGGACATGATGGTCAAAGAATAAAAAGTTTTGGTTATGTAGGATGGATAAGATCTGGAGACCAGATAATACTGTACTGTATACTTGAAATTTGCTAAGAGAGTAATCTTAAGTGTTCTTACCACACACACCTCTCAAAAATTAGTAACTATGTGAGGGGATGGATATGTTCATTATATTGATTGTGGTAATCATTTGACAATGTGTGTGTGTATATATATATATATCTCATAATATCACATTATATACCTTAAATTTATGCAATTTTATTTGTCAATTATACCTCAATAAAGCTGGGGGTGGGGGGGGAAGAAAACCTGGAGGCAGACACGAGGAAAGCTTTATGGAAAACAGTTAAAAACTAAGTTAACTTAGAGCAAAAAGTATGTACAGGAGAGGAAAGTAAAATACATTTGGAAAGGGAATTTACGGGGAGAAAGTTTTGGGTGTACATTACCACCTGCTGTGCTGGAAAGATCAAAGAAAATAATGGAAATTAGCTGTCTTTGACCAAACTGACTTCATTCCAAACACTTACTCACTGTACATATCCTCAGCTACTGTAGCTGTGTCTCAAATTTTCTCCAGTGATGGATGGTACACCAGGTAGGAAAAAAGCTCAGTGCAGAGACTGCATACCCAGCCTGCCCAATCTCCACACTAAGAGCATCAGAAATTTGGATGCAATTTGGTCTTCCAAAGTCAGCTTCTTCTACTTAACAGTTCTGGGAGGGTGTCCGCCCTTCTCCCTCAGTGGCATGGTAGATTTTAAAAACAACTCAAGAGATTGGTTGAAAAGAATCGAACTCATGTTATAGAAAGATTTTGAAAGTGTTTGACAGTTAACAAGAACAAACACGGAAACGATCTAACATTTTAAAACACACTCTGTGTCAGTCTCTTAAAACGTAAGTGTATCTGTCTGAAGACAAGGAAAAAACACCCCTCCCAAGTATATGTATGTATCGTTTGTAAAGTTGAAAGCCATCTTATAATATGGATTCTTTCTCAATTTCTCTATTTTGCATAAGATATTACCAATTAGGAGAGATCATTAGAATGAATCCACCTAATACAACCAATAAGAAGAGCAGGTGATGTTGCCGATGATATCATTTTACACTGTAAGTGTTGAATGACATCGTAAGTACACCTAAAGATCACTTACGGTAGTTTTGTTTAGAGCACCGTAGACTTAGGTGAATAGTATAAATAGAGTCTCCTTTACCTTTGGTTCCTGGTGGTTCTATATTCTCACACGAACCCACACTAGGCTTTGAATAATTTGCTAGAAAATTCAGCTGAATTTTTCTTACCTGCTTGTTGATGCTCAGCATCATTTCAACTCATTCTTTGCCACTCATGTCTCTTTAGAAGCAGCTGTCTTTCCTCGAATTTCAGTCCGTGTGGTTCCCTGTAGCTCCAGGCCTTACTGGATTGGAGAAAAGTTATGATTTTGTACCCTATCCGGCTTTTACTTATTGCTAAGGGAGGCCAAGCGACATCTCTCCAGTTGTCTGTATCCTGGTCTAGATGGACCTCTATCATTTATTCTTTCAGCCAATATTTCTGGAGGACTTGTGATCAACAACTACTCTGTGTGCTGGAGCAACAGGTTGAAAATTCAGTCCCTAACTTCAAGGAGCCCACGGTCTCTGGGGACAAACATGGTTCACATTTTAACTAACGCAGTAAATGCTCTTGAGGAAAAACGAGCAGAGAACTGTGGCAGTACAGAAAACGGTGAATAATTCCACACAGCAGGCTTAAAACGAGTGATAGAGACAGCGACATCTGACTTGGATTTTAAAGAACAACTCTTAGCTCTCAGATGGAATATTCAGAAGAGAATTTTATGTGGAAGAAATAGCATTTGAGAAAGCAAAGGACTGTGAAAAGTCTGCTGTGAGCAAGGAATATTTAGCAATTTGATGTCTCAGAAGCACAGGGAAATGTTCAAGAGGCGGATGTGTGCTGGGTAGAGACTGTGTGTGTAATATATTTTAAAGGAAGCCAAGGTGGCTTATTTCATTATTATTATCGTTTTTTGGTTTTGATGCAATATATATGGGACATACGGTACTCAGTGATACCTGCTGGGTAGATTCAAGTATATACATTTAAACCAAGTGTCTCATTCTTCCCCCAATGACCAGTCTTCTGTGTTTTCTGTTATAGGTAATTCATGCCCACTCTCTCTTCCGTTTCCATCCACTAGTACTTCTCAACTGTCATCTCCCCTTTACTTTTAAATCTTAAGTTCAGTTTACATCACATGAAAATCTATATTTAGAGCTTCCCGTGAATAATTGGAAGAATTGTCATTTATGGCTGGGATTCTCACGTGGTAGTGGTAGGCTGGGATTGAGGAGATGTTTCCCCCTTTAAAAAGATCCGGTACTCTCCATAGTGCCCACCTGGCCTGCTTCACAGTGGTACTTTACGGCCTTGGACCCTGTAGGATTTTGAGCGTCCTTGCTCTGTTATCTCCAAGCTTCCCACCTTCCCTCAGATCTGGCTTCCCTCAGATCTGCTTCCAAACCTTATGCCCGTCATCATACTCCAGGCACCGTACCTGCCTGGATTGTTTTCTTTAAATGTTCAACATCAATGATACCCCACAAGTTAAAGTTCACAAGACACATCCACATTCATAATTTTATTTGACACTCATCTAGTGAGGTGGGTATGGCAGATAAAGAAAGTCTTCCCTTTACATACAGTCATGTGCCACTTAACGACAGGGATACGTTCTGAGAAAGACATCAATAGGCAATTTCATCATTGTGCAAACATCACAAAGTGTGCTTAGACAAACCTAGATGGTATAGCCTTCTATACACCTAGGCTGTATGGTACAAATCTTCTAGGACCACAGGCATACATGCAATCTGTCCTTGACTGAAATGCTGTTATGTGTGGCACACGACTGCATGTTTTAAGCATATGAGGAAACTGAGGCCCATGACCCAAGGATAGTAAATACTAAAATTCAGCTAAAAACTCACATCTTTTGTCACTTAGTTTCAGACTCTTCTCTCCAAGACACTAAGTTTCAAACTCTCAGCTATTCCTTATATAATTTCAACCATCACTGAACAGCCTGCTCACTTCAATAATCTCACCTCACTGCTTTTCTCCAGGTTTCCACACGTTTTTGGTTTCCTTATCCTGTCTTTTTCACTAATTTGAGGTAGTCTGGAATGAAGAGAATGCAAGTTGTTTTAGTGGTTTAAACATTTGTGCCCCCCTCCCTCAAAAGTCAACAAAAGCTGCTGAGTCTAGGAATTTGAAAGTAGAATTTAGACCAGTAATTATAGTTATGGAGCTGAAGAATTTTCAATGTTTTCTTTCTTTTCTTAGGCTTATCATCTTAGAATCGAAATCTGAATTCCTGATCCTCTTCTTCCAGTAATTTCATGTGAGAAGTACAAATCTGTTTACACAGCATGCCTAATGACTATTAGTAGGATAAGTAGGGGGAATCTTGACGTAGAATCTGAGTCTGTCTTTTGAAACACTGCATACCACATATTCCCAGAGGAATCAACTGCCTTTTCAAGCAAGACAGGTTTTTAAGACAAATGTTTTTTCCCCCCACCCGGAGGAAAATTTAAGAATTCAGGCAAGATCAACTCAAATATGAATAATGCAGGGATTTGCCACTTGTGTCAAATAGGAACGACTCACCTTTTAAAATATCATTATTTATGAATTCGACTTTAGCTGCTCTGTGATTAAATCTTTCTTTTTTCTTTTCTGGCCAAATATTTGTGACATGAAAAATGGAAAGAAATTTATCACTAGTTTGATCCTTCCAGAAGTATATTAAGTAGAAAGAGCTGACCTCAGTAAGAAAAAGGGCATCACACTTCAGAATTCAGGTGTGGTTCACAACCATCCTCCTTGTTTGACCTGCTCTTCCATGCACTCAGAAGTTTTTTTGTTGGAGATTATGGCAAATGCAGACTAAAATATGAGTTGACCCTTGTCTTTTTTTTTTTTTAAAGATTGGCAATTGAGCTAACAACTTGCCAATCTTTTTTTATTTTTTGCTTTTTCTCCCCAAATCCCCCCTGTAGATAGTTGTATATTTTCAGTTGTGGGTCCTTCTAGTTGTGGCATGTGGGATGCCACCTCAGCATGGCCTGATGAGTGGTGCCATGCCCGCGTCCAGGATCCAGCTGGTGAAACCCTGGGCCACCACAGCAGAGCATGTGAAATTAACCACTCAGCCACAGGGCAGGTCCCGATCCTCGTCTTTCATCATCAAGAAAAATAAGTGAATATGGGGTCCAAAACAATGATTTACATCAAATAAAATTGCTCAGGCTTTGTATTTTACAAAATTTGTAGTCCTTTGTCAAAGGGTAAGGAAGGGCTGTTGGTAATTTCTTCACTGGAGTGGTTAAATATCTAGATAAGCATAAATGTGGATGGGTCTGATGGCACCTTTTATTTTCATCTCCTCGTCACCTCCAGGCAGTCCTCATCTTCATGCTAGCTTCTTCTCTCAAGCCTTGCTAAGCTGCCAGGCAATCGGGTGAAGCTGTGGTATCAGATTGAATCACTCCTATATCATCCTATGTGTAATGGATGGATGAATTATCTCAGGGTGTTGAAATCAATGGTAATAGTCCAGCCTGGGATTTCACAGTGTATCTTAGTCAGGGTTCTCCAGAGAAACAGAACCAATAGGAGACATATATATGCATCTCCTATACATAGGATATATATAGGAGATGCATATATAAAGAGATTTACTATAAGGAATAGGGTCATGTGATTATGAAGGTGGGCAAGTCCCAAGATCTGCAGGGTGAGTCAGCAAGCTGGAGACCCAGGAGAGCCAAAAGTATAGTTCCAGTCTGAGTTCAAAGGCCTGAGAACCATGAAAGCTGTTGGTGTAATTCCCATCCGAAGGCCAGTAGACTTAAGATCCAGGAAGTGTCAATGTTTCAGTTCCAGTCTGAAGGCAGAAAAAAAGCAGATGTCCCAGTCTAAAGGCAATCAGGCAGGAAAGAATCCTCTCTTACTCAGGGGAAGGTCAGGCTTTTTTGTTCTGTTTAGGCCTTCAGCTGATTGGATGAGGCCCATCCACCTTATGCAGAGCAATCTCCTTTACTTAGTATATGGATTTAAATGCTAATCTCATCCAACAACACCCTCACAGAAATACCTGGAACAACATTTGACTAAATATCAGGATACCCTGTGGCCTAGTCAAGTTGACACACAAAATTAGCCATCATTTAGGGTAATCCATCAAGGATATGCTGCTCATAGCTCACTCAGAAGGTTTTTAAGCATTCAATTCCCTGCCAGATGTTAGACTGAGGGCCTCCATTCCTTGCTGGTGGTTAGCTAGAGATTGCCCTCAGTTCCTTGCCAAATGGGCCTCTCCAACATAACAGCTTGTTTCATCAAAGGCGACAAGAGAAAGAGAATCTTCTAGCAAAATGGAAGTAACAACCTTTTGTAACCAAATCATAGAACTGACATCCTATCAATTTCGCCAAGTTGCGATGATTAGAAGAAAGCACTGGGTTCACCTCCTGCTGAAGTTGAAGAGATTACATGAAGGTGTGAACACCTGGGGGTGAGCATCACCAGGGTCCATTATAGAATTCTGCCTGTCACACAGCTGGAATGCATATTCAATGTTTGAAGAAGGAATACAAACATTAGAATAGTAATGTCTCAATGTTATAAAAACTGGATTTGAGGGTCCTTTAAAAACCCTTACTAGCTCTGTGAATTTGAGCAAACCCATCAGTATCATTCAGCCTATTTCTTCATTTATTAAAATGGATATAGATTTTTACATTGTTTCTCACCCAATATTATTCCTTTTTTCTTCTGGCAATAGAACTTGGTTTTCTTATGCTCTCCCGTTCTCAGGCCAAGTGATAAAGGTAGAGCTGATATAATACCCCTGCTCCTGTTACTGAAACCAAAGTGGGCTCCCTCCTGGCCAGTGAAATCAGACTCCCCACCAGAAGTGGTTGTCTCACAAAGCAAAGTATATTTGCAGCAAATAGGAGACAATGAGGAATCATTTCCAGAGTCACGGTGTCCCCAAATAAAGGAAAGAAGAGACATTTATTTCAGATGGGGAATGAATATTCAAAAGGGAGAGGTGGGTATTTGCTTGCACAGGGTCAGTTGGAAAACGTGCTTCCACATACACTGCAGGGTAGGTAATAAGGCCTAAGCCGCTCCTGGAGAGATCTTAGCATTAAAAATAAGGCAAAAGTCATAGGCATAGCTCTTGTGGTGAGGCTTGGTCTGATTCAGGGTGGTTGGTGATTGCGTCTCCTTACGTAACAAAAGGGAAAAAAACGATTTGGAAAAACAGTTAAATGCTTCCAAACCCACCCTTGAGATCCTCGGGACAATTAGTCAGGTGACACTCCTACAAGGATGGGCATAGGAATTGGGTCTGGTCATACAGAGCTGCAGTGACTAGTTCAGGATGGAATATAAGCTCCATTCTGTGTCCAGGAGAAACAGGCCTAGGACCTTTTCTGGAAGTATTAGGAACAAGAAAGTCTTTTCTCAGTGAGTTGAAGCTGAGAGAATGTAAAACCTGAAGTTCCATTGGCCATCTGGTTACTCAGTAGTACAAGCCTGAATGAAAATAAAGCTAACACAAGAATTCAATACTGAGATACAGAGAAAGACATGGATTCCTAAAGATATTGAACATCCGGATCTAGCCTTGCCTGAAGCCAGACGACCCTGACTCTAGTTACATGAGCCAATACATTTCTGCTTAAGTCTCTTTGACTTGTGTTTCTGGCAATTGCCTGATGCATCCAGCACCGAGAGCAGCGTGCAGCACGCAGCTGGCGCTCAAGAAATATACACTAACAAACGTATAAAAGATCAATTTTTGGAAGATTAGCAGTGAAATCCAAGGGGCAGGAAGTTGGAACATATCCCCCGCACCGAGTCTTCCTGAACTCTAAAATTCTACAGTTGGCTGCTTCCCAAAACACCTTGTCGAGGCTTCTCCTTTGAACTCGAGTCCAGAATATTCAGGGATGGCTTAGGCGGCTCTCTTCTGTTCATTCGCCACTATCCCCAGGCTCACCACTGTGTAGGTGGGCTGAACTCATAAAACTCTATCTCTTAGCAGCCTCAGGCACAGGAAGTTGGCCCAAAGAAGTTCCAAAAGGAAAAAAAAAAAAAATCCCCCAGCCTATAAGACCCAGAGCAGGAAGCAAAACTAATGAAAGAATGTCCTCAGCTTTCACAGGAAATTATTTTCACTCTGCCTCTATAAAAAGTAACAGATTTGACCCCTCGTCTCCCCCCACCTCCTTCTCAGCTAACTTCCCTGTAGAGGAGATGGGAGAGCAGGCAGCCAGACTGAGGCAATGAAAGACAGGCTACTTTTCGTAAAAATGATCATCAGAAAGCAGTTTGACATAGCCAGAGGCCGCCAAGAGTAGTTAAGGCTAGTGAGTTGTTGAAGTGGACAATTTTGAGTGAAGATATTCATAGCAGTTACTAGTGATCACAGAAGCAAAGCCTCGCTTTTCAGATAAGAAACCAGAGACCGGAATGAAAAAATGTGTTCAGGCTGCTTTTCTCATGGTACTATAACTATTTATTAAGGAAAGTTCGCATATTTTACATCAAATACCTTGATTCGATTTTGATATTATATTGAGATTGAAAGGTAAAAGCTGAAAAACATTGAATCAATGATCCTAGACCGAGGTCCCAGGCTGAGTGCTCTGAAGAACCATTGATTCAAAATTTTTCTTTGCAGCTCGTGGCAGCTATCTGGCCAACCAGCCCAGAAACTATGGGCTGCTGTCCACCCCCAGGGGCATCATGAAAGAATAGCCTGGATCCATCACCTCTATGCAGAGATCCAGCCAACCAAGGGTCAAAGCATCATACTGAATAAAGAGGGTAGGTGATAAGGACATGACCTGTGGGTGGTGCACCCGACAGGCCTGGAGCAAATTAGCACTCAGTCCAACTGGGAGGGAATTACTCATCTCATCCATTGTGACTCTCAGAGAAGATCTCTGATGCTTGGGGCCACCTCTCTCTTATTTTTCACTCTATCTCCAGTGCCTAGTACGCAGCTTGGCAAACAGATTTGTTGATTATGTGAATAAATGCATGAATAAACAAATGACTGCTTCTGACAAAAAAAAAAAAAAGAGAGAGAGAAAATATTTAAAACTCCGTCATCAAAATGGAATTAGAAAACATTTTCAGAGCATGTCAATAAAGAAATGATTCTGCACATTAGCACATTATTTTGCAGTTTTAGGTCTACGAAGAGCTTTAGCACTGAATGTATTTTGATCATCATAATCCTGGATGTCAGGTAAATGCTCTTTCATTTATTCACTCAATCAAAGTTAAGTTTCTGTAACTGCCGTCAGTTTGTTAGCAATTTGGCAAAAAGACCTGCTTAAGAGATGATCTACTCCCATGCCTTCAAGTTCACAAGGAAGTGGAGGAGATATATGTATATATATGTATCTATATGTATCTACATGTATCTACATATAGATACATATATGCACTGATACACACACTTACCCAAATAATCACAATAAAGTAGATAGCTAGACAATTACAATAAAATGTAGCAAGTGCTAATGGAGGAACCAAGAACACACATAAATTGTTCAGTAATTTGCCTATGGCAGCCAGAAAACTTCACAAAGTCATGACAAATTAAAGGAAGAAAAAGAATTTGACAAGTATCCCAAAGTATGAGAAGACTTCCAGAGAAAGAGTAGAGTGAACACAGAACATCGTTTGATACAATAAGCAGAAAATACTTACTGGACAATGGCGGAATATGAGACTAGGAAAGAAAATTGAAGCCAAACCATCAAGGCTTCTAAAACATCGAGCTTGAATCTTGTGTTGCAGGCCATGGGAGCCATTTAAAAATGTCAGTGGAGAGAGGGAGGTAAAGTGTTCAGATCTGCATTTTATTATCCATATTTTCCAGAAGGGGGATCTGAGCAGCAAAGCTTAGATGACTTTTTCTTGGTCATAGGGAGAGTAATAGGAGAGCCAAGTTTATGCTGCATTGGAAAATAAATGTCAAAGACCTACTTCCTGCTCATCGCTTAATCATTAGAGACAGTATTTGTCATGTGGAAAAAGAGTTAATTATAATCAGGCTGGAAATTCATGTACCTCAAAATCTTTAGAAGGAAAAATGAGGGGAAGGAACAAGATAGAATAGCAGATACAAAACAATTCTTATCAGCCTGAATCTGTTTTACATTTCATTCCAGATTCTGCAAATTAGCACCAACACAATGCATCTTTGTTAATTAATGAGGATAACAGTGGGAAAGAATCAATCAGCCACTCTTGTTCAAAAACTCTCTTAGGTAATAACCTGAAGTGAACCTTGGAGTCATGACCCCAGACTAATAGCCTGCTTCATACTCTTTGAACAAAACAATTAAATAACCACATTCTCGGTGGCTCAACTTCCTGAAATAATTAGATTAAAACACAACCTGTCAGGATCCCTTGAGAGGAAGGGGCTTGCTGAATCCATTTTTCTCCTCCCCTCCAGCTTCCGATGGCATGTCCTGCTCTCACACTGAGGGAGCCTGTGCCTGCCCAGGCAAGCCTCTTTGCCACACACTTGATACATTCCTTCTAGACCAGGCTCTCTTACAACTTCTCTCACCTGGACTCCTCCACCGATGGCATTCTTCCTCCTCTTCTGGGCAAACATCTGCCTTTCAGTTCTAACTGGGTTACAAATCTTCTCTTAAAATATAGAAGCCAGAGGCCGGCCCAGTAGCGTAGCGGTTAAGTTCGCATGCTCAGCTTCTGCTGCTTGGGGTTTTGCCGGTTCGGAGCCTGGGCAGGGAGATGGAAACACTCGTCAGGCCATGCTGAAGCGACATCCCACATAGCACAGCCAGAGGCACTCACAACTAGAATATACAACTACGTACTGGGGGGCTTTAGAAAGAAGAAGAAGAAGAAGAAAAAGAAGATTGGCAACAGATGTTAGCTCAGGTGTCAATCTCTAAAAAGAAAAAATATATATATATATATATATATATATATATATATATATATAAGCCAGTATATAACTCTTCTTGGCTCAATTTCAACCGTCCATCCATCTGTCCCTCCATCAATGGATCCATCCAATCTTTATGAGAGATGGGCTCAAATTCTGGGTCTGCCACTTCCTATCTCTATGATCCTAGGCAAATTGCTTAACTTCTCTGCGGCTCAATTCCTTCCTCTGCAAAATGGGAATGATAACAGGTTATACCTTGTATGGTTTAAGTGAGGCTTAAATGATTTAATTGCTACAAAGTGATTCAAAGAGTGCCTGGCTCATTTAATGAGCAGCTTCTCGGTACTAGGAGTTTGGAGATTCAAGTATGAAAATTGTATTGTTCCTGCCACAAAGCACTAAAGCACAAACAGATCCAACCATACATTGGGTTAAATGCAGTGATAGAGAGATGCATGTGGCATCCTAAAAGCAGAGGCTGGGATGACGGCAGCCAGACCAGGGCGCTCCCTGCCAAGTCTTCTGCAGGTGCTGCCTGCCCCGGGTCTTGCAATGCTCTTCTGAGATACCCAAAAACTTTCTTCTCTCATTTCAGTCAGGTCTCTGCCGAGGGATAAGCCTTTTCTGATGCTCTGACCTAAGATAGCCTCACCCTCTGCACTGCATCATTCTCTGTTCCCTTTCCTTATGCTATTTTTCTTCATAGCATTTATCATTGGCTGGTATTATGTTATATATTTACTCATTTATTTGCTTATATCAGTTGTTCTCAACGTTCAGTCCGTGGAACCTGGGAACTTGCCAGAAATGCAAGTTCTTAGGCCCGATCCCGGATCTAGGAAATCAGAATCAGGGGGTGGCGTCCAGAGGTCTGTGTTTTACAGTCACATGCAGGTGATTTAGATTCTTACTAAAGCATGAGAGCCACTGGTTTATAGTGTGTCTCCTCTGGAGAATGACAGTTCCTTGAAGCAGGGATGTTTTCTGTGTACTGCTGTTCCCCGGCACTTAGATCCATGTCTAACACATGCTAGGTGTTCAATCAGTAGTGAGAGAATGAATGAACAAATGAACAAGTGATGACTATATCTCAGCTGGTGCCTGAGCCAAAATCCATACCCAACCTGCTCTCTGTCATCCAGCTCTATTTTCTTTGACAACATGGCTGCAAGAAATAACTTCAACAAAAAATACTGGTATGCCAATATAAAAAGTTAGATCACTTCTATTCAAGTTAAAAGATAGTGGATTTTTTTTCTTTTCTTTTTAACAGATAGAGATAGAGATGTAGAGGCAGATATAGACGTATACGTATCTTTTTGCTGGAGAAGATACTTAAAAAGTGCTTAGTATTTATATAGGAAGAGAAGGATGTGAATACAAACACTGTCAGAGCTCATCAGAGCACCATCATTTGAGCATAAGTTTATGCTGAAGCTGGTTTCACAATGCTCAGGAGACATAGAAAGAATGAGTGTGATAGAAATGTAGCTTGCAGCCAATTTTTGCATCAAGAAATTCTCATACATGATAAGAATATGTCTGTATCTACCACAAACAGCAAAAGCATACCCATGAGAAAAGAGGAGGGAGGGAGAGGGAGATAAGGTGAAACGGAGGCCCGGGGTTGAAGATGGAGAGAGGGAATAGAGATGGATTCTGGTGCTATAGATCTATGGCCTCATTTTCCCCAAGAAAGCAGCCCTCCTCTCTTGCCTGTTGAGCACCATAGCAACGAGCCTACAGCATGTACTGCCCCTGTGGTCCTGAGGTGCATCCATGGCAAGTTAAGAAGCCAAAAAGAAGAGAATCAGAAAGCTTCCCCTGGAGAGGAGGCTGAAGACAGAGGGCTAGTGCACTCCATCTGGTGACGTAGATGGCGTTGAATCCATTCCCAAAGAAGGAAGTGGACAAATCAAGCCTGTAGTTAAACGTTAGTGTTTCGGGGTTGGGTCTGGGGTGGGGGTGAGGCCACAAGTCTCTTTAGCAAAAGACCGAAAAGCACCTGATCAAACACCGAAAGCACCACAAAATGCAGAGCAGCTTGTTCTAAACAACACGAGATGCTGTTTCCCTTCTTCCCAATGTTTGATGTGTTTGATCTGAACTCATTGCACAAAGAGCAACAGCAAGCAAAGGGATGTTTTCTCAAGCTTTCCTGTTAGCACTTTTAAACTGGGCTTAAAATTCCATTTTTTAAAGTCATTTATCTTACATTTGTATAAATGCAAAGATCCTAACTTATTACTTTAAATAATGGTGTATGAAAAATTCTTCGTATTGGGTACTCTATTTAGTGAGGATAGGCTAGGTTCTGCTGAGGTAAGGAATCTACCCCTTTAGGATGACTTCTTTAAACAAAGTTCACTTATTGTTCAAGCTACATGTGCAGTGAAGTTTGCGGAGGGCGTGATGCTGTGCCCCATATAGTATTACAGAGACCCAGATGGATTCTACAGCATCTCTACATATGGCTACATGTTCACTGCAGAAGGGAAGGAAGGGTGGAACGGCTAATCCACCCAGAGGTGACACACATCACTCTGCTTACAACTCAAATCAGTCACAGACTGCTCCACAAGGGGCTGGAAGACAGGGGACCAGATAGGTATTCGGGCAGCAGTGATCATTTCTGTGACAGGGGCAGAGGAGGGGCTCAGTAATTGGAACCGTGAAACAAAGGAGCAGATAGTTACCACTTTTGAGCTTCACTGTGTGCCAAGCACTGTGCTCCTAGCCATGCACGGTCTCACTGACATCACAGCAATCCTTGGAAGGACATACAATTATCCTCATTTTGTGAAAGAGGAAATCTATCGCTTGCCTGCAGTCTCTCACCTAGTAAGTGGTAGAGTTGGGATGTAAATAATACATCGTTCACTTCTCCCTCACCTCGACCCCATCTTCAGAGAGCTCATGGAATACTCTAAGGTCTCAGCTTGAAAGTCATTTGACAGTCATTTCCAAGGGTAGACTTCTCTGACCCCAACTAAGAGGTCAAGTGCTCTGATTTTGTTCTCATTGCACTCTACATTTTTCTTTCAGACGCGTGCCATGATTTTAATTAATCACTGGTTACTCTCTGTCTCAGTGGTAGGATGGAAGATAAGTGTCTTGTTTACTATACATCCCCATCAAGCACGGTGTCCCACACACAATCAGAAATCAGTAAATATTGCCAAATAAGTGACATTCCCTTTTCCTGTTTTCATTCTTCTCATCCACTCCAGACTCAAGCAGATTAATGCTTTAAAAGTACTACATACATCCAGTGTTAGCAAATCCTTGAGGCCTTCCCATTGCCTGTAATGTATAGTCCAAACTCAAGGTGATGTTTAAGCTCTGGCCTCAAACATCCTTTCCAGATTGACTTGGCCTGTATCCCTAACTGGGCCCACTATTATAACCCATACACCCAACACCCCTTAAAATACCTGCTTAGTTGGGGCTGGCCCCGTGGCCGAGTGGTTAAGTTCGCGCGCTCCGCTGCAGGCGGCCCAGTGTTTCGTTAGTTCGAATCCTGGGCGCGGACATGGCACTGCTCATCAGACCACGCTGAGGCAGCGTCCCACATGCCACAACTAGAAGAACCCACAACGAAGAATACACAACTATGTACCGGGGGGCTTTGGGGAGAAAAAGGAAAAAATAAAAAAAAAAAATCTTTAAAATACCTGCTTAGCAACCTCTCACTACCTTTAAAAGATGACTTTGATTTGGTGGTTCTAGACTGTGATCTCAAGCCATCTTTTTTTTTCAGACACTTGGGTTGATGGCCACTAAGCCACTGTGTTAGTGATACCCTCCATCCCTTTTCTCTAAAAGATAATGTTCCCATTGCAACCACGCTCTGGACAACAGCCCCTCTCTCTTCGCCTTTGGAAGGTTGGAGGTGCTTGGGAAGGTGGAGAGGAGGGGAGTGAAACAGAAGTACAATTTATTTAGCTGCTGAGTGCCAGGCCCTTTGCTATGTGCTTTTCAACAACATCCATTCCATTCATTCCTGATAGGTCAGAAGTTGTATTTTCAGTTTATAGAAGACAGGATTCAAGTGGAGCACATTTTATTAATATGAACAAAACTAAACAGAAAATTGATTCTTAGACTCAAGTTTGTCCAATTTTTAAGACAATGCCAATTCCATCACACCCTTGTTACTCCAAGTATGGTCCTCGGGACCCACAGCATAGGCACCATCTGGGAGCTGGTTAGAAATGCAGACTGTCAAGGCCTTCCCCAGGCCTACTGAGTCAGAATCTGCATTTTAACAAACTCCCTAAGTGATTCGTGCATATGTTAAAGTTTGAGGAGCATTATGCTATATCAGTGTTTCTCAAACTTAGCTGCTCGTGAGAATCACTTGGAGTTTAAAATAATCCCCATTACAGGGGCCGACCTGGTGACGCAGTGGTTAAGTTCGCATGTTCTGCTTCAGCGGCCCGGGGTTCTCTGGTTTGGATCCCGGGTGTGGACCATGCACCACTTATCAAGCCACACTGTGGTAGGTGTCCCACATATAAAGTAGAGGAAGATGGGCATGGATGTTAGCTCAGGGCTAATCTTCCTCAAAAAAATGAATAATAATAATAATCCCCATTCCAGGTCCCACTCCAAATCAATTAAGTCAGAATGTCTGTAGGTGGAGCTAGGACCTGAGTGAGTCTTAAAAGCTGCCCTCCACCCAATGATTCTAATGTGCAGTCAGAATTAAGAATAACCATTGCGCACCATTCTACCTTATTATGGGAAATGTATTAATCCTTCTTCTGGTAACAGAACTCTCTTATTACAGGAGGTTTGGTATACCCAAATAGAGGTTAATGATATGGATTCTGTTATTGAAATAAAGCCCAGCATGCAACAGATCTACGAGGACTGTTTCTTTCTGTTAATGTCACTCTGAGGGATGTCAGTTTTCCAAGATCAGCTGGAAAAAAAAATACTTAAGTCAAATGTTTCTTTGCTTTTCATTCATATTCCAGAGCTGTTTAAAGGGAGGACTGATGAAATCTTGTTTTCTAAACATTTAACTTCCAAATTATGAAAATACTGGTGAATGCCAAAGAGGTCTTTAAAGTCCCATTCCTTTTTAACAGGAAGTGACAACTGGTTGGAGGGAAGATGGTAACAGGCTGTAAAGCAAAATAATTGAAGCCTGCAAATTAAACCTTTAAAATCATAATGGCGTTCCATCTCAGGATAATGAGATGGAGAAAATGTTTATTCTTTTAGCATTTGGTACGAGATTCCTCTTAGGGAAAGACTAGTTGGTATAGTGAAAATACGTAGAAATATACCTCCCCTCCTTGATGTAGGTGAGTTCCTGGAGGATATAGGTATGACTGATGCTGTGGCTTCAGATATACAGGACCCTTCTGCTTTATAGGAGAGCAAGAGGAAAGAGAGAGAGAGAAAATTCTAGGATTCTGTGTGCTCAGCGATACAGCCCCTTTCGGTCAAAATGAGTTCTAGTCCAATGCAGGGTATGATTTGGTTCATTGTAGAAAGTGATAAAGGGGCTTAGTGCTGCTTTTAGGTTCACATGGGACCAATCCAAAGGCAGGAGCTGAAAATAGAATTGTTAGTTCTTGGGCATTTGCTAAAATCTTGGCAAAGACTTTGTACATCCCTAACCAGTGGAATTTAGAGGACTTGCGGAAATTAATTCTATAAAACAATGTTCTGACTGGCTGCAGCCTGGTACATCAGGCAAATACGTTGTTTTCTTCCTTGCATTACCATATCAATGTTTGGAAGTTTTGTTGTTGTAGCTGGTAGATCCCATCTCCACCAAATGGAGAGAGTCAACTCTCCAAATAATAATGCAGATTTTCAAACAGTCAGGAGTTCACAAGGCATTATGCGTTATGGGTCTTCAGGTAAAATAGGGGCACCTTCAAGGCTGGAGACAGAGTCCTTCCCAAAGGCCCCCTTCCTCAGGGACCACTTTTCATTGTATGTCCTTTGTTAAGCTCATGTGAACTTATTTGCTTTCTTTAACAAGCTCTGCTAAGTCTGGTCTCCACCCAGCGTCTAAGGTGGACCTGCCCAAGACATTAGCATCACAGGAGGCACTAATCACATTTGAGAATGAAAGAAGTCTTCCACTTAAAGCATTCAAAAGCACAAAGAAACAGAGGTAATGGAGAGCCTAGTTCCAAGTCTTTCAAGAGGGTTGAGCATCAAGCCAAATAAATTGCATAAAGGACTAGCCAGGGCTGGAAAAAGACAATGGAAAAGGTCAAAAACCACTCACAAATGGAAGACAGTTTAAGGCTGTATAATGGGTTAAACTGTGCCCTCCAAAAAGATATGTTCAAATCTTCATCCTTGGAACCTCAGAATGTGACCTTATTTGGAAATAAGATCTTTGCAGATATAATGACATTGAGATGAGGTTATACTGGATCTGGGAGGGCCCTAAATCCAATGACTGTTGTCCTTATAAGAGGAGAAAACATGCACAAAGAAATAAACACAAAGAAGAAGCCCTTGTGCAGATGTTGGCAGAGGTTGGAGTCATGCTGCCAGAAGCCAAGGAGTATCCGGGTCTACTAGAACCCAGACGACATGGTCAAAGATTCTTCCCTCGGAGCCTCAGAGGAAATGCGGCCCTGATTTCAGACTTCTGATCTTTGGAAACATGAGAGAATAAATTATTACTGCTTTATGCCACCCACCTTGGGGGTCATTCTTACAGCAGCCCTAGGAAACTGACACAGGCTGGGAGTATAATTTGGGAACCACACAGGTAAAGACACCTGGAGGTAGGCAGGTTATATTGACTTACTTGTATTTCTTTGCCCAGTTCAAGGGTCCTGTTGACAAAAGTAATCCACAACCAATCTATAAATGAAAATTTGGGTGAGTTTATTCTGAGCTGAAATCTGAGGACCATGGCCCGGCAACTTTCTTCCCGAAGGAAGAAAGGGCACCAGGGAAGTGAGGTATACAGGGTGGTTATATACCCCCAAACAGGCTGTTTCACATATGATTGAAATCTCCCTCCTACAACAGTCACAAGATTGCCCTGTCAGCACAGCCGTTGATGGACACAGCAGATAGTGGGTCTGCTATCTCGGAGGGCACAGCAGGAGGCAAGTCTATTGTCTTGAGCTGGGTGGTCACAGGTGAGCGCAGCAATCAGTTCCTAGCCTAAGGAAAGATGCTTAATCCTTAAGGAAATGCTAACGTTGGGAGAGGGAGGGAAGTTGCACCTTTATCTCACTGGCCTTTGTTCTTGCCATAGGGAATATCTAAAGCAGATATAGAATGGGTGCTCAACAGCCACGGTCAGGCCCTTTTGGAAAGACAAGGTCAGGCCGAATTAGGTTTATACCAAATGGCTTCCTCATATTCTCCAATATATCTTATTGCTTGCCATTTTTATTTGTCAGTCCCATAATACTCATTATACTGCATCGTGAATTTTTATTTGTATATTGCAACCCTGGACACTACATTCCCTAAAGATCACGTCAGTCTTGCTCGGGATTGATCTCCAGCAGCCAGCCCAGTGCCTGCCACATAGTAGGTATTCAACAAATTTGTTCACTTGAATCAGTGAGTGGGCCTGAGTCCCAGGCAGAGGGGAAGGCAGAGGACTGACACAAAGATCTTTCTGATGCTGGTTCCCTGCTATTAAAACAGAAATTTGCTTACTGAAATACCTGGCTTCTCGCATTGGCTCCATCTTCTTCACTTTTGTTCTGTCTGCATTTGGATGTAGTAATTTGCTTTTGGAAGCAGAGAACAATCTGTACCCTGTCTCTATGTGTGCTACTTCAATGTCAGGTAAGGCTGATCTCAAAGGATCCCTGCATTGCTGCACGCCAAGGATTACCCCACATGCATTGGCATCCTCCATTATCTGTAACCCGGATACTGCCAGCCGTTGGGATTCATCATCTTGACTATACACAGGCCTCCCTCTTTGAAAAGCCAGTGGGTCTGATGGATGAGATGGCCTCTCCCAGGGGCTCTGCCTGCCTGTGCTACAATTTTGCAAGCCTAGCAAGAGCTGCCTTTCATTTCAAGCACGTCTCAAGGATGGAGACTTTTAGAGGAGAAAGGAAATTTGCAAAGGAGAAAAGACTCCAAGACTCCAGATAATAAATGGTGTTTGAAATAAGTTTTATCTGCCTCTTTTTCGACACTCTGCCCTAGTCTAACACCATTAGCTCTGTGCCTGGTTAGTGGAATAGAGCAACAATGAACACAGTTCATAATGAATAAATATCGAATATTTTGGTTTGTTTCTTTGTAATATCCTCTTCATGGTGGTTACAGAAAATTGAGGGTTAATAAATCAATAGCCCCATTAAATAGAGCAAGAATATATTTAAAATAAATAAAGGGTATGTGTGCTCAACACACAGTTGTGTGCTGATAATGGCCAAACTTTGCCCTTGCACAGATATGATAAAGCACGGCTCTTTCCTCAGTCTAGCCACTGATCTTAATTCTTCCATCCAGGACTAGCATACCCCATCAGGAAAGACTCCTCAAAACTCCTCAGGGTTACCTTGGTATCCCCATTTAATAAGAAGAATAAAATATGATTATAGTGTCTTAGTCTTTATTAACCAATCAAAAATGATTTTTCACATTGTAGAAAAATCATCATAATGCTGCTTAGATACCAATAGAAAATTTTATCAGATGGCTCTCATATATTTAGAAATTACATTTCTCTTTTTCTAGATTTATAAATATACAAAAAAGCCAAAAGATGGTAATAAATGTATATGTGCATTGCACAAAATATGTCTGAGTGTGTGTATATCTGTGTGTATAATGCTTTCCTCACAGCTGATCACCATCTTAATTTAGAAGAAATATTCCTTCTAACAGAGTAAACTCATATAATAGGCTCAGAATTAAGATTTATTCATTTAGGATTATATTGAACATTAGACGAGTTAATGCATGTAAATAGAAGAGTGCCTGGTGCACAGAAAGAGTTCAATAAAAGTCATTCATTGCCATGCTTATTTGTATCATTATTTGTTCAACTAATGACAAGCATTTATTGTGCATCTACTGTATTTCAAATGCAAGGAATAAGAAAGAAGGTGCCTCTGGTCTCTTGCAGTTTGAAATTAAAGGAAAGACAAACTCCAAACATTATCACTCTGTCTAATCAATGTAATCCAGAAGATGTGTAGCCCCACCATGAGAAGAGATTTGTATTGATATTCAATATAATTACGCTCCAGGCCTCCTTCTGAACTATGGGTCCCTTAATAAGAGCGGATTTATATTGACTTGCAATGTAGTCAGTCAAGGTCCTCCTTCCATAGAGGAGTAATAGGCCAGTAATTTGTGTTGGCTTTCTGCCATGCTTGTTGGCCACGCCTCTACCCTTCTCCTTTGCCAGCATCTACAACTTTCTTGACAGCTCTTTGTAATGCAACAGAGCTTTTGTCAAGCCACACACAGTCTTTCTCTTCATTTTCACATCTAACATCATCGTAAGAAACTTCATCATCTATGTTGATAATTCATCATACTCTCTTATTTTAACTTTCCTTCACCTCCCTGACTCCAGCAGCCATCGCCTCCACTTCATTTCAGGAACATTTCTATTATAGTCAACTGGGACCACTCTTCTTCTGAAACAAGTTTTTCCATATCTAAAGTCTTAAATGTCAGCCTTTCAATCTCTGACCATGTCTCCCTCTCCTCTGAGATTTCTCTCTGCTATATTTCCACCAAACCAACTCTTTCGCTTCATTTGTTTCTCTAAGTCTCTAAAACTTTCTCTTTGCTTCTGAAAACCTACCCTTTCTTAGTTTCCCTTCAGCACATAATGAACCTAGGTCCCTTGGCACATCTCCAGTGAATCCTTAATGTCCTTGTGATACATGTCCTTGTATGCCCATGCATTGTGCAATCCCAAGGAAGGTGCCACAGCCATCTAGACCAGACCATCACAACTGTATACTCTTTGATGAGATCAGATAATCACACAACGTCATATGGGGATTCCTTTGTATATTTCTGTTCAGATACTCCCTTATTCTGTTCAGATACCCCCTGTTATGGACTGCATGTTTGCATCCCTCCAAAATCCACATGTTGAAACCCTAACCTTCAATATGATGATATGTGGAGATGGGATCTTTGGGAGGTAAATAGATTTAGATGATATCATGAGGATGGGGACACCAGGATGAGATTAGTCTCCTTAGGAGAAGAGAAAGAGACCAAAACTCTCTCTCTGCCACATGAAGACATGGCAAGAAGACGACTGTCCATAAGCCAGGAAGTAGGCCCTCACCAAACACAAAACTGCCAGCAGCTTAATTTTGGACTTCCCAGTCTCTAGAACTGAGAAATAAGTGGTTTTTAATTTAAGCCACCCAGTTTTTGGTATTTCCTTGTAGCAGCTCAAACTGACACAGACATCCCCCAACCAATTCTCTCAAATTTTCTCCATCCACTCTAAGACCTCTACTACAACCACTTCTTGTCTTCTTTTTTTTTAATAGAAGATTTTTGCTTCCCTCTTTCAAGATCTGAATTTGGTCCAGGTCATCTGGTTCATCTCATTCTTTATACTCAAAGATTAGGGTTCATAATATTGTCTATATGTTACTTGTTGATTACTGCAGAATTTGTTTTTCAGATAATACTTCTCTTCTTTTTGTATATCTCCATCAACATATCCCAAACTGGGCATCCAACATTTGATCCATTGTCACCTCATAACCTTATTTCTTTTTCTCTGATCTTCCTACTATACCAAGTGACCAACCTCTAGATGCCATTAGATTCTAGACACTGAAAAATTAATAGAAGGTTTTGTCTGATATATTCATAGTCTTTTATAAAGTAATATTAGCATTTAAGAGGCAAATGAAAATCTTCTGATTCAAAACTTCTCATTCTCTCTATTAAGCAACTATGAGATGATAAACACATCATATTCCAGCATTTGGGTTGTGATGAAAGAAACCATTATCCATCAGCCAACACTTGCTTTAAGATCAAGGATACTGCATTCTAGCTATGAGGCAGAGCTTTGCCCTTAATTGACTACAAGGCTTTGTACAACTTATTTCTACTTCCCAAACCTCTGTTCAATCATGTGGAAATTAAGGGAGTTGGAGTAAATGAACTCAAGTTTTCTTTCAACTGAAAAATACTTTAACATTGGTATTCCTTTGATTTTAAATATTTGATAGAGTGTTTACAACATTTTCTACACAGTAGTAAGTCTTATAGAAAAGTGGAGAACATATAATAGAGCATTGAGAATCTTAATCTCTGTGTTTGAGGTAGAAATACAGTTTAATGGAGCACAAGTAAGGAGATCTTCATTCTAGTTCTAACTCCACTACTAACTTGTTGAAAGTCTGAGGGTATGATATTCCCTTTTCCAGATATTGCCTCAGTTTGCCCTTATATAAAATGAAGATAATGAACAGCTCCTTTCTAAAGCCCCTTTGAGTTCTGTGATGCTATTGTCTAGTTACAGGGAAAAAATTAAGACATCAATTAATTCAAGAACAAAACACAGTGGTACAAAATTATCCCCCAGAATCACTGAGCTGCTTCTAGTGAGGATACAGATGTTGAGTAATTTATTCAGCCACCTCTTTTAGAATGCTCGCTTGAACTCTGTGGGAGCTGAGCCAACTCTTCAGTGCTCTTCACTCAATGGCTTGTCAGTTCCTCTTTTAATAGTAACATTGCACCCTCAATGAAGTGCTAAGGCATTTTTTCCTTGCAAGATGAAAAGAGGTGGTCATGGAACTGGCACAACTCTGGGCTGCAGACATCCTTCCAATTCTCTTTTCTTTGAGGAGCCAAATGATTCATTCAGGAAATGTATGCGTGCCCAGTACAGAGGAAATTAGGAAGATTATCTCCTCTAACCTCCCTCAATTTCCCCCATTCTCTTGATGTTTGCATTTTGGTAGCTCTCAAAAGGTTTATTATCCAGTTCCTCAAATTTTCTTTCAGGAGTGGGGAGCATAAAATTGAAGTCTAATTAATGAAATGAATAGAAGTATATTTTCACTTCAGAAAATTTAATATTGGGGAATATATGGAAAATATACTGTTCAAAGCTATAGTTGTCTAAAGAAGAGGGGCTCCATCCTCTTTAAAAACCTCATCACTTTCCTGATATATATCCAGTAGCTTCCTGTTGCATTAGGTTTTGGAGCCAAAAAGCTCAGCTTCAAAAGCTTAGATGACCTCACTTCCCTCGTCTTTCCTGTCGATCCTGCCTCCTCGCATCTCTGATGCCAAGCTCATACATTCTTCCAACAGATCTTTGTTGAATGTCTAAGAGACAACATGGTGTGATGGCAATGGCATTGGATTAGAAGGAGGGTGATTGGAGTTCACCTTCTGGGCTCAGATTTGTTAACTATGTGACCATGGTAGAGCTCTTCTTGTCTCTATGCTTCAGTCTCTCCATCTGTAATATCTTATTACTCTGCCCACAGTTAGTCAACCCTTTACAAACTGGTAATAACCCAATTGACCAGAAACCTTCTGAAGAAAGAGACCTTGGCTCCTTTCTCTCTGTATTGCTAGCCTCTGGCAAATGCCTTACTCACAGAAGGTAGTTACTATAAACTTGCAGAATGAATGACTTAGTGGCTAAATCTGAGGCTTCCTGTCTTGGTACAATTAAGGCTGCTGAGAGCTTATGCAAGACAGGCCGTGGGAGTCGGAAGGAATTCCTCCGACTGTAGCAAAACATACATACACACATGCACGTGCATGCACACATACGTGCGTGCACGCACACACACACACACACACTAGAGGTTCATATAGGTACTCAACTGACTACACTTATCAACAAAAGAAAGCTGGCCTTTGCCCATCTCAACTATTTCCTTTACATACCCTTTTTATCTTTATAATGATCTATCCTTATTAATAATTATTTTTCTGTGATTTTACATCAGGATATAAGTATGTTGAAGACAGGCCTACTGTTGCATTTACCTGAGACTCATATCCTCCATGGATGGGTCTATGGGTAGCAGAATGCTAGTGATTGTAGAAATTATGAAAAGAAATCTACAAAAAACCAGCTGGGCCACTTCCCCTTGGGCTTATCCTAGAAATTAAACCACCTTAACATAAGATACTGCAAACTTGAGTCCAAAAAATAGGGTCCATCCCAGTTATCAGATGACCATAATAAACTACAGCCAAGCTACCTTGACATTACAAAAAACAAATTCTTCTTCCTGACACATCCTAAGGAGTGTTGACTTGCCATGTCGCTTAAACATTGGCTTTGAAATCAGACAGGTCGGTCAAAACTTAACCCTGCTACTTTCTCAAATGGTGTTTTCTGGAAATTCACTTAACTTTTCTGAGCTTGACTTTCTTCATCTATAAGCAGAAGATAATAAAATAATAATATATTCAATTGATGGAATGGCAAGGAAAATCAAGGTGGAAGACGGACAAGGTATTTGACTCTTCCTTCTTATACATGCTAATGATTGTCATGACATTGGAGACGTGGTCTTGCTTCTGAGGCCCTACACTCCAATTGGGGATACCAGATGTAGTCTCATGAAAAGTCAAGTAGAAATGTAAGGAAATGTTGCAGGAGATGACCCGTAGCTGTGGCAGATTAAGTGCTAAATGCAAGGACAGAATCTATCAAGCTGCGTTTTCACAACTCACTGCTGTGTCTGGCTCTTAGGGAGCCATAGTTGCGTTTAAGTAGCAGCCTAGGGGTCCATAAAATGTTTAAGAGCTTTGTCCAGTCCCACACAGAGAGCTTTAAAAGTTTAAATGGACTTTATCCCAACCTCAGATTTCAGTGGAACATCTATACAAGGATTCAGTTTAGTATCTTTAAGAGATTAAGGAGTCTCCAGGGGCCTTCCTATTCGTCCCAGAATCTTGGTAGAGAAAAACACACTGGCTCCATTTCAAAATTAAAGAGACAGATGCTCCAAAGTGATCTTCCACTGACATCCAGTGCAGGTTGGATGTCCAGGCATGGTGCCAATACATCTCTTATTTAGGAAATGTGTGCTTGGACATCATCCTAACTTCCTGCAAAAGGATTGCACAGCTTGATCCCTTGCAGAAAAGAAACTGTAAGCACATAATTGACATTGTTGAGCGAGACTCACAAAGACATATCTATAACAGTGGTATATTCATAAAAATTATTTATTGAGAGCTACTGTAGGCCACAGACTGTGCTAATCCCCCTTGATACAATATTACTGACAAGAAGAGGCAAGAGCTTTGGGAGCTAGGTATTTCATTTCCCTGTTTTTAGAGGAGATAACAGACTCAGAGAGGTTATATGACCTGCCCACAGTTGCTCAGCTAGTAACTGGTGGAGTCTAGACTCTGGCCCAAGTATCTATAACAATATTTATTATAATAGTAAAAATAAAAGTAATAATGATATCAACAACAAAAAAACTAAGTGACCAGCCACTGTGCTTGAAATATAATAATTTAATCTTTATAACAATTCCATCCTTTAGGTACCACCATCCTTATTTTATAATTGAGGAAAATGGGCCTTGGGATCTTTTGAGTACCTTGCAAGATTACATAGCTAGTGAGTCGTTGTCTCACTCCCAAGCCTGTGCCCTTTACACAATTCAGCACTGCCATTCAAAGAAAAAACATAATTTATAGTCTCCCTAGGCAAGAATTTTGCCATTTCAATCAAGACCAGGCTGCCTTGTAAGGCAAGGATTTGTTTGATGGCGGGTGGACGAAGTGGACTGTTGGGGCTTGTCTGAGGAAAGGGCATGCAGTGAGGGATTTCCTCTGTCCAGAAGCTCCAACATTTGGTTTCATGTTGAAGGTGTTTACTTAGATGCTTCCGAGGATATTGAACAGCCCTACATTTCACTTCTGTGGTTTCGGAGCTCACAGCCCTAGTGAGGTAGATGACCATCAGATGCAAAGAACAAAGCATGGGCATGGGAGTCCAGTTCAGACCAGGGCTCACAAACCAGGGTCTTGCAGCCAGTGCCAGCGAACAGACAGATGGGTTTTATTTTACTAAGACAGCGTGTGAACAAAAATTGAAATGGCTAACAACTTACAAAAATCAAGAGATTTCACAAGAATATTTAGATTCCAAGCTTTTTTTGAAACAAACAAACAAAAAAAAACAAAAGATCTGGTGGCTCTGGGCTTACACACCTGCATGGTGCCAGTCAGGCCCTTTGAGAAGGATGGATACTCCTGTTTGCTACAATGACCTCTTCACTCATTTAGGTTATTTGGTCCATATGTAACTAAGTTTGCTACTCCTATTCCAGAGCCAGCTCTGCTACTAACTAGCTCGGGGAATATAAATAAATCTCTAAATCTTTCCAAAAGTAGGAGGGAATTGATGAGGTTAGTAGTTTTCAAACTACTTTTAAGCCATGGATGGCTTTCTGTTATTAAAACTTTCCTTGGAAACTCAAGCATCATATAGATAGAAGGGTATTTACACTGAGTGGAAAAAGCTGGAAGGCCAGCACCACCCTCACTCCACCCCTGGAAATATTCCTTAGAGATACTCTATAGAGGCCCCAGGTTCTCATCACCATAGATTTCAAGGCTCTGGACTGACTTGTAAGGCTGGCTCAAGGATGGGAGTGCAAGGGTTGGTAGATTTTCCTCTCTGGGATCTCCGTACTCACCATATTCATGATTATTTATTGGTCTCCCATCTCAATTCTTTTTTCTGTTTCTTTTCTTTTTGTTTTTGTTTTTGCTTTTTGTTTTTTCTTGAAAGGCCCAATTTGATGTGCACATCACCCAATCATATATTTCAATTTTTTAAAATCAAGCTATAATTTACTGCAGGAAAATTCGCCATTGATTTTACAGTTCTGTGAATTTTAACATATGTATACAATCAAGTGAATACCATTTCTACATGCCTGCTTGTAATCAATTCCCAGCCACTGGCGATCACTGAATCTGTTTTCTGTCCCTATACTTCTGCGTTTGCAAGAATGCCATAGAAATGGACTTATACAGAATGTAGCCTTTTGAATATAGCTTCTCTCATTTAGCATAATGCATTTTGAGATCTATCTATGCTGTTAGGAGTGTCAGTAGTTCTTTATTTTTTGTTGCTGAGTAGTATTCCAATCCATGGTAATACCATAGTTTTTCCATCCATTCACCAGCTGTTGGCCGTTAGGCCAATAGGAATAAAGCCATTATAAGCATCTGATATAGGTTTTTGTGTAAACGTAGGTTTTCATTTCACTTGAGTATTTACCTAGGAGTAGGATTGCCAGATTATGAATAGTATATGTCTAACTTTATAAATAATGTCAAATTGGTTACAAAAGTGGATGTACCATTTTGCATTCATATCAGCAATGTATGAGTTTCTGTTGCTCTGCATCCTCACATCTTTGGTATTGGCAGATTGTTTTGTTTGTTTGTCTTGCTGTTCCAGTAGGTGTGTAATAGTATCTCATTGTGGCTTTAATATGCGTTTCCCTAATAACTAATGATGTTGAATACTTTTTATGTACTTATTTGCCACCTATATATCTTCTGAGGTGAAGTGTCCATCCAAATCTTTTGCTCATCTTTTATTGGGCTGCTTGTTTTCTTATTATAGGTTCAAAAAGTTTTTTATATATTCAAGTCCTTTATTAGATATGGGATTTTGCAAAAATTCTCTCCCAGTCTATGGCTTCCCTTTTCATCCTCTTACAGTATCTTTAAAAGAGCAGCAGTTCTTAATTTTGATGAAATTCCATTTATCAATTTTTTTCCTTTCTGGATTGTGTTTTTGGTCTTATATTGAAGAATTATTTGCTTAAGTTCACAAAGATTTTCTTCTAAGTTTTCTCCTGGAATTTTTATAATTTTTAATTTTACCTTTAGGTGGATGATTCATTTTAAACTATATAGAGAGTTTTTTTATATATAAATTTGTATATAAGGTGTGAGTGGTGAAGCAGTGTCTTTTTGCACATAGATATAAATGTTCCAGTTCAAAACACTTTTCTTACTCCATCGAATTGCTTTTGCACCGTTGTAGAAAATAATTTGATCATATATGTATGGGTCTACTCCCGGACTCAATAATATTTTGAAAGGAAATATCTCCTACTTAAACATGAGATATTATATAAATATATAGCCCAGATTTCACTTTGTGGCAGAGAAAAGAAACCGAAAAAGGTCACCTTGTGGAACCTGAAACTTTCCGTAGTGTCTAAGAGTAACGAGGAACCTGTAGATTATAGACACAGAATTAGACCTCCCCCAGGCACTGGAAGATCTAGGTTCGAATACCACTTCTGCTACTAACTTCAAGAACTTTTGCAAGTAACTCATAATGGTCATCTCCCACAGTACTGAAAATGATCAGGTACACAGTTTAGCATAGTGCCAGAGACATAGTAAGTATACAAAAAATATAGAGTGCATTGATTACTAAAATATGATCTCTAAGATCCATTCTAGCTCTAAATTAAGAATCCAGCTAGGTACAGGATACTCAAGAGATCTAATTCTATGCCAAAATCTGATGCCGACTAGCTGTGTGGTTAAGCAGTAAGCAACAACTTTCTGAACCTCAATCTCCTTAAAATGGCGTAATTATGCCCCATCTGCCAAGCCAACCATAAAGGTGCTCGTGAAGATTAAATAAAATCTCTTCGTGAATGTATTTTAACAATGCATGTTGAGCTGAAGGAATATAAAAGGTCTTTATAATTATCTGGCTGCCTGAAAACAGAAGGTGAAGGGGTGTTTGAAATAACATCTGGGTAACAATTTGTTTTAATGGTTTGAAAAGCTTTAACTGAGTTCCTGCATACCAATTTAGGAAGAGTCCTAGACAGACCATTGGATTTGGAAAAATGGAGACTAAATATCTGTGCCAGACCAGTGAAGCGAGCTTGTGGTCTGCAGAAAGGGGCAAGGAATGAGACATGATGGTGGGTAAAGAAGGTATTATTAAAAGATAAACTGAGGCACATTAAAAATTTTTAAGTTTATTTGAGCAAACATCTATTCAAATCAGGCAACACCAAGCTAGAAGTGGTTAGGAGCACTCCACCGACAGAAGGTAGGGGAAAAGCTTTTATAAGAGGACACAGAAGCAAAACAAGGAAGTTATTTGATTGGCTGTAGCTTAAGTGGTTGCCTTATTTGGGAAAGTCTAGTTGGCTGTTTGTGATTGGTTTTCCTTAGGTTTCCATTTCTTAACCTTGAGGAATTTACAGGCTTAGGTTTTGGTTTGCATACATAGTAGATGAAGCAGTTTTTTCATACTTTAAACAAACAAGTAATAATTCCGACCAAAATGAAGGTAGTGATTTAAGTGCTGAACAGAGAAAATTCAGTAAAATTCTGCTCTCAGAGGCCTCATGGACTAGTTGTGTCGATAGGCAATTTCAACATGAGATCATTGGAGAGGAATATATCATGTTCACTGGAAGAAGGCAAAAGAATGTAACGACTGGAGGAAGCTTAGCAGGCATTCAACGTTGTATAAACTGATTCTCTAAGCTTTTTGGAGGAGGGTTTCTGAATGCACGGCATTGCTTCAACAAAGGTAATTATTTTCTCTTAATGTAATAAGATTCGTCTTATGTCATGACAAATATATGTTTTTTTTTGTTAAAAAATAAATATAAGGAAAAATAAGATAGTGCAAATCTTCCCAAATCATACTAAACAATACAAACATTTTATAAATATTAGAGTATCCTTCATATACAAATGATTATTTAGGGCATAATGTTTTGTACCCTGTCTTTTTCATTTTAGAGTATATGGTGATTCCTTTCACATTGGATATTTTCATGTCATTGTAGAAGTCACTGTAGTTTGCCCACAAAATTGCATTTTTTTTCTAGTTCGTGTTTACATGTGATTTGACAGGGGCCCAACTTTTCTGGAACATATCCTCACACTTAGAGGAGTTTTGTCAGTATTTCAGGAAAATTTCCATGAAGCAGTGTCTGCCTGAGGCAAATGTTTCCAGCCACAATAAATTACACAGCCACGAAAATATCAAGCACCTTCCAATGACTGCCTTTTAGCCTAACAAGGCAGGTTCAAATCCCTTAACTACACAATATTGGGTCACAGATGAGCCATTCCTGGGAGGCCCCGTCACTGGTTATAATACTAATACATCTAGGAAATAGGGATGGTTCATTTGTTCAATCATCAGTTTTTCATCCATTCATTCCTTCATCCATTCACTCATTGACTCAACAAATATTTAAGAAGTGCTCTCCACAATTCTGGTCCTGTTAAAACACATCTTGGAGATTATTCTTCATCGATACATGCCCATCTAGCTCATTCTTTTTAGTACATAATATGCTATTTAGTTTTAGGGCTGTCATACAATATTTTTAACTAGTTTCTTATTAGTAATTGTAGAACAAGCTGGAGAGTTGTTTACTACCTGTTTATTTTCCCTCTAACCAGACAATTAAACTATATTTTCTACGTTCACTTATGGGTGGGTACAGCCATGTTAGTGATATCTGGCTGCTGGAATGTAGGCAGTTATTGACATTTCTTTTGATATGTGAACTGCCCATTTATGCCATTTTTCAGCTTTGCACTTGAGATTTTGGTCATTTTCTCAGTGATTTGTAAGAAATTTTAAAACATCTTAATGTTTATACATCATAAAAATGAACTCCTCTCTCTTTATGTGCTGCAAACAGCTCTCTAATTTTTTGTTCATTTTTTGACTGCATATAGCTTTACCACAAAGAAATCCTTTCAAATTGTTATCTAGTAAAATTTATATTTTTTATTTCAAGGACTTTGGGTTACATTTTCTATATTATAAAGGTCTTCCCCTATTTTCTAATAATACTCTTGTGACTGTCATGTTTAAATTCAAAAGCTTAATGCATCAGAAATGACTTTTAGGTAAATGTGGGCTAGGAGATACAGCTGAATCTTTTTTTTTAAGCAAATTACTAATTAGTTGTACAAACACCCCTAATTAAATAGTCTCTTCTCTATTGATTTGAAATGCTTTCTTTATCATCTACTATGTTGCCACATATATGTAGCCTGTTGATAAACTCCCTATTTCATGTAATTGAACAACTGTCTCTAGATTCATGGACCAGAACAAAACATTTAAATTTATTACAATCTTGTAACACACCCAAATACTGATTAGGCTTCGATTCTCTCCATTGCCACCGTGCTGCCTTCTGCTGCTGTCTATTCTCAATTTTCCACCTACTTGTAAGGAAACAATGAATTAATATTTTTATTGTATTCATATTTAACTCATAGATTACCAAAATCATATATCAATAGAGAACTGAAACATTTATATCGTTGTCTTTTTTAAGAAAAATTCTGCGTAAATTATTTATAATATATCAGTCCCTTGAAAATTCTGTTTCTAATTTTTAAAAACAGATTTTCATTTTTCTCTTCTAAGTGTACAATCATTTCACATGACGCTTTTGTCTTCTTTCCAATCTTTGAAGTTATTTCTTCATCTTGACAAGTGTTATTGATTGCTCCTTTCTAGAAGAAAGTTAAATAATGGTGAGCTAGAAGTCAACTTTGTCTTTTAGCAAAAGCAAATTTTCCTAATGTCTGATTTTAGCAAGTGATGTTCTTTTTCTGTTTGATTCAAACAGTACTGTATCTGGAAAATCTTGTTCAAGTTATTAATCTGGAGGTATTCATTCTTTGGGCTCAGGATTAATGGGGTTTTCCTTTTGTTTCTTTTTTATCCTTTTGTCACTTTTGGTTCCTTTTGCTACGTTCTGGGGAGAGAAAATATGTAAACATGCATTTACTCTGCACATTTTGTGAAGTCCAAGTCCCTTCGTAAACCTGTTTGAAGCATTTCATTATTCCTGACATCTTTTACAAGAAATAATTAGATGGATGGCTCACAGATTGTTTTGGGATCCCAAACAGGAAGCACATTCGTGTTTAAAGCTGAAATCACCCACGTAATTATATTTATGTCAGCCTGCAAGCAGAGAGTTTCTTAATTATTATTATTGATGACTTCTACAGAGGATTTCCTGAGAAGTCCACATATGTTCTGAATCAATTGCATTGTCTCCAGTTAGTCCCAAAATACCATGACTGAACTCAAATCAGGGAGCCTAGGTAGAGGCTGACTTCACGGCTAATTAATCTCCTGCAGGGGAAGGCAAGTGACTCACATGGTGACAAGACCGAGAGGTGGTGCTTGGCCAGCAGGAGCCTCAGGCATATGCTTTCTCCTTGTCAAAGAAGCCAAGAAGAGACAACACAGACCCTGGGAACTTTCTGACTCTCAGTGGGAAAGAAACAGGAGGCATTTTGGTTTCTCTTATGAGAAGATACCAAGATATGGCCCATGACTTCTATGCCTGAGAAAAGCAACCCGAAGGCCCTGTAGAACATGGGGCTGCCTGCATCTTGAGGGTTCCTGTAATAGAAAGTTAATTTAGGACTTGAAAACCGGGAAACATCAAATGCCCAGGAAACCAAGGCTTTGCACTAGATGAGCTGCAGGGAGTGTAAAGGAACCAAGACACAGCTTCTTTTTTCATTGAGTTTCCAGTTCAGTTGGCGAGAAGAAGATAGTTCAATTCAAGCCAAAGAATTCTTGTTAAGGATTCCCTAAGAGACTCATCACAAGTGTAGAGACGTGAAAAAGACACAAGCATATGAACCTGAACAAGACGCAGAATAAGACACGTCTGTATTAGAATCCAGGAGATGGAAGTGATAACAGACAATTACAAAACAGTGTAACAAGTGCAAGGATTGCAGTGATGAAAGAATAGTGTGAAAACACACAAGCCAGATAACTCGGTTTAATGGAGAAATTAAATGTTTCACAAAAAGAGGTGGCACATGGAATGCCTTGAAGGATGTGTGAGAGTTAGCTAGGCATGGAGGGTCAAACAGATTTTCTAGATTGAGGGAATGTAAACACAGTAACAAAAGGTAATGCTTATTAGGATCTCACTGCAGGCTAGCCAATAAGCATTTTGACATATAGCAACGCGTTTCACCCACACCACAGCCCAGCTGCAGAGTGATTTGAAGTCAACTGCAAGGAGTTCATCACGGTTACTGTGTGAATTGGGAGGTGAAGGGATGGATGCTGGAGATGGGGCAAATGTTGGTAGGACTCAGACCATTAGCAAATACTGGGGTTCACATGCATGACAATATAACACACAATACTCAAGAATATGCACAAGGATCAATGAAGTACTCTAATAATGCAGATGCTTACTCAGGAATTTTCTTGCTTGTAAGATGGGAAAGATAATCGCCTTTCCCCTGTCTACTTAATGAGATTATTTTGAGAATTAAAATTGAGCCTATAAACATTAAAGTACTTCATTAGCTATCAGCTCCTATGCAAAGGTTGTTTCTTATGATTTGTAGAGGAGGATAAAGGGCAAGAAGAATTCATATTCCTAGGCTGTGTTGTTTATGGGGAGAACTACATGGTATCCAGATACCCCAAGAAGTTGGCCTTATCCCAAAAAGTTTGGCTTTAGCCTGCACTCCCTCTGAAGGGAAAAAGAAGTGTTGGTCCTGTTCAGGTTTCAGGATCTTTCTCTCTGAGGATAGTGCAAGGAACTTACATAGTTCAATTTGGTTTTTTCTTTTAAATATAAATGCAGGGTAGGCAAGCAATGAATCCCTTTCAATTTGGAAAGAAAAATCAGCACTCACAGGAAGAACTGCCAGCAAGTGATTATAAGGTTTCTAGACACAACTCTGTCAATCAATTAGCAAAATGGATTACCATGCCTCGTATTGGTTTGGCAGTGTGTAGCTCACAGAATTCTTCTCCAGACATTCCTCCCCTGGTCAATGGTCAAACTAACTTTTATTGAGGGTCTATAATGTGTGAGGTGTTGTACACAAATTATCTGCAATTCATGCAACAACCCTGTCAACAAGGTCACATCCCCAGAAAGGAGCAGAGCTAGGATTCAAAGTCATGTCTGCCTAACTTCAAAATCCATTTTCTTTCTACCAAACCACATTGTTTTGCAGACTTACAAAGAACATGGTTCCAAAATAGAAGTCAAAATAACCAAGAATTTTGTTCTCTTTCTGCTTCTTTCCAGGTAAGATTTTGGATGAGGCTATCCAATGTCCTGGGTCATAATTTTCTTATGTCTACCATGAGGGGTTTGCTCATAATTATCTTTAATATTGCTTTTCCTTCCAACAATCTATGAGCTCTTGGTTCATATTATGTGCATCAGTGCTGAAAGGATGCAACTCTGCTCCCCACGCCTCTCCTCCAGCCAGCCAATCAGCTGAATCAAGCCTGGCAACCAGCAAGGTGACAATGTCACAGCCCGGTCCCCCTGAAACCCAAAATGAGAACCTCAGCTAAGATTTTCCATATGTCCTCACCCACAAGGGATACGAGAAAAACAAACACAATCTAAGGAAAACTCAGCACATTAACTCTGCACCTGATTGGGAAATGTACAGAGTTAGTTTTTAGATTCCTTTCAAATGAGACTGAGTGGCTGACAGCCAGAAAACTAAAATCTTAAGCAGACATAAGATGGAGAAGACAGACCTGGAAAAAACTGGAGCAAAAATATTTGCAAATGAGATTTGGGAACAGCATCTGAAGAAAAGATGAGACACACATATAAACTCTTCTGCACAAATAGGTATCTCATATAGAAAACCTAAGAATTGCTCATATTCACGCAACACCTCCTCTTCCAAAAAGTTCAAAAGGCGGACTCCAAATGCAACTTCAGTGAATTCTAATAAAGAAGGGATGCACTGACCTGGAATTCACTCCTCTCAGGGGCATTACTATCCAGAGGAAATGCTTTCAGCATGAACATTCTGCATGCACTAAATTGCAGTAAGATCCAGGATCGCTGTGCTCAAAAGGGAAGCCCTTTTAGCAAAGACTTCTCAGAAAAGTTGTTTCTTTCTCTCCCATCTTCAAGTCCTTTTCTCCTCAAAGTCAAATGCTACAAGGAGCTCTTCCACCTCATGGCTCAAGTGGTGACCACTAAAAGGGAGGAAAACTCATTTCAATATGTACTGAAGGAGAAATAAGTCTTGAGGCTTTACTATCCTACCTCTCATAGAGTTTTATTTTCTCAACTCACTGTAACAGAGCCTAGAAATTAGAGGACAATTTGAGATCTAAAATTTTAAAGGTATATTACGGAGGAAGGGAAACACTAACTGAGCATTTGCTGTATGTCAGGCGTCCTATCAGGTGTTTGCTGAAGTCATCATACAATTTTATGCGGTGGGTACTGTGCTCATGCTTTCTAGGTGAAGAACCCCAGGCTCAGAGAACTTCATGTGACTAGTTCAAGTCTAAACCTTTTATGATATCACCATCCTTATTGTGTAGTTCTGGATTAAATGATGATTGAATCTTTCATTGTATCATCAATAACTTGTGCTTTGGCAAAACTGGAATTCCTAGCAGTTCCCTGAGTTGGTCCTTCTCTTTCATGCCCTCATGATCTTTGTAAATGTTTTCACCTTTGGTTGAACAAGCCCTTCCTGGATAGCTTCGCCCTCCCTCTCAATACCTCTGATGAACCTGTGCTGACTCCTCCAGAGGAAATGAGAGTCTTCCTCCCTGTGCTCCGCCTTCCTGAATTCATTATACAAGATACAAAACGGCATTGACATTATCCGTTATTGTGTCCACAACCCAATAACAACTAAATCCTTTGAGGGCAGGACTGTGTTTTTTTATTTCCATAGCTCTGGGGCAGCTCGTGTGAAGTAAGCACCCATTGTAATTTTGTGATGGGGAGGAGGGGAGGTTAGGAAGAGAAAAGAAGAGAGGGAGGAAGGTTGGGAGGACAAAACAAAGAGGTGTTGAAGGAAAATTGAGAGGAGAGAGGGAGGAGGAGAGGGAAGAAGGGAAAGAGGAGGAAAAGAGGAGAAGAAAAGAGACAAAAGGAGGGAAAGAGAAAAGACAAAAGAGAAGAAAAGGAAGGAGAGAAGGGAAGAAAAGAGAGGAGGAGAGAAGGAAGGAAGTTATGTTAATTATCAATTAAAGCATAATAAATTATCCCAAAACTAAGTGGCTAACAATGAGTACTTATTTTCTCATCGTCTGGTTCAGGAATTCAAAAGCGGCTTAGCTTGGTAGTCTTCGCTCAGTCTCTCAAGAGGGGTCAGTCAAAGTGTCCACTGGAAGTGTAGTCATTTGAAGGCTCAGCTGTGGATGGAGGATCCATTTCCAGGATGGCTCACTCTCATGGCTGACAAGTAGGTGTTGACCTCCAGAAGGAGACCTCAGTTCTTCACCACATGGACCTCTCAGCAGGGGTACTTGAAAATCCTCATCATAGAGCTGGTGATTTCTCCACAAAGCAAGTGATCCAAGAAAGAAAAGAAGAAGGAAGCCACAAAGCGTTTTGTGACCCAGCATTGGAATTCACATACTATAATTTCTATAATATCCTATTGGTTATGCAGATCAGCCCTATTCATTATTGTGAGAAAATATTACACAAGGGCAGTAGGCAGGGATCATTGGGGGCCATCTTGGAGAAATGGTTAATTTAAACAGAGTCTGTGATCATCCCAAAACACTACAATGCCAATACAATCATATGCTTGTAGTTCCTTCAAAAACATCCCGAGATGAAGATATAGAAGGGGACCATAGTTTTTGAAGGAAAGTAAAATATAAGTTACAAAGAAATGGATAAATGAATGCTAAGCTTGTTGTAACGTCCCTAATAAACTAGAGTTTATTCACCTGATCAGTTTCTCTCGTTCCCAGAATAACTTCTAGACTCTCTTTATGGATGAAAAATCTTGCAGTACCACTACAGAAAACTAGCATGGTGGGAAATAAACAAGCACATTCTTTGGAGCAGGCGATGCTCAACTTGACTCTTGATTCAATGACCTATTGACTGAGTTATCTGGCTAAATTTCCCAAGTTTCCCTCAGCCTCAGTACTTTATAAATGGAGTCTAATACTGCCTATAGGGAAGTTTCGAGATTGTGCATCATAGCACCTGTTAAATGTTTTGAGAAATTTCTGAAACTTAACAGGTGCTATTTGTTTCACTCTTTCCCTTCTTTCAGATGAAAAATGGAAACAAAATCCATACAGTTAGAGTTCTTGTCAATCTCAATGACAAACATCTAGGTATTTGAGAATATCTGGGTGCTTAAGATCATCGAAGTTGGAGCATTCAGGATCATTACATTTATTTACTTTTTTTAGGTGATTTTGGAATTTCGTCAAGACAATTTCATAATACCAACTCAGAAAGGACAGGAATGATAGTAATAGTGAAAAGCCAAGGCAATCTTGAACTTGAGAGTTTCAGAGGCCTTTGTGATCATAGCATGCTGCTTCTCAATGCTGGCGCTATCACGCTAATGCCACGGGGGAGCTATTAAAAACACCTATGGGTAATCCCCTTTCCAAGAAGTTAGGATTGGATTTTCCTGGGGGTGGTTTTCCAGAGCTCCCCTGATGATTTTAGTGGTCAGCCAGCTGGAGAAGCACGGATCCAACACAACTCTCTCACAGAACACACAAAAACACTGAGGTCAGTGATTCCAAACTTTTCCCAAAGCCACCCTTACGTGTATTTATTATTTTAAGTTACATGTATTTGACCAACAATAATTGAAGTTCTGCTAAAAACTAAATGCTAGCTAATACTAGTTGATGCTTCCTAACATTTCATAGTTGACTAAAGCATGTTCAGTTTCATGAATTCCCTTGATCTTCAAAACTAACTTTATAATATAAATTGAAGTGAATATTAACTCGATTTCATAATGAGCAACCTGAGGCTTAAGGAGACAAGGCAAATGTTGCCAGGAATGCAGCAAAAAAGCAGCAGAGGCAGGACTCCACAGCAAGGCTTCCGACTCTAAATTCTCTGTTTCTTTCTTTGTACACATATACACGCACACAACAGGTGCTGTTCAGTTTTGGCAATAGATAGTCTCTCCCCTCTCACAAGTCCTGATACAAAATGAAATGGTTTGAACTGCAGTGAGGAGAGGCCAAGAGTTCCAAAGTCGAGGGCTATACAACGGCGATTAAAGACCGGCCTCGTATTTGGAAAGTGAGTTTCTTTATTTGAGCCTACGTTAACAATCCTGTAACCCAGGGCCCTTTGCATTCAGGGTTTGGGGAGAGAATAGTTTTGGCTGCACATTATTTCATTCAGTCCCTCCAAAGTCTCCAGGAGAGAAGTTTTCCTCACCTCTTCCAGCTTCTGGTGGCTCCAGGCATTCCTCGGTTTAAGCCGTACCACTCCAATCTCTCTCTCTGTCTCACATGGCCTCCTTTCTTCTCTGTCATGTCTTCTCTTCTCCTCTTCTGTCTCTCATAAGGACACTAGTCACTCGATTTAGGGCCTACCCACGTAATCCAGGGTAAACTCATCTCAAGGATCTATCTACAAAGACACTTTTTCTAAATAAGGTCACATTCACAGGTTCTGGGTGGACGTATCTTTTGAGGGGCCACCATTCAACCCACTGCAGATGTATTTTATTATTACAAGTTGCTTTTTCTGTTTTCTGCCTGGCTATTGCTGGTGTGTAGAAAACTTCTTCATTATTTGAAGATTTAATTAAACCTAGCCTTCTTTCTGAGCTCTTTTTAGTCCTTATTGTCTTTTAAATGATGCTTAGAGTTTCTAGAGAGACAATCGCATCATCTGCATAAATGATAATTTTGTACCCTCTTTTTCAATTCATAACTGCAATTGACATTCATGCTTTTGAGACATGGTTCTCAAACCGCAAATTATCTTAAGAGCTGGTGTAGGAGTTATTGCTAACAGTTAAAGGAAGTCAAATTTGCCAAAGCATAGGAACAAAGTAAGAATGTCAGGGCAATTCAGGTCACAGACTTAAAGAACCATAATGTCTTCAAAACTATTTAATTTCTTCCTTTGATTTTGCCAGTGCATATTACCAAGACTCAGATACCTGAAGATACTTGCCCAAGGTCACTCCACAGACAGACTATTAACACACAAATAAATCTCCTCTCTTTTCAATCTATAATAGCCAAAATGATATTTTAAACATGAAGATGTGTAACCGTGTTATTCACTTAAAAAGCTTCAGTGAGTGTCGTTTTTAGGGCAATGCCTAATGTGACCTGCGCAGCCCCGAGTGATCTGGTCCTGCCTGTCCCTGAGGCCTCGCTTTATGTCTCTTTTATAGGTTTCCCTCTGTTCTGGGCACCCTTTCCCGAATCTGCCAAGCTGGTCTCAGGGCTTTCACACGTGCTTTTCTTTCTGGCTGGAGAAACCTCCCTTTGCACACTCCTGCCCTTTCTCCTGGTTAGCCCCTCTTCTCTGTTTAACCCTTATCGCCCTAAAGAAGATTGGTGTCACTTTCTACCCTAGGTTAGATTAAAGCCTATGCTTTTGTTCTCATTGGAAATCTAAAGTTCATTCGCATCATGTATAACAACAGCAATTAATTAATGTCTTATATATAATTTATTTGTTCAATGTCTGTCTTCCCCATTAGTTTGTAAACTGAATGAAAGGCAAAACCAAACTTACTCATTATTAGATCCTACACTTTGCACAGGCTTCATATGAGTATTCAGCTCATAGTATTCATTGAATTGTAAAACCTGAAGAATGAATGAAGCATTCGTATTTCTGCTTGTCCTCCGACACTATAGCCTCTCATTCTTCAGTCCTTCAAAATGCTTTATTTGCTCCTTTTTCTGCCATTGCTCTGTATTTCCCAAGCCCCTTTTTTCTCATCTCCAACCACCTACGGCAGTGGTTATTTTAGAAAAACACAATGCTTAAACAGCATCAAATAATCATTTTAAGCGCTTAAAAGCATCAGAAAGATTGTGTAAAAGATAGTGTGGGCACAATCTATTATGATTCAGAATATATCTAAAATGGTCCTTTTCTGGTGAGCTGTATTTATGCCATAAAGAGAATAATAAACCTAATAGCTAGCATGTATGAAACTTCGGCTTTACGAGAGGCCCTTATTCTCAAAACCCCCTTCCTTCTCAGACCTAAAGGATCTCATCTCTCCTGAGTGTAGCATAAATTGAGGAACCAAACAACATAATTCCTTCCATTGTTCTGAAAAGCTTTGTAGGGCATGAGCCATCTTCTAAAACTGACCTAAAGCAGAAAGGTTCCCCCAAATGAGAATATTCAGCCACCTTACAATTAGCCCAATTACATATTGTTCCTGTTTCCTATTTATCCACATAAAAACTAATAATAAAATACAACAAAGCAGTTTTTCATGAAGGCAATAGAGTACTGTAATTACTTCACTAGGAGCCTGCCAAATTATTTTCAGGGAGTGTAGAAAATGGCTACATTTTCAGCATCTCTCACATAGCATTAACTTTCAGGCACAAATTGCATGGCATGAAGGAAAACAAATGCCCATTCCAAACATCGGGTTTTTATCCTCTTGCAATGTGTGGAAAATGTACCCATGATGAGTCCCCGAGGGTGAAAGCACTCTTCCTTTTTATCGGTAACTTTTTAAACTGTATGGTGATTACTGAATAGCACCAGATTTCTGACGCAGAAAGTTACGCACAGCGCTTCTTCTTTGTGAACTTATAATATATTTATATATTATATAACCCAACGATCATATGGGATATATTAACAAGTATTAACAATTCCTCATTATGCTGTACTGGTCATGTTCCACATGGAGGGAGTCTCCTCCTTATAAACGCATAATATAAAAGAGGGAAAGACAAAATGGAATATAGCCTATCCAATGGACCCAGATGGGGAGGGAACAAAACTATGTCATATGGTCAAAAGTTAAAGGAAGGGACCGGAGGGGAGGTGTGTAATCTGGATCTGACAGGTGGAGACCTGAGAGCTGCCTGCTCACATCTAGAAGATGGTCGTGTTGAAGAGGGTTAGGATCTTTGTTTCCAATGCCTGATGGAGAAAAGGACCTGATGGATAAAACCTGTAGGAACACAAACTTCAGTTTTCCTTGAGGAAAAGTATTCTTAAAGGTAATGCTCTTAAAAATTTAATGGGTGGCTCAAAAGCATGGGGATAGGACCACTCTCCTGCCCCCATCTCCCAGCACTGACAGAGACTGACAGTGTGAGCAGCCCTTTGCTAGACCTTTCTTAGAGGAGCTGTAAGTTCCCTACAGAAGGATGGTCTGTATCAGTGATTTTCAAACCATAGCCTATCAGGACAGAAGAACCATACGAGGAGGCAGGCATCTGGGTCTCTTGGTTTTGTTTGTTTGCTTGAATCTTTCCCATTACTTATGAATTTTCAGAGTAGTGTTTATGCTCAAGCAACTTTCTGTGGTCACCACTGAGGATTGTTGATTTTGTTTTGTGTTTGTGTTGGTTTTTAGTATCATTTGCAACTTGTAGATTATGATGTATTTGATGTGTTTTAATGCATTGAAGTCATTCTTCTTTTTTTTTTTTTTTTTGAGGAAGATTAGCCCTGAGCTAACATCCATGCCCATCTTCCTCTACTTTCTATGGGGGACGCCTACCACAGCATGGCTTGCCAAGCAGTGCCATGTCTGCACCTGGGATCCCAACCAGTGAACCCCAGGCTGCCAAATCGGAACGTGTGAACTTAACCACTGTGCCACCGGGCTGGCCCCATGAAGTCATTATTCTTTTTGATTCCCAAATGTCCCATTTTAGGCCAGTGAGAGCTCCTTCAAATAGTCCCCTGTGTCCTTTCGATGTGACACCATTAGAGCCTCTTTATTCTGGCACAAGGTGTCCCAGGCTCATCTGGTATGTTCCCTGTCTCAGACTGAGATCAGCCATTTCTCTGAGGACCCTTGGTTCTTTTTAGCCAGGAGAGGATTTAGTGAAGCAGAGCAGATCCATTTACATATACTTTCTATATAGGAGTTTGGGTTAGAATTCATTTGAAAATAAAGCAAAGCTTTGCTAAAAAAAATGGTTTAAAAAAAATAGTTATCTAGGGGCTGGCCCCGTGGCCGAGTGGTTAAGTTCGCGCGCTCCGCTGCAGGCGGCCCAGTGTTTCATTGGTTCAAATCCTGGGCGCAGACATGGCGCTGCTCATCGAACCACGCTGAGGCAGCGTCCCACATGCCACAGCTAGAAGGACCCACAACGAAGAATATACAACTATGTACGGGGGACTTTGGGAAGAAAAAGGAAAAAAAAAATAAAATCTTAAAAAAAAATAGTTTTTATCTAGATAATTTTTTAAATCACTTCCTTTTTGAGTGCCTCGAAATGCACTTAATTCCAGAAATAGGAATTCAACATTTTGCTGGACACAGATTTCTTTTGGACCTAGAAATTTGGTTTCAGGAGTTTGCAGCTCACAATAGTTTGCTATATTACACTTGGGAAAACTCTCAGTTGCTAAACAAATTTTTTCAGAATATTGAAAATTTGTGGATTTGAGACAAGATTGAAATAGCTAACCTATTTCTTTTGGCTAACACAGTTCTCGTTGCTTTTTGAAAAACGCTTTCATTATAATATAGTTCATACAAGCATAGAATTACATAAAATAACAAAATAATATCTGTGGAGCCAGCATCAAAAGTTTTAATATTTTGCCATATTTGTTTAATTTTCTTAAAGTTATAAAACATAGCAGATGTACTTGGATTCCCAGGATATTCTCTCCTTCATGCCTTCTCCAACTGAACAGAGTGCATCGTTATCCTCAATTTTGTGTTTCTCATTCCTGTGAATTTTTTTAATACTGACCTTACATATCTGAAGTTATGTTGCATGTTTTAAACTGTATTTACATTGTATCATATGGTACATATTATTCTTCAGTTTGCTTTTGCTTTGTTTTGGATGAACATTGTTTTTGAAATACAGCCTGCAAATACAGGTAGTTCTGTTTTGTTTGTGTTAACTGCTGTATTGTATTCCATTCTGTGAAAATACCACAATTTATAATAGTGCTATTAATGGTATCACGTTAAAGACGATTTAGGTTGTTTTCAACTTGTGTTATTACGAACACTGCTACAACACACATGCATTTTTTTTTCTGCTTTATTTCCCAAACCCCCCTGATACATAGTTGTATATCTTAGTTGCAGGTCCTTCTAGTTGTAGGAACAACACACATTCTTAAACCTGGGTCCCTGTGCGCTTGTGGAGAGCTTCTCCAGGTTGCACCCATAGGAGAGAAATTCCTGTGTCGCGTGACACACACATCCTCAACTTCACCGGATATTATAGAATTGTTCCCAGACTAGTGACATCATTTTTCACTCCCACCAAAGATGGAAGAGTTCCACACGGTGACATCCTTACAAATATCTGCTCTTTTAATACTTTTAAAATATTGTCATTCTAACTGGTATAAAATATCTTATATTGATTGGAAGTAATATGATTACTACTGAAGTTGAGGACATTTTCATACATTTGTTCTGTGCTTAGATTTGTTGTCTGTATCTGGCTCATATCCTTTGCACATTGTTCTATTTCTTTGTTTTTATCTTACTGATTTGTAGATTTCCATATTTCGTACTAGTCATTTGTTGGTTTTGTTCCCAATCGGTTATGTTGGTAAATAGGAATGCTATTGCTTTTTTACATGACTATCATATACTTAGAAAACTCCTTGAAATTTCTTATGATTTCTAACAATTTACACATTTTCTTATATTTGTTTTATGCTAACAGTTACATTATCTTCAGTTTAGGACAGTTTTTGTCTTTTCGTTTCTAACTCATGTACCTCTTATTTGTAAAAGTCTCCTATGGAACAGTCAGGAAACATGAGTAGAAAGTTAAAAATAATTGAAAACAATTAGCACCCCAAACATAGCAGATAGATGCTTTTTTATTGTTTCCTTTTTTTCTATTCAATGCATTTTTGCCATTTTATTATATTCCTATATTTCTTAAATTTCCTTTAAATTTACTCTGTTTACCCAATTGAATAAATATTGGATTTAAATCCTCATTATTTATATGTATTTCTTCTAGTTTATAAATAAATGTCTTTAGGCTTTAAATTTACCGTTAAGTACCACTTTAGCTGTATGTTATATTATACTTTTATTGGTATTCCGTTCTGCCTTGATCGTACGGTGGTATATGCTGCCGTGAATCAGATTTTCTCATAGACATGTATCTGTTTATAGGGTCTACTTCAATCTAATTGACTACCTTGAGGCATATCACATTGATACACTTACTATAGCTTTACAGTCAATTTTGATATCATTGAGGAAAATTCCCCCAAACTTGTTATTTTCAAAATTATGTTAATGGCCATCATGGCTCTTCTATGTAGATTTTAAAGACAACATATCAAATTCTGCAGAAAAATTGATCTTGAGCTTTATTTACAAATCAATTCAGAGCAAATGACATGTTTACAGTATTTCTTGCTATCTACAGATAGGGTCTTGATATTTTTTGGTGCTTTTATAATAGTATATATTATATATATTTTATTTTTGAACTGTCTGTGGCTGGTATTTAAAAATATGATTGCATTTTGTTTATTAATAATCAATATAGAAAGTTTGCTAAACATTCTGAATTCTAAAAGTGCATATAACCTAGATGTTTTACATAAACATTATTATTTACATGTAAATCAGTTTTGTTTCTTCATTTCTTCTTTTATAATACTATGACTTTTTTCACTGTCTAGACTGACTTAGAAGTTAAATTGACTAAAAATCAGGATAATAGAAATACTCATTTACTTTCTGGCATTCAAGGTAGTTCTGATGTTTCACTGTTAAATATTACCTGTGCTGTAGAGTTTTGGAGTATATTCTTTGTCAAGTAAAGCAATTCTCCTTTTATTTCTAAATTTTTAAGAGCTTTAAAAAATCATGAATGGGCTCTGAATTTCACCAAAGGATATTTTGTTATCTATGTAGATTATTATACTTTCTCTTTCTTTATTAGTTTGTCAATAAATTTTTTAATATTAAGCCATTCTTCAAGTCCTGGGAAACATATATTTTCATTGATTTTTTTATATCATTATATCTATCATTACAGTGAAATTCTCCTATATTGACCTTGTTCACTCTTTCCTTTACTTGTTTGATAACTAAGTTATATTGGTGACACAAATAAGGATATGAGATTACAATTATCTAATTGTTGCAATTCTTGCATGGGTGTGTGTGTGTGAACTCACTTGTAACCAATCTAGTGTTCTCATTTGGAGAACTTTTAAATTAATCATTGATTTCTTTAGTGGTCACTAGGATATTTATGGTTTTCTTTTCTTCTTGAGTCAATTTTGGAAATTTATATTTCTAGAAAATGGTCTTGCTTGCTGTTCTCTGGGAACCTTGGATGTCATTTGTGATCTTTTACTATTTTGGAAAATTCTTGGCCGTTATGTCCTCACATATTTAGTTTTTCCCTGCTCTCTCTCTTCTTCTGGGAATTACTCATATGTTAAACCATTTTATCTTGTTCTACAGCTTTTGTATTCCCGTTTCTATTTTCTTATTTACTTTTTTTTCTTTGTGCATTTGTGTTTCTATTGAACTGTCTTCAAAATCTTCATGCAAAGAATATGCTTTGCAAAGATATATTTCTTTCCTCTATTGATGTTAGGCTTGGCCGCATACCTTACTTTGGCAACAGAATGTGAGTGGAAGCGTCAATTACCAGTTCTGAGCTGAGGCCTTAAGAGACATAAACTGTTTCTGCTTGTCCGTTTGGGGCTATGAAAAGAACATACCCTGGGGAGCCTGGTGTTGACCTCTATCCATGGTCTGGAGATAAGTCCATCCAATCCCAAACCTAGGTCGACCAAAACCCAGCTGTCCTGCACTTATATGAGCCACAAATAATGCTTGTTGCTGTATGACACAATAGTTTTTGGTAGTTTTCTACTTTTAGAATTATGTGAAAATCACTAACTGATACATTGGATCATCGGTTATGCATTTGTTCAACTTTAGGAATTACTGCTAAAAGATTTCCCAAATTCTTGTATAAGTTTATACATTTACCAGCAGTGTAACTGCTCAACGTGTTTACCAAAACTTGGAGTTGTCAGTCATGTTAATTTTAGTCTTTCTGGTGAAAAGACTTTCTGCCGAAAAGAATTCCTTTTTATTAAACCCACAAAATATGAGAGTATTTATGTAATTGATTTTTTAAAGTCAGCTTTTAAAATTTAATATATTCTACTAAAATAATAACATCAGTAAATAAACATTTTGAAAATCAGGCAGGTATCACTCTGCATCTGGAAGGAAATTAAGTGAAGTATTCTTCATGGTAGAAGGGAGACAACTGCTGATGTCCATGGCTGAAGAATTCAAGGACAACTTGGAAATTTCTAAAGCTGTTTCCAAAAAATCAATGGCAACAGGTTGGGACACACCTACTTCAACAGAGTCCAGTGTCAATATTACATGGGTTTTCTTAATTGGGATTGAGCTGCAACTGGACGGTATGACATTCTTGTCTTTAGCCTTGAAGGAAAAGAGAAAGTCTTTTTGTTGCACTGGTATGAAGTAACTCTGAAGCAGGGCTCCCTTTAAGTGCATTATTATAGTAGTCATGCACAGGAGTGAGTTCATTACCGTAGTAAAAAGACAAAAAATACAGGTTTCATGGTCGTCTTATTTGGTTGATTTTGTTAATTGGATAAAATGAGGGATAAATACAAGCATGATTTGTTTAACAAAATTCCTATGTACACAAGAATGCAAAATATAAAATGATCTGAATTAGACCCTGATCACCAAGCACATAAAATTGAAGTTAGGCATGTGTTAACTCGGTTCCTTCCACTTCTTCAGTGTTCCAATGAGGAGCTCTCTATCTACTGCCAGTGCTAGGACATTTCATCAAATGGAAAGAAGCCTGGGAAAGGCAAGCAATTCTGATAATGAGCTCCTACAGCCTGTATTAGGGGCTGCCTTAAGAAGGGAAACATCATTCTGGTGAAAATCTTTGGGGCAAGTTAAGCACCTAGTCGCCACCTTACGTGCTTAAATTAGATTGACTTCAGCTGTTCCTGGAAAGAATTCAGCACAGTCACTCACGTTTTGGTTCTCTTCTACACAGCTCTATTCAGAGACACACTACATGAGGCATGTTTAGAAATAAAGAAGCACTTTGACCTGGAATTTATATTCTTCCAAGTAACCTGTTGGTCTTGTAGATAAAGGAAGTCCGCAGATGGTAAATGTACATTTGTTAACGGTGAGTGCTAGGGACTAAAATGTGTCCTAACCTAAATCCATAAGTTGAAACTCTAACCCCCAATGTAACTACATTTGGAGATAGAGTCTTTAGGAGGTTATTAAGGTTAAATGAGGTCATAGGAGTGGAGCCCCAATCTGATAGGACTGTGGCCTTATAAGAAGACTTCAGAGAGAAAGAGAGGTCCCCCCACAGCTCTCTCTCTCCATGTGAGGACTCAGGGAGAAAGTAAGTATCTACAAAGCAGAAAGAGAATTCTCACCAGAAACTGAACTCTGCCAGACCTTGCTCTTGGACTTTCCAGCCCCCAGAACTGACAGAAAGATAGGTTCCTGTTGTTTAAGCCACCTTGCCTATGGGATTTTGTTATGGCAGCCCAAGCTACTAATACAGTGAGTCTAAGGGATGCTGCAGAGATGGTGCCGATGTGTAGAGTGCTGCCAGCTCATCCACTTATCCTTGCACATCTGAACACGGCAGTAGATGAGGCACACCACGCTGTTAAATTGTTTAAACTTGGACTTGACACATGTGATGAGAGTCCAATCTGAATTTCCCATCTTGGTATTACATTTGAGATTAGCAGGTCCATTGATGTTGTGATATTTTAATAGGTAGTCTGAATGTGAACTATCTCTAATCAAGCAAGTTCCTTCTGACGACTTTTTAGATTTCTCTTTGGCTTCATTAACTGTCATACCACTCTAGTACTATTCTGGGTGAGCTCCTGCAGGGCCTTCCCCAGATGCACTGCCTCCTGAGACCACTCCTCAACCCACCCAAGGTCCCTCCTCATCTCTACGTCCCTCCTCTGCCATTCCTAGAGACCTCCAGTCACAGCAGGTTATGGGAGAAAGGTCACCTTGGCAAGGACAGGTGTCCATGGAGCTGGGGTCAGAGAGGGGCACATGTCCTTCCTGGAAGTTAGTGGGAACCCCAAAACAACTCCCTGCAGTGTGTCCGAAATGGTGGTGGAGGGAGAGGGACGGCGAGCTGCTGGTTCTTCCTCCCCAGGTCCGGTTGGACTGATGGCAAACTACCCCCACAGGTGCAGTCACCCACAATTCGCATGCCTCCAGCCTGCATCCGAGTACTTCTCGTGTTGGGGCTGCAAATGCGTGAGATCGTAAGACTGTACACTTCCAGGCCTGGTGTGTGCCTTCTGCAGCCCTGGCAGTGCAGGCGACTGCAAGCTAGCAGGCTCATGCTTCAGGGGGAAGCCCAAGGCCTAGGAGCCATGGCCATGACCTACACAATTGATTTTTAATTACATTTATTGATTACTGCCAGTTTGGGCATTGTTTCTTGAATTCCATGGTTTACTTCTGAATTCACCCTTTTTCTAGTCAAAATATCTCTCTTCTAATTGTTATTTCTATGATCATCTATGATCAAGAAACTCTCTTGGTTTTTATCTGAAAACATGTTTTATTTCTCCTTGACTATTTATTAAGGGTAAGAAAATCTTGGTTGAGGTAATTTTGATATGCTCTCCTGCCAGCCTATAAGGAGAGGTTAACAACAACTCTAATAATACACATTTCTTAATAGAACTAACAAAGTACAAACAACAAGCATTTAAAATGGTCAGTGTTTGAAACTGGTTGCTTCTTTTATCCCAGAATTTTGAACTCCAGTCAGGAAAGGCTGCTATTAGTATGGGCATGTTAATTCAACAAATACTTCATGACATAACCATGCTTGATACCAAGGGTGAGACAGAGTAATATTATTCTATGCCCGAGGAGAACATATTATCTCGGGATAGGCAGTGTAGTACAGATGTCAGACCAGGTAGAGGCCGTCCATGCAGGACAGTCAGCAAGTCATCAGTGCGAGGGGAACACTGATCTCCTGCTTACAGGGTGTGAGATCTTGGATAAGTTTCTTAACCACACTGAGCTCCGCTTTTACTTTTTTAAAAGATGGATGAATGTATTGTTCACTTTATAGGATTGAGATGATAATTCAATTAAATGGGATAAAATCCTTGGTTCAACATATGTACTTCGACAACAGTAATTTTCTTGAACAGGACATTCATTAGGCAGAGGCTAAACAGGAGGAAACCCCAAGAAACGAATCTTGGCTTGAAATATACCAGGATCACTCACCAACTATTATTGAGCACTGCCAATTTTCCTACCAATTTTCCAACACTATTAGTGATAAATTTGCTGGGTTTTACCCATCAGATAGACCCCAAATTGTATTCACTTTAGTTTGTATTTCTTACTTTCATTACAAATGTGGTCAATCTTCTTTGCATTAGTATATTCAACCTTTTTTTTTTTTCTGGGAATTGCATCTTTTTATCTTTTGTCTACTTTTTTTCTATTTGGGTTTTGGCCTTTTAATTTTTGATTTGTTACACTTACCGTATCTTAAGGAAATTAGCTTGGACATGTTCAATAATGGTAGATTATGGAAAAGCAGATAAATGAAGATAGTTCAATAAAAGTGGATGAATGATAAGTCATGCTAAAAATAATTTTTATAGATGAAGATACTAAAAGTGAGATAGTTAAATAACTCACTGAATTTTCGTACTGGTTAGTTAGCTAGGGTTTTAATCTAGGCCTAATTGACCAAAAGCCCATGCATGGAAAGATTAAATTTGTTTTCCTACATACCAAGAAACAGAAATCAACAGCATCCTCCGTGTGCATGTGTGTGTGTGTTTATTATCATTGAAGGAATCCTGGAATTACTGTTCATGCCAGATTCATATTCTAGCCAGTCATATATTCGTCATGTGAATTTGGGCAAGGTACTTAAACTTTATAAGCCTCACTTTCCTCACTTGTAAAAGGGAGATGATAACAATTACTTACCTCTCCATACCTAATTTTTCTCATCTGGATGATCCTCATACAGATTAAATGTTGTAAAGATTATATGTTCTCACTGAAAGGAAAATGAAATGAGATCACATATGTAAAGCGGCCGTCCCTAATAGGTCACTGGGCCCGTTCTTTTCTTTCTTTGTCTTGTCTTGCAGAGTGATTCCTTAATTAAACATGAGGTGGATCACAGAGAAGAAGGTTTCTTTTGCCTCCTCAACTCACACAGCAGCCTAATCCAGTCTCCACCTAAAATATGGGTGGAATTTGCAAACGTTCCTGGATGGATGTTCCTCCTGGGGAGAATTTATGACAACTTTTCCAAAACTAAAGCTTCAACTCTTTATTATATTCTGTTAATGACTCAGTGGACTTTTGGCAGAAAGGACGAGTTTCCTTTGGTTCAGACGCTTCTATAGAGGGTTCTGATTACTCTATCCAATGGTCTAAAATCAAAATAACATATGCAATCTTTGGCTGAAAAAGCTTACTCGTGGTGTTATAACAATAATTCCTCTCCTTGTTTTTATATAACCTTTTGGAAATATTCCTGTTGGAGCCAAAATTTCTATATTTTGGAAACTTGGCCTATGGATGGAGGATGGCTGAAGTATTCCATTTATTTTCCTTTCAGGGGGTACTAGAACAGGCAGAATGTTTGTTAGGCTATTTCTTAAAGAAAATTTTGTAGGGCAATCCAATTTAATGTGGAATAAAGCCCTTTTCTCTGACTTCCATGTCATAATATATATTCATTTCAAGAGGTTTTTCCTGACCACCCAATTTAAAGTAGCTCACACCCCCAGCAGTCACTTTCTGTAAAGGGCCAAATAGTAAATATTTTAGGCTTGCAGACCATATGGTCTCTGTTGCAGCTACTGAGCTCTGTCACTGTAGCATGAAAGCAACTATAGACAAGATGTAAACAAATGAGCATGGCGGTGGTCCAATAAAACTTTAATTATAGACACAAATTTGAATTTCCTATAACTTTCATCTGTCACTAAATATTATTCTACTTTTGATATTTTTCCAACAATTGAAAAAATTTAAAAACCTTTCTTAGCTCACAGACCATACAAAACCAGGTGGTGGGCTGGGTTTGGCCAGCCTTCTGTAGTCTGACCCCTTGATCTACTCATGTATTTATATCGCTTCTACACTGTTTTGTGGTGGAATCCAAGCTTTGTCCCTGCGAAAGCAGAGACGTTATGTGTCCTGTGTTCTGAGCACAGCACCAGAGGTATTCAGTAAATACGTGTTGAAGGTGTAAATCTGCAGCTTTCTGGTAAGTCAGTTCCTCTAAATGAAGTAATTAGTTTAATGGGTATAGCATATTGAATTCTCTAAGTGAATTATATGTTTTTTCAAATAAATTTTATATATCCCTAGGATTTCATGGTGAAGAGACAGTATAGAAAAGTGTTTTAAGCTTTGGAGTTATGAAGGCTAGGCTGCTCTATCAGTTAGTGTTTGTGATGTTGACTAAGTTACTATACCTGTCTTGTTTTCTCAACTATAAAGAGGATAGTTACATTACCTATTTTATAAGATTGATGGTGGGGTTTCTGCTTGAACTTCCATTTGCCTCTCTCCAAAACCACTCCTAACTCTTCTCCACCCTGTTCTGTATTTTGGCAGGTCAACACATGAGGACCACATCGGTGGTATACCTTGTGCTCCAGATTCCAATTGGGTTTTGCAAATGGCGGAAAGGAGAAGAATGAGGTAAGAATATTTATTCTCTTAGCTTGCCCCTGGGTTTCAGGACTGGCTTTGTTCCTGGAGGAAAAGTGTCAGCTCACAGAATTACAAATTTATGGATGTTCTGTAATGCACCTAATCAGTCCACCTATTAGTGAGAACAATCCTGTTGTTAGTGCCAGGGTATTGCACTATACCCCATGGTTTCTCTATACTCACAACATTAAAAATAGTGTCTTTATGAAAGTCTCAAATAATCCTAAATTCCTGCTGCGACCCTGAGCTTATGCTAAAATGCTTGAGAATAAATGGTAGCTCAAATTGAAAGTATTCTTAGAAATCTGATTGCCTTCTTTGAAATTATATTAAAATAACAAATGATTCCTCTCGATTCACGTTTCTCTACAGAATCGCAACTGGCGGTGCCTACAAGGTACATCCCAGCTTGCTGGAAAATTTTTTTTTCACAAGGTATTTATTTATTTATTTATTTGAGGAAGATTAGCCTGAGATAACTACTGCCAATCCTCCTCTTTTTGCTGAGGAAGACTGGCCCTGAGCTAGAATCCATGCCCATCTTCCTCTACTTTATATGTGGGATGCCTACCACAGCATGGCTTTTGCCAAGCAGTGGCATGTCTGCACCTGGGATTGGAACTGGCGAAGCCCGGGCCGCCGAAGTGGAACTTGTGCACTTAACCGCTGCGCCATTGGGCCGGCCCCTCACAAGGTATTGAAAATCAGGAAAGTTTACATCAAAATTTGATTCTTCAAATTCTCTTGAAAAGATCACACTTTCTGGCTACCCAGGCTGGCCCACTTCACGGAAACTGGAGCTGAGTAGCCGTTACTCCATTCACAGCTCTGGTCCCCAGCCTTCCCTATTATGCAATGCTTCTATTTCTGTGTTTTATGTTAACTACCTGGCCACTGTGGACATTTTCTTAGAGAATTAAGAGGTAAAGTCTTCAGCCAACTAGGGGACTGGTGGGAGGTATAGGTGGGAGGAGAAGGTGTTGGTGCTTTGAAGAGCAAAATGGGGTGTACAATCATCTAGGAGAGTGGGAGAGTGACAAGACCCACGGGGTTACAGTAGGATTACAAGGTGGGACTAATGGTCCTCTTGGGATTTGGGGCTATAAATGGAAAGAGTGATTCATGAGCAGGACTGTGTGCATTTGTCCATCCCCTTCAGACTCTCTGAGCAGATGCGGAACAGATGGCAAGTTGGACTTGACCAGGCTAGGGTTTAGCCCAGAGAGAACCATGAAAGCAAGAGAAGCCAGAGATGAGGCTTTTTGTGAGGGAAGGAATATAATGGTGGGTCATGGATGAAATCTAGGCTGGTCAAAGAGGGAGTGAGGACAGGAAGGGGTGGTGGACAGTGAAAAAGGGGAGCATCATGGTTAAGAACAACCACGGTGCACAGTGGAGCCAGACTGCATGGACTTGGGTCTCATCTCTACCCATATTAGCTGAGTAAATATCTCTATATATGTTGTGTGTGTGTGTGTGTGTGTGTGTGTGCATGTGACAAAGAAGGAGTTAATTTAGAATACTGCCCGGTACATGGTAAGTGCTGTGGAGTGCTTCAAGGATGATTTTCCTCCCCTACGTTGAATTTGATTTTAAAAATAAGACTTTAATTGTTCAATTAATAAATATTTATGGAATATCCATAATGTCAAAGAACATTAAGAGATATGTTGTGGGGCCAAGATAAGTCAGATATGATGCAGATCAGAGAACCACAGAGTGTCTTTGGGCAAGCAGGAGGGATAAGCCCCGTAAGAGAAAACACAGAGATGGCTCTGTATGTGGGGGTGTTCCTTAAAGACCTGGTCAGTGTTGGACACGCAGCAAGAAAAAACAGGCAGCTTCCATGTGGAGTTCATCAGTAGGGCCGAGCTGGGATTTTGTGGATTTTTCCAAAATTGCCTTTGAAGCAGAGACTGAAATTTCCCTAAAGGCTGATTCATAGAAAGAATTTCTGATAGCATACCAGTCCAAGAAGGGAAATATTTTGAGGAGGTGGACACTTTTTTGCTAACCAGTTTTTGTTTTTAAGAAAAAATTCTAGGAGGTGTATTTGGTAAATATATCAAGCAGTAGAAAAGGCTATAGAGTCACAACGAACTTTCCACCCAACACTTTGCCCCCTTTCTAGAGCAATCACAGTTGCCAATTTTTTGTCTATCAAAAAATATTCTTTTTAATTGTAACACATGTGCTTACACACATCTTTTTTTTTTTTTACATCTATTGAAACACCCTAAACTGCATCTTCTGATTTTTCAGTAATGGGGATTGTTCCCAATAAATTCGACAAAGTTTTCCACTTTCTGGATGTGCTATAAGGCACTTCATCAGTCCCCGTTTGGTACACATTCACCTACTTTCTAAACTTTTGCTCTTACAACCAATATGGCCACAAAAGTCATAGTATATAATTCTTTTGTACATGTGCAGGTTCCCTGCAGATGAAAATGAAGTTGTGAGATTATGCACTTTAAAAGAAATTACATATTTAGAATACTGGTAGATATTGCCGTATTGCCCTCCAAATAGATTATACCAATTCATGCTCCCACGAACAGTGTGGGAGGGAGAACGATTGTTTCAGAGTCTGACCAACACGGAAAATGTTTCATTATGTCCACTCTATAAAGTAAATACTCTTTCTGTTTTATTATAGTTCTATAATTCTGAGGGAAGTTAAACATCTTTTTGTGAAAAAGAAAAATGTGTATTTCTTTTCCTATAGAACATTATTTGAGTCCTTTGTCCATGAGCTAGTGTCTTTTGTTAATTGATTTGTAAGAAAAATTTATTTAAGGACCGTATTCCTTGGTCTATCATATTTGCTGCAAATATTTCCAAGTTATTTATGTATACTGAATTTGTTTATAGTATTTCTTGACAGGTAGAAACTTTAAAATTTTATGAGGTTAGATTTATCAGTCTTTTGGGAATTCTGAATATATACCTTGCTGAGAAAGGGCTTTCTACTACAAGATTACAAGAAAAAATTCATTTTCGTCTTAATTTTGAGCTATTCATATCAAAAGTTTTGTATAAGTGATAAATTAGGAACTCATCTTAATTTATTCTTTTCACAGTAGGTTGTCCAAACACCATTTATTGAATATTCCGCCTTTAACACACTCATTTGGAATGCTGATATTAATCAAAATCTATATACCTATATTTTGAGTCTCATGCAAGATTCTGCTTTTTTCCTTTGATATTTCTATTCATGCACCAGTATCATACTCTTTTACTTGTAGAAGTTTTATAATAATATGTAATAATATAGTCTGTTCCTTTAGCTTCCTTTTTCAAAATTTTCCCGCCTAATCTTAACCTGAAGTATAGATTCAGCATGTCTCATTTCAGGAAAACAATTCTATTGCTAATTTTGTTGGAATCACATTCAATTTATAGATTCACATAGGGTGAATTAGCTTCTTTACAATTTTGCATTATATTAACTAGAACTGAGCATTACTTCCCATTAATTTAAATTGTATTTTCTGGGTTTTGGGTCACTTTAAAGTCTTTTTGAAGTTCTGTCTATATGCTAGTAAAGCATTTTAAAGTTTATTCATATAAATCTAGCACATTTATACTTATTTCTATTTCCGGGTATTTATTTCTTACCTTGCTGATTTTGTTTAACAGATTTTTATTTAAGTAACATAAGTATATCTTATTCAAACATAGTAAGGCCAACAGGGCTTTAGATATTCATTTCTAAATTCTTCTTATAAATTCTCTCATTATTTATAATGGTTTTCCCGGTTGATGCTTTTGAATTTTCCAGGCTTATGAAATTATCCAGATATTTGAAAGTTGAAAATTTTCCCTTCTCTTTTAGAATTTTTATACCTCATATTTGTCATGGCTCAATTCATTGGAAAGAATTTCCCACAGAATTTTAGGTAATAGGAGTGATAATCAACATCCTTGTTTTATTACTTAATTTAATGAGAAGATTTTTGTGTTTCAATATTAGGCATGTTGCTAATTAAGTATTAATGTATTCTTACTTATCAACTTGTTATTCAAGGATGATGCTGGCTTCTAATGAAGCACTTTGTCAGCATCATCAGACACAGTATATTTTCTTGCCTTGACCTGTAATTAACATGGAAAAATATATTGCTACATTGAATTTCTTGAATGGATCACATCTGAATAGTCTCTCTCAATCTTTTATTAAGCTGCTGAATTCTGTTTGCTAACACATTTTAGGAATTTTGCATCAATGTCCGTAAGTGAAAGCCATCTGTAGTTTCATTTTATTGCGCTGCCTTTATTGAGTTTTAGACCAATGTTTTCCTATATTTGTAAAAACTCTTTAGAAGCTTTCACTTTCTCTTTATGCTTTCAAACAACTTAAATCACATTCCTTAGATATTTGGTAAAATTTATATCTGAAATAAATTGATGCTGATGCTTTTTCGAGATAGCTTTTCATGAGGTTCTTCATATCTTTTGTTGCAGTCCATATATTTTCTACAATATTATGCTTTATGGTCAAAGCTTTTAATTTATTTGCATAAGATTAAGAAAATGATCCTCATATATTTCTTAATATCCTCAATAGACACGGTTGCTTATTCTAATGTCTTATTTTTATATTTATTGCTGTCTTCTTCTTTGGCTTTCAAGTATTACGTCTATTTTGATATATTTTTCAAAGAAATCAGGCGATCATTTTTCTTAGTTTTAACTTTTTTTTGAGTTCTAACACATATATTTCAAGAAGGTAGGCATATTGGTAGTAATTCACAATCTATCATTCATCTTACACTTATTGACTACTCATGATGTCTCTGGCACTAGGTGCATGTTATAGAACACAAGAAGGCCTCCAACTTGCTCTTTGCCTTCAAGGACTTTAAGCCAGTGGGCATGTTCATGAATAATTAAAGCATAAGAGTAGCATCAACCTGGGAATTGATAAGAAAATGGAGAGACTGAAGGTCCCTCAGCTAGAAAGTAGCAGAGCAGGTTTTTAAACCTGGTCTATGGGACATCAAGTAAATCCTACATACATAGTGATGTATCTTCAAATATAGCTTAAGACATATTCTTTATGAGATATACTTTCTGAATCCTTAAGTGTCTGAGAGTGTCTTTCTATTGCTTTAACACAACACAACACACACACACACACACTACCATATTGGTTTCATATGGAGTTCTCGAATCATAATGTTTATCCTTCACGATTCCATGATTTTCTGGAAAAGTCTTAGGTCAGGCTTATTTATATTCCTCTGAAAATAATCTGTTTCCTTCTACCTCACCACTCACTATATAGACATTTAGAATTATTTCATTATCTTTGCAATTCTCAAATTTCACAAAATATGTTCAGACACAGTCTCTGTTTTCTTAATTTTTACTAGAATATGGTGAGCTCTTTCAGCCTGTATTTTCTGACTTTTTGGTCCAACTCGGGAAGTTATTTTATGTCTTAGAAAATAATTTTTCCTCGTTTCTTCTTGTTGTTGTGGTTGGTTGTTGTTTGCTTTGCTAGTACAAAAGACTAGGTAATTCAAAGTGCTCTCCTGCTTTAAAAAAAGTGGGTCCTGGATAAACCATCATTTCTGGTTTGTTGCTGAGCTCATAGGAAATAAGCAAAATAATCAAAGGACTTGGAATAACAGCAAGAGCTGTGCACTATAAGAAAAGTTAAAGGTTTCATTGTTCTAGGGGGGCATTCTCATATCACCACCCCAGAATGCAGAACATTGTAAAAAGAGAGAAGAGACAGCTCAAGATAAGAGGCATAAAGAACCTAATGCAAAAGTCTAACACGCATATAAGCAGAGTTATAGTCCAACTGGACATACAGTTTAATAAGCTGACTGTACCTTTGTGACTTAAAAGAATCTGAGGCGTTTATTTTGCCTAAAACTCTACAATTTAGGCAGGGATCAGCAGGGATGGCTTGTTTGTACTCCAGCATCAGCTAGAGCAGCTCCTCTGGTGGTTGCAGATTCCACTCTCAGGATGGCTTACTCACATAGCTGTTGAAAGGATTTGTTTGCTGCTGGGGAGCTCAGTTGCACCCTATCATCCATAATCCTAGGTTTTTCTCTATGTGAGACTTTCCACACTCTGCTTGGGATTCCCAATTAATTGAGATTCCTTACAGTATAGTGGCTGTGTTCCAAGAGAACAAAGCAGAGTGTATGGCATTTTAATAATCTAGTTTCAGAAGACGCATGGCATCAATTCCACCATATTCTACTGGTCTAAGCCTGCATTATTCAATGCAATAGCCACTAGGCACATATGCCTATTTTTTTAAATGAATTAAATTCAAATAAAGTTAAAATTCTGTTCTATAATCATCCTAGCTATATTTCAAGTGCTCAGCGTGGCTTGGGGCTACTGTACTGAACAACACAAATAGAACATTTCCACCATTGCAGAATTTTCTATTAAACAGCACTCATCTAGGAAGTCATAAAGATCCACTCAGATTCAAGGAGAAGGGGTCTAGATTCCATCACTTGCTGGAGGAAGTGTCAAGGCTACAGTACAAAAAAAATCACATGAGAAGGAGATATTGTTGTGGCTGTCTTTTGGAAATAGAATTTACCACATCATTTACTTCAGAGCACTCTATATCACCAGTGACTATCCTGGTTTCTTGGCATGTGTGAGGCCTTCCTAAAGGTGTATGGAACTAATGAATTCATGTAAAAATCTGATTTATCCATCTGAATTTCTATGTTTACTCCCTACAGTTCATAGAAGCAGATTCTCAGAAGTAGTATTAGATAGGACCCTTCTTTGAGGACAATGACTGGCGTACGACAAGTACTCAATATTTGTGAATGAATAAATGATTATATGGATGGATGGATGAATTGTGTCCTTTCCTTTGCCTGCATGTAGAAATCTACTAATGCAACTCAAATTATTGAGATTCTATTCTATATTTAAAAACCCCACCACTCCCCACAGGAATTCTTTCTAATTATTGAACCCAAACTTGGCAAGATAATATTGGAATGTTAGAAAAGTAAAAGAGAGGAAGAATGGTTGTGGATCTAATAGCATACAGTGGCCTACCTCTGGTCTGGGAATTTCAGCTGGAAATCTCTTGAGAAAATGACACCCACATGAAATTCCAGTGCTTCAGGTTTCAGTGAGCTTTCAGTGAGGGAGGGAGACCACAAGTATGACCTTCCTGTTGGTATTTGGGATCCTCCATTTCAGGTCCAAGCCAGAAGCAGGAAGCTCAGTGCTTGCTAAGCAAGAAAAGGAAATAGACAAGAAAACATTCCAGCCTGAGGCTGGCATCGGGATAGTTCTTCTTTTGTCTAAGGTACTTCTTTCATTCCTGCTAATGGTCCCAACCTGCTGAAAAGGAAACATTCTCTTCAATGGCATGTAGCCAAAATGTATCAAACACTTACAGTCCTACACTCCAAACCCAGGCATGTCTGTCTAGTTGCAAGGTCTATTCTCTTTCTATGTTAGCAGTGTTTTTGATTTGGCCTTAGGGTTAGAGAGATAAGTAAGACACTGAAGATGAAGGATAAGCTAAATACAAATTAAAACGATATAGTTCAAAGTTTAAAGGATTAGGTGCCTTCATCAGGTTCAGGAAATGTGCTATGAGATTTTTTTTAAATGTCTTGTCTATTTTGGTCAACCAAGTTTAGTCTTCATGGAGGAAGCCACCACTGAGTGGCACATGAAGGACAGGAATGGACACACCAGGCAAAGAGAACAGTGTGAGCAAAGACATGAAGAGGTGAACGAATGAGATATTTTGTAGAGAAGGTAAATAGTATCTTTGCCTGGTGAACAAGGGCATACTGGAAGAAAAGAAGCAAGGTAAAAACACTAAAATTTATTAAACACTTACTATGACCTAAAATCTCTGCTAAGGTCCTCACTTGTTTGTGTTCCTTAATTGGGGAAATTAAGTTAATTGCAAAAGATTAAACATCTACAAAGCCGTGAAGCTGGAATTCAAAATTTGTTCTGACCTTCTCCAAGGACAATGCATTTTGCACCGTGAAAGATAAAGCTTGTAGGGTACTTCGGGGCAGACAAATGGAGGGGGGTAGGTCTTAAAGGCAAAGCTAAGCATCTGCATGATTCCAATATGATGGAGTCTGTACTGATGGTTGTCAGCTGGGTGAACACAAACAGCATTGAACAGCCAGGCTGGGGAGTGAATTACACATAGGGCCTCAGATCCTGGGAGCGCTGGTTCATTCGTGTGCAAAATGCTCAGCAGTGGTGTATGTGGGTTGTCTCTGGTTTTCATTATTCACATCAGAAAACTGGAGTGGAGCCCTGAACAAGGTCACCACTGGAATCAGAACCAGAACTAGAATGAACTCACAGGTCACTTGGATTCTAATTATGCTCATGTCACCTCTTGCCACTCTGCCTAGGCATCCAACCTCCTAACCGTGGTGTTTCTTTTTTGTGTGAGCTTGGAATACTTGAAAACAGATTGATTTATCATCTTCAACTGGAAGAATTTTCCTATTTGGATATAAATATCAAAAACTCCCTCTAGCATTTCTACATTTCATATAATGCACAAATTTGTATATCACACATCTTGAACCCTAAACAGGACAGATATTCACTCTCCTTTCTCACCCCTGGGTCTCCACAGCGCTTTATCCTATTTTCACTATCCTTCATGCATGCTACCTTGCATGAGTAAGACATCCTTGAAGGCAGAAGTTGTCTTTTTTTTTAAGCCTTGAATGTATCACATCTATTTTAGATTGCTCCCAACTTTCAATATTATAAACATTGAGATATACATTTTTGTACCTACATCTGTATGCATATCTGTGACTTCCTATTTTCCTAGATGTGGAAATAGCATTATCTAACATTTTAAATCTTTAAAATATTTTTCCAAAGTAGTCTCAAAAACTTTCAGTTTTTACCCTCCAACAACAAATTAAAGTATTCTCACATGATACTCTTAAGAGGTGGATGAGAAAGACATTGCTTTAAAATTTGAAGAGGTGGGTACCATTGTTCAGAAGGTGAATGCGTTACTGTGCCAGTGATTTGTACGTTGCTCTCAAATCCGTCCCCTGATTTCTGCAGCTCTGTAGCACTGGGGATTACATTTTCAAGGTGCCCTTGTCAATTGGCTCCCACGTAGACTTGGCCATTGGGTGGCACTGGTGGAAAATGGAAAGTTAGAAGAGGGGAGAAGACGGGGAATTTCTCCCTTCTTGCTATGCTTCAGGCAATATCTCTGACAGTGGCTGCATCTCCTCTGAAGTTGGTTCCAAATCCTTTCCAAACAGAACCTCCCTCTTTGGTCCAATCTCCCACATGGTAGCCCCGCCATAGTTTAGCTCCTGCCTGCTGCTTCGTCTTCTGTGCTCTGATACACCACTTTCTCCCTGTGTCCCTTCAAGCCCTTTGTCGCTAGTGGTCTTCTGCTGTTGCTACTCCTTGGTTACCTCACCATGTCCTGTTTGTCTTAACAGCTCTCTCCATACCTGTGTATTAAATCGCCTCTATTTATCTCCCCAGTGTGGACACTGTTTTCCCAACGTTCCTCTGGCTAATATACTTACCCAAATATGCTTGGCTATAAGTGTTGATACAAGGAGCAGAAGCCAGACCTGTTAGTTGAAATCTGGTGCTCCTTTTGCTACATCACGCAAGAAGTATTGGTGATTAAAAGAGGGCATTAAGGGAATGGTGTAGGCAACTGCTGTAGGTCAGGGGGGAGGTGATTGGAATGGTCTGAAGTGGTCACAGACGGCTTTGTGGAAAAGGGGTCATTTAAACAATGTCTCAGATCTCTAGGATGCATCTAAATGCACAGCATTCTTGGGCAGGTAAAAATACCATAATAACTAGAGCTGCTGGATGGCCCAATCCAATTTTGGCCTACATCCTCTTTTAACTGTCCCCAGGAAACTGTTTTTTAATGTGAGAAAATATTTTGAAAGACTTTTAAGTTTGAAATTCCAAGTACACATTATAAGAAGACTAGAGTATTTTTGATATTCTTTGATCTTACTTTACTATTAGTGATGTTTTGATTTTCAGTTGCCTAAGGAGAGAGCACAATCTCTTTTGACTTCTTAGAATCTCTAAACATTGTAATTCAGTCTTGGGTTTGATAAATGAAATAAAGAATCACAAAAGATCTACTACATATTTTCTGAACTAGTGGTCTCCTAGCCTATTTCAATTATTTATAACTAAATCTCAGACTTTTCTGAATCAAAGGTCAATAAGGTCTTTACAAAAAAAATCCCACTAGATTGGATCCGCTTAGGTGTTCATTTCATAAGCCCCTCCCTTTCGTAGCTGAGGCATTTCTATTCTCCTATCTCAACCTTTTAGTTCTTTGACTCCAAATTCTATCCAAAGGATCTTATTAGGCATTTTTTTTAATGGTGACTTCTACTTTATGCAAAATGAACTTCCTGTAATAGAACTCAAGTGACCTCTACAAGGTTCCTGTCTATTTAAAAAAAAAAAGTACCAATATGGTTTTTTGTGTATCTTCCTCCTTGATCTCCATTTAGACTATAATTGATCAATTCTAGCTTTCAAATGCTTTCTTTCTCTCTTTCAGAACAGTAAAAAGTGACTGACCCAAAAATCTAATTGACTGAAATGATCAGTTTTACCACAGTTCACTACACTCACCCAGAAAGCTGTTCTGAGTGGCAATTTGAAAGAGCTGTCCTTTGAAATTGGCATTTTCTAAGTATTCTCCTAAATTACAGTTGGGCCATAAATACAACAGGTTAAACTAAGGCAGCTGAGAAATTATATGGGTGAAAAATTACAAGGATATGATCTTTCCACTCAGGCATGTAAAGATTTAATCTCCCAGATTAAAAACTCAGCACACAATGATTGTGTCAAGATAACATCTGGGAGGATGCTTCAGGACAGGGTTCCCAGGGTATTTTCAGGGGATGGGGCCTGTGGCCTACAGAGGCAGGTGTTTCACAGTGGGGGGCTCAGAAGAGGGCTTTTCACTAGTAGCAGGCCAGCTGTGAGCTTATCTGTGGCATCTTGCTTTCAAGGAACGGTTCCCCAGTGTCTGCTGAAGAGAGAGAAGAACCACCCACGTGGGAACCGTACTGCATATTGACAGGAGAAAAAGAAAAGCCATGAAAGAAAGCAGGCTAGGAAGCTTAGCTATATGAAACAGGGATCTATTCTATTAACAAGACAGGGTAGAAGATGCTAAAATAGTTAATGGACAGAAATCAAAACAACTGATAGACAATGCTCTCCTTTCCAGTCAGTCTCTGGAATTGCTCTTGATTCTATTCCTTTATCCATGTCCATTACTACTGCCCTCCTTAAGTCCTCATCATCCAAACCATATCAAGGGCTTCTAACCAGGTATCTCAAATCCTGTGTTGTTCCCTTCTAATCCAGCCTTTCTATTGCAATCGGAGTGGTCCCTCTGAAACAGACACTGATCCATTGTACTCCTATGCATGAAACTCTCCAACAGCCACATATTGCCCTCAAGATCCAGTCCAAGTTCCTTCACCTATTATGAAAGCCTTCCATGAAATGGTTTTTCTGCACCCAACACTGGCTTAAGCTCCCAGCTCTCTGCCCCATACACCTTATACTCCAGTCACATAATGTACATGGACATCTCTCTTTCTTTGCCTGTGTCCAGATCTGCTTTGGAGAAGTCTAATGAAAGCCTTTAAAAGGAAATAATAGTCATTACATATTTCTTACATGGCAGCTCCAGAGTTCACAGGCACAGGTCCTATGACAGGCAGGCAGAAGCTGTATTGCCTTCTATGACCTAGTCATAAGTTTCAGAGCTTCTCTTCTGTAGCACTCTATTAGTTGAAGTATTTGCAAAGATCTGCCCAGTTTCAAGGGAAGGAATATCAATACCATCACTTGATGGGGGTTACGAGGGAGCATGATTCTGGAAGAGCATCAGAGACTGGAAATATTGTTGAAGCCATTTTTGTAAAACACAATTTGCCACAGAGAGGGAGTTTAGATTACTCTTTTAAGAAGTTTGACGAAGAAGAGAAGGATAGAAAGATAAGGAAGAGAACAAAGCAAGATCAAAGTGAATTTTCTTTGACCTGGACATGTAAATGCACCACTGGCAGATGGTGTAGTTTGGCAACAAACTCAGGCAGTCTGCTTAAGAGTTTGCACTTTTAACCACCTTGCTGAAGACCAAGGGTCGCCAAACCACAGCCTGTAGACCAAACACAGCCCACAGCCCATGAGCTAGGACTAGATTTGAAGGTTTTAAATGGCTGAAAAAAATATCAAAAGAATAATATTTTGTGACATATGAAAATTAATGTTTCACCATCCATAAGGACAATATTATGGAACACAGGCACACTCATTCATTTACGTATTGTCTGTGGCTGCTTTCATACTACATTGGCGGAGTTGAGTAACTGTAACAGAGATCCTATAGCCCACAAAGTCTAAAATATTTACTATCTCATTCTTTACAAAAAGTGTTTGCCAACTTCTGGTGTAGTGTCTCTCTAATAGACCCATGTGTGCCTTTATACACAAGGGGAATGTGGGTTTCTTAAAAACAGAAGGTCCCTTCCACATGTGGCATGGTAAAAACTCCAAGATTTTGTGACTTCCTCACTGGCTTTCTAGAGGGATATGAAAGAGTGGCTAAATGTTTACCTTTATTTCTGGTCAATATTGATTTGTGCTTTATCATTTATATAGCAGTTTAGTCATATGTGTTTGCATGTTGTGGTTACTTTCTCTTTTGTCTTTCTGACTTTAAATATCACTTCCTTGGACAGGTCTTCCCTTATGAACCTATTTCAAGCAGGTCTGCCCATGCTCCCTTATTCCTGAACACCGCATCCTGAATGTCCCCCTCCTGTCAATCACTGAGTCTCTTATTATCCCATTACTTCGCCCACCTGTTTCATGATCTGTCTCTCCAACACCAGAGTATACATTCCATGGCAGCAGGGACCTCACCCATCCTTATATTCCCAGAGGCACTGTTTACTTTATAGTTTACCTATCTGGCATGCTGCCAGCTCAATGGAATATATTTATGAATGAAGGAATGTTTCTCCATTTTGACTTTAATCTAACAAAAGTATAAGGGCACTTTGATTTCTGCATAATCTGAAACAAGTATCTCTCAATTCCTGTTTCATAGAGGATTGTGATTTTTGGAGGTTAGTCTTTGTACCCTGTGGTTGGGATTTACAAAATGGAGAAAAATCGGGACATTTCTGAGGCTGGCAGAGCAGAACCGGAGAATGAGAAGGTTACAAACCCAGAGACAGTGGCAAAGCCTCCAGGACAGTTGGGCTGGAGGATCCCTGTAAAAGGGCTGCAGGCAAGGGGAGAAGTCTTCAAAGTGAAACAAGGGCATGTGGCAAGAAGGCAAGGAGGAAGACAGTTAGGTTGGACAGGACTCATGTCCGTGACTGAAGAGGAAGAAATGCTAGAAGTGAAGAGTCACAATCTATCTTCTCTGACCTTGAAACCCTTTCATCCTCCTCCTTTCCTCCTCTACTCCTAAGTCCTGCCTATTCTACATCAACAAAAATCCCTCACATCCATCCCTTCCTCACCTTCTTCACTCTCACCCTCATAGTTCAGCTTATCATTTCTTAACAAAACTACTGCAAGAGCTTTCTACTCGATCTCCCACTGACTCCAGCTTCTTCTCCAGAGTGCCTCCAAGATAAGCTTGTAAAGGTAAATCTGATCATGATTAAAATCCTTCAATGGCTCTCCAGTGCTCACCAGAAAAGATCTAAATATCTTAAATGTGGACACATGCCCTTCTGATATTGCTTACAAGCCACCCTTCCAACTTAGTTCCATCACTCCTCCCCAAGGCCAGTCCCACTGAATGCTCTATTCTTGAGGCAAAACAGGCCCATCTCCTTATTCCTCTTTGCCTAGAATGCCCCATATTTTTACATGAAACTCCCACTTTTCTTCAAGATTCGGCTCAAATGTGAACACCTCTGTGAAACTTCCTCAGGGTTCCTCAGGGAGCGTTCATGGTTCTGTCCATTCTGCTTCCTGTCTCTATGCCGCTTGTTGGCCATAGGGCTCTCCTGGCACATGTTCTGTGCCTCTATCTCTCTTTGTCCCTTGCTCTGTCTGCCTCCAGGCATGGATGTAATGTACGACACTACAATTTTCCTATGTAAACCTCTATCTTTGCCCTCCCACTCAATTACATTGTACAGTGTTTGAGACTAACAATCTCTTATTCTCTTGTGAATCCTCAACCCTGAGTATATCTCCTGGAACACAATAGACACTAATTAAGTTATTGTTGAAAGGAAAAAGGAGGACCAGAGAAAGTAAGTAAAGAAGAGAGGAAGGGAGGAAAAGGAGGAGAGCAGCGTCTGTAGAAGTGAGTGGAATTGAGTCAGTAGTGACCACAGAAATGGTTTTATTGGCTAAAAATCAAAATTTTGTAGTCTAAAGTCAGATTACTTTCCTTTCCCCCATCATAGTTGTGAAACTTTGGGAAAATTTGTTACTTTCTATATTTAACTGATTTTTTAAAATTAAAATATCGCCTTAAATATATTTAAATGAAGCAAACATTCGTAAGTTGTTTAGATCAGTGTTTGGTACATACGAAATAATCAATAAAAGACCACATAAAAACAAACCACAAACAATGCTAAGATAATCAGACTGGGTCGTAACTGAGAGGTCAATTAATGAGACCCTTCAGGCGCAACTGAGGAAACAGACCCAGATAATAACTAGCAGCACTGGGTTGGGAATGAACCCTTCTTAATCAAAGTCCAGTGTCTTCTTCACAGAAGTCACTGCAGCTGAAGGGGCAGCGAAGAGCAATAGGAAAGGGTTACAGAGAAAAGGAAAGGATTCGTGATTCATAATTGTTACAGAGAAAGAAGAAAGTGTTGAGAGCTATTTCATTTGCTCCTAGCATCTACCCAGAGAAGTGACATTATTCCAGATTGGCAGATGAGGAAGCCGAGAAGTGGCCCCTTTATGAAGATTGAGGGGAGTAAATATTCAGTAGTGCTGCCATAAAGCCCTTTCCAGACAGGCTGGGCTGTGAAGATACAAACCCCATACCTGCTGGTAATGCCAAACGCTGGGAAGAAAATGACCAGCGATGCAGCGGGTAATGAGAATACAGCCTCCTAGTTAAGAAAAACATTTTTCTAAGTCATTGTAACAGTCATGTACCACATAACGATGTTTCTGTCAACAATGGAGTGCATATATGATGTTGGTCCTGTAAGATTAGTACCATAAAGCCTAGGTGTCTAGCAGGGTATACCATCCAGGTTTGCATAAGTGCACTCTATGATGTTTGCACAAGGACAAAACTGCCTAATAATGGATTTCTCGGAATGTGTCTCCATTATTAAGTGACATATGACTGTAATTAAAAGAGAGATTGGGTTGAGAAATACAAGTTGTTTCAAAAGAAGAAATTAAATTGATAGTTGGGCTAGTTACAAAGTCCTGGATTGTAGGTTAGAATGTTAGCTTTGAACAGCTTCTTCGAAATGCACAAGGGACAGAACAAAGTGTAACTACTTTGAGAGATTTTCTTTTCTATTTCTTTCTTTTGTGTCTCTCAAAAATTATTTTTAAAAAATGTCTTTAGGAAAACTCACCAGTTGACTACAAATAATCATCATTTTGTAAAGCTTGGTAGGTATACATTTTCTGAATATTACTCGAAATTTTGCTGTCTCCATCATTTATAAGCACTTAAAGCTTAAATCAAATGTTGCTTCCCTTCTTAAAGATAGTCACTGGTTTCTCAGTTCTCTTAGGAAAGGATCCTGAAACCTATGCATGTGGAATATTTCCAAAATATAGGTTTAGGATGATTAATAGTTTATATTAGCACAATGTATATGGAGTTATTTTTGAGACTATTAATTAGATTTAAAATAGTTTTTTCCATTACTGAATTCCCAAGAATGTGTGTGTGTATGTGTGCGCATGCCTACACAAAGTCATTTCAGTAGTTCTGGGATCTTGTTTCTCAACCTTAGGCAACACTTTTCTTGTAAGTCTCTGTTTTTCCAGATACTTCAGTTAATAATTGGTTCACATATATCACTTTGCAAGATGTTAAGAGCTAAGGTTACTCTGAGGAAATGCAGTGAGTGGCTATAAATAAGGAAGTTATACGGGCTATGGAGATCTGCCACATGCTGGCGAATGGTTTTAGTCTCATGCTGCTTCAGCTTCTTGTGCAGACAACATGAGGTTCTGATTCACATGAATCTCGGCAGAGCATCCACATCATACCGTCTGTGGCACTGAGAAAAACTCTAGAGACAGCAGGTTGGAGTAAACAAGAACAATCACATTGCAGCTAGTGCCTCAGAGCTCATTCCTGGGGCCACTGGGGCTAGCATTAGGATTATGAAGGCTAGAATTCATTGCAAGGGTTCTCTGGAGTGATGAAGAGTGAGGAGAACCAGAGGATAAGGATGAACTTAGAGAACACAGATGTGAATGAAAGAAGCTGAACTCAGTCGTGTGCAAGGAGACTGGGGGCTACAATGGTTAGAGGAATCCTGTGAGTGGGGAACTGGAGTCTTTCCTGACAGTTGAATATATAGTGTGCACCTGGGTTGCATGAGTTTGAGGGCTCATGCCCAGAATAGGTCTTTTTTTTTCCTCCATTATTGGTCCCCCCATCATGTCTTTGAGTCAGTATGAAACAGCCAAAGCAATCTGCAGATTATTTTTCAAACAGCCCTTTTCCCCTTCATTTGTAACCATAATAATCTACTCTTATAGATAATTATGAAACATCAGTTGAATGATGTTTATCCTATAGATAAATTTTGAAACTTCTACTTTCAAATACAAGATTTCTACAAAGACGCAATAGAATTTATATATGAAAAACAATGGTATTTAGAATGGATGGTTTAAATCCTGGTTCTGCCACCCATAAAGTGTTTGGTTTGATGTCAGGCAAGCCATCTTAACCTCTTAGTCTATTTCTTCCCTTATACAGTGGTGAAAATTAAAACAGGTAGTGCGTGTAACATGTTTAGAATAATTCTGGAACAAAATGGGCACTCAATCAAAATTTGTTTCCTTACCTTCAAAATCTCTCTACTTGGCTTTTCACCGATGCTAAAGAAGTACCACCACCAAGTTAATAAAGAAAATATATGTACCAGTTCACTTCAGTTGAATTTGGTCCTGAAGTTCTGAGGAAACCATTATAGTTAAACATTGTAATCCACAGATAACATGTCAGGGCGTTATCTATCGATGAAGGGAAAACTGCTCTGTTTTTACGGATGGGGCAGTGGAGAGGGGCTGTGGCTCTGAGAGAATTTATCAAGAGAAAGTTTTCTTATAATCTCTGCACACTTCTAGAGCTTGAGAAACTGAAAAAGTTGAACAAATTGAATTTATATTGATTTCCTTCAAAATGCACTCAGATCAGAGAGAGAAAATATGATTTCTTGAGCAACTTTTTCATTTATGGCTAGACACAGTTCTCATCGCCTCAAGAGGTAAACTCTCATGTGAGAGGCTAAAACATAAACACCCAAAGCCCACAGCCATGGAGGAAGCATACACAGAAGTGGAGGAAATTGGCTCAAGGAGCAATGTATTCTGACTCTGTCCACCCAGGAAGTTTCAACTTATGAAGGGATATCAACCAATAGATAAGACTCTTGATAATTTCCGAACATGTAAGTCTCACAAGCCATCAGCTACTGCCTCATGAGTACAGTGTACCCACCTCTCACACTGCTTTCCTCTTCCTTAATGGTTGTGAAACTTTCCAGTTGTGAAGGAAGAACATCCAACATCATTTGCATCCTCCTCTCCCCTGTAAAGTGCCTTTCTCATCAGCACAGTGACAGGGACTTCACCACTACTTCTTGAGACAGCCCATTCCAACTCCAAACATTTTCAACCATTAGACAAGTTCCTCATAGTGCTTGGCTCCTTGAGGTCTCCACCTACTGATCCTAGTTAGACCCCTAAAATATCAAAGATGAGAAAAGCATTACAAGCAGTGTCAACATGTGCTAGTAAGCATTTAACAACTGACTCTCCAGTGTTTTACATGTATGTATCTGTGTACACGTATATTCATACTTGCATTTGTATTTAAATGTATATTTTATTGCTATAAGGATGTGTAACACAAATTAATAGTGAAAATGTAATATCTTTATTATAAACCCATACAGACAATTGATTCTCAGTGAATGTTCCCAAAGATTTTACTGAACTCTCTTCACTATAGCTAACCTATGGTTGCAACTGGCAAATGAATGTTGGTTGGTATTTTTCATTTAAGTTAATGAATAAGACAAAAGTGAAACAACAAAGACATTTGTTGGAACTTCTCTCATTTATCAATGACATCAAGTGACTCCTGAATTGGATTGTAGATTCAAATACTGGAAAAATATTTCCCCAATTTTGTGCTAGTCACATGTCATACCTATAGATATGACACAGTTTTTACTTTAATCTGTATTATTACTTTCCATTGCTTTCATAAGTCAAAACAATGAAGAAAACAATAAACCCAGCCTTGATTTGTAACATTTTTCCATGGTGTAAATACTTCCATCTGGCAGATATCAAGCTATCAATGTGACCTCACGTAACAGGGAGTTGGGAAAAGATGTCAGTAGCACAATATTTTATATTCCCACCATATAGATACAATAAATAAAAATAGCCTCAAGAACGTAGATAACAGTCAAATGAAGTAAAACTGTAAATGATGAGCTTTGAATATTCATTATTTTTTATTTTAACATAATATATTTAACTTGAAGCTTATAGAATTGAATTGTCAATGATGGCCACATCTAAAGCTGGCTCACAAAACTTCTGAAAATAAAACCACCGTCTCTCAGAGTCAGCTCCAGCACACTACTGCTTATACAGACCCTATGACTCAAACTGCTTGTTACACACATGAGAAGCTGAGGTCCTGGGCAGAAATGAGAATGGTCCAAAATACAGCAATTTCACTGTTTGGGTTTTTTCAGTAGAGCCATCAGCTGGATTCTCATTATTGCTACTTACTCTCTGAGTGTTCCTAAGTAAGTTCTGTGACACTCCAAACCTCAGCTGCCTTTTGTGTTTTATAAAAATAATAATTCCTAAATAATAAAGTTGTTATGGGAAATAAAAGGTATTCCAAGTCATATACTTGGCACAGGAGCTGATATTTAGAAAATGCTCCATGTATAAAAGTTATATTAGTAGCAGAAGGTTATTACAAGCAATGAAGGCAGCTCTGATCTCAATGCCACATGACCCCCTTGAGATATCTGTAGACAGTGCCCACATTCCACTAACCACAATCATCACTAAACTGTCCAACCCAGGCTGTTTCAAAAACTCTCTACTCAACTTATGCTAGGCTTAGCACTTGTTGCTAGTAATAGAACTATTTTTTATAGATTAGAGTAGTTTTCCACTTTCATCTGACCATCTATACTTAAAAGTGTCATGAATTAGGGTTTGTGTTTTTGTTTTGTTTTTGCTGGACTGTCCACATCTAGGAATTAGATTCAGCTTGAGGGCTGCATTTCAAGAATGGCATTGACCAACCAGGCTGTAGAGAAGGCTTTTTGAATCAGGGATCTGGAAACTATTGTAGTTTGAGAGAAAGTTGAAGGAAGTTGGCTTCTCTGTCCTGGAGGAGAGAACACTTGCAAGGAATATTAGATGGAAAATCTCATAAAACTGTTTGATCTTGGCTATAATCCCGACTTGTCATTTATGTTCTCATTGAGCTATTGTGAAAATATAAAGAAATACTGAATGAAAGAGCACAAAAGTGAATGAATGCATGACCCACAATGCACTGATTAAATAAAATTATGCTGTTTACTATCATCTCTTGAGCCTGAATTTCCTTGTTGCTCTTATGGGATGACAGCAGCCCCCTCAACAGGTTGTTGTAAAGATTAGAGGGATGTAACAGCAGCCCTTGTCACGTGGCAGGCACTTGATAAATGGCTGCTATCCTTACAATTATTCTCCAGCTTTCTAACTGCCTGATCATTTGACTCCCTCAAAGAGCTGAGGGGAACCAGGCTGGGAGCTGGGAAATATGTTCCAGGGGTCTGTGTGCAGCAGAAAAGTCAAAGTTTCGAAGCGCTGGCTTTACAAAAACAGGTTTTGGAAGGATAGGGAATGTTCATAGAAAAACGCATTGTTGGGGACAGTGACATAAGCTTAAATGGCCAATGGCTCACCTGTGATCCCTATACCTCTAATCCTATGGCAATCTTCAATAAGACTGTAAAAATATTATGGGATGGATTTCTTCTGGAAGCTGGTGAGAGACAGAGTATATACCTAGGTCTGTATGCAAGTCTGAGCATACTTGGGAGTAGTGACAAGGGGACTACATGACAGAAATGGCTAGTTACCTGTTAATATCTACACCTTGACAATGTGCTCATGTGAAACACTGTTTTTGATCCTTTCTTGTAGGTAGGTGAGGCCCTGTGATTAAATTCTGATCAAAAAGATAAAGGCAGAATTATTTTCCAGAAGTTCTAAAAAGGTTCCTTAAAAAAGAGTCAATATGCTTTTTTCTTCCACTATTTTTATCTTTCTTCCGTGGTTCTTGCCTTACAACTAGGATGTGATAGCTGGAGTTCCAGCAGCCATCTTGGGAACAGGAAGTGATTTGGGGATGGAAGCTATGCGGTGGATCCAAATGATAGAAGGAGTCTGGGTTCCTGCTAACAGGACAGCCATCATCCTATATTGAGACATTTACCTTCAGATTCCCTTTTGCATGAGAGAGAGGGACACTTTAACCATAGTTTCTGGTCCCTGTTACAATATCAGAAATGTTCAAAAGTCAAGGAAGGGACTCTATAGTCATCTTAATTGTTGAATCCTAGGGCTTTAAGCCAAAGTTACTAACATCTTTATGTGCAGAGAGGCCCCAAGTGACATCTGGGTCCATTAATAATAATTAATAGTGGGGAAGTTGACTCGTAAGCCCATGAATACTAATCTGAAGTTTCTCCACAAATATCTATATTAAAATTACAGAGGAGAGAAATGCGCTGACTCAGGTCTTTGGCCACTTCCAAATTATTAGGAATTTCCTGAGCCAGAGATTTTACCATCTGGCCACCTCTTTTATTAACAGATATTTAACCACTGTTTACTATGTGCCAGACACTGTTCAAGCACTTTAAAAATATTGCTGCATAGAATTGGCATAACAACCCTTTAAGTTTGACACGATTAGGACACCATTTTTCAACTGAAGATACTGAGGCCAAAGTCATCATCAATGAAAAGTCAAAGCTCAAACCTGGACAGTCTAGCTCTAGAGTCCATGCACTCACTCTATGTTACTCTACGTTGCCTCTTTGTTTTCAGCTGAGAGAAGAGAATCTGGTCACAAAGGTGCTTAGAAGTCCCTTGCAGACTTAGTTCCACCTCCTGATGGCTTCCTCTCCTACATTTCCCTTGGAAATTTGTTTCCGTTTCTTTTAACTGGGATTTTTAAAAGATTTCAATATGGCTCCCATCATTCCTCAGACCACCTTGAGGAAACTAACTGGTTTGCACATTGCCCCGGTCATGCCTTCAGGGACACATTTAATATTAACTGCCCTGGAAAAGAAAGAGCAATGGTAAGAGCAAACTCACCACCCAACATAGATCAACAGAGTGTGGCATCATCTTCTCCCCAAGAGCTTTAAGTGTCATTAGACAAATGTGAACAAATATAAACATAAAGTTAAGATGAGCTCCATTAAAGAATGACCACTTCTACATAAAAAGTACTTTTACGTGTCTATCTCTAATCCTCAGAGAAATCTTATGAAGGAAATATTACCATTTAATTTTCATAGCTGAGAAGATTCAGTGCCAAGGTGTAGCAGTTTTGGGATTTACGCCTAAGTCCAAAATCCCTGGGTTTCCTTACATTACTGCGTGCTACATCTCCATCACCTTGAGATCAAAAGCAAAACCATGTTACGTGAACAATCCTATCCTTGTTTCTTTATTATGAAAATATGAAAACATAAAAAAACATAAAGAAAAATGGAATGTAAACCATGGGATCCACAACTCAACTTAGGAAATTTAAAAGATAAGTCACAAATGATTGCAGCTGCCCCACCTCCACCCATCACAGTGCACTTCGTCCCTTCTAGAGGCAAATTCCCTTTCATCACATCTGCTGTGGGACATTCTTCTGGGTATACTGGGTCACAGAGAATATTTGAATCATCACTTTCTTACCTATACAACTCTCACTGCAAAGGTTGAAACTGAAGCCCAAAGAGAAATAATGACTTCCTCCAGTTCAACTGATACAAATATCTAGGTTTGTGAACCCCATTTCAGTGTTCCCCTCACTATACTATGCTGCCTTATAAAAATAAAATACTTACTACAAGTGTCTACTTTTGTCTATTTTCCTAAACCATGGAATCATAGTGATTGAATTCATTTGAAAAGGACTTAAGAAAAGATGTAAATTTAACTTGAGTTGGGCTATTTGTAATGCACTCAGAGATTACAAATTATCTTCTTTTCTGGGAGTAAACTAGATAGTATTCCAACCTTATTTAGAAAATAGAAACTAGAGGGAACTCATAGGCAGGCCATGGCAGAAACCCCATTTTCATTCTCTTCAAGCTGAACCCCTCATTGCCCCACATTCCTAACACCAAAGGATGAACTTGACAAATGACCACCTAGTACAGAGCTCCACCATCATTACCAAAATCCACTTAGAAGAGGAATGCCCCCTCAAGAGCAGGGCCTGGTGAAAAGTGCTTAGAAACAGTCTGGGCTGAAGCAGGGCCCTTCTGATTCCATTTATCAGTGGTGTGGTGGTGTCTTTTGAAGTGGCTTCCTTCAGTCTTGGCAGGAGCTCAGAGAGCCACCAGCATAGGAGGAAGTGCCAGCCACAGCTCTGTGAGGCTCCTCAAGGAGGGGGCACCCCACAGCCAGTGCCGGGCCATGCTGAGACATGGCAGCACCAGGGAAGAAGAGCAGAGAAACCCGCTGACTCATGCCTTTAGCCATTTCCAAATTATTAGGAATTTCCTGAACCAGGGATTGCATACATAATTTTTCCTTCTGGGATAAGAGAAGTCATGGAGCCTTTTTCTAAATAAGAGAGAAGAAAGAATTCAGTGCCTTGAATATCTTAAGGACATTATATACACTAGCTATGTATATTTTCCATTAGCCCCTACAGATCCACTTTCCACCCTTCTCTACTCTGCTGTGATCCCTAGGAGATTGACTTCATATAAATGGAATCAATGGGCTCCCTCACCATCAGGCTGCCAGTTGGCATAGGTCAGTTGGGGTCACTAGTAACAGATATGAAGGGCTGAAAAGGAGTAGGTCAAGCTACTTATTACTGCAGTCCCCTTTATGCCAGGTCACCATGGCTTGGTTGAGCTCCTTTTCCTGTAGTCAAGCCCCTACCAAGCAGTAATCTCCATAGAGCATCTATCTGTCGCAGGCTTAGTAAGACTGTCAGTCAGACGAGCATGGAGTGGGCACATGATCTAAGCGAGGCCGATCAGATTTTTTTCCCTGGAAATTTTAATCTTAAACCAAGTGATACAGAGATGGAGAAATAGTTGGAACCGATTGATGCCTGTGTTGGAGGCTTGAAAAAAAAAAAAGTTGAGTGGTTCCTTAGATCCCCAGAGCTACGTTGGTTCTATTCTTTTCAAGTCCTGGTTCTTCAGCATTTCCTTAAATTTTGTGATTCATTCAAATTCAGTTGAAAAGGAACCTATAACAAGAAATTTAAGCTCAGAGCATTGAAACAACTGGTCAGGTTTGTTTTCAACAAACCACACTGCTTACGTGAAGGCAGGATTTAGGAATCCATGAGCTGTACAAAGAGACTTGAGAAACTCAGTCTTGCTATTAAAAGCTGAGTAAGCTCATGGAAGATGTCTGCCTAGTGCCTGGACATAGGGAAGAGTACAAAATAAAGAGCAACTTAGAAAATAGCTATGACCAATAGAATTATATTTGGTACAGTATGTGACCTCCAGAAGAGAAGCTGATTATCAGTGTATGAAACCTTGGTCATTTGCAGAGGCTATTTCTTTCTCATTTCTAATTCTCTTTCTTCTCATGTTTTTCACTGCTTGCTCTCTCTTTTGAGAGAAACTGGAGAAGAAAGCAGATATCTATACTTTACTGACAATTGGATTTTGTAGTAAATGTTATCTCCTATCCATTGAATGCTCATGTCCCCCCAAAATTCGTATGTTGAAAATCTAATGCCCAAGGTGATGGTATTTAGGAAGTGGGGCCTTTGGCTTTGCCCTCGTGAATGAGACTAGTACTTTTATAAAAAACGACCCAGAGAGCTCCCTTGCCACTTCCGCCATGTGAATACAAGCAAGAAGACACCATCTATGAATCAGAAAGCGGGACTCACTGGACACTGAATCCGCTGGCACATTGATCTTGGACTTCCCAGACTACAGAACTTCAAGAAATAAATTTCTGTTATGTATAAGCTATACGGTTTATGATGTTTTGTTGTAGCAGCCAAGATAATCTCTCTTTTAATTCTTAAAATTTTCCTCTGCAGAGATTATTTTTATCCCACTTTTCCGATGGAGAAATATAGGTTCCATTGTCCAAGGTCATATAATTGTAAGAGGCAGAGAAAAGACTCAGAATTTGGTCCAGATGCCCTTTTTCACCACGCTAATATTCCTCAGCAAGGATGCTATTGGTATCCTTGAGACCACCACAAAAATACAGCCCCTGGTTGAGAACCTCAAAACCACACAAACATATTGATGTATATTTCTATTTCTTTTTTCTTCTTGAATCCCTTTACTAATTTATTTTTCCTGAACACAGCATAAAACATTTTTGTTGCAGTTTTTAAGAAGCGATGGATGAGTGTAGCTAGCAGTGGACTGCGTGCAGGGTCCTGTGTGAGGAAATCCTGGTACCTGAAGATGCAGAGTCTTCTGCTTTCTACAAGCCACCTTCTAAGATGCCAGGGGTGAGGAGTTAGAGTGTGGGTGACTCAACTGGGAGCTGAGAAATACCGTATAATGCTCTAATTTGATTGAAATTTTAATGTCAGCCTCAAATTTAGCAGCCCTAAATAATGTAAAAACTCAGTTATTAAATAAATATTTCAGTGCATAAGATATGCCTGGTACTGTCCTAGTCACCATGAATACAGTGGTAAACAAAACTGGTAAGTTCTGGCTCTCACAGAAGGAAGAAAAAACAAATTTAAACAAGTGAAAAAAATGGACTCACCTATGCTAAGTACCACACTTATAAAATAATAAATATGGATGGGATCTGGCCCAATGGCATAGTGGTTAGGTGTGCATGCTCCATTTCAGCAGCCCTGGGTTTGCGGGTTTGGATCCTGGGCCTGGACCTATACACTGTTCATCAAGCCATGCTGTGGAGGCATCCCACATACAAAGTGGAGGGAGACTGGCATGGATGTTAGCTTAGGGACAATCTTCCTCACCAAAAAGAAAAAATAATAACAACAATAATAGATGTGGCACTATGATTTAAAAAATTAACTGGTGGATTTTCGACAAATGGTGCTGGGACAACTGTATGTCTTCATGCAAAAGAAAAAAGCTGGACCTCTACCTCAGGCCATATACAAAAATTAAATTAATGGATAGTAGACCTAAATTTAAAAAGCTAAAACTATAAAACTCCTAGAAGAAAATATAGGAGGAAATCTTCATGACTTTGAGTTAGGTGATAGTGTCTTATATATGGCACTAAAAGCCCCAGCAATGAAAAAATATTGACTAGTTAGATTTCTTCAAAAGTAAAAACTTTTGTCCTTCAAAGTAGACCATCAAGAAAGTGAAAAGACAACTCACAGAACGGAAGAAAATACTTGCAAATCATATGTGTGACAAAGGACCTGTAGCCAAAATATGTAAAGGACTCTTATATTTAGGTCATTTTTTACTTGCTTAAATTCATTTTCTTCCCTTTCTGAGAGCCATTTTAAAATGGGCAAAGAATTTGAGTAGACGATTCTCCAAAGAAAATATACATAAGACCAGTAAGCAAATGAAAAGATGGTCATCAACGTTATTTATTAGGAAAATGCAAATCAAAACTCTAATGAAATACCACTTAATACCTACTAGGATGGCTATTGAAAAAAACAGAAAACAACAAGTGATGGTGAGGATGTAGAGAGACTGGAAGCTTTGTACATTGCTGGTGGAAACGTAAAATGGCGCAGCCCCCGTGGAAAATAATTTGGCAGTTACTCAAAAAGTTATACATAGAATTTCCATATGACCCAGCAACTCCACTCCTAGGCATATACCCCCAAATGAAAGCATATGTCTGTGCAAAAAGTTGTCAGTGAGTGTTTATAATAGCATCATTCATGAGTCAAAAGGCAGAAACAAGTGAATTAGCCTTCAACAGATGAATCTATGAACAAATTATGATATATCCCTACAATGGTATATTATTCAAACATAAAAATAGCATACACTATTGACCCATGCTACAAATTGCCTGAACCTTGAAAACATGCTGAGTGAAAGAAGCCAGTCACAAAAGACCACATATTGTATGATTCCATTTATACAGCATGCCCAGAATAGGCAACTCCATAGAGAAGAAAGTAGATTGGTGATTACCAGAGGCTGGGGGAAGGGGAAATAGGGAATGATTACTGATGAGGGCGGGGCTTCTTTCAGGAGTGATGAAAATGTTCTAAACTTAGGTAGGGTTGATGCTTGCACAACTCTGGGAATATAACAAAAAGCACTGAAATGTACATTTTAAAAAGGTAAATTTTATGGAAGATGAAATATATCTTAATAAAGTCACTATGAAAAATATAACCGCTGGGGACATAGGATTCCTTGGTTCCCACCATTACTCCCATAGTATTAAATGATGGATGTGTGTGAACCGTATAGTAATAAAGAAGGTTTGTACTGTAACTATGCATGTATGCGTATGCAGGTGTTTTTTAGAAAACAGTGGCTCAATACACGTTAGCGGTTATTATTGTTTCCATGGTTATTATTACTCTCCCAAAGGGTCTGGACTTAACCTGAACCACCATGGAGGAGTACCCAAGACAAAAGGCCTCTCTTCCTTCCCGTTGACATTTGACAGATTGCTGGCCCCTGTTGCTCTCCCTATTCCAATTTCTAGAATTAACTTCCACCCCACCACCACCCCTCGAGACACCATCCCTGGTTTTTGCTTTGGGGATGAAAATGCATAGAAGGAGGAAGAATGAGGCCAGCCGAGTGCCACTTCCATCCCCCATCTCTCCCTCCTCCTATCCCCAAAGAGGGGTCTCATCAGCAGTATTCCTGGAATCTGCTTTAGCCCTCCGCGTAATCTCCCAGGGGATTTCTGGAAATATCTCTTTGGCAAGTCTCTGAACTACCCCGAAGCATGGGATGGTTCCATCCAAAGAGCTCCATCCCACTCTGGGAAGAGCACAGCCACAGGGATGACGAGGGAAACACGGTGATGTGAGAAGCAGGCTGGATCATCCTTGAAGCTCTGGGAAGAAAACAAACATGGATGGTAAAACCAAGTGGGTACTAAACGTGTCCCAGAATGGTCACATCACGCACGACCAATGCTTTGTGCCCAGGCCACAGAGCCAGAAACTTTTGTTCACTGGTCACTTGCTTAGGGCCACACTCAGAATGAGTAAGTTACAGAGGAAGCAAACTTATCAAGATGGGAGAGGGGATAAGTGTCCATATCTGAGATGTGGCAGAAAAGCTACCTGTGAAGTCAGGGGCGGCTTCCCAGAGGAGGCAGCAGTGGAGCTGCTAGGAGATCTCCACTGAAAATTAGTATGCCTTTTTGGCCTCCCATATCTCCAGTACTTTATATGAATAAATTAATTTAACCTGGACAGCTTGATCCCAGCTCAGTCTGCGTCTAAAATTAGTCTTCTTTTTACCTCATATAAACATTCATCTCCATGAGGCTGCCCTGGAGTATTTGAGAAGGGACATAGGAGCCCTAACAAGGGTATTACTTGAGTGGGGAGTGAGGATAGGATCTAGAAACAGCTTTTGAGAGGACAGCCTCTTCCTAGATCATTGACTGTAAGAATGCAACCTGGCTGGTTTCGGAGACGAGGCTCACCTTTAGATTGGCAAACATTTTCTGAACACCTTCTCCATGCCACGTGCTGGAAACACTGTGTTGAATGGCCCCCCTTGGCCCTGTTCCCTGTCCTAATGCACAGGCGGTCAGGGCAGTGAATCCTAGATCCACTGCCTCCGTTTGCCATGCTGGGCTTCCACAGAGCCTGGAGATGATTCTCGCCCCACCTGTTGGCAAACCTCGCAGCATCCATCATGCACATCTAAGCAAAACCCAGCCAGATAGGGAGGGGATTAGGGCATGTATGTTGGAGATACAGCAAAGCCACAAGAGGCTCTAAGTATCTGAAGATCACTCATAGAGGGTAAAATGTGATAAAGAATAAGTGTCACGCTCAACTTTTAAAAGGAGAGAAAATCTAAGAGCGGCTTTAGAGAGGTTTTCTTCATTGGGAAAGTTTATGAGAAGGATTTGGCAAGCAGGCATTGAAGAGCTGCTTTTCCCTACATCTGTTTTCTTCCCTCTGCTCTGTGTCAGCAGAGCTGTTAGCGCAAAACTAAAAACTGACGTTAGCCCTACCCTGGTTCCAAGCAACGCCAAGCCCCAAGTTAGAGAGCCTGAGATGTAAATAGTGAAGGAAATGTGCCAAGCAGAGTATTAGCTAAAGATGCTCGTGCATTGGTGGGAAGGTAGCAAGATCAGAGAGCCAGCCCAGCCTCTGGAAATTATAGGCCCACCTTCTGTAGGCAAAGAAGCTAACTTCCAGCACCCATCACGTGCGCAGAGGTTCACACTTTCATGAAAGAGCCTCCTGTTATACTAATACATGCGTCCACCTTTATATTGACTGAACGATTTCTCAACTTAAAACTAACTGGCTATCGTCTCTAAGGGTTTCATTTTATGGAATGGCGACCACACTTGAGCACCAGGAACCTTGCCAGATTCTCTGCTTAGCTTATTTAATTTAACCTCACTACAAACCCGAAAGGTGGGTTTTGGAAAGCTCTGTTTCTGATGAGAAAATTAGGCTCTGAGGGACTATGGAGGTTGCCCCAAGCCAGACAGCTGAAAAGTGAAGCCATAATTCAGTTCAAGTCCATAACTCAAAAATCCCCTGCTCTTTCTTACGAAACTTGCTCTTTCTCTCACCATGCATTAAGATAAAATTATTGTCTAAAGATTCTGTGTTCACGCTGGACCGTAGACGGGGAATACCTTTGACAGTGTTAGCTTGTACATATTTTTTAACAGCATTTTGCATTTTTAGGTATTTTAAGAATTTTTTTTTCCTTTTTCTCCCCAAAGCACCCCGGTACATAGTTGTGTATTCTTCATTGTGGGTCCTTCTAGTTGTGGCATGTGGGATGCCGCCTCAGCGTGGTTTGATGAGCAGCGCCATGTCCGTGTCCAGGATTTGAACCAACGAAACACTGGGCTGCCTGCAGCAGAGTGCGCGAACTTAACCACTCAGCCACGGGGCCAGCCCCGAGAATATTTTTATGTTATAAATACATAACACATTCTCCATAGAAAGAATAAAAACTATAGGTTATTTAAAAAGAAAAGGAGATAAAGGAAAAGAAAAAGAAACAGCCATTACAATGTTGGCAAAAATATCCTTCCCCTTGCATCACACTCATTTTTACACCCTAAGTGGAATTTCTGGATGAGAAGATACAGACATTCTGAGGCTTCTTGATACAAATCACCAAATCACCCTCTGGAAACAGTGCAGTAATTTGTCTCTAGTCTTGACTTTTATCTCAGTGTTCCCTTAATTTTCATTTAGATCACTAGGAAGTGTGTATACTTTATCTGATTATTGTGTTTATTCTTTATCATTTATGTATTTACTCAATTTTCTTTTGATACACTCATTTTTCCTTGTTGATGTAAGTTGATATAAGTATACTTTACATATCCAGGATATTATTTTTTCTGACACATGTTACTATATGCCACTTGCCACTAAGTAGTATGATACGCAAAAATGCTATTTTCAATATTTACAGTATCAATCTTTTTCTTTACTTTTCTGCCCAATGCCAGGGTCTGAAGTATGTTTACCTTTATTACCTGTTACACATTTATAATTTCATTATTTTTGCTTAAACATTTGATAAGTCTAAAATTTATTTTGGTGTATGATGGGAGTTAGGAAATGCATCTTTTTGGTATTTAGTAAAATAAAAGACAAATAATAATTAATATTTATACTTGCTATGATTTCCATTATAAAGAAAAAACTCCTTTGCTCCAAAATTTGCCCCAGTTGCTGTTTTAGAAATCTGTAGTCACTGTAAATATGAGATCTAGAGGGGAAATAGAATATGTGGGCCATCCTCTCAGGAAATTTACAAAGTGTCAGAGAGATAATAAAAATATAAAATAGTGTGTTATGGTAATGATGGTAATTGTAAAATTTTAATGAAGGCCAGATGGATAGGGCAACTTTTGGGAAGAGTGAGAATTAAGTTGAGCTTCAAAGAATGCATAGACTTTGGCAGGGTGGAGAGGGGGAGAAAGTGCACAGAAGACAAAAGAAATTACATGGGCAATAGTAGCATGTTGTGGCAACTGCAAGAAGAGCGAGCTGAGAAGCAGCATGGAGGTGAACCCTAGTAGGAGATGAAATTGGCTAAGAGATGTGTTGTAGATGATGGTGAGCAGCTAACCTGGTTTCTTTTTACATTTGTAATCATTTTGCAAAAGAATTGGACTATTCTTCAAAAAATTAGATTAGATTGGGCCAACCGTCGTACTAAACTAGGGAAAACCAAAAAGAAAATACAATTTGAACTTGGTGCCAACAATTTGCTTAATTCATTCCTGTTTTCATTTGCTCATTCATTCATCAATTGCATCAGATTTTCAGCTACTAAACATTTTTCCTTCTTTCATTGAACAAATATTTCCTAGTCTCTATGCTGTGCCAGGCACTTTGCAAAGTGCTGAGCATATAAAGAACCACCCTGATCCTGCTCTGGAGACCACTCATTAAGTGGAGGACAGACAAAACCGTAATACAGTTGAACAGGCTGAATGCTATTGTGGAGGAGCGTTACCCAGGTTGTGAGAGCATGAGGGAGCAACTGATGCTCCCTGGGGTTCTCCACAAACACTGCATAAAAAGTCAATGGCACTGGGCTGATTTCTGAAGGTCACATAGCAGTCTATCAGTTTAAGACAATATTGAGTACGAAGTGGTCTCGTGGGATTGGAGCCCACGGTGTGTGCTGGGGGAGGCCAGTAGGAATTCCCCTATTTTATAGCCCTTTCCCCTCTGAGGGCGGCTTTTCTCTGCAGGCATTCAGTCCCCTTACATCCCTCCTTCTTTATCAGTACAAGTGTGAAACCACTGATGGGACATGAGAAAACCCATCAGTTGGAAATCATGTGGGCATCTATGCAATGAGGAGCATGATCATGACAGGTGACATTTCTTCAACACTTATGTACCAGACACTGTTCCAACCAATTGTAATTATTTCATGCACACAATAAGCCTCATTACATCTTATTTTGCAGCTGAGGAAACTGAGGCTCAGCTCTATTAAGGAAATTGTCCAAAACTCCAAAATAGAAAAGATGGGATTCAAACTTGGGCAGCCAGACTCCAGAGGTTGTGCTATTGAATATGAAATCTCTCCTTGCCTTCAGTTCACTGGAATCAAGAAGGGAAACCACAACTCTGGCCTAGAGCAGTTTAACACTGACAGTTATTCTCCTGGAATATACAGACTAACTTGGAAGAGAACCTAATAAAGTGTAAACAATCACAGAAAGGTTGACTGCTAGATTTTGTAGTTTTTAAGGTAAACACAATGCAGGAGTTCAGATGAAGGAGTTCCAACATCATTTTTACGTTGGGTAAATAGGCTCTGTGTGCATAGTCAATTCGATAATATGTCATCCTGTTGATTTGGTTGCTGTTTCTATTCCACTTACCGCAAAATGAATAAGAGTGGAATTTTTTGTTTATTCATACTTATCTAAGAATATAATTATTTGGTATTTCTCCAGGCTTTTATAATTATTTCTTAAGTAAAAATGATTTTTTTTTTATAAAACCTCAAAGATTCTTTAAAGCATCTTCACATTATCGGGCTGGAGAAGCAGAGGATGCGCAGCAGGTGCGGCAATGAGACAAGATGCAGCCCTTCCAGTCCTTCCGGCAGCCATCCTTCCCTGGCAGCACCAACAATTCAACCAAGTGCAGTGGCCATCTGTGGGATCATTGCTGTATAAATCAACACCTAGAAAATAGTCAGTTTGACTAGAAAAAGTAGCATTAGAGTGAGCAATCAGAAATAAAATCAGGGGACCGGCCCCGTGGCCGAGTGGTTAAGTTCGCGCGCTCTGCTGCAGCGGCCCAGGGTTTCGCCGGTTCAGATCCTGGGCGCAGACATGGCACCGCTCATCTGGCCAAGTTGAGGCGGCGTCCCACATGCCACAACTAGAAGGACCTGCAACTAAGATATACAACTATGTGCTGGGAGGATTTGGGGGAGATAAAGCAGAAAAAAAGAAAAAAGAAAGAAGATTGGCAACAGTTGTTAGCTCAGGTGCCAATCTTTAAACAAACAAACAAAAAAGAAACAAAATCAGAACGGTTAGTGGTGGTCCTGCTTCAGGATGGCCTAAGGCTGACTCTCCCATGCAGGGCAGTTATTTACCCTCTGAGTGATTTGGCATCACCATTAAGAGGTGATTTCCTAAACTAATGGCTGATGGACCATAACCAGCCTATAATGTGTTTTGCTTAACTCAATATTTTAAACGAATAAGTGATGAATGAATAATATACAAAATTGCAAATATTCAGATATTTCCATAAAAATCTTTTTTTTCAGTTTCTTGTAAAAAAATCAGACGACCTGGCAACAGGCCCCTTTTCTACATGGTGATGATTCCCTGTGGCTGACTTGAAGCCACACAGTTTAGATGGGACTTTCCTTTCCCTGTGCACAGGGCCTGTTTCACTCGGGTTATCCGTCTGGCCTCAGTTGGAACTTGTTTTGAGCACCGATTTAGAGCATTGGGAAGATGATCTCTGTTCTTTCCATACTCTCCAACACTTTTTCATGGCTCTATACTAAACTATAACCATGTCAAAGCTAACGACTGAACTATGGCTAATTCATGCAGTCAGTGTTGAACAACCACCATATGTGTCGTGTTTCTATTCATGATTCTGTTTAGTCTTTTATTTCCAAACATAAATCAAAGCCCTTCAGAAGGGTTTCTCTATCGATCAATGTGATTAATGCAAGAAATTGTATGTGAACTACCTAGTTCCCTGGGGTGAAATTCAAATGCTACTGCAATGTGCAAAGAACACTCATATTTCCTAATATTAATAATCAGAAAAGAGATCCTTAATTAAATGATTAACGAAGAGAATAATCCTTTAAATATAACACTGTGTGTATGTCCAAATGTGTAAAAATTACACTCAGCGACTGGAAAAGCATCTAGGTTCAAGGAAAACCTAATGAAATTAAATGTCATCCTGAGATATAGAAAAGCAGAAGTATGACTTGTGAAATTAAATTAAGATATGGGTATCACTGGATATTTTTTAAGCCATTGTTCTTTTAATTAAATATAATAGACTTTGGGGGAAAAATAGCATAAGTTTTTCATATGTTTAGCCACCTGGCAAAATCTTATCATCTGTCAAAAGCCACATCAAGCAGCTTTTGTGAAGCATTTAAACAAAACTCCATCTCTCCCTATGATGATCTCAATCTTTGGCTGTTGTTTTTATTTTCCTAAATTATGATTATTAGTTATACACCAGTCTTTCAGTTAAGATTGTGAGCTGATAACAGAGAGCCAGCCATATTTTTTTGTTTCACACACTCGGCATAATGTCTGTCCAAGGAAAAAAGTTAATATTGTTGAAAGGATATGATGAATAAATAAGCAAATGAATATTAAATAATTACATATTAGGGCAGCTTTGGGAGGCAATTGGACAGCTGTGAGAATAGCACTGGTTGCAGTTAGAATACTTAGAACTAAATTTTGGGTCTGCTACCGACAGCTTGGAGACATTGGACAAGGAATTTTATAGGTGGACAGCTACATTTCCTAATTTATTTGCCTAATGGGGCTATTGTGAGCATCTAATGACATGTTACCTGCAAAAGTAACCTGAAATCATTAAGTGCTCATCAAGTATAGGAGCTCATGGAGCTAAAGAAGTCCAACATTTTCAGTAACTGGTAACAATTATTTGCATTCTTTTTAACAGTTCTTTTGGCTGAAACTTGCAACTATAGCCAATAACTGTCTTGTTTTTATATTTGTCATTTAGGGCCCTCTCAACAGAAACATTCTTTACTCTCGATATTGTTTCCAAGGGTACCATTGTGAAAAACCAACATGGTAGTGCATGTTTCAAGTCAGCCAGACTTCAAGTTAGATTTTTGGCAGGAATTGGGGATGGAAACAGAGAATTTTGAAGCTAGGGGAGAGAAAGTTATTGAAGGCTTCCAATTAAAGAATGCAAAAGAAATTTGAGCAAATTCTTACCATTTATAGTAGGAAAGATAGAGAATAGAGGTTGGGGTGAGGAGTTGACTAAAATCTTTGTTTACCCACATAAAGCAAGTGACCTTGAAGCCTCAATATTCTCGTGTGTAAATTGGGAATGATGATAAATAGGCTTTCAGGTGTTGAGGATTAAATGAAATAACCTATCTAGAGCATCTGGTACTGCATCTGGCACATTCCTTTTGGAGCGAAATGTTCGGTCTCCCTATATATGCTGACAAAAGAGTGCTAGATTGGCAGTCCCTGTTTAGCCTAAGGGAAGATTTAATGTTGGTTTTCACATGGGACCCAGCCCCAGCAGTCTTCAAGGGAAGTTATTGCATCTGGCCCCAGAAGCAGAGCTGACATTTTTGACAGGGCCTTAAGTGCAGCTCTCCCTGGGGTGTTGTAACTGAGACAAGATGGGGCAGGTGGCAGTAATTGGCATCACATCCACTCAGGGATTGGATATAACATGGATTACCATGGAATTCTTTTTATTTTTTTTTAAGAGAGACTTCTATGACTCTTAGCCAGTTCTAAACCCTTTGATAATTATTTCTATCATCAATTACACAGCTGAAGGTTGAAAGGAAAGGCTGTGTTTTCTTAGGAATAAGAAGATAAGAACCCTATTGTTCCCAAAGAGAGTAGTGTGATGTTAACAGCTACTAGTTTGCCATCACTACTTTATTGGTCAGACTTACAAACCAGAGCCCAGACCCGCTGGGTACCACTCTCTTTCATTTCCTGACACACTCCTCTAGGCTGCCTCTACATCTCCAGGTTCCCTGCGTACACTGTGCCCTTACACATCTTCAGGCCTTGCTTCTTATAGGTCCTTCAACTTAAAAAAAAAAGTTCTATTTCATTTCCCACTCCCACAACATCATGTATCTTTAGAAGGCAGCAAAGACTAAGCCTAGAACCTAGGGCACACTGGTTGTCCTTTCTGATCCTCAGATTTGTTATGTGCAAAATGGGAGCAAAATCTATCATGTGGGGCCAAAATGAGGGCTTAAGATAATATATGTAAACAACAACATAGAGTGTGGTGGAAGTAACCATGATGTGATTAGGTCTGTGCAAACCAGCCTGCTCTCCACCTAAAGACTCATAGCAGCATGTTGCTGCATTTTTTAAGCAGTTGGATAAATAGATGATAGATAGATAGATTCCAAAAGCAATACTGGAAAATGTGAAATTTGCTGATCATTTCATGGGGAGACAGAGGATATGGTTAGTTGGCTTAACATCATTCACATTCAACAGAGGTTACTTTTCAGCCCTGTCTAAAAGCCTGATTGTATTCTGAGTGGAAAGAGAAGAGGATATAACATTTATAAAGAAAAAGGATCAAATGAATAGTAATCATTTTTAAAGTTCTGTCTCTGTGTTAGTTAGGGGTCTCCAGAGAAAGAAAACCAATAGGAGACATATATATATACAGATATAATTTATTATAAGGTACTGGCTCATAAGACTATGGGAGCAAAGAAGTCCCGTGATCTGCCATCTGCAAGCCCAGAAGAACCAGCGATATAATTTCAAAGGCCTGGAAGCCAGGGAACTGATGGTGTAGATTCCAGTCTGAGTCTGAAGGTCTGAGAACCAGGAGCATGAGGACAGAAGATTAATGTCCCAGTTCCAACAGTCAGGCAGAAAGTGAATTCAAACTTCCTGCACCTTTTTGTTCTATTCTGGCCCTTAGCTCAATGATCCCTACCACAATGGGGAGGGCCATCTGATTTACTCAGTCCACCAACTCAAATGTTAATCTCTTCGGGAAACACCCTCACAGACACACCCAGAAATAATGTTTAACCAGCTATCTGGGTATCCCTTAGCCCAGTCAAGTTGACACATAAAATTACCATCATAGTCTCCAAAGGCTGAGGCCAGGAATCTGTGAAGAGTAATGGATTTGTTTGGGTACCTTACCTCTACTTCTGCAGATGAGCTCAACACAGTCTCTTCTCACTCGGGGAGACAGGAAATAGGGTTTCTTCAAATTATTTCCACCTTTGACCTCATATTAGGAATCATTGATTTAACAGCTATTTATTAAGCACCTATTCTGTGTCAGGTAATGGTAAGCAAAGAAGATAAGAGGATGAGATAGTGGTAAGTCCTTGCTGCCACATAGACTACACTTTAATGTAGGAAAACATACACTGATTAATGTATTCTAACTACAAAAGAAGTGTACATGGAACTATGAAAAAATAATAGGAAGATCTATTTTAGATTGGGGTGGGGGCATAGAAAAAGCCTCTGAGAAAGACTGTATTTCTTAGAAACAAAGAATTAACTTTGTAGTATGGCAACATGAATTTTTTTCTCTCTCTCTCTCTTTCTCTACTTTTCTTTTTGGTTATGAAAGAAAAAATGTGAAAATTTCCCATTTGAAAGAAATCTGAGACAACAAGGCTTCCTATATGACTTTCTATCAGCAAAGTCCAGAAATAATAAAATAATAGTCCTAGTGAAATTGGGCTGGGCTCAGTCATCCTCAGAGAGTAGGGAATGAATATTCAGATCTGGAAGCTGCTACAAATTTGGTTGTTGTCGAGAAGATAGAGAAGCTGTAGATTACATATTTAATGATAATACCTAATAGATAAGCAGACACCTTCTTCCTAAATTATTAATAATGATAACAACTGTAGTAATAATGATGATGATGCTAATACTATTATCCATGTACCAGTTCCTGTTTGAGGCACACCCTGTGCATAATGTAGTTTAATGCTGATAACAATCTGTTTTATTCACATAAGTACCCAAAAGTCTTTGTCTAAAGAGCCACGGAAAACTCTGAAGTGGTTCTGGTAGGTACAACTCTCAGATAAGTGAAATGAGAAGGGGACATGGCAGAGAAATTGTCACCAAGGAGGATGGTGTCACGATTGCAGGTGAGGACATAGGAAGCCAGGTTTTGGCAGCTCCAGGTACAAAAGTCGGACGAGATGTCAGAGAGTGATTTTAGTTCCAGCACAAATATCAAAATATTTGTTTAATCTTTCATCCAACAAAAAATGTTTTGACATCAAAAGTATGTTGATGTGATACACCAATGAGTAATAATGATTAATATTTATAGCACTTTTATATTACCATGGATAAAGATTCTAGGAATCAAAGCGGAAGATCTAGTCTATGATCATCTAGTAAAGCCCAGATGGCCCCGAGATCGGGAAAAAGGAGACCATATGCCAGGTGTGTATCATTTCTGATCTAGTCCAAATCTTCTGTTTTTCAAATAGGAAAAGTGATGCCATACAGAGGAGAATAACTTGCTCAAGGTCACATGGTAAACTAGTGGCAAAGTCGCAATCCATATCAAGTTGCTGGACTCCTGGGCTACTATATTTGCAATGTGCTAAGCTACCCTATGTCGGAAATAAGATTGACACTTGGGCCAGTTGCCCTTTCAAAGGTGGAAGTGAGTTCAATCCTCAACTGATCACAAATCAAGAAAGACATCTGGAACGCGCCCCCACAATATGATAAATAAAACTAGGCAAGAGAGTGTGAAAATCACGTCCACTTTCCAAAAAGCAAGTCAGAGACTAGGTTCGCCCCATAAAAGGGACATCGGCATTTTCTCTGTGCCTGAGAAATAGTGATTATCAAATCAAGGTCAGGCTGCCTCTCGAGGATCTTTTTCTCCCTCACATGTGAAGCAACTCTCACAAACGCCCACAAAAAGAAAAGAGGGCTACTTAGATTTATTTATTTATTTTATTCCTATGAAGCATGGGGTTAATGAACTGTGTATTTCCCATCAGTTTTTAAGGCTGTTTCATGAAGGCAAAAGGATTACCCGCACAGTCTTGGGCTAGTTTCGCAAAAGATGCTAGCAGACAGTTGAAGTGTCAATCAGCAGAGCATAAAACAGAAAATACTCAACCAGCCATCTGAGAAACAGGGTTTTAATCCTGGTCTGTGTATGACCTTGGGCAAGAAACAAGGCTGCTCCAGGCTTTGGTTTCCTCCTCTGTAGGAAAATGAGCTCTGGACTGGAGAGTCAGGGTTCATAGCAAGAGACTGGAGTCAGCAAGTCCACAGAGTCCTCATGTCCCTGTCCACCGCCACGGCGTCTTGAGGGGAAATTTCAGTCTCCTTCTCAGGCTGTCTCCCTATGAATCCTCATCCAATTTAAGCACACAAAAGGGACTTTTCATGTGTTAATATTTGCATATCCCAAGTCTAACATCCCACCAAGACAGGAGACATTTGTTCTTCCTTAAGCTCTCCACAGAAGAAGTTTAAAACCCACGAATTTATAAATTAAAAGTACAAGGTACAACTTGTATCATTTTTAAATAGAAAAAAAGTAAAGCGGGATGTGACTCGTCTAAACGAAACATTATGTCAGAAATAGAACATATTGTCTGGCAACAAAAAAATGTCCTTCGTACTTGGTGAAACTTAAGTTAGAGATGCTGTGAATTCAAGAACTAAAGATGACTCTATATGGAATTTTGAACTTTAAAAAGAGCCCTTTTATAGGCTTCATCTCATTTGCAAGCACCTTTTCATTTTAATTTTTAAATTAACACAGAGTAAAATTAACTTTTGATGTGAGTACGGTTCCATGCATTTTAACACCTTGTATGGATTTGTGCGATCTCCAACACAGAGTAGAGAACAGTTTCATCACTCAATAAGTCCTTCAAGCTGTCCCTTTGTAGTCACCTCTTTCCCCCAGACCTGACCCCTAATAGCTAACTGATGTGTTTTCTGCCACTACAGGGTTTTTTTAAGATTAATATATACATGGTATCATGCATTGTGCGACTCTTTGAAACTGGCTTCTTTCCCTCACCTGTGGGATTCATTTAAATGGCTGTATCTATCGATATTTCATTCGTTGGTGAATAACGTTCCATCATATGGATGTACCACAGTTTATCTGTTCTTCCTTGAAGAACATTTCGGTTGTTTACAGTTTTGGGTTTTTTTTTTTTCTGGATATGTTTTTTTTAAATTTCTTTTATTGAGGTCATGGTAATTCATAACATTGTGAAATTTCAGTTGTACATTATTATTTGTCAGTCACCATATACGTGCACTCTTTCACTCTTTGTGCCCACCCCCCAAGCCCCTTCCCCCTGGTAACCATTAAACCATTCTCTTTGTCTGTGTGTTTGGTTATCTTCCACATATGAGCGAAATCATACAGTGTTTGTCTTTCTCTGTCTGGTTTATTTTGCTTAACATAATACCCTCAAGGTCCATCCATGTTGTTGCAAATGAGACTATTTTGTATTTTTTCATGGCTGAGTAGTATTCCATTGTATATATATACCACATCTTTATCCATTCGTCAGTTGGTGGGCACTTGAGATGCTTCCATGTCTTGGCCATTGTGAATAATGCTGCGATGAACATAAGGGTGCATAAGCCTCTTTGTAGTGTTGATTTCAAGTTCTTTAGGTAAATATACAGCAGTGGGATATCTGGGTCATATGGTATTTCTATTTTTAATTTTTTCTGAAATTAAATTTCCGAAAAAAAATCTGCATACTGTTTTCCATAGTGGCTGCACCAGTTTGCACTCCCACCAGCAGTGTATGAGGGCTCCCTGTTCTCCACACCCTCTCCAACATTTGTTACTTTTTGCCTTGGTGATTATGGCCATTCTCACAGGTGTAAGGTGATATCTTAGTGTATGACTGCAACTGTTATAAACATTTATGTACAGAGTTTTGTGTGAACTAATGTTTTCATTTCTCTGGGGGTAAATACTTAAGACTGGATCATACTGTGTGTGTAGGCTTAACTTTATAATAAAGTGTCAAACTGTTTTCCAGAGTGGCTGTACCATTCACAGATGTCGTTAAGTGAATGCATACGTGAAGCTGACACACATTTTCCTCAATTGCCCCACCTGTCTCTTGTTTCAGCTCCATGCTTTTCCATACTTATCCCACCCGATTACCCAGCCAAACCAAGGGATTTGCATTTCTCGGAGACCACCATGGTCTCTCTCACTTTGAGGCCTTTGTTTCCTCTGCCTGAAATGGTCAACCTTCCTGGAAAACTTAGTATTTTTAAAATATAGTTCAGGCTGATATTCTTTAAGTCTCCCTTCACCTTTATTCAAGCAGAATAATACTTTGTGCATTGTTCCCTAATCATGGTTTTTCCACCAAATCCTGAATGTTAACAAGCAGGAGCAGAGAAGAATTTAATGTTCTCCCTTCGTTCATTCATTCACACATTCAACAAAAATTTATTGAGTATCTACTATGCTCCAGGCATTGCTTAGATTGAGGCTAGAACCTACTCCAGTGTCTGGCACAAGATAAGCAGTCAACGGATGCATCCTGGGTTCATAGCCTAAATGTCATGGCCAAGGTTGCTCATGCTTTAAAAGCTAAAACCCAGATCTGTCAATTGCTCACTCACCTGTCTCTTAATTAAACCACGCCTCATCCCAGAGGCAACCACACTGTTCTGAAACTCTCTTTGGAGGGAAGGCACTCTTCGATTCATCTTCACATCACACGAGCTCAACCGTGGGTGCTCACTAAATATTCGTTGGTGTGCATTGACTTGGTAGCCGAAGCTGTCTTTTACAGTGGTAGGTTTGCCATTTATACAAAACCAAGCTGTTTTAAAAAAATATTTTATTGGGCAATAAACTTTTTGTTTTTATATTGAAAGATTTAGTCCAACAAAAATTATGTCGCCTCATCATAGTCAAGGTTTTCTTAGACATAAAGTAAAACATAGCCTCTCATTTCATATTTCATGTAGTAAGCATATTTCCTCCATGGCAGCTCATTTTCGTTGGCATCTGAGATTTGCTTTAGTAATTGACTATAGTCTGCAACAGCAGTTTGTGATGCCTGTGGTAGTGCCTAGATAATGAGACATTGTGGTAATTCAGTCATTTTGTTCACATGGATGATCAGTTTAATAAATACCTATTAAACCTGTTGTTTGACTAACGTATCATTTATTCATCAAACACTCACTGAGTGCCAGTACCATACTAGGTGCTGGTACTGCAGAGATGAATAACACGTTGTCCTGAACACTCTGAATAAGAAAAGGACACCGTGTAATCCAGTGCAGGAATGATGAGGACAAATGGTTACTAAATGAATGCATTCCACAAAGATTTGAAGATTACCACCTACCTCTATATCTTTGGCTGCTTATTCTTTTGTTTCAAGTTCAACAAAATGCAAATCCCTTAGGGATTCTTATAGATTTATAATGAAGGAGGTTGGATTTCGCCAACATTCCCACATTTCTCAGATATTCTCTGAATCCGAATGTGATTAGTAGTCTTCTGAAGCACTCCTAAAATTCAGTTAGACATAAGCAAGAATTTTTAAAGCAGTGTATTCTTAAATTGTTTGTATCACAAATTGGCTTAACTAGATACCTGGAATACTCAACATTCTGTCTCTTGTGTTAGTTACACCTAAATAAGTGTCTATAGCAGGTTAATATATATAACAACAATAACAACCCTGTCTTTCCATGTGGAGCTCACAGTCTAAAGTGGAAAACAGACAGGAAAAAATGTGATCAAATTACAGAGGCACAAAGAAAAGAGGCATTAGCTTTGTTTGGAGGAAGGGAGTCAGGAATGACTTCATAGAGGAAAAGACACTTAAATGAGTCTTGAAGGATTACTAGAAGTTCATCAGACAGACGAGGAACTGGAAGGAGTTATGAAGGGAAGGAAATAAGTTAGAAATAGCATGGAATTTTGAGGAAACTAACTATTCAATGATGCCTTGATGAGCTGGTGGAATCTATCACCGGCAGAATATATGGAATTTTTCTCTATTTTTTCTATTGATATATTTCAAGCACCTTGAAGGGTGCCTGACTCATAGTAGGGGCTCAATAAATATTCGTTCAATAAGAAGCAAGAGGTGTCAGCAAGCAGAAGGCTAATAATGAAGAGGCAGAACTGGAACTAGAGATCAGAAATGGGGATGGATTTCTAGGATTGGGTCTGGTGATCATGTTGTGGTTTTCATTAGACTTTAGAGAGTTAGGATTCAGGAAGACATTGAGTGCATCCATTTCCCCATCTCTGTGCAAACAATTTCATATCCAGTGCCTATGATGCAGGCTCGACAAGCTGAGGAGTCAAAAGAAAGATTTCTTGGACTCTCAAGGTCTGGCAGTAGTGCTCTTTTATTCAGAGAACAGCATGGTGACAGGACCCATGGACAGTGAAGAGCTGCAATGTGTTGGGGGTAGGGCTAAATTTATAAGGTATGGGTACATGAATTATTTTTACTAGATAAAGGAAAGATAATGTAAAAAGCCATTAAAATGGTATCAGTGCAGGTGGGGTCTGGTTATTGTGTGGTCGTATAACTTTAGCTGTGAATCAGGTCAAATAGATCGGCATGTAGGCCAGGATGCCTTGGGCTTCTCTCCCTGGGGCAGCCTTGATCCACATCACCTAGCCCCATGTCTGATCCATGTAAGAACTCAATAAATATTTGTTGAATATTTATTGTTGAATATATGTAATTCTGACCCACTCAGCCTGAGCGTAGGGACAAAGCTGAAAGGAAGAAGTCACAAATTGGCTAATTATTTTATTCCACAATTTTTATTTTTCTTGCTCCTTCGAGAAAACGTTCAAAAATAAATACAGTCATTCAAATATGGTCAATTATTTTTTGACAAAGGTGCCACAGATACACAAGGGGGAAAGGATAGTCTCTTCAATAAATGGTGCCGGAAAAACTTGACATCCACATTCAAAAGGATGAAACTGGACTCCTATCTTCTACCATACACAAAACTTAACTGAAAATGGATTAAAGCCTTGAACCATAAAAGTCCTGCAGCCATAAAACTCCTAGGAGAAAACATAGGGAAAAGTTCCTTGACATTGATCTTGGCAATTATTTTTTTGGATTTGACACCAAAAGCAAAGGCAACAGAAGCAAAAATAAACAAGTGGGACTACATCAAACTAAAAAGCTTTAGCACAGCAAAGAAAACCATCAGCAGAATGAAAAGGCAACCTATGGAATGGGAGAAAATATTTGCAAACCACACATCCACTCGGGGTTAATATCTAAAATATACAAATAATGCATACAACTCAATAACAAAAAGCCGAAATAACCCAATTTAAAAAGGGCAAAGGATATGAATAGACTTCTTTCTAAAGAAAACATACAAATGGACAACAGGTACATGAAAAGGTGCTCAAAGTCGCTAATCATCAGGGAAATGCAAATCAAAACCACAATAAGATGTCACCTCACATCTGATAGATTGTCTTTTACCAAAAAGACAATAGATAACAAAGGCCGATGAGGAGGTGGAGGAAAGGGAACATTTGTATGCTGTTGGCAGGAATGTAAACTGGTACAGCCACTATGGAAAACAGTATGGAAGTTCCTAAAAAATTAAAAATAGAACTACCATATGATATAGCAATTCCACTGCTGGGTATATGTCCAAAGGAAATGAAATCACTCTCTCAAAGAGTTATCAAGATTTCCACGTGCATTGCAGCATTATTCACAATAGCCAAGGTATGGAAACAACCTGAGTGTAAATCAATGGATGAATAAATAAAGAAAATTCAGTGTGTATATATATACACACAATGTAATATTATTCAGCCTTAACGAAAAAGGAAATCCTGCCATTTGCAATGACGTGGATAAACCTGGAGGGCATTATGCTAAGTGAAATAAGCCAGACTGGGGGTTGAGGGAAATGGAGAGGGGTTGGTAAAAGGGTCCATACTTTGAGTTACAAGATGAATGAGGTCTGAGAACGTAACGTATAACGTGGTGACTATAGCTGATAACATTGCACTGTATAAATGAAATTTGCTAAGAAAGTAGAACTTAAGCGTTCTCACCAAGTAAAATAAGGTACATAGTGAGATTTTGGATATGTTAATTAACTTCATGAAAGGAATCCTTTCTCAACGTATACGTGTATCAAATCATCACATTGTACACTTTAAATATATTACAATTTTATTTGTCAATTATACCTCAATAAAGCTGGCAGAAAAAAGTAGAATCAAATGTTGCTGGCCTGAGAGACACCAATTCTGGGTCTTCATTCCATGATTCCACGAATATCTTAGAGGAGAGAGTGTTCTGCATTCATCTTTGGTGATGTTGGCTCCAGAATTTCTACCTACGCCTGGCTTAGGAGGGTCAGAGATGCTCCAAAGCCATCTTGTACTGGGAATTTTGCCAGTCTGAAATGTTGCTAGCCAGTTGTTAAATACAGACACCCTTGTAATCAGCCATAACAGAGGTATTCGTATGACAAATATTAGCAAACACTACAAAGCAGAGTTCCTTTTGTTTTGTCTTTGTTTTCTGAGAGCCAATTCACACTACTTGAGTGAAAGATTAATTAGAAGCTGCATTTTCACAGAAAGTATACTGTTTTCCCTGTGAGTATATGCTTTCCTGGGCAGCATGTGAAGAGAAGTGATGAAGAGCATGACAAATTCCCAAAGCCATAGCTTGATTTTACTACTTCAATTAGTTGAGCAGTTGAACCACTGGAACTCAACTGGAGTTTGAGCTCCACTCTTCCCACAAAAAGAGATGCAAAGGGCCTCTGGTGGACTCCTCAAATCTCCTTTAAGTGTGTATGATTAAGCTGTAACATTCAGGGTGGGAGACTACTGAGAAAAATGTTCTGGGATCAATTGATCCATGTCTGTAAAACTACAGAACTCTTCCTGTATCAATCAAAATTTGTTTTTGATTACGAATGTAGTGATGTTTTGCATTATGAATTGTGGGCCTACATAGTGTTCAGTCCTGGAGACTCTGAAAGATGGTTGTTACTTGTCTTCCCAACTCCCACAGCTCCTTTTTTAATCAGATAAGCTTTTCTAGCAATCATAAAAAGCTATTCAGTTGTAGCGAGACTTTGTGAAACTCTTCAGTGCTCTCAAATCTGCCTTACATCTTGAGCAACACCCAGCCCGCCTAGATCCTCTCATGTTGCCACAACCCCCTTTCATTCTAAGCTACACTTTCTCAGTATTTTGCAATCAGTTTATTCTGTATTTTTTGGCTCATCCCCAGGTAAAGAAGAAAAAAGAGAAGCCAGGTGCAGAGTGTGTCTTACTTAGAAGAATCCTTGCAGGAGAAATTACCTTTGACTTTGAGAAAGCAAAGAAGCCATATAAAGCCATGTAAAGGTCGTTACATGATCTTAAATATGGCTGTGCAGTGAGATTAAAGCTGTAGACTTGCCAGTTGGAAGACAATCAGTCTTGGGTTTAGACCTGACTGGGCTCTGCCATATGTCACCTCTGAGATCTTGACCAGGGTACTCAACCCTTCTCCTCCTCAGTGTCCTCATCTGGAATACAGAGATAAAAATAAATGCAACACAGGCTTGTTAGTGCTGCCTAAATTAAATGGTCTATGTACAGTGCCTGGCATTAAAAAAGAGTTTAGTAAATGCCTTTTGATTTCTTTTATTTTTCTGTACCATAAAACCTAAACTCAAGGGAAATTTATGTCACATACAGTACACTCTATAGGTTACAGTGTAGAACACCATAGTTATTTATACAGCAAGTATCACAACGTCTGTGTGACAATGAAGGCCAACAATAGAGTTACATAAACCCCAATAATAACAAACACATACAAAGACTTAACAGCACTTCAGCAAGTCCCAGGAGCTGTTCCAAGCACTTTCCATATGCTAACTCATTTAATCAACAAAGTAACCCTATCAAGTAGCAATTTTCTTTATCATTTCCATTTTACAGATTAAAGGAAATGAGACAAAGAGAGTTTAACTTACCTGAGGTCACCCAGCCAGAAAAGCAACAGAGCCAAGATTTAAACTCAGGGAACTTGATTGCAGAATCTGTGCCCTAAACCACTGAACTATTTCACCCTTTACAATAAAGAAAGCATTTATATATATATTGTCTCACTTACTTCACAATAACCCTGGGAAATAAGCCACTTCAGAAATTCCCTGGCATTCTTCCCTTTGGGCTCCGGCTAGATTTGCTCTCTCCGAATCTTAGCCTCAGCTGTGCCCAGGGCTCCCAGCATTCAATTTTGCTGCCTTGAAGTTGGAGAGGGAACTTCCTGGTTGATTCACTTTCTAGAACTGTGTAACACAAGGCCATCCCAGAAACAATAGCCTTGGCTGGCCTCCATGTGGGTGACAGCCTGGGGTTTTAATCAAGAGTCTTTTGGTTGTAAGTAAACAAAAACCCACACAAACGAGTTTAAGCAGGAAAATAGGAAAGGTGGAATTTATCAAAAGGCGACAGGGGTGTTCGATGGGACCCAAAGAAAGGAAACACAGTCAGAAGAGATTAAAACCTGGAAACAGAAACCTGTCAGAAAAATCAAGCCCCGAACTTCCTCAGTCCCGTCCTCAGTGGCATCCCAAGTTTTGTTTACATGCCTCCTTTATTCTTTTCTTTCTACAAATTGATTTTCTCTGCTTCTCTGGGTACCTGGCAAAAGATGGCCATCCTATATTTCCGAAGTTCACACACCTCTCATATGTGACCAGCAGAATTTGACTACCATCTTTAAATCTGGATTTTAGATCCTGAATTGGGAGAATATGATTAATCCTTCGAGGGGTCATGTGCCCACTCTTGGTTCTGTAAGCCATATGGAAGGGGACTGTTGGGGGAATAGGGTCACAGAGTAAAATTATGGTGGCCAAGGTCCATATCTGTTGGAAGATAGCAGTTATCAGTAAAGGAGGTGAGGCTTATTAGCTGAGCAGAGACCCCAGGAAAAAATCTTGTGTGTATATATATATATATATATATATCTAAATCTGCTTGACTTATCTTCCTGAATTAAGGACTTTGACATTCCTCAGCTCTATCCTTCTCTTTGCCATTAAGCTCCCAAAGACTATTTTACTCATTGGGATTCTTGAAAATAGCCTTTTATTATAATAATGAAGAATCTTCTCCAACACAAAATTCTCCGTCAGAACACAGTTCAATATGATTACAGCTCAATATGAACAGTGTAACCTAACGTAAACTGGAATCGATGGAGAACACTCTCAAAACTGTGAACTGTGCTTTTCAAGATGTCAAGATGAAAGTTTAAAATGTTCTATTTTAAAATTTCAATTTTTTTCAAATATTCACTTATCACATGGAATCTTCGTCACTTCTTAGAAAAAACTCTGCAGATTCTAGCTTCAAATCAGAATACTTTTTTCTCAACAAACATTCTCTGCTTGCAGAAATATTGCTGAGAGCAGATGACTTGCCCCTTGATTTAAAAAATCACTAGTTACATTCAAAAGGTACATATTTAAACATAATATATTTTTTTCTTAAAACAACACCAGGTTTATTTGTTAAACCTTGAAGAATAAGCTAAATGCAATGTAAAACGTGGGTTTCTACTCTGCTCATCCCTCTGGCGGTGGGTTGGTGGGCTTAACATATCCAGGTATTAGTAATCCCAACCCTTCTCTTCCTTACTCTGAGATCGCAAACAAGTGGTTTAATCTCTCTGAGCTTCACTTTCCCCATTTTTAAATAAGGGTAACTATGCTTACCTCTTAGGATTGCCGTGAACATTACATAAGGTAACGTGTAAGCTTCTTAGGAGAGTGCCTGCACTATGCTCAATAAATGTTCTCCTCTGTATTTATCCAACCATTTCCTTTCCTGGCAGATGAACCCCTCCTATTTCACACTGGCCCATCTCATGAGAGGAGACAATATCTCACTAACCTGAGATGTACATGACAATTTTACTAACCGGCTCTGTATGCAGACATCTACCACGTGCCAGGTAACGTTAGAGAAAAGGAGGCACAATTAAATTTTCTGTATCTCTTTCAACGTATGTATATTTCTGGCAAGAAATTGCTCCTATCGTTTGTCTGTGACCAAACACAAGATAGTACATTATAATAAGAAAGAGGTCTTAGGTGTTATGAGAGATCATGTGGTCAAACTGCCTGTTCTTCCCAACCCAACGCCTCCCTCTACTAACCCAAAGGCCGTCAAGTTACCATCTCATAACTGGTGCCTATGTGGCACATAGAATAAAAATCACTGTGTCTTATGGATGTATTAAACTTCTTTGACTATTAGTGTTGCCACCCAAAGATAGGGTTCTCTTCTCGATGCACATAAAAACCCAATTATTTCAGCAACAGCTTTTGAGGAAGGAGAGGGTTTTATTGTGAGGTTGACCAGCAAGGAGACAGGAGGCAAAGCTCACAAACATGTGTCTCTAATCCAAGGTTTGGGGCAAAATTTACAGGATAAAAGGGCAGGGTGGTCTGAAGTGTGGGAATAGATGACTGGAGGTAGGGAGAAGTGAAGTAATTGATGATCTGTGCAAGCATCGTCAAGCAGCACGGCTCTTCATAGGATGCATGTTCACAAAATGGAGGTGTTAGCGTGATGAGGGTGATGTTTTCAGCCCCTCAACATCAAAAGGGTCACCTATCAGGCATTCTCACAGGCCCAGTTGATGGGTTGGTGGTCTCAATTGGCCTGAACTGGACAAGGGGTCAACTCTCAGTTCCTGAACAACAACTCTTAATTACACTGTTGATAATACGGGTCAGTTGAACTGGTCCTAGTGGGTCCGTGGTTACATCAGTGAGTCTTCTCAATCTTTCATAGGTTCATTTGCTATTTTTATTTTCTTTTTATAATTGCTAGTTCATGTCTTTTATCTATTATACCATTGGCTGATTATCTTCCTTTAATTAGCTTGCAAGAGATCTTCATATATGGCATTAATTATTTCTCTGTCAAATATGTTGCAAATGGTTTTCCAAATTTATTGTTTGATTCATTTATTTTATTTTTTACCAAATAGTATTTTTAAAACTTTAAGTATTCAAAACTAAAACAGTTTTGATATTCAAAATCAGATATCTGGTTTCAAAATGTATGTTTTTTAATTTTCTATTCATTTTATCTTTGGAAAAATGTTATAGTAAACAACTATTACAGATTGCTGCAGGGTAGCATAGGACAGAAGAATTTATTGAATGAAATACAAGTAAACAAATCTGGGTTAATGAGCAAGATTCAACTCAAATGAGGTCCAGAAGCAGAGAATCTGTCCCACAGTATAAATTTAGACTTAATGATAAACAGGACTCAGTGTTCACAATTCTATATCTGAGGCCATTTAACACTCTGCTCCTTCTAGTGTGCTCTCTACGGCCTTTCAGATGAGGAACAGGACCCAGATGTGGAGAGGCAGGGACCCTTTTACAAGGACTGGAACAAATTGCTTGATCGGAGCAGGAATAGATGCCGGAAGAAATAGATTCATGGCCCTGAGCTGCTAGCCTGGGACACTTTTAATTGCCCTTGTCTAGAGGGTGGACCAACTTTGATCTCATGTCCCTTCTTGCTAAACAGTGTGCCCAAGGTAATGTTGCAGTAATGCAGCCAGTGAAAGCCAACACCAGAACCCACTAACCACCTGGAGAAAGGAGCTCCATGTTCTGAGCACCTGTTATGTGACAGGCATCTTATGTGCTTTATCTCATTTAATTCTCACAATAGCACTTTGAGATGGGAATCATCATTCCTATTTCACAAATGAGGAAACTGACTCAGAGAGATTAACTCTTGTCCTCAATGTTCAACAACTAATACCTGATAGGGGCAGAATTGGAACCCAGGCCTTTGACTATCAAATACAAGCTTTTGTTTACTGTGTCACAGAACTGCTTATGGCCAATGGCTCCCAAAAAATGCCAAATTCTTCTTAGTCAAAATGTATCTCCCATGGTCTGGTGATGAGTATCATCTCTCTACTCTAAAACACAAGCTTTCTTTCACTTGGAATATCTGAGCACATTTGCAGCCAGGACATCCATCTCTCAGATTGCTGTGGGAAGTCCCAGGGCTGGCTAAAATAGGCTAGAGCCCTTTGAGCTGAGCTAAAAATAAGAGTCAAGCTCCTCAAGGGACTTGATCTCCCTTTGTAACTGTTATTTCATTAGTGGAAAATACTGTATTGCCCTTTCCCTGACCTCCTTTGCAAAAAAGGAAGTGTTTCTCTACACCAAGACTCCCAAGTCTAAAAGAGAGCTGGTGAGTTCTTATGGTCCGAGCCCCTGAATCAAGTCAATATGGTACATCCTCTTCAGGAAAGATCACTCCATCATTTGCTATCATATGCAATTCACTTTCAGAAACTTGGATCCAATCCAAAAAACAAGAGGGAAATATCAATGGGTCTTAAACTGGTAGGTGGCATGATTTGGTTTTAGATACACCAATTTGAGGTAGCATAGATGATGAAATTGAATGTTCAAGTTTGGAAAAGAAAGGAGACATTTGTAGTTATTAAAAAATGATGAGGACCTAAACTGGAGCCTACTAGTGGTGGTAGAATAGAGAAAAGTGACATATTCAAAGAAATAAATGTGATTTAATTATACTAATAGAGATAAATAAACCATCAGCATAATAATAAAAATAACAGTAGCTAGCATTTATTGAATATCTATCACGTTCCAGACCACAACTCAATATCAAGCATGATAGCATTTTATGCTCTCAACCAAACCTAGGTAGGTTATATTATCTTTCTTGTATTAAAGGAGAAGAAACAGAAGTGTATAGGGATTAATTGTTTCATAAGGTCTCACAGTTAGCATAAGTAAAAACCAGGGTTAGACCACAGATCTGTTTGACTTCAGTATCATTGCTCTTGTATGGGACTGCAATCAACTGAGAGAAGAATAGAGAACAGAAAAGGAAAAGGCAGGTTTCAAAGGAAAGTGTTGAGTTCAGTTGATTGACTTTGGGTTGCCAGAAGAGATGTCATCGGGTATTTGGACATGTCTGAGAAGGATTGAGAAACGGTGGTGGGGAAACATGAAGGAGGATGACATGATCCAGGACAGTATGCAGAATGAGATGACTGGAGTATTGGGATGGAATCCTAGAGAAAAAATGGGTTCTAGGGGTGGGATATAATGGAGACAGTATTAAAAATAAAGGGAGAGAAAAAATATCCAGAGCATAATAACAACAAACAATAGCCAATATTTATTGAGCACATACTCTTTTAAATGCTTTAACTGAGTAATGTAATTCTCACAACAACTTAGGAAATAGGCGCTATTATTATTATCCTTTTACAAATGAAGAAATTGGAGCATAAAGTAGGTAAGTAACTAAGTCAAGTTCCTACAGCTAGGGAGCGATAGAGCTAGGATTTATATCCACCTAGTACCAGAGTACATGTTCCTTTTTTTCCCCTAAAATCTTTTTATTGAAGTATAACCTGTATAGAAAAAGTCGACAAATCATAAACGTGAAATAAAGTGAATTTTCACAAATTGACACACTTGTATAATCATTACTTGGGTAAAAAATAATAGAATACTGCCAGCAATTCAGAAGCCCCTTTCTCATGCACTCTGAATCACTATTCATTCTTGCTCCCCAAATATAACAATGATATGACTTCTAATACCATATATCAGTTTTGACAGCCTTTGAAATTTATATAAATTGAATGATATAGTTTATATCTCCTGTATCTGGACATTTGTATTCAGCGTTCTCTTGTAAGATTTATCCATTTATTGTTTCCACTATGATGCGTGCAATCCATCACTGTGCAGTTCAATTTTATGAACATATCAAAATGCGTTTGTCTACCCTACTGATGATGGACATTTGCATTGTTTCCATTTTGGATCTAACACAAATAGTTCAGCCACAAACATACTTTCCCCTGTCTTTTAGTCCATATGTGTACACACTTCGGTTGTATATATAACTAGAGGTAGAATTGCTAGATCATATGAGATAATACATATGAATTTAGCTTTACCAGTTAATACCAAACAGGTTTTTTAATGTCACTAAGTTACGCATATATATTTGAAAATAATAAATCTGATAAAGTACATATACTTTATATAGAAATATATAAAAACTCTTACAATTCAAAAATAGTTAGACAAACATTGCAATTTTTCAAAGGGTGAAATATATGAACATATACTAGATACTTCACTTAAGATGTCATACAAATGGACAGTGAGCACATGGAAAGAGGCTAAAGATCATCAGTCAACAGGGACTGCAAATTAAACCACAAGGAAAATACTCCTGCATATCTACTAGAATGGCCATAATCAAAGCTGACAATACCAAGTGTTGACAAGGAAGAGGAGAAATTGAAACTCTCATATATTATTAGTGGGAATGTAAAATGGGACCACTTCTTTGCAAAACAATTTGGCAGTTTCTTTAAAAGCTAAATGTAAAATGTGTTTTATTATAGACTTTAAAAGGGTGAATTTTATGGTATGTGAATTATCGCTCCATAAAGCTGTTACAAAATTACCAACTGATTCAGCAATTCTACTCCTTCGAACGCTTAGGTATCTACCCAACGGGAGTAAAACATTATGTCCTCCTGAAGACTTGTACACAAATTCTCACAGCAGTATTATCATAATAGTCCCAAACTGAAAGCGATCCAGATGTCCATCCACTAGTGAATAAATAAACAAAATGTGGTATAACCATACAATGGGACATTGTTCAGAAGGAAAAAGTAACAAACTATTCTACAACATGGATATACCTCAAAAATATTGTGCTAAATAAAAGAAGCAAGATATATACAAAAAAAATCATATTTTGTCCAATTCTATTTCTATGAAATGCCCGTAAAATACAAATCTGATGAGTGTGTGACTTGAGGGTGGAGTGGAGGTTGCCTGTAGGGCACCAGGGAACTTTCTAGGGACATGGAAATATTCTAAAACTAGATTGCGGTCATGGTTGTACTCCTCAAGAAATTTACAAAATATCATTGAATTATACGCTTACAATGGATAAATTTCATTAGCTGTAAATCACACCTCAATAAAACAAAACACAATAAAACGTTATCTTTTCCACAAAGACTTCTGGACTGTCAAACCCAGATGGAATTAGCTGTTCCCCACAAACATGTCAAAAGTAGTACTTATCCCATTAGAATTTCTACACTGTGTTAGCCTCTTCTCCCAATTAGAATGTGAGTCTATTAAAGTCACAAATTCATCTCACCATGTGTTTTGTTTTAATGTCTGTTTACACACGTGTCTCCTATAGTCTGTAACTACTTTGAAGAGAGTGTGGGTATTCCAAACATCTACCACAATGCCTGGAAAGAATGTCTCTGCTCAATAAATGTTTATTGAAGAATGAATGAACTGAATTAATAGTATATTAATACAGAAGAAAAGCAGAAACATAGTATTCTATATTTTTATGACTTGTCATGAATTAAGAATACTTGTTCATCAAATTTGATGATTTCATTTTATAGCTGTTCTCTTACATACAAGAAAATTATAGGGGCAGGCCCGATGGCACGGTGGTTAAGTTCGCGTGTTCCGCTTCAGCAGCCTGGGGTTCGCCAATTTGCATCCTGGGTGCAAACCTACACACTGCTTATCAAGCCAGGCTGTGGCAGACATCCTACATACAAAGTAGAGGAAGATGGGCAAGGATGCCATCAAAACTCATACTCAGACACAAACACACATAAACACACCAATTCACCCATGCACAATCATGAATTCCTAGACACATTAGTCACATATTCACATACAGACATGTTCATACATGAATGCCACCCTAACCACATACACATCAATAGTCTTATAGGTACATGAACATACATTGTACCACTCTAAGGAATGTTATTCACACCACTGACAATCCAAATGGTGTCTTCTGTAGTTGTGCAGTACTCAACTTATATGACCAAAAATGGTAACCTTGTTTACTCATCCATTCAAAAATTCACAAATCTATGGTTCTTCTTCCTCTCTAAAACTGCCTTTCACCAAGCATCACAAATCAAAATGGAAAGAAGAAAAACATCAAGGCAATTTTAAGAAGTGAGATAGTGACCTGAACAAGTAAAATTAGGGAAGGGTATCAACAAGATGAATTGCCCACGACTTGCTGACCAAGACCTTCATCAGATGGAGATAAACGTTTGTATTTTAGATCTTCCAAATGCACAGCCAAGTAGGCAGCAGCCAGCAACTACGACTATTTTTTCCACAGAAAATATAAAAATCAGATGAAGACAAAGGCTGATGAAAACATGGATGCTCAAATCAAAGCCATAGTTTCATAGCTGACCCATTTTCCCTGTTGCCCTGCAAATGCAAATTTTCCAATTCCCCATTCTGATTAAACCTGGACAATTGTAGCACACCATTACCTTTCAACTTATAGATTCTTTAAGTTAGGGTTTACGTATAGATTATAAAGGTCATAAGTCTTAACCCCTATTTGAGGCTTGACTTATAATAATATTCTATTAGGATTAGGTTGGAGGATCCTAAAACCACAGCGCTTGTATTTGAATCTCATCACTACCGTTTCTTTGTTTTGTGATGTTGGGCAAGTACGGTAATATCTTTCACCTTAGTTTCCTCATCTGTAACATAAGAAATATAATATTATGTATCTTACAGAGTTTAATGAGGATTAAATGAGTTAATAAGTATAAAAGTCTTAGAAATTTCCTGGCAGATAGCGTTCAGAAGTTGTTATCTGTGTTTATTATAATATCCATGCCTAACAATTTCAGATTTTCTGCTTTAACATTTAAACTATGAGTTTCTCAACTACACAAACCTGAAGTTAAGGCCCACACTGCCACTTGGGAGCTGGAGAGTCTTGTACAAATAAACATCTCTGAACTCACGTTTCCTTATTTGCACATGTGTTTAGTAGTCAAGGATTATGGTGGTAATAATGAAGGCTACAGCACAAAGCAAATGTCCAAATGTTAGTTCCCTCCCTTACCAGGCCATAGTAGAGAACTACTGCTTTTGAAATTTCACTTTACCGAAGGCCTCTGCACCTGTAACCCCCACGACACACCTCACTAATAGCCACACACCTTATCATTGCATGAAGAGTACGTTTCATGACGCCAATGTTCTGTTGGTCCCCATGCCCCCAAACATCTGCTTCCTAGACCATTCATGCAATTCCCCAGCTGGAAAAGCTGAAAATAATACGTCTTCTCACCACTGAGATGCAAGCACTACAAGAGGTAACATTTGTGAAAATTGTTTTACAGTCTCCATATACCTTCAGTATAGCTACTTTAAAAAACAATAAAGTCAAGTTCATCCCAGGAACTTGGTTAGTGATTTACATAAATGATTTTATGGAACATTCATATTAGCCCAGTGACACAGGTAGTGTTATCCCCACTTTATAGAAAAGGGAACTGAGTCTGAGAGAGAGTAACTTGCTCAAGTTCATGCAACTAGTAAGAGGCGGAACTTGACTTTGAATCCCCAATGTTCTAAGCCCAAAAGTTCTTCTGTAGTCTGCTGCTAATTGATGGGTGGCAAAAAGTAATGACTGGCACAATACCCCAAAATATTTGGTGGATGAGCGAATATGAGTAAGTAATTTAATAAAAGAAGTACACTGAACAAATCTCCGGAAGCTGATAATACTGTGGTGGCATAGATGTTTGACAGTCTTACATCCCACAATTTTTAGGAGAGACCAGAAGTTCAATTGTTGGTTGGGATTTATCAAGCTAAGAACAGTTCTGATCAATAAAGGTATATGAAGAACCTACCACATCACAGGTACCATTTTAGGTAATACAGCTATAATGCTCTGAAAATCTCAGAGTTTAGTTTGTCAAATCATTGGTTTGGATTTAATTTGCATAGAGAAAATGGAGACATTAAGCCTATAATGTAAAGGCAAAACCTGTCTCCCAAAAAAGACACTACAGAATGATGCATAATACAGAACAAGACAAGGTCCCATTCTGGAGCTATTTTGCAGATATTCATTTTGCGTAATCATTTAGGGAAGGGAGGAGGTCATGGTAGAATCAAAGAAGCTAGAACTGATAAGATGTGTTGTGGGGAGGGAAGAAAAAGTGCAAGGTCAAGTTTTTATCAGAGGGCTCATGACAGAGAATCAGAAGGGGCTGAGAGAATTCATCCCAATGATCTCTATCACCTTTTACAGACCAGATGAGGAACTGGGACCCAGGGTGATGAGGAGACTTTCCCAGTCAGCATTACAAATCCAAGACAAGAAGGCTGGTCTCCTGTCTTCTCATCTGGTGAGCTGTCCCATCACTCCGCTGCCTTCAGGGCTAGCCCCTCTCTCAAGCCACTCTCCTCTCCATTCTTTCCCAAAGCCATAGAGGGAGATCTATCTTCTGCGTGTGGAGGGAAGAGAGTGTGAGGGGAAGTGTTCCTCGTGGGAGCTATGGTGGCTGTGGGAAAGTGAACAAGGTAAAGTATTTTCCATGTTTCTGTTTGCTTGTTTATGGACCCAGTATACACTCATTGTGAGAAAAACTGTAAAATTCATCAAAATAGAAAGAAGAAAATGAGTCACTCATAATTCCACTATTCTGAGATACCATTATCACTTCACCATAGTTCCTTCCAGTCTTTCATTGCACCTTTCATACAGCTTGTTTAATATTGAATATGTGATTTTATTTCCTGTGCTGCTTGTTTAACATTATATCATAGGCAATTTTCCACATCATCAAAAATCTTCCTAAGCATAAATTTTAGTTGCAACACAATATTTCGTTACAAGTTTGTGCCGTAATTTACCGCTTCAACAATGCTGGACTTTGAGTTATTTCCATATATTAATTTCTGTAACAAAATGGCAGTGAAAATCTTGATGCCTAAATCTCAGTCTGCATTTGCAAATATTTCCTGATGGTTGATTCCTGGAAGTGAAATTCTAAGTCAAACAGTAGGTAAGATCATTCTTGGTAACTTTTGGGGAAGGGCTTAAAAATGTATACTCTTTTCACGAACATCTATGAATAAGAATTTTAATTTCTTCTTTCCATTTTCTTCCTAATTTTCCCAATTCCACCTGCTGCAAAACCAGTTCCAAACACATTGGATTGCACGTGTAAGCCATCTTGATGCAACTGTGTAAAGTGATAATTAAGCCCTCTATTTAACTAAGCATTCATTTTTTTCCTGCTCATGCAATGACAATGAGCAGACAAATAATAATTTATTAAAAAAGAAGAAATATTCTATACTTTGGAAATACCCAAATACTCTAGCTCTGAGCTTTCCAGTGTGATAACCACTAGCCACACGTGGCTATCCTTCACTTGAAAGGTGGCCCATCTAAATTAAGATGTGCTGCATGTGTAAAATACACACCAGATTGTAATGACTCACTGCAAAAAACAGGAACTAAAATATCTCATTGATATTTTTATATTGATTACATGTTGAAATGATAATATTTTGGATATATTGAGCTAAGTAAAATATATAATTAAAATTAATCTCATCCATTTCTTTTTACCTTTTTAAGACGGCTACTAGAAAATTCAAAATTATACACATGGCTCTCACTATATAACTATTAGATAAGTCTGCTCTAGCTAGTTCCCAGATTTATCCATGGATGTACATGATTAATACTTGATTCTATTTTGCCTTAATGACTTGTGCGGCTTCAGAAAATTGGCAATTTGGAACCAATGTTTCCTACTTTCTTGTACATTCTTCATAGAGTTAAATATAGTCTCTTTTGTCTTTATTAATTTCCTTCTGTTCCTCATGCCAGCCTATATTCTTTAAGCCTGTATTTAATAAAAATTCACCCAGTAAGTCATTTCCCTTCTCTCCATTCATTCATTCAATAAGAAACCATTGATTGTTCACCTATAATGTAATCACTGTGCTTTCTAGGCCAGGGAGTACAAAGATTACTAAGACAAAATTCTTGCCTTTAGGAAGCACACAATCTAGTACGGGAGATAAACCCAAATATAATTATAGTCTAGTGAGATAACTTCTAAAATAGAGCTAGGCTCAAGATGCTATGAAAGGACTAAAGAAAGGAAGGAACAGCTCTCTCTAGGTATGGAGTGGGTTGAGGGGAGTGATGAAGGCAGGTGTCACCCAGGTGACAGTTGATCTGGACCTTGAAGTAGAAGCCTGGAAGTTGGAGCTTGCCAAAGCAGAGGGAATACTTTGGGATAACCATCAATGTGTGAAGGAGCCAGCTGAGAAACCCTTGCTAAAGAATGATGAGGTTGAGGGCAAGGAGGGGACAGTTGCTGACACTGAGACCAGCTTGTGAAATATGCCATGCTAAGTTGTTTAGTGTTTATCTCCTGCATAGAGGATGGGACACTAAGTTATTAATTAGGGGATTTATATATTCAGACATGAGGTTCAGAAAGAGCCTTCTTGCAGCATGAACTGGAGGGTAGAAATGCAGAAGGTGGGGAGAGACATTAAGACCAGATGTTAATCTCTTTGCCTGGAAGGTTACAAAAATGCTTCTCATTCTCCAGGAGTCAGTTGAAACATCTCTACCTCTGGGAAACCTTTCCCAGTGTGCCTATTAGAGTTGGTAATCCAGTCTCTGTTCTTGATCCACGTTCTATTTTCTGTAAGTGTCCTTAGCAGGAAGTATCCCACTGTAGACCTCTATGCATATTCTCAGTTCCTCCTGAGTTGAGTGTCTGGCAGAACGCTTGACTTAATTGTCACTTCCTCTAAAGGGCCTTCTCTGACCACCCTTTCATTTTTACTCTATATTACTGTGCTTTTAAATTTTTCTCCAAAGCACTTTATTGCAACCAAAATTTTATATTTTTGTGTTTACATTTGTATTGTCTGTTTCCTCCATTATCCTATAAGATTCCCATAGGAAAAACATTCCTATTACCTTCACCAGTACATCCACAGTTTTAACACTTAACAGGCACTCAGTAAATGTGTGTTGAATGAATGAACAAATGAATGAACAAAATGAGTCATAAACTATGGGTGCTTAATAAATATTTATTGAAAGAATGAGTTGGTCTATGAATAAATGAATGGATGGTCTATTCCAACAAATAAATGTTTATAGATTGGTATTGATATTCTATTCCATTCAAGATCTGGTACATTAGCTCTCCATCAGTGAATCCCATAATCTATGCTAAGTAACGATTTCAAACTACATATATTGGTGGTGTTGACAGAAATCTCCAAGTGATTCGTTCTACCAGGTGTGTTAGAATTAGAGCATATGGTCATTGAAGACTGAAGGTGCATACAGTCTTCTCTCTAAGCTCTCATGGCTCCCTGGAGATGATAAGGGTGCATACAAACTGCTCTAAATTATGAATCAGTGAGGTGAGGTAGTGTGGGGTCGCAAGGGAATACTATGGAGGGACTCCTGAATCCAGTGTAGGAGGGTCTCCTAAACCCAGTGTTGTGATCAGGGAAGGCAAGTCCTGAGCTGATAAGTAGGAATTATTCTGGTGAGGCAACTGGGGTGCGTGTACCAGGCAGGCAGAGGTAAAAGTGTAGACACCTAGGAGGAACAGAAAAAAACAGCATCAACAGCTTCACAGGTCCATTCAAAAGGAAACTCCAGCCTTTTGGCTTCTTCTTCCCCTTTGTTGTTTCTCCTTTCTCACCAACATATACCTTCTTCTTGTTCTGAAGGAGATTTTGCTTCCTCTTGTCCTCATTGTCCCTTGGTATCTCTGTTCTCCCCAGGTAGACTGTTAAGCGTACAGAGCAATGACAGGCAGCCCTTGTCTACACATTGAGTCTAGCTTCCCTCATTTCTAAAGAAATAAGTAAAGACACAAGTATCAGCATTGGAGGAGAGATTAGGGAGGGCAGTAGCAAGAGTCCAGAACCACCAGGCCTGCCACACCTTTGACCCATAGATATTCCTGAAGACTGTTGGAGCCACCAGAACCATGATCCCAGAAATGACACTAGCATTTTCTAGCTTACTTCACAAACAGAAACAAATCTCGCTGCCTAAACAGTCTTGTGGCAAGCCTTATTTTTATTTTTCCAAAGGCAGCATTACCCCAAGGCTTTAAATCATGACTCGGCCCTTGTTCCCCAAAGAAGCCAAAGTGAAGAAAAAGTCAAACCATACCTAGCCACTCACAGGAGACACTTTCTAAGAGCAGGGATTGCTTCTTTCTCCACCATGCATTCACCTTTCAACGAGAACCTCTTAAGTACCTGGTACCATTCTGGTGCTGTGGGTCTGAGCTGACACAGTAGTGGAGGAAAGTGTCCAATGTGACAACACACCAAGGCTCTGAATTGATTATCCCCTTACACAGAAGAAGATAAGGTAATTAATGAAACAACTGGCCTGACACGTGCTTCCATATTTTTCTTAATTTTTATAACTACCATGTAAAGTGGATATTGTAGGCCCAAACGGAAACTAAGACTCAGAGGAGTCAGGACAGTTTCTCAATATCGTACAGCTTATTAGTGACCCAGGTCTGTCTGTTCCAAAGCTTTTGTCCTCTATGCTACAGAGTTTCTGAGTTGCTCTCCTTGTGATCCTTGGACCTCGGTCCAAACTCTCTGGGCTATTTGACTAGCCAGTCAGTCAATGAATAATTGTTGAATTATGTTATACACCAGGTAGCAGGGGAGGAGCTGAGGAATCAACGATTAACAACTCATCAACGTGCGTAAGACTGACACATAAACCAGTAAGTAGAATAAATAAGGGCTATGAAGGGCCACATGCTACAGAGCACAGAGGAGGGGCAGCCAAGTCTACCTGCAGATTCAGGGAAAGCCTCACAGTAGGAGAATCATTTCAGTTGGTCTTATAGGATGGTGTATCAGCTTGTATGTCTGCCGTAACAAATTGCCACCAAAAACTGTCACTCAAAACAGTGCAAATTTATTTTTGCGTAGTTCTGGATGTCAGAAGTCTAAAATTGGGGGGTCAGCAGAGCTACATTCCTTTTTTAGGCTCTAAAGGAGAAGCTGTTTCCTTGTGTTTTCAGCTTTGAGAGGCTGCCTGCATTCTTCCGCCGTGACTCCTCCTTCCATCTTGAAACCCAGCAGCATAGCATCTACAAATCTCTCTCACCTCTGATTCCAAGGTACATCTCTTTCTTTAACTCTGACCCTCCTGCCTACTATGTGATTACATTGGACTCCCTTGGATCATCCAGGACACTCTCCCTATCTCAACATCCTTAGCTAAATTACATCAGAAAAGTCCTTTTTGCCATGTGAGGTGTCATATTCACAAGCTCTGGGGACTGTGATGTGGACACCCTTGGGTCATTTTTAAGCCTACCACAGATAGGTAGAAATACATTTTACTGAGGTAGTCTGGTGTAATGGCTAAGAGAATGGCATTCAGACCTACATCACCTGGTTTGGAATACTGGTGCTACCATTTACTTACCACACAACTTTGGAAAAGTTGCTTAATTTCTCTATACCTGAGTTTCCTCTTCTGTAAAATAGGGATAAGGATATCACCTACCTTGTTGGGTTGCCGAGATAACTGGATGACTTAACGTACAACAGTGCCTGGAATGTAGTGAGCACGGTAAGTTGTCTGTTTCCATTGCTGGCCAGGAAAGAGAGTTCTACAAGTCGAACAGTACAGGCAAAAGAACAAAGACAAGAAAACGCAAACATATTTAGTACAAGAAAGTCATTTTCTGTGGCTGGGACACTATGTTGAGTGGTGACAGAAGACCATGGAAAGAAAACTGGGTTTGGGCCTGATTGTGCTAGACCTTCAACTGGTTGGTGCCCACGGGCTATTAAATAATCAATCAACCAATCAATAAGAAAGATTTTATTTGCCTTTTATTATTCAGAATTATGCTGAATTCTGTGGGAGAGATAGAATTATAGACACCATTCTTATGTCCACATAGAAGACAAATTGGCCCAACTGTCTGGTGTAAGCAGCCAACCCAGGACTGAATGCATAACTAAAGGGTTGACCTACACATGAATGAAACAAAAACAGATCCTAGAATGCCACTACAATGCTAGTTACAAAAATCAACAATAAAACAGCTGAGCCAGATCTTTGCCAAGTCCTGGAACCATAGAATATCAAGGACAAAAGCAACATTAGGAAAGAAACACCCAATCCCATTTTTCACTTTATAGAGGATAGAATTAAGATACAGGGAGAAGCTTGCCCAAGGTCTCAAAAATCCTAATGGCCCAGCTAAGAGCAGAATGCAGGTGTCTTAATCATTATAAGGTAAAGCACGTGAATAGAGAAAAGAATTAGATGAAGCCAAAGTTTTTATTAAGCAACATTCTGTGTTCGATACTCTATGCTAGTTGTGATGTCATCCTCACTACTTAAATATTTCAGCAAAACATTTAACACTTCAAAGGATCACAAAAAATAATAAATGTATCCATATATATGAATATGTGAATACTACATTTGTTGAATGATGAATGTTCCTCCCCTTCAGGTGTTAGGCCCGTGGTGTTCCAAATGTATGCCAGCAATAGCTACTGAGATTCAGCATGGATAAGTGCAAATGAATACCTCCTCCTGAAAAAGACTTCAAAGTCCTTGTTGTTTGATGCTGTGAAAGTAGCATTCAACTAAGCATCATAACCTGGGATCTAAAACGAAGAGAGAAGAAAGGCACTAATTCTCTCTAGGGGTGGGGTGGGGATGAGAGGAGCTGGCTCTGCCAGTAATCAGCTGTGGGACTCTAAGTAATAAATTTTTCCTACCAGGCTCCGGGCCCTCACCAAGCAGCTGCAGTAGCAGTATAGCAGAGGGCTCCAGAACATGGGATCTAAATGGGGCTACCAGCTTTAGCAACAACAAAACAAACATAACAACCCACACGGTACACTCAGTTAAATTTGAATTACAGAAAAACAACAAATAATTTTTTTAGTATTTGAATGTCCCCTGCACTCTGTGGGACATCTATAAACTAAAAATCTTTTCATTGCTTATCTGAAATTCAAATTTAACTGAGCATCTTCTATTTTATGAGGCAACCTAGTTCTAGAGTTTGACTGCCTCAGTTTCAACCTTGGTTCTGAGACTTATTTGCTGTGTGACATTGGGCAAATTCTTAAACTCTTAGTGCTTCTTCAAATATATATATTTTATATATACATCTATATATATACACATATATATAACAGCATCTGCTTCAAGAGATTGTTGTGAGTATAGCTGCCTGGATCTTTCAGGCATCCTGTTGTGCTATGTAGAGAATCCTCTCTTGGTTAATAGATGTCCATTTAGTTGTAACTTAGAGGGGAGAGACAAAGGGAACTTGCTCCACCATGATGCTGATGTCACATTCTGACTATTGTGAATACAAAATGAGAAAATGCTTACAATGTGTTTAGGATGATGCCTGAGTCATGATAGGCACTCAACAAATTATTCTTGTTGTTGTTGGAATAATTGGGTAAAACCAGATGATTTCGGAGAGGATTTAAATGTGTTTCTCCCAGTAATCTCCTTGAGCAGTATTACTTTTGAGTATCAAAGGCAGAGCTTCTATAAATAACATCCGAGTGTGAAAAATATAGGGCAGAAATAGTTTCACATGTGACTAGCAAGTCAGCCTATTTAAAACAAAAGTACTTTCAAATAAAAAGGTAAAAAACATAAGAAATAGCACTTTCCAGTTAAAAGGTCTCACAATGACATGTTAGGTGAGTTAAAAGCGATTCAAGAAAAGATTAGCCAAATGGCGTGTTGGCCTTTTTCCCATGGCTGTATACTGCAGAAGTGAAAGCAAACCTAGCATTTCTGAGCAGAGTAATTAGGTCGACCTCACTCCCAGAGGATTAATTCAACTCCCAACAGATTATGGCAGCCACCTTTCATTTCCATGAACAGACTCCATCAGCACACTGATTTCAATTAGAGAAGTGAAGCTATATTGACTTATGCTAGACACAAGGAGACATAGCAGACAGATAACAAACTGGATTACAGCATTAATCTTATGGTCCTGGCATCAGAAAGATTTTTAAATGCATTACCTCTCTCCCATAGGAATAACAGAGGAGATTTTTACCCTCCTATTGCAAGAAGTTTAATCTTCATACAAGGTGATGGGTTGATACATAAATTGAGAGTGAAGTCAAGATCTCCTCACTTCCTGAGAGGTATTAAGTTTCTGGCTAGACTTTGACTGGAGCTGTGTCTACCACAGACCACGCCTCCAAATGTTGCTGCTGACCAAGTCCCCAAATGAAAAGGAAACCTCAAGTAAGTCGGCTAGATGTCCATCTAGAAAACACCACTGAGATAGACAGGTTGACAACTTGATTATGTAGACAAGATGTCATATTAACAATTAATAGCCTGTGATATTAACAAATGGGGTTAATGACATTAACAAAAAGGAGTATTTAGAAGAGAATGTCTGCTCTCGGTCTAGGTACTTCTGCTTATAATCTTCTCATGTCTCTTTTCCTTTTTTGTTGCAAAATCTCTCTGTTTAGTGGTGTGATTCACCCTTCCCATCATGCTCTGCTTGAGTTGAATGACCTGACATTATCCACCTTTCCCTGAATGATGCAGAAATCCATAAGATCCTGTATCTAGGACTTTTCCAAGGCACCATGGCCCAAATCCCAAGTACCGGGTTGGATCTCAATGTTTGCCCACCATCCATATTCCAACCTCCTAGTTATCAAAGGAAGAAGAAATAGGAAAAGAATGTCAAAGACCATGGAAAATCTAAACATCAAGTGAATTTTAAAAGGCTAAGCCCATCAAAGGACACAATCAACAGAGTAAGTAGATAACCTATGGAATGAGAGAAAATATTTGCAAATCATATATCTAATAAGGGATTACTATCAAGAATATATAAAGAACTACAACTCAACAACAACAAGAAAAATGACCTGATTTAAAAATAGGCAAAGGACTTGAACAGACATTTCTCTAAAGAAGATACACAAATGGCCAACAAGAATATGAAACACTAATTACTAGGAAAATGCAAACAAGACCACAATGAGATGTCATCTCACACTCAATAAGACGGATATAATCAAAAAATAAAAACCCAGAAAATAGCAAATGTTGGAAAGAAAGTAGAGAAATCGGAACCTTTGTACACTGTTGGTGGGAATATAAAATGACATAGCCACTGTTTAAAACAGTATGGTGGTTCCTCAAATATGAAACATTGAGTTATCACATGATCTAGCAATTCCGCTTCTAAGTATATACCCAAAATAATTGAAATCAGGATCTCAAAGAGATATTTGCACATCCATTTTCATAGCAGCATTATTTATAATAGCCAAAAGGTAGAAGCAACACATGTCCAATGACAGATAAATGGATAAACAAAATATGTTATATACATACAATTAAATATTATTCAGCCTTAAAAAGGAAGGGAAGGCTGATATATGCTACAACACGTATGAAACTTAAGGACATTGAGCTAAATGAAATAAGAAAGTCACAAAGAGACAAATACTATATGATTCCACTTATATGAGGTACCTGTAGTATTCAAACTCATGGAGACAGAAGGTAGAGTGGTGGTTGCAAGGGAGAGGGGGGAATGGGGACTTGTTTGCCAGATGCAGAGTTTCAGTTTTGCAAGACGAAAAGAGTCTGGAGACGGGTGCACAACAATGCAAAAGCACTCAGCACCACTGAACTGCTCACTCACAAATGTTTAAGAGGCAAATTTCACGTTATGTGTATTTTACCCCAGTTAGACATTTTTTTTAGAAAGGCTCTAACTCATGTCCTCTTAATGGAGACTATATCACCACCAAGGGAACAAAAATTGGTCTTGAGGGAAAGAGGTATAAAGCATAGATAAACATAAAGTTCATAGACAAATATATAGTATGTCTGTGGCATTCAAATTACATGGCCATGATTAGAAGTAAAAATTGCATAAAAAGCCTCCTTAGGGGCCAATAATGAAAACATGTTGACAAAGCCTGCCCTAAACTATCAGGTGTGTTTCAGTTCACAATTTGAAATACCTACAGAAGATCTCTGCCCACCTCAGACACGACATGGCCATGATCAAAGTCAGAATCTTCTTCTACCACCACCATTTGTGGAGCACCACATCCGCCAAAAGCTCTGTGCCAGCCAGTGGATGGTGCTGAGTGGAAAGCTGATACAAACAATAAGAAAGTGATCATGTCAGTTCCCCACTAAATGAAACCTTCCATGGTTCCCCAACACAGTGCACAACTATACAGCTCAAGCACCACGTTACGGCAGACAAGTCTATAAATCTCCTACCCCACCCTACTAGACTAATTTCTCCCCAGTCATATTCTATCTTCTATCCACACAGAAGCCCACTGTGACCTTTGTACCTCCTGTTACCAGTGATTACAAATCCCTACCTTCCCATGGTTTAATCTTCAACGAGTGAACACCATTGAGAACTTTTACAAGCCAACTCAAACGCTGTCTCCTCAGGAAAGCAAAGCTACTCACTCCTTCCTCTGTGGTCCCAAGCCACTGTATAAATACAGCCACTGGATATTGCGCATGTTTTCTTAATCACTCTGTTAATTATATGCTTACCTGTCCCATAAATTGGGGGTTGTTTTAGGGCAGAGAATATGTGTTATGTTGCCTATTCAAGCCTTGAGTATAACGTACAGATTGCTGAATATACAAATTAAGATGTGAATGAAAGTATAAGAGGAGAGTTATTATTTTTTAATTCAGAGGACATGAGATTTTATGGAGGAGAGAACATTTGGATTTAAGTGTAAAGCTGTCTCTACATCCAAAATACGCTAATAAAAATGATTTTAAAATTCCCTCTTGGTTATCAAACTAATACTTAAGGTGAAAAATTCAGAAATTACAGACAGATTCAGTGAAGTAGGGAGGAAAATCACCTCTTCTCTCTACCCAGAAGCAACCATCATTAATATTTTAGACATGTTTTCTTTCAGCCTTGTACTAAGCATTTTTCTCTACATAATTGAGATAATATAACTTTATAATCTACCTTCCTTGCTTAATGCTATTTCACAAGTATTTTCATTATCATTAACAAGCATTATAAATATAATTGTTGATGATTACATTCTATTTCTTCACACGAATATATATCATAATTTACATAATCATTTTCGGAGCCCTGGATTTTTAGGTGGTTTCCAGTTTCTTGCTCTCATAAATAATGCACATATTTGTTCATAAATATTTATTCCCATTTCTGATTATTTTGTTGGGATGCATTCCTAGAAACAGAAAAAGTGGGGCAAACGATGTTAGATTGTGAAGGCTTTTGAGAAATATTGCCCAAGTATTTTGTAGAGAGTTGGTAGCAATTTATGTTCCCACCAGCAACGTGAGAGGTTTATGTTTGATAGCATCTTGGCAAGCACTAGACATGCCAGCATTATTATTAATTATCTTTATCTTTTTTCTCTTTCACTGAAACAAATCTGTCATTAAGTCCAGCTGTTTCTTATTGGCAAATGCTGCTATATTTCTCTCCTTCCTTTCTATTTTCAAGTTGCTGTCCTCAGCTACGTTCTCAGTTATTACACATATACAAATTTGCCAAAACCTCTCACTTAAGCTCATCTCCCTCATATCCAGGCTGATACCAACCTCAGACTTACCTTCAGCCTCTTCTAAATCCCTTTGCCTGTATGGTCAATATCACACAAGCTCAAGTTCAATGGATCTTTGATTAATCTAGATGAAGTATGTTTGTCTACTCAGGGCAAGAACCATTCATATAACAATTCATTCAGCCATTATCTGGTGAGCATCCATCATGTGCCAGGTGATATAGTAAACACCAGAACTACAGGGAAGACCAGGTGCAGTCCCCACCTGCAAAGATCTGAAGATCAAGTGGAGAAGACGAGAAGTAAGTAAGTAACCGATAACATTGCAGATCAATAGATGCCCTGGCAGGAATAGTCACAGTGGCAGAAAGGAGGGGAAACTGATATGATCTAGGGAGGCCTGGAAAGGCCTTCTGGAGAAAGCAACATCTAAGCACAAACCCTATGATTTCAGGTAAGAATTGTGAAGCAAAGCCCTTTGTTATGGACTGCATGTTTGTGTCCCCTCCAAAATTCATAAAATGAACTCATGGAATCCTTATCCTCAATGTGGTAGTGTTAGGAGGTGGGTCCTTTGGGAGGTAATTAGGTCATAAGGGTGTAGCCCACAAGAACAGGATCAGTGCCCTTATAAGAAGAGATATGAGACCTTGTTTCATTGCTGTCTCTTTCTCAGTGCTGTGAGGGCACAGCAAGAAAACAGCCCTCTGTAAACCAGAAAGAGAGCTTGCAAAGAACCCAACCACGCTGCACCCTGGTCATGAGACTTCCAGCCTTCATAACTGAGAGAGAAATAGTCATTGTTCAAGCCCCTCAGTCTATGGTATTCTGTTATCACAGCCCAAACTCAGACACTATTCCACATACAGGTATGAGCAGGTGTAAAGACACAGAGGTGAGAAAAGGGAAAAGGAAAAGATAAGCCACAGGCTGAGGGAGAATATTTGCAAAACATCCACTTTATAAATGATTTGTAAATAAGGGACATTAGGTAAAGAGTAAGAAAACTTGGATGATGTATGAACTTTAGTTAAATCATGTGTCAATATTGGTTCATTGATTGTAACAAATGTACCTTACCAATGTACGACGTTAACATAGAGGAAATGGTATCAGATATATATGGGAACTCTCTGTAGCCATATTAGCAATTTCTGCACATCTATAACTATTCTAGGAGCCCACCCCGTGGCTGAGTGGTTAAGTTCATGTGCTCCGCTTCTGCGGCCCAGGGTTTCACTGGTTCGGATCCTGGGTGTGGACATGGCACTGCTCATCAGGCCATGCTGAGGCGGCGTCCCACGTAGCACAACCAGAAGGACTTACAACTAAAATATACAACTATGTGCTGGGGGGCTTTGGGGAGAAGAAGAAGAAGAAAAAAAAAGAAGATTAGCAACAAATGTTAGCTCAGCTGCCAATCTTTAAAACTGTTCTAAAAAATGAAGTTATTTTTAAAAAAACAAATGAATATATATACATATATATATTTGTGTGTATATATATATATATATGTATAACAAATGAATATATATACATATATATATTTGTGTATATATATATGTATATATATATATAAAATTTTATCTCGATTTCACACATACACAAAAAAATAAACTTTAGGTGGATTAAAGACCCAAATGTGAAAAGTATACTTTTAAAACTTTTGTAAGAAAGTATAGGATAATTCCTATATGAAGTTGGAAGACAAAAGGATTTTCTGAACAAGACGTAAAAAGTACAAATCATGAAAGAAAATACTGATAAACTTGACTACATCAAAATTTAAAATATTTGAATGAGAAATCACCATAAACAAATGTTAACAAAAGCCAAACACTGAGAAACAATATTTGAAACTTATAAAATGATAGTAATCCTTTGATTAGTATTCAAAATATTTAAAGAGTGCCCTTAAACCCATTAGAGAAGAACAAACATGTTCACTTTTTCAATAAATTAGGTTAAATTATTTGCTTAATGAATAAGAGATTATGAAGTCCCTAACATTATTCTCCTTAGGAAAGTCATAATTAAATTCAGTCTTTTGTTTTAACTAAAAGAATTCTGTTATGATCCTCATTCTATAAGGAACTCTGTTTTTCTTTTAAATAGTTATATAAATTTTTTTTAAAAAGAACAAACAAATCAACAGAAAACAGCAAAGAATATTGCAGTGGTTAATTTTATGTCTTATCTTAGCTAGATTCTAGTTCCCAGTTGTTTGGTTAAACACCAGTCTCAATGTTGCCGTGAAGGTATTTTTTAGATGTGATTAGGGTTTAAATCAGTAGACTTTGAGTGCAGATTACCCTCCATTACATGAGTGGGCCTCGTCCAATCAACTGAAGGTTTAAGAGCAAAGGCTGAGTTTTCTGAGGAAGAAGGAATTCTGCCTCCAGATTGCAACGTAGAAATTCTGCCTGAGTTTCTAGCCTTTGAACTCAAGATTGCAGTCTCAAGCTATCTGAGTCTTCAGCCTGCCAGCTTCCCCTATGGGTTTCAGATTAGCCAATTCCCACACACGAACCAATTCCTTAAAATCTCTCTCCTTCTCTCCCTCTCTCTCTCTCTCTCTGTATATATATGAATATACTATATTTCTACCAAGACAGCAAACAATTTGGTCAAGCTGGAAATGTACATGTTTATAATCATACATTCCACATTTAGGGATATAATCTAGAGAAATTCTCATTATCTACCAAAGGAGATACAGGGAAAATTGTTCACTGTAGCATCATTTGTACTAGCAAAAAAGAAAAGAAAAACAACTTAAAATTCCATCAAAAGAGAAACATATACATTGAGGCTTTTTAAATTAAATACAGTTGCTATTACAATGGGAACATGAGAACTACACATATTGGCAGAAATGTAAAGATAAAAGAAAAATACAAGTGGTATGGTGTAAAATGGTGTGTACGGTTTGATATTGTATGTGCATATTTTAATACATAGACTATCAAATGCTGTTTATGAATACATGCATGAACAATAAATATTTTTGAAAACATAAATTGGAAGAAGGAGCAGCAACTGCATGGCTTCTCATCTCTGATTAAGGAGGGAGGAAGGGGAAAGGAAATGAAGAGAGATACTAAAGGGGATTTTGACTGAATTTATATTGTTTATCAAAGTCTGAAGCATGTGCAAAAATGTTAAGATTTGTTAATAACAAGATGAGAAGTGCATGGATGTTTGTTGCATTACACCATAATTTTCTATACGTTTGAAGTTTTTATAGTCAAAAAATGAGTAATTTTACTAATCCAAGTGAGAGAGGAAGGAGGCGTAAGGGTAACGCAGTGTTAATCAAGAAAAGTGGACAAGCATGGCCAGCCAATCAGTTACCTTAACACAAGTAAGACAGAGGGAGCAGTGAAAGCATGTGAAGGGTGTGTCCTGCATTTCTGGCTTCTGTGATTGTGTAGGGGTAGGTATCAGTCATGGAGAGAGGATTGGAGGAGGTGGAATGAATTTGGATGGAGAGAGAATCTTCTATTGTACTGGTCATAATGCGAGGCACATCATGAACAGTAAATGTTTTCTCGACTGATTTGAAAGGAAATACTTGGGGAGTTAGCACAAAGACATTCTATTTCAAAGACTGCATTCTCTTTCTTTCTAGGTATTTTGGGAAATTGGGTCTATGTGCTCATCAAAGGCCAAGTCAACTAGGTAAATGAGGATGGAGAAACATTCTCACATAATCTAATTACAGATATTAGACAAAGGATTCCAAGTGAATCTTACTCTGAACTTTAAAAACACCCTGGAGAAAACAGCTATTACATTTCAAGTGGCAGAATATGGCTCCCCTTTAAAAAAATCAATACATTCTCTGGAGGAGAGCAGTAAATGATTTCCTTTTTAGAATTTCATCAGTAGCTTTCCCGCTATACAGGCAAAGTCTATAAAAATGATGCCAAAGATGATCCGGTTGAAAAGAAAGTCAACAATAACACAGATTGACAGTCTTTCTCATACTGGAAATGTTTGCAACATTTGCCATTTATTGTTAGAAGTCCCTTCAAATATAACCCAGTGCCCATGGAGTTTTGACGACCAAATTGGCTTCTCCTTGATCTCACCTTGTTTCTCCTTGACTACTGCCAAGTGTCAAGCAGAAATAATTAATACAACATTTATCCCAATAGGTTGTAATTATTTGTTTTCATGCCCTTTTGTGTGAATCATTAGACTACTTGGGAATAAGAGGCAAAGTTGGATTAAGGAATAGGTCAACAAGGTAGCTACTTGGGATCCATAATCTACAAGGAATTGTAAAACAAAGCTGGAGCAAACCAGAAAAATGGCACCCACTGGATTATATTTGTTCTCCCAGTTCTTACATAACAAGCAAAACAGAAACTGGCCCAACTACATTAGAGGGAGATGACATACTTGAGTGTAAACCACTCCTCGCCAGCATCAGTCTGTCTCTGTTGAACACGTTCATTGCAGGCATGTGTAAATTTCAGTGTTCAGATCTGGCCTCGCCACTAACCCAGTGACCAGCCAAGTGAGCACTGGTTGGCATCAGCAAAATCATCTGCATTCCCCAAACCAAAGAATACACAGTTTGGTTCTATTGACTGAGACTTGTGTCTTTGTTAGAGTATCTATAATGTAAGCTCTTTAATATGATCACCAAGAAGTTGTCCAGCTCACAAAATTATAATTCTAAAACCATTTCACAAAAGTAAAAATATTTCACCTCTGGAACATTTAAAAAGTCTTTTATTTTGAGCATTAAATGCTATAAGAATTTTATCTATAGAAAGTACATTTCTCCCTGCCCTACCGGGTAAATAATAAAATATAAAAAATATTTTTTGAAGAGGCTTCAAGTTATTGCCTGCATGAGTCCTTTCCACTTCTCAGTCTAGCCATAGGCGAGACCATGTGCATAGTCCCAAACTTTACTCTTAACAGTGAACACAGTGTCTGGGATCCAGTAGGTATCCAATAGATGATTGATGAATTAATTAAACAATCAATACTCAGTGTCTGCTCACCCTTCAGTGTTAGAATATTCACTAGTTCCTGTGATTTTATTGTAGCACAACTCCAAATGTTAGAAAAGAATCTTGCAAACATTAAATACCTATGGGTCTTCTTGAATCTCCCAATCATGGACATATTCTTGGGATCTAAATTTTTATGGACAGATATCATTATAGATAAAGTATGGAACTCAATCATGAGTCCTAACTCCTTGGGAACACAGAGACCCTACCTGATAACATTTGAATTGTGAGCCATTGACCTTTCTTATTGCCTGGACCTTGACCTTTGCACACACATTTTTGGTGGCAAGGGAGAGGAGATTTGGCAGGTGTTTTCAAGATGTTCTATTTGATAAAGATGAAGAATTTCTTAAAAAGTAGCGGAAGGAGAACACGCAATCAGAACGTCTCTTACTCCAAATACGGTAGGGAAGATAAAGAACATTAGCAGTGATGGGGTACCTATTGCATACCAGCTCCTTTACCCTGTCATCCCACTAATTCTGACAACCACTCCTGAGCCATGTAGTACTGACCTCATTTTAAAGGTGAGCCATTAGGACTCAGAGAAATTGAGAAATTTATTAAAGTCATACAAAGAGAGGATAGGGTACCCGCCTATCTGTATCCGGGTCTACCTGGAACCTTGCCTACCTAGGATGTTGGCTGGAATCAACATAATTGGGATCAGTGTATATTCTTCAACCTGACATTCAATTCACCCACCCACACCTACACCTTGAGAAGGAAAGGAAGAGGTACTTTTAAAATTATTTCCATAACAAGATCCAAAACCCAGAGGAGTTAGAGGGAAGACCATAGACAGATTTCATGGAGATTGTCAGATACCATGAATCTCGCCAGGTTCTAAAGGCTAGTAGTGGCTTTCAATCCCAACATGTCTATCAGATAAGACACACAGTGCCAACAATCTGTTATTTAAAGGGGCTCACTGCAGTGGTGATTCTCAGGAAAAGGGGTTCCCAGGGATTGGCTTAGTTTTTAAAAAATCTTTGATGACTTAGATATGCCTCCCTAGAAAGTATGCCTCTTGAGAGCCTTTGAGAATCATTGGAAGGGAAATAAGATTGTTTTATTATTTTGCTTTGTTTTTTGTTGATGTTGTTATTTTTTCCCTAAGAAGCAAGAAAGATGAGCCAGGTTAAATCATGTCCCAGAAACTATGTGAATGATCTACTTTTAAACTCAATGCCACTCACTGAATTTCCTATACACAATGCTATATCCAATACTACAATATCCTATGCTATTCAAAGTGAGTGCCATTGACTAGAAACATCAGCACTAGCTGGGACCTTCTTAGAAATACAGAATCTCAGGCCCCACTCCATCCTATTGGTTCAGAACTTGCATTTTAACAGATCCATGGATGATTCTTGTACATTTCAGTTTTGAGAAGCACTAGTACACACTACACCTAAACATCTTCCCTTTTTTCCCCATTAGTCTGAGCTAAGCATCCCTCATATGTGTCCCCACAGCAACTCACAAGTCCTTTATCCTACACTTATGACACTGTGTTGAAATTGCTTGCTTGAAGGTCTCCCTTTCTTGCCCAGATGGAAGCTCTTCAAGACAAGACTGGTGCCTTCCAAGTTCACCACTGGTTGCTGGCACCTAACAGTGCCTGGCACAGAGGAAGTTTTAAATAAATATTTAGGAATCTCACAGGATTGTGAGCTTCTCAAGGTCAAGAATCACATATTGGTATTTGTGCATCTTTAAAACCTAGCAAAGTTCTGGCATATAGTAAATGATCAATTTGTGTTGATCTTCTAAATAGGTGCCTGATTCATACCAGAAAATGGAATGGACTGAAAACATGGCTATTGTGCCAAATGTCACTTTTATCAAGCCTTCTCTGATGTCCTCCAGTCCTAAATGAGCACTGATTCCCCTGTGTCTTTACACCATACAACAATAAATTGCTGTCTACAACAGCAATAAAGTAAACTGTTGAATAGTTCTTTTCAGTTTGTAAAGTAACCTTATCCTCAACATGTCATTAATTCTTAGATTGACAGCACGAAATAGTATCTTGACAGCTAACCTGTGAAGTTCAGCTAAGCCCTTGATAGTTAGAGTCAGATTCAAAGACAGTCTGTGATTTTCCCAATGTCACAAAGCTGGTAGGTGACAGGGTCAGAACGTGTGCGTAGATCTTCTGGCCTGGTGTACTTCCCACCCTACCCCCCTTGATTTTGGCATCTGACTTTTCAGGAAAGTCACTAAACATGTGCTGGCACTTGGTTTTAGTTTATATTTCCATTATAACTATGTCACTCAGCTATATATGCTAATTGTGTTTTCAAAGAAATTTATCTAATTTTGTAGTAAGTGCCTTCTTCATCTGTGCGTGCATTTATTCATTCGTTTACTTACCCAACAACTTTCACTTGACTTCTTTGAACAGTGTTAGCCCAGGAGTGGTCATTCAATATTTGTTTAATTGAACTGATTAGCTTCTTTTGATAAATATTGATGATTTGGGTCCCTGAGAGCCACTGATAACACAATCACATTGCCAGGTGAAAATTATAAAGTGATCAAACATTAAAGCTGGCAGCTGCCTTTAGAGATTCTCTCCTGTAACCCCTACTTCTGCTGGACGAAGAGGCTAAGCATCAGAGAGAGAGAGTGACATGCCTGAGTTCACATTACAAAATGTTTTATGTAGCTTTTCCTGTAGGGACCTGAACTATCTGTCTGATATGCTTGCATTGATCAGAAGCCAGGTTGTTGCCACATCCCCACTTAACTTGGGCATAGAACCAAATAATTAAAAAATACCCCAAAGCCCCCATATAGTATTTACATGCCTTCTAAAGCTTGCAGCTGACAATGCGCTCATACTGCTGATCCTAAGAGAAATTCGGAATGACTGGGATGGACTGCCACATATAAATATTCATGACACAAACTCATCAAGCCTTGAACAAGAACATATGTGAATAATTAACAAGATTGTGATTTGTAGTATCATGGTAATAGATAACCTATCTCCTAATGAGAGGCTAACTAAAGCTGTTTTTCCTTTTACAAGGCAACAAAAATTCAAGACAGTAAATTGTAGTGTCTGTTGTCAATTTTGTAATGTAGTTTTGGAAGTTGAATGCTCAAAAAACATTTTTTCTTCTAAAGTAGTTAAACACTCATTATTGCTAGATGCAGTATTTAACATGGTACATTCTAAGCTTTTAGAGAAAGTGACACAAAGGTATAATGATGTAGTGTATTCACTAATCTCTGTTACTAATCTTGTTCTTTTCCCTCTTTTCAACGGTATATTTAAGAAAAAGAAACACTGATGATTTCTGTTGTTTGATTCAGTATTGAGACATCGGGGTGATTTTCTTTTAGCTCTGTGATTTCACCTAACACCTTCATCTCATTCTCCCATCTGCAGGCTTGATCCGTGTCTTCCCCAAGAGGCAGCAAGGAGAAGCAGCCAAGGGAAGCAGGAGAGGCTCAGTATCCTCTTTTGGATGCTGCCCCTAAGAACAAACCCCTCCCACGTTTTCTACCTTACGCAGAAGAAAATCTGAGCAACACAGTCTCATGTGTTTCCTGTGTATCCCATAGGGGTATGGTCCAGTCTCTCTCTCTCTGGAAAAGGCTACATTTTTCTCTTAGATTAAAGTCGCCACTTCGGAAACCCATTTTATTTTTGAGGACGATTAGCCCTGAGCTAACATCTGCCACAAATCCTCCTCTTTTTGCAGAGGAAGATTGGCTCTGAGCTAACATCTGTGCTCATCTTTGTCTATTTAATATGTGGGATGCATGCCACAGCATGGCTTTGTAAGGGATGCGTAGGTCCGCACCCGGGATATGAACCAGTGAACCCTGGGCTGCTGAAACAGACTGCTCGAATTTAACCACTATGCCACCGGACTGGCCCCTGGAAAACCTTTTGAAATTCCCTACTTTTAAAACTACACACATGTCTAGCCTATGACCTTGTATTTCCATTCCATAGATAAATGGGTATCTTTGTCTACCAAATGAGAAGAATAAGAATTTCATAGAAGTCTTATTCATAATAGCTAAAAACTAGAACCCAAACATCTGTCTACAGTAGAATGGATAAATTGCAGAATATTAATAAAGGGGAATTCCATGCAACAATAAAAGAGAATATCTGCCATAAGCAACAGCACAGTTGGACCTCACAGACATAGTAACGAACGAGTGAAAGAAGCTAGCCACAGAAGAGTACACACACTGTATGATTCAATTATGTGAAATTCAGGAACAGGAGAAACTCAACTGCGGTGGCAAAAAGCAGAATATTGGTTACCTGATTTGGGGGGTCAGGCAGGGCCAGTAGGTAAGAACTTAGGAAGGGGCACAAAGGATCCCTCTGGGGTGTTGAAAATATTCCATATATATGTAAAAATCCATTGATTTCTGCACTTAAGATTTGTGTATGGATCTACACTTCAATAAACCTTTTTTATAAATGATCATTGACTCTTTCCTCCCAACAGCTGGAAATTGCTAGAATTATGTATACGGTGGTGTTTCAGTCTACTGCTCTTTCCCTTAGCAGCCACCCACTTTGGGTTCTCCATGTTTTTTTCATAAGGGAGTCCCTCTTAGGAAAGCCGGTATTTTGACCACAACAAAATATTTTGAAGTAAGAATTGAAACACAAATTTACAGAAACATTTTAACAAAAAACCGTTTTCATTATACATGCAAATTCAGGACAGATGTGGTCAGAGGAATAACCCAAGTCCACCCACCACTAGAAGAAAAGTAAAACTTAATAAGAATTTTTGAAATATTGTAATGATTTTCTCCCTGGCTTCTAGTCAAGACTGCAACAGAAATTCAGAAATGCCACCAGAAAGGCCTCTCCAGGTACATGTGACTAGAATTCTCAGACAGTACTGAGTGGCTGGGGAAACCTCACAGAGCTTTGAAGCACCCTGATGGGGAAAAGATGAAGCCCATTTTGGGGAGACCCATTCTATCCTTTCTTATAGACATGTATTATCTCATTTAACACCTTTAAGATCAGTAGCACTATAAGTAAGGCTTACAGACATTAAGCAACGCTCCCCTCAAAGTCAAAGAGCTTCTTGGTTGGGGATCCCACTTGGAACCGTCACTGTCTAACTCCCAGCTTCTGTGACACGCGTCTTCTAATCTGACTGGTTGGCTTTCACAGCATTGCTTCTAGACTGAAATATTTGGGAAGGGGTTTATAGATGACCTAGATTAATGTATGGAATCTTCTTTTTTCAGTCTATCCTGATGAAAAGTTTGTGAATTTACCCTGTCACAAAACAAATAGAACTCAAACTGATGCTTTATAATTCATACAAGTGTTTAATCATTTACCTTGCTTCCTGATTTGTCCCTCCTTCTGAGAATTTGGGAGGTGGAGGGATGGGTAGGACCCCTGACTTCAACCCTACTTACTAGTCTTGGGTACCTGTTCAAGGTACATCGTGGTAACTATGGCAGTCCATGCCTGATTTCGATCAACAGCTTGTTGCTGATTGTTAACTGACTCTGTGCTCTTGACTTTAGAATCTAACAGAACCACATTCTGAACAACCAGCTTCCAGTTCCCAACACCCGCTCCCCTCAAGATGTCCCTCTCCAGCCATCCTGGACATTTTCTCACATACAGCCTCCCATTGTAATCTGCAGGTATCAGAATTTGGGAAATATGCTGTGTATTGAAAGCTTTATATGAAAACAATCCTGAAAGAATCAACAAACTGTGAACCTTGCCAGACTTTTCTTGGCTCCACGTCAGTCTTTCTCAAGAAAGCTGTGGTGCACTGGTTCCCCAGACGGAACCAGGGCAGTCTAATCAGGTTGTTTTGTCTCACCGTCTGTTTGCAGTCGGGGATGCTTCTTCAGGGAAGCAGAATAGAGAGGCCCGAGTTCCTCAGGTTGCAAAAGGCTACCTGTGGTGGTCACTCAAAGGGGATTTGCTGCCTTCATCTTTCCAAATAAAAACCATGGAACTTTCTGGAAGTCTGATTACATTAACCTAAGCCATAGTTTAGAAAAGTAGAGTAGCGATGGATAATTTGGATGCATTTTGTTAGTAACAAAACATTTAATTAAATGACATAAGTGAAAACCGAAGGTTCTGGTTATTAAAATAGGAAGAGCTGCACCTTATAATAGGAACTTCTGCCATTTTAGAAATTTTGAGGAAAAGCTTGTGACCTTCCTTCCACCTCTCTCATGCCTCTGCCCAGGGAAAATTTGTCTGATTAAAGACCATGCAAGCAGGTAGCTCAGCTTATTTCTCTGTTCCTACTGCCCTGTGACAAGGTCACTAGAGCAGGAATTCTCTGCCCTGTGCCGGGTGGACGAAGTCAGTTCAGGAGGAAGCACTATGAGCCCATTTTGATCTTGGCCATATAACCCAATGTCCATTAGCCAGCAATAAAGCTTATTAAAAAAAGATTACGGGCATGTATGTACATGAGCCATATATTCCAGACATCCACCAAGTTCAGATAATGCCAGAGAATACTACAAATAAAAATACTTCTACCACTTGGTTTAACAGCTAAAATGCTCTCCATACAATTGTAATTCTTTGTGTATCCTATTTTGCTGCCATTCTTCTCTCACACACTTCCTATCGCAGAGAGAGCCACCACTGAACTTTGTGTTTATCATTCCCCTGAATGTTTCCATACTTACACTACTTACGCATTCCTTAACAATATCAAATTTTGTTTTGCTTATTTATATACTTTATATTTGAATAGTATCTTATTAACATATTCATATAAACTGTTCCTTTTTTCACTTGAGCAAAATATTCTACTCAGTATTATGTTGTCAGGGTTTACTCATGTTGATAGACGTATTGCTAGTACATTCATCTTAAGTGACTATAGTATTCCCATGGATTAATACACTGCATATATATGGTGATGGATATTTAGGTGGTTTCCCATATTTCAGTATTATAGGCACAATTCTATGAATATTCTGTGATATGCTTCCATATACACATACGTGAGAGTTCCTCTAGGGTATGTATCTCAAAGGAGAATTACTGCATCCTAAGGTAAGTACATTTTTACTGTTACTATATATTGCTAAAGCTATTATTTGGATCTCTGATTCCTCATCTTTTTCTTAGTTATTGCAGAGGAGAAATATTTGCTGCTATCCATAGGAGAGGGGAGATGATTAATGCTTCCTCCTTCCTCTACATGAGGTAACCTTTCCTCCTCCTCTTTCTGCTTCGTAAATGCTTAATCATCTTCTAAGACTCAGCTAAGTTCCTCTCTCCTGTGAAAACTTCCCTGGACCCCACAGGTGGAGTGATCACTCCCTCATTTGAGCTTTCGTGGATGACACATCTATACAGAACTTGTCAATTACCAAACCCTGTGGAACCTAACTTGTCTATATGTCTACACATATTTCACAAAGCCTGTAATCTCCAGAAGAAAAATCCAAAAGGAGCCTCCAAAAAACAACACTATAGGGACATTATGTGTTTAACTGATTCCTAATCGCCCAAAATTCCAACAATTAGAAAGGTCACCCAATAGTAGCATCCTTGGCATTGCTCTTGATCCATCTTAGCCTCTCTTATCCACAACACTTGGGTTCTTTATAGAAGTTGAAATGTGAAACCAATTTTATTAACTTTAACACCCACTAACACACAGGTAACGACATGGTCCCTACCCACGCTCCCCTTGCCATCTACTTGTGGTCTACTCTCTGGTGAGAAGGTATACATGTGAAACTACTATAATGAGAAAAATCCATTTGTACAATTACAAAATGGTGGGACTTTAAAAGCTAAAAGGGCTTAGAGGTGATATCAACAAAATATTCCTTTAAGAAATAAGAAATTGTCTTTTGAGGTGATGCTTCACCTGAGACAACATAGCCAATTGGTAGCAAAGTCAGAGCTCATAACTTAATTCAGAAAATATTTATAGACTATTCAACCATACCACATCTTTATGTGTATGTTAATTAGGGCAAATCTGAGGAATTCAATTTAACTGAAACCATTTTGTTGTAGATCTACTCTATAAGTATTGCCATATTAGGTACATCATGGACTTTACAAGAGATATTGTTATCAATAGAGTTTTCAAGAAACTTGCATTTCATTTGGTGGCAGTAAAACAGAAAAATGGTGACACTAGAGTGTGTAATAGGATGCAAACTTTGGAGTTTCAACTGAGGCAGCAAGATAAAATAGATCAGAAATTCAAAGGTGGCATACTATATAACCTGCAGAAATTTCAAAGTAATTCTGAGAGTCATATGGATCTGAAACCCACAAAGAAGACAAAAATGGGTTGAAAAAAATAGAGATTAGGAGGAATATTTTTGTGAAAATTATTTATTTGGAAAAAGCTGTGCTCTGATGCCATCCTTCTGTTCCCTCCCCATAACTTTACCTTAAACTTAAAGAGAAGGTCTTTGATAGGACTGCTGAAGAGAATGCTCTGTGTCTCCAGGATTTGGGGGAATGCAGTGGTCTGGTGAGTGACATATGCTTGAAGAATAAAGGTGAGAGGCTGGGTGAAATGGCCTGCAGTAACAGAGTAGAGAGAGGGTTTGGGAAGTCACTGCACTCCCCTCTGTGTGACTTGTAGTCTTTTGATATGGAATCTTATTGGAAAGATGAGCCATTGAACCAGGAATCCTACCAAAGAGGGCTCTGCCAGAAGGCAGGGAGATCCATAGAATATGTGTGGAGTAGACTGCCAGAAATATAAGTTGAGTGTGGATCAGGACCACACTGCCCAAAAGTCAAGGCACTGCCTGTGTCCACAGTCCTATTTAGAGAAGTCCAGCAGGAAACCTCCAAGGAATCCATGGAGATGCCCATTAGAGAAGAAATTAGATGAACCCATCAGCCAGGCTCAAATAACAAGGAGCAAACTTACAACTGATGAACTAAGAATTTTCTCTCTTCTATCCCCATTTCTCCCCCTGCGTTCAGCCCAGGATAGGTTTTCAACTTATGCTTAAGAGAACAGGTGAGCAGATGGTAGAGAAAGAAGGAAGGTATAGACTGGCCTACTTGGGCTGCCCCAATTTAGTGAGTGTGTTACAGGGAGAGTTCTTACCTTTGAATGAAGACTAAAGTACAATTTGTAGATTGTGTTGTCCATTATTCATTGGACATTTGTGACTCATCCGCTTTTGATATATAAAATGATTGATGTTCCAAACAATGATGCAATCTGCCAAAATTTTAAACCAGTGGCCTAACTGCCCCCAGTAAGTAAATAATAAAGTTAGAGTTGAAGACAAAAGTGGAGTCTTATTTTGATTACATTCCATGAGTCCTGGTTGTTCAACAAACCAGTTACAAATTTTACCAAGTGACAGGCACTTTAAATGATTTCATTTAACTATTATCATGGCGCTAAAATTTGGATATTAATACACTCACTTGTCAAAAATCGTTCAGATAAGTTGTCACTAACCTAATTAAATACATTATTCTATGAATAACCAGAAGAGCCCTCCTCCTCCCAACAAACAGCCACCCATCATCTGTGTGACTCCAGAGGCCATTTTCATCCTTCCATATCATGGTATCTGATATTAATGCAGATGGAAGGCAGGGTGAAATAAGAAAATAAGTAGCCCAAAGTTTTATAGGTATAACCTGAATAGTAGGTCTCATCCTAGCGTCAAATCCAAAATAAAACCCACATCCCCTCCCAAAAAAGTCTTGGAAAGGACTGTGTTGACTAAAGTCACTTTAAAAGACAACAAAGAGAAATCACTTCATAACATAGAGAAAAATTTCTTAAAATATTCTTTTCCATTTCCCTTTTAATCCGTGATAGAGTCGGCTGCCCTCAATCTCTCATCTCTACTCTCAAAAAACATCCAAAAGTCTCTTCCTAAACTCAGGGAGTTGTTGACTTTTCTCTCTAAATTTTCCCTTGTTAGCCTATCACTAGTGAGGTTTCCTCCAAGGAGAAGTTCTTTACTCTTCATAATAATAATAAAGCAAACATGTCTCCCTTCTTGCATCCTGTCCACCCTGACCCTCGTCACCACAATCAACATGCCGAGAAGGGTAAGAGATGACAGGAAAGCAGGAAGGGCTCTGAATGCTATATGTTCCTATGTTTTGTCACTCATGTGTGAGTTCATAGATTGGCGAATCTCCGTTTGTACTTGAGTTACAGAAGGACTTCAAACAAGAATAGCAATTATATTGGGCCTCAGAGCAGGGGATGAGTTTGGGTATTTATGATATTAGCACACCATCACTACATCTCCTCTTTTATTCCAAATGCTAAGTAGTCAAAAGGCAACTCCAAGCATTCTCAATCATGAGACATTTTCTCCTACCTTTCAAAGGTATTTCCTGTGGAGAGCAGCCATCCCTAAGTGTAAGCTCTAGGAAACCTATAATCAGTTTCTCTCTTTAATTGAGCACTTTCTTTCCTTAGATTTTGGAAGAAGCATGAAAATGATTTACTGATTTAGGAACTGGGTGGAGTAGACCACAAAAGGACAAATCAAAAACATCTGGAATGGACTAGTTGAGAAAGAGAGAAGTAGGGCTTTCAAATGAAACAAAGTACAGATGATTTGGCCAAATTTAAGCCAAGCCAAACACTCACATTAAACATTGCACTTGGGTCTGGTTCAATAGTGGGAGCCGGCAAGAGGGAACGTCAGCCAACATTGCATCAGACGCACATTGTGGATAGAGGAAATGAGTTTAGTCAAGCCAGCTGTGACTTCAAAGGGGTTGCTCTCTCAGAGAACAGTGGGAAAGGGTTCCCTCTTCAGTGAAGATTGCAAAGTTCAGCCAAAGCCAGTCCAAAGGGAACGAAATTCAGGAGGAGGAAAATTACATTCAATATACAAGAAAGAGAATTTTCCTTCCATGAAGTGGCTGTGACAGTCAGAAAAGGAAGGAAGATGACAAGGAAGAGAGGTGAGAAGAAAGGATTCTGACACTCACATGAGGACTAGAGTCCTACGTGCATAATTATGAAACAGGGTGTTTGTGTGTGAATAAGGTTGCTTTTCAGCTCTGACACCTCCTTGCTTGAATTACGTTTCCAAATCTGTGGCAGGAGAAACCATAAGATTCTTCCCTCAACTGACTCCTGGAGATAGTTTCTTTCCCTCTTTGTATTTCTAGAAAACCACATGTTTCTTTCAAATTATTTACTTAACACAAATTTACTGAGGAACAAACTGTGGCTTAGACCCTGGGAATACAAAGACAAGATGGTCCTTGTTTCAGTTCACAGACACATCAACAGAGGATTATGGTACTGAGCACTAACTCTTATATTAGAGAAGTGATTTCCAAAGTGTGATCACCTGACCAGTGTCAGCATCACCGGGATCCTGTTAGAAATGCAAATTTGCAAGCCCCAGCCCAAAAATGCTGAATCAGAAAGCTGAGGTTGGTTTAACAAGCTCTCCAGGTGATCCAGATGCGTGCTAAAGTTGTAGAGCTGGCTTGGAAGTGAAAAGCAAAGAGGACTTTGGAGCAGAGAGACAATGTGCTTGAGCCAACATTGATATCCTCTGCCATCTATAAATCACTTCTCAGTTCCTTCCAGTCTAGATTCTAAATAGGTTGCTCTCTGGTAATTTATGAGAATGATACACAAGTGTACGTCTTGTCTCCCTAAGTAAAGTTTAAGACCTTAAAGGGCAAGGGCTGATTCCTCTTTCACATTTCCTACTTTGAGACATGAGCCTGGTGCTTAGAAGATACACATTGAAACTTACTTGAAGTAGTTAATTCAGAACTTAGACTGATGCAAGGGTTATACATTAACATGAAGAAATTGGCAAATATATATGCTTACAAATTTTCATAACTTTGGTGGTTTGGAGGGGAGTATAAATGTTATCTCTCCCAAGCACTCATTTGATGCTTGAGTCCTCTCTATGATATCCTTGCCCAGAGTTTACTCTTCTAATGCTTGAGTACCTCCACTGACCTCTCTATCTCAGGATGCAGTTTGCTTCCTTTCAGATAGCTCTGTTAGAAAGAGCTAGCTGCTTCTGAGCTGAAATATACCATCATTTAAATTCCATTTGTTAGTTATAGTCCTATCCCTTGGGAAGCCATAGCAAAGATACTTACGTATTAATGTGACATTTTTCAAGTGTTTGAAGTTAGTAATTATGGAGCATATGACATAGGTTAAACTCACAGACTCTGGTACCAGACTGCCTGCATTCAAATTCTTGTTCTGTCACTTATGAGCTCTGTGACCTTGGGAGAGTTATTTACTATCTCTGTAGCTTTGTTTCTTTATGTACATAAAAATATATATTAGCATTACATCAAAGGGCTTTTGTAAGGAGTACATGAATTAATATATGTAAATGTGCCTGGAACACAGTAAGTGCTCTAAAAGTTTCAGCTGTAATGAATCATCATCATTATGACAGAGAGCTTGTCAGATATCTGACATAGGCCATCTTTCTAATTCTAGTCATTCGCTAGGTGAGCCTATTCACTCCAATGGGTTCAATCACCATTTACATGTTTGTGAAAAATCTCTTCATTCTCCTCCTGAGCACACAGCTAAATGTAAGTGGCCAGTTGGGGCCATATGAATTTTTCTGGCTACTATAGTTTGGGTAGAAATGATCCACACTACTTGTAGTCCTGTCCCCTAAAATCATCCTGAGAAATCCTCCACTCTACTTCTCTTAGCTCATCAGCCAGTTGAATGCATAGGAACCAGTCAAGGACTCTAAGAAGGCTCCAGGGAGTGGTGGAGCCATGAGTTGGAAGAAGCATAGAGCCCTGAGTCAATGCTCAGAGGGGAGCTGCCTATGAGAGCCACCAGACCAAACATCCACATGAGTCTTTGTGTGAGCAAGAAATAAACATTTATTGAGTTAATCCATTAAGATTTTATAGCCCATCGTGATTCATACAGTGACTCCCTGATTTATATTGCTTAGTCAGACTTTGCTTCTGAGCTTCAGAACTACACATTTTGCTTCCTATTCAGCCTTTCTACATGGACCCTCAAATTGGGTAACAAGTAAACTCTAGGCTTCTGGGATCAAACCATCTGTGTTGAAATACCAGTCCTGACAGGTACGAGCTGTAGGACTGTGAATGAATTATATAAACTATTCGTAACAGTATCTACCTTAGAGTTGTTAGAAAATTAAATGGGTAAATATATATAAGACACTTAGAACCATCACTGGTCCATAGTAAATGCTCAATAAATGCCAGATAGCATAGTCATTATGACCATCTCACCCCAAATTTGCTCTTTCCCCTGGGTTTTCCATATGGATAACTGGTAGTTTCCTCACCATCCAACAGCTGTTAAAACTAGAAACTTGCAACTTAATCTTGAATCACTTCTTTCTTTCATCATCCTACATGGAACAAATCACCAATAACTGATTGATTATACTCCCTAAATATTTCTCAAATCCCCCCCACTTCTCTCTATCCTCTTTTGCTATAACCTCCTCATCCTAAAGCCACCAGCACCCCTGGCTCTATTATAGTTACATCCTTACTAGTCTTTTCAAATTCATTCTTGCACCCTTCAAATGCATTCTTCACCTGGAATACTAATGTCCTTTTTAAATTCAAATCTGATCTGGTCACTCCAAAATTTAAAAGGTATTAATACTTTTCATCACCCTTTGGTGAGACCAAATTCCTGACCCATCACCTCAGCCTCTACTCACAACCCACCACGTGACTTTATCTCTAGAGTTCAGCCATGCTGAGCTTTACTGTCTTCATAAGATGCCGTAGATTGTCCCATCTGTGAGGTTTTTACATGTTGGATACTTCTGCTCAGAATGAACTTTCTCCCCACCCCTACTTTACCTAATTAATTCCTTATGATCCTTTACATTTCAGCTTACATGCTACATTCTCCAGAAAGCCTTCTTACAATCTCTGCCCACGCTAGTTACAGATATGCCCATATAGTACAGACCATACACCTTCGTTATAATCAGTGCATTTGCCATTATTTGTACAAACATGTCTTCTCAGCTAGCCGGAAAGCTTTATGAAGGCAGGGACCTCATGTGTATGACTCTCTGCCTAGTGTATTAGTTTGTATCGAGGAGGGACTCATTAAACGCATGTTGCTGTTGTTGTAAATGTGAGTATGGATCTGTTTAGGTGGCTTTGTGTGTATGCATCCCATGTGAATTTTTATTTGGTTGGGTCTGGAAAAAAATGTCCTACAATCAATCCATGCACATAATTAAATTCGCCTACAAATTTAGAAAACTCAGCATCTGACCTCTTTGAGTTCAAACGCTAGTTGATTTGACAGACACATAAAGTAAAAATTATATTACGTTATCATCCCTGCTGTCCTAATGGAATGACTCTAAAACCTCCATTGGTGGGGGACGGGTTATTTGTGATGGGTCAAAAAGTAGCATGTTTCTAGAAACAGTGTTATGGGTCCTTTATATTCAAAACATCAAACAATTCCTCCTTCCATGGTTCACAGAGTCTATATGATGACAGACCAGATCAAGAAATACAGGAGAGATTAAAAGTGAATTGGAATTCAGAATTAATCCAGGTTGTTTTTATATTAAGAAAAGTTTTATGTTTATGCTGATGCAAGGTTGGCGAAGTACACGGCTGGAGAAAGAATGATAGAGGAACGCCCTGTGAATAGCGCAATCTAGAGAACGTATGTTCTAGGAAAGGAAACACTGTGGCGTGGACTCAGCACAGTCACTGAGTCTCAGTGATGAGATTTCAGAGTCTAGCGCCACACCTGCTAACTCTGTTTCTGGTGCAATGAATGGAATTTCTATCAGTAACTTTTTTTTTTTTTCTCATCTGTAAAATGGAAATGATGGGCTCCAAGTCATCAGATCAGATTGTTTGTGACAACATTAGCTATCTCTGAGGCTCAGAAAAGTTAAGAATTTTTCCTGGGGTAACATCCTAATGACTGATCAAACCTAGGTTTTTCCTTCCATTTTATGACTCTCAGTCTACAGCTCTTTAAGTTAATTCTTAAGGGACTGTCTTCTCCCTTAAAAAAATGATAAAAATAAGTGGATATTGACAAGAAAGAAACAAGCTAAGGCTAAGTTCTACTGAGGGCTCATAAGCATCTTGAGTTATATTAGATGATATGTGTCAAATTTAAACTAACAGAAGATATTTTCTATCTTAGAGAGGTTTATGGTCACATTTTCCAGAAGAGTTGAAAAAGAAAAAAAAGCCAAAATAAGTGGCCCAAATTCAACAATGCTAGTACTTTCTTCTGTCCTCAGTCAAAGGGGAAAAAGAAGTTGATACGCCCCTTTAGCTCTGGCAGTAGCGCTGCATCAGTCCTGGAATCGTGTGGGTTTTCTTTAGCTTTCTTGGAGTCGTGACCAATAATTCTGTCGCCTTCCCTGGTTCTAATAAAACTGCGATGGGTTTGTATTACGTTCATTCCAAAAGGACTCTCTGTCAGTTCTTGAGTGGCCTTTGTTGTCCACAGCCGCTTGCAATGAATTTGGGGGCAAAGGTCTCTGGTTACACCCACCACTGAAATCAGACTCAGCCACACTACACGAGGAACAGATTACAGGGTGGAATCCAGCATGCATCCCCACAGGACGAAGGCAATAGCCTTGCAGCTACTCCTGGTCTCTACTTTTGATGATTCCGTAACCCATCGCCTCTTACATTGGAGACAGCCAGGATTTCTTCGCAACTCTGACCCGTACAGAAAATAGAATCGCATGCAGCAAAGGAGTCAAATCGAGTCTTGGGAATGTTTTCTCCCAGAGAAGAGGTCGAACAAGTTTAAATACAAAGGCTTATAAATCCCTCCAAGTATTTTTTCCTCTTTAATAGTTCCAGCTAGTGCCTTATTATTATTCACCCCATGTTTGAATAATGGAACACTTAGATCACTGTATTCACCAAGGGAAGGAAATGCTGTATATTCTGAAAAGCACTTTGAATAGAGCTCTCTCCCTCTGCGAGGCCATACTGCACTAAGTTCTCCTAATTGCTAAATGCACAGCTCTGGCTTGAAATTCAAGAATTTGAAGAATTGTAGAATATGCAACGCACCAAGTGAAATCAGGTCACATCACATTCCAGGGCCTTCAACATCCAAGCAAACCATTCCCGTCCCAGATTATTGCAAATAGTTTCAAGATTTTTATATATATGTGAATCAGAGAGAAGGCCTAAGTTCTGGTCCTCAGGCACTGCTTCCCAACAGTAGATTGAGGTTTGAAAATGTTCTGAGTCTCAGTTATCTCATCCACTAAATGGGTCATGAGTTTGTCTTGCCCAGTGGTCAAGGTTATTTTATAGCCCTGATGAAATAATGCGGGTCTGGAGCTGAACGGTGCAGGATATGTTCAAAGGCTTTTTGGGGAAAGGGGTTTCCTTAGGTCATGTGCACTATCTATCCTGGAATCAACATCATTCAGGGGATTCATTCACTGTTAAATCCTCAGCAGCTCTAATACCTTGAATGGGAGCTGTAGCAGAGCTCATCGGAGAGCTGAGAGCCCTGCTCTGAGGAGGCCAGAGCTGCCTCCCATTTGCTGTCTAGCATCATTCTGAAGAAGCAAATTCAAGTGGGACAATCAGCCCACTGTTTGAGAGAAGCCCAAGTTTCTTGAAAATCTAATTTTCAGGTCCATTCCCCGGGGTGAGCCGTAATATTCCCTTAATCCAATGCTTTATGAAAAAAGAATTCGAATCAACTTCACTGGTTCCAGTTGGCTTATGTGGTTGTGTATGCAATAATTCTGAGTGTAAAATGTAAATTACTTGAAACAACCCAAACATCCAGCCCCTGGGGAAGCATGTTCATTGAATGAATCATTATACAGCCATGAAATAATTGTGAAATTTCATTTTGAGTATGAGGAAGTGCTCATGCCATAACCTTAAATAATAAAGCAAGATTCACAACTCTGTAACCGATATCATATCAATTCTACGTACATGTGTTTTGCTGATCATGATGGACTCCAGAGTGTATAAACACAAACAAGCTTTCTCCTTTCTTCTAGTGGTCCCTTTGAGCCTGTGCCATGGGCTTTCAGGGACAGGTCTTTAACTTTTCCAGGTCATCTCAAATTTTTAAATACATCTCATCACCTTCAGGCATGAAAACAGTCTCATTTCAATAAAGTATCCAGTCCAGTATATGATGCCACCCACTAATACAATTTAAGATTTCCCTTCTGTGACAACTCGGGGTCCTGCTACATGCCTGAGGGCCTGCAGCTTCTTTTCTCTCCTTTCTTGTCCTCTCTTTTACTCCCTCATGAGGCTACCATGGGCTCCCCAGAGTTGAGGCAGGCTTAGACGTAGCCTGGTCATTGTGCCCTCTGGGGTGGCAGATTCCCACCATGGATGACTTCTCCTTGAGGAGCTTCCCTAAGTTCATCAGAAGTTCTACGGGGGGGCCCTCTACCTGCAGCTCCAGTTACCTGGCCATCTCTCACCCCACCTTTCCTCTTCAAGTCTCAGCCTTGCATTTGGTGGTCCACTTCTCTGCTCAGTCCCTTAGCCTCTTCAAGCAGTCCTCTTGGGTGGAGACACTTTCAAAACAGCCCAGATTTATTACATGTAGGGTTAGATGTAGGGCTACTGATTTATTTGAGCAGATGAGTGGCTCTGACATGGTCTAAAATAGGAGCTTGTGTCATACAGCAATGCCACCATCACTGGCACCAACTTTGGGTGAAATTCGGTGTCATATGCTAAAATGATGGCAAAATGCCCCAGACATCATTCTTGCCCTCAAGATATTGGCAGTCTAGTAGGGGAGGAAGATGTGTTCACAACTAACTGCAAAGACTAGCAGGTTGAAGCATCTGTCCCACCCTGATGTCCCAAAGAAAGCGTGACTCCCAACTCTTACTGCCTTCTGTGATGTTCCTGAACCTTTCCAAAACGCTCCTTTCTCTCTAACAAGATGGTGACCTCATAGCAAACAGTGTCTACACCTTGTTCATCTTTACCTCTTCAGTTCCAGCCATGGCTTATGATAGGAATACAACAAGGATATGTTTATTAATTAAGTGATTGAAATAATTATCAATTTTTTTTTTGAGGAAGATTAGCCCTGAGCTAACATCTGCTGCCAATCCTCCTCTTTTTGCTGAGGAAGACTGGCCCTGAGCTAACATCTGTGCCCATCTTCCTCTACTTTATATGTGGGATGCCTACTACAGTATGGCTTGCCAAGCGGTGTCATGTCCTCACCTGGGATCTAAACTGGTGAACCCTGGGCCGCCAAAGCAGAACTTGTGAACTTAACTGCTGCGCCACTGGGCTGGCCCCTAATTATCAAATTTTTGGAAGGAGTTGATAGAATGTGAGAATCAGACAATTTTTTTATAATGGCATGATGCTAGTGTAAAAAATACGAAATTCATTTGCAGTTAACTTGTTTTAACTCAACTCCACTCTTTATTGTCCTGAATGTGTCTCTCGAGCTCTTGTTTTAGGGTAAATAATGCCTTCCTTACTCGTGGAGTGCTAATAAATTCTGATTGAGATTTCTTAGAACATTTGGTGAGCTGTGTCAGTGTTCTGCAAGTATTATTATTCAAACAGTGAGCATAATAAGGCTAGGAAGAGCTGAATTCAGAACAGAATTATCCACCAATTATTAGCTGAGTGTCTCAGTGAGACCCTCTGAAGCTTATTTGGCTCATCTGGATAATGGGTAGACTAAAGATTACCTCATTGAACTATTTTCGGAATTATTGTAAGCAAAGCACCCAGAGCATAGGAGGGATTCAATAAATGTTTGTAGAAAAGTGCAATTTGACTTTATGAAAAGTACTAACTCTTCAGGGTAGCTGGAAGATTCATTGCATTGTAACAAGTACAAAAATAGGTGTGACTTTATGAAATCGTTTCCTGTGAGTAAACTTATTCTAATGCCACAATTAAAGCAAGAGAATCAGGTTGCCTTTCTGGGAGATAATGAGCCCCCTTTCCTGGACTGGTTCATATTCAAGGTGATGACTGTTAAGGGGGATACAGAATGCAAGTTAGACTAGATGGCTCTGAGGATCCGTTCCCCTCAAGATTTGATGAGTTTGAAAATTCAGAAATTCACCATTCATTCATTCAACAAATGAAAATTTGCTGTGCTAAGCACACTTCACAAAAATCCCTAACTGCATAGAATTTATTTATATTGGAGCAAGATAGACAATAAATAAATCAACGGTTAGTATGCCAGCTGATGATACTTGCTGATATAAGACCTAACGTTTTTGGTTGGAGCTGAATTTTAAACTTAATTTCAAGCAGTACCCAATTTCAGTGGCAGGAAGGCAAAGAGTTTCAAATTCAAGGGCCTCTGAGTCCCAGATGTTTCCTTTTCCTATAGCATCTAATATCATCTGATGCAGATGGATCCCTGGTCAGTTGAGTGAACTAATTAATAGTTGATAAGTTTCATCAGAGAGAAGACGATTTCTATCACAGGGGTTCCATGTTCTTCATCAAAGTGTCCAGGTGATACTGTGAGTTTTTCCCCTCTGGTTAATCAGGAAGACTAAATCCAGAAGGAGGGTTAAACAAGGTCAAGGAGATGGAAAAACAGCCACAATCTGCATTCTAGAACACATGATCGTAAGCTATTTATACACACCTCCAAGGACACAAGAGAAAAAGGCTCCAGTATGCACAGATAAGATTTTCAAAGATCCTAAAAAGCTAACTGAAACATTCAATCCACTAAGAGAAGATTCGTATTAAGCATTTGTTACTAGAATAATATTAGTTTATTTCTTTTTATCAGAAAACCTCCATACATATTAGAATAGCAATTTTGACACATTGTGGCCACTTTCAAAGACTGGATTAGACTATGTTTAAACAGCGACACAGAGTATTTCTAGGTTTAACCTGTCACATAAATAATTCCTAAGGTGATTTGCATCTATAAAGTAACAGATTTATTCACGCTACAAACAAATCTGAGAGTGAAGCGAAAGGGTCTTAGGATTTCAGGCGGAGGTGGGAGAGGAACCTAGGTTTTTGGTGTCATGAGTCTTCATGTATTCTTAACCCCTCACAGTTGGAAGGTCTTTTAATGTGAATGGGAATGCAAGAGAGGGAAGCACAGGTTGCAATGCGCCATCCTTTCGCTCATTTCTTCACACACAAACATTCCAGTCACTAGTGTAGGGTCCGAGGCTCACAGTCCAGGAGAGAGAGCAAGACAAGTTCAGCAATAGCTACCACAAAGGCTGGAATGTGGAGGGCATCATTAGAAAGTTATGGAGTGTTATGGGAGTTTGTGGGAGGAATAGATCACATTAATTTTCTTGTCAGTAGATCCCAGTGGGCTCTGTGGGCAGCTGTGCTCAGCTCAGCTGGTGCGGGGGAGGGGAGGAAGAGCCGAATCACTGTGGCTCATTGTTCCAGACAATGGACCCCAATCTTCACAAAGGTTTGGCCTTGTCAGATGCTGAGGGCAAATGGCTCTGCTTTTAAGGATGCACCCATTGAGTCAGACTCCAGCCCACAGACCCATCCTGGGATGCGAGACTTTTAGTGCCAAGAAAGTTCCAGGCACACCCAAGGAGCTGGTCATCCTACCTGGGAAACCTATGATCTCAGACAGGCGGTTCTCTGCACCTGAGCAGACCCTGTTGGCTCTGACAACTGGAGGCTGTCTGCTGATCCTCCTCTTCACCTGGGAATCAGATCCTTCCTAGAACAGGTCTCTGGGCAGTGCTTCTCCATGGCTGTTGCTCCTACCTGTGCTGGAGGTATTACGCCAGTTTGTAGATAAGGACATTAAGCTCAATGAATTTCAGTGCCTTGCATGAGGATGAGAGCTCTGTAAAATCAAAAGAATTGAGCACGTGTGCATAATCCACGTAGGCTTGCTTTCTCCTTTCAGCGTCTCTATTATAACTGGCTCTGAAACTCTTAAAATGGTCAATGGGCTTATCTTTGGGGATGACATCAAGGGGAGATGGGAGGAGATAGGAATATTTTTCTTTAGTTAGTTTAAGAAAGAGGGATCCTGGAGGAGTGAATAGGTGGCCAATGCTTTAATTAGGGGAGGGGAGCGGTCACAGCCCTTTGGGTCTGTGGCATGAAAGGGGCTGAGGCCTGGACCTGGCTTAGTAGCCTCCTGCCTGAGGGCAGGTTTGTTGCAAGACTTTTTGGTTCCACAAGCAGTTTCCTTCCATCTGTCCTTCTTTTCGTTAGGCCCCATTTTATAAGCCAGCAGTAAGGTATGCAGAGGTGAACACCTGTGGAGGTGTTCACAGGAAGCTCTCCTCCCTTTCCTGGAGAGAGAGAAAAGACGAAAGAGGTACCATTAAGGCAGGAAAAGGAAGTGGCTGAAGAGAATTGCTCAATTCCTTAGCCTTTTAAACTTGAAGATGACTAGTTAATTTGATGCACAGACCCTGACCACCATTCTAATGAGCTCTGGCAAGCTGGCACAGAAAATTAAGGATAATAAATTAATTCCAGAGAATTCCATTTTATGTACTCAATTATTAATGGCATTACAGTGTTATTAATGGTGTCAATTATTAATGGCATGAATAATTAAGAAATCACATCCATGCTATGATGTATAAGGGTTCCAGTGTTGAGCAAATTGCTCAGAATAAATAAACAAACATACCAGGGTTCAGACCTATAATGTTCAGTCTTCAACATATTTCTTGGAAAACATTGGTACATCTGTCACCAGACTAATTTTATTGACAAGGTCTCTGTTGCCAGAACTCCTGCCCAAGTCTTATGATATTAACAAAAAGGAGGTTAGAAGATGGGGGGCCATGTCCCAGGCAGTTCTGATCTCTCAGGGGAGATAGAGGGGAGACCCTGCCTGAAACTGATGTCCATAGGACACTAGAAGGAAGATCAGGGAGGGCTGCATGAATTTGGTGGATCCAGAAGAACTAACTAGGTAACCAGGGGTGACTAGTTACTGTCAAGTTTAACCTGAAAGACAGCAGAAACTCCAAGCAGCCATTCCCCAACCAGTGCAACGGGATTTGGATTATGGTAAGTAAACATGAAGGAGGCACTTCAGAAAAATGTAGTTTCAAACGGGGCAATTTATTAGCTGTGTGAACGAGCCTGTGCAACATCTCTCTGAGCCTCGGTTTTCTTGTTTGTTTAATGGGAGTCATATTTATTCTGGCGGCTATTTGACAAACTGAATGGTTCATAATAAGGTCTCAACAAATAATGCCTATTATTGTTGTTTTAGTTATTGTTATTATACATATGTTAAAATCCAACTTGCCCATTTTATAGGTGAAGAAACTGAAGCCTGAAGAATGGATGTGACTTGTCACTAGGTCTGTGTGTAGGATATCTCCCTCTTGCCCCTCCAGATTACTGTCTTCTCCATCCTGCTCTCTTTTCCAGGAGCCAACCTCCATGCATGATTTTGACAGGGCTCCAGGGCCTGGTTGGGTTCCACCAATAGGGAGAACCAGCAGAAGATGGGAAGAGGGATGAGAATGAGGTCACAGCATTTCTTTTCTTGGCTCCTTCCCTGAGAGTTTCCTATCGGCTGGCTATGCATCTCTACAGAAACCTACAGGTAATCCCAAAGTGGCTGACTTTGCATAACTCTCTTTTTCTAGAATCCTGAAACTTCTCCAACCTTTGGACGCTTCCAGTCCACAGATGGTACAAGTTTGCAGCTATAGCGCTGAATTACTGCACTATCACTTTGTGAGAAATGTTTATCACATTATCCTACTTTGAGTATTCCTGGCAGACAATAGTAAGTGACAGAAATGATCCTGGAGTCCAAGACTCCTGGTACTTGGTGTAGAGTCTTCCCTTTAAACTAGTTTAACTTTCATTCATATGCCTATGAAGTTATTGCTTGCTAAGAACAAAGCCCTGTGCTGGGCACAGCTGATATAAAAATCAATAACACATGGATGCCCATTATTCTGAAAGACCACTTGATAGCTCTCCAATGCAAAAGTTAGCAAATTGTGCCTGTATAAAGAGCCAGATAGCAAATATTTTAGACATTCTGCCATACGCCTTTGTTGTAACTACTCAACTCTGCCATTGCTGTGCAAAAGCAGCCATAGACAATACATCCTCAAATGAGTATGGCTGTGTACCAATAAAACTTTATTTATGTCCACTGAAACGTGTACTCCATATAATTTCCACGTGTCACAAAAATATTTCTTCTTTTGATTTTTTTCCTCCAAATATTTAAAAATACAATAACTATTCTTAGCTCACGGACCATACCAAACCAGGCAGCAGGCCAGATTAGTCCTGCAGGCCATAGTTTACTGACCTCTGTGCTAAAATATAAACTCATTGCTGAGGGAGCAAGTTTAAGGAGGCCAAGAGTTGGGAGGAGGAAGCTGAAAGATGATTCATAGAGGAAGTGACATTGCAGAAGGAATGATAGATGGCAGAGCTGGTTTGGCAGGGAAAAGGGGAAAGTATCATTCAGGAACAAATAATGAGCAAAAGTAAAGAGTCTTAGAAATGCAAGAAGTGCTCAGGGATTAGAGCCTGGACCCGTAGGGCCAGAGAAAAGAGGTGTGGGGTGTTGGGGAGGGGCCATCTTGGTGAAGGAGGGAGGGAGGGGAGCTCTGAGCCACATCCTGAGGACTCCAGTGCCCTGCTAAGAGTTTGGACTTCAGAGTTGGAAAAGCCAAGTGGTGGGATCCTGGGCAACAGCATAAAACCCAGCTCTACCCCTCCTCGGCTGAGTGATCATAGACAAATCACTTAGCCTGTCTGAGCCTCATTTCTTACGTGTAAAACAGTCATCATAACAGCTCTGGTTTCACGACTGTAGTGAGGAATAAATGGGGTCACGCACACAGACTGCTCTCAGCAGTGCTGGCATACAGTAACGCTCAATAAAGGTTTGCTGTTATTAGCATTATCATGATTAGGCTCGTTGACTAGCCTGGCTCTCGCTGTGTTTTCTCTAGCCCAAATTCAGAGCATTCCTTGCCATTGCTGATGGGGATGGCAGCTGGACAGTTGGCAGGCCTGAGGTGAACATAAGGTTTCCCTCTAACACCATGATAGCATCAGCCCTAATGAGTCTGCGGTGGCAGAAATTCATTTCTCTGGACCTGAGACTCATAGACCTCAGGTCATTGGATGCGGAGCCAAAGCCACACTCCTCAGTCCAGACAATACCCTTCTTAGAGTGTTCGAGCACACAGCACATCTATTATTACTTTGCCTGTGAGTTTTCTTTGCGAGGCTACAAATGGAGAGGACACTGTTTGGCTGGTTCTCCTTTTTAACATTTCCCTCTTGAGTGTGCTGTCTAGCAGAATCTCCATGGTGCACCATGTGACCTGAAGGAGGAGAAGAAAGGCAGAAACAAGTGTACATTATTTGGTGACATCACTTTGAAACAAACAAGTTCTGTCTATCCTAAGGATGCCTAAAGTGATACATTTTGTGATTAATTTAGTGGATCCTTAAAAGACTTCAGATCTGATTTGAATGCAATGTTGTATAGGAACCATAACATTTTACCCTCAAGACCCTATAAGAAAATTAAGAAGTAATGAGGAAGAGGACTGACTGCTTATTTCTTTAAAATACAAAATAATTTTGGGGCTGGCCTGGTGGTATAGTGGTTGAGTTTTTGCACTCTGCTTCAGAGGCCCAGAGTTCACAGTTTCGGATAACAGATGCATACCTATACCGCTCATCAAGTCATGCTGTGGTGGTAACACACAAACAAAAAATATAGAGGAGGATTGGCACAGATGTTAGCTCAGGGCTAATCTTCCTCACCAAAAAAAAAAAAAGAGAGAGACAATAATTTTAATCTTTATTTACAATTCAGGCACTTCATTTAATCATTAAATAGACTTTCGGGACACATTTGAAGGTAGTAATTTTAACTCCAATCTTAAAAGAAAAGAAAACTTTTGTTATAAAAGTAACAAATGCTCATCATACAACTTTTGGGAGAAAAGAGAAAGTATAGAAAATTAAATAAGAATAACTCAATAAGCTTAAACTCTTAGGTTGTATTTTTAATACTAATTATGTATTTTCCTCAAAATGTTCCTGTTGGCACATTGTAAACCTGGATACAGGCAGGAGGGACCAAAAAAGAGTGGGGAAGCTCTTACTTGAGGATGTAAAGCGTTAGAATGAAAAATAGAAGAATGAGAGTTTAGTTGCGTGGTCATAGGATGTTGTGCAACCGCCCTTCACCCCTACCCTGAGTGGGCAGGCACATCTTTGTCCTTCAGCCCAAGCCGAGTGGGAAAAGCCTTTATACATATACGTAATAAATTGTAAAGAGTATCGGAATTTTGAGTAAATGATCTGATAGTACTTATTAGAACCTAGTATTTAGTATTGAAAGAATAGAATCATATTCTTAGTGCCCAGGTGTAAGATAGCTGTCTTTGCATTCTTGCCTGTAAAGAAAATAAGTCTTATAGCCACCAGTGCTGGAGAGTTCTCTATGCTTGTTTTGAGGCAAACCTTGCCCCACTAGAGGTGTAGCTGATTAAGTACATTTCAGACCCTGAAACTTACATTTACTAAAGCCCATGATACAACCGACAATTGTAAACAGTCTTGCACCTAAAAACAAATCAGCTGCTTAGCTATAGTCACCAACTATAGTACAAACTGCTGTGAAGACTCGATCTCTGCAAACTTTATGTGTGTTCGATTGCAATCTTTGTTTCTATTCCTTGAAGTTTCCAGGTCCATGCACGCATTCTGTGTTGGCTGTTTAAGGGCGATAAGTAGTCACAGCTCTTTTCCCTCTGAGTTGAGTTCAAATTTCAACATGAATACAAGACATAACCCTTCCATTTCCAGTTATTGGGACCGAAGAAGGACTACAATTTTGGATTGATGAACAGGTTCAATTTAATCTCAAATTAAGGAGATCTGACCTTACCCAAATTGCTTCTAAGAATCAAAGTAAAATTTCCTTGAAGAAGGGTAACATTCATACACTATGCCCTGTGATCAAGAAAGAAATTATAAAGCAAGTAAAGAGACAAGATAAAAAGCATATCATAGACTTGCAAAAGATCCAGATATGGACATTATAAGACGTAGACTTCAAAATATTATGCTTGGAATGTTAAAGAAATCAAAGAATGAGATGGAGACTTTTAGCAGAAAACTAGAAACTATAAAATAATCAAATGGAAACTATAAACATATCAAGTGGAAACTCTAAAATTTAAAAATAAATAATTGAAATTTAAGAATTCCATTCATGTGTTTAATAGTATCGTTTATAAAGTTCAGGAGAGAAATACTGATCGGGAAGATAGGTCAGTAAAAAAAATTCTCACCAATACACAAAAAGAGAGAGAGATGATGCAAAGAAGAATCTAAAAGGGGCCAGCTGGTGGCGCAGCGGTTAAGTTCGCATGTTCTGCTTCTCAGTGGCCCGGGGTTTGCCGGTTCGGATCCCGGGTGCAGACATGGCACTGCTTGGCAAAAGCTATGCTGTGGTAGGCGTCCCACATATAAAGTAGAGGAAGATGGGCATGGGATGTTAGCTCAGGGCCAGTCTTCCTCAGCAAAAAAGAGGAGGATTGGCAGTAGTTAGCTCAGGGCTGATCTTCCCCACCCCCCCCAAAAAAAGAATATGAGTCATGTGAGACATAGTAAAAGAGTCTAACATATATGTCTTGGAGTCCCAGAAGAAGTGGAGAGAGAGAAAATGGGGAAGAAATAATATTTGAGGGTACAGTGGCCAAGAATTTGCCAAAACCTACAAAAAAATAAATCTTACAAGCAGCCAAGATGATATCTGATAGATAGATAGAGGAAAGATAGAGAAAGAGAGAGAGAGAGAGAGAGAGATTTCAAATGAACATCAACACTAGGATAGTGATAGTTGACTGCAGTTCTGGGTAGTTTTGCTATAAACGTCTTTGTCGTAGACATCTTCACTGCAAGCATTTTTGCTACAAACATTTTCTGGGCATAGCTAATTGGCCATAAGGCAATTTTGCTGTAAAAGACAAAAAAAATAGGGGCTGGCCCCGTGGCCGAGTGGTTAAGTTCGCGCGCTCCGCTGCAGGCGGCCCAGTGTTTCGTTAGTTTGAATCCTGGGCGCGGACATGGCACTGCTCATCAGACCACGCTGAGGCAGCGTCCCACATGCCACAACTAGAAGAACCCACAACGAAGAATACACAACTATGTACCGGGGGGCTTTGGGGAGAAAAAGGAAAAAATAAAATCTTTAAAAAAAAAAAAAAAGACAAAAAAAATAACTGGTTGACAGTTTTGGGAGATTTTTTCCCAGTTGGTTTCATTTCTCCATTAACAAGGTTATCACAGTTACTCCCACTTTTATATGATATGAATATTAGCTAGCCCCCATAACGGTCTATAACAGTAACGAGTAGACACAATGGTAGTGATGGTGGCGATGGGGTTGGTCTTAAAATAGTTAGCATTTCTTTCAGTTAGCAACGTTTTATTGATGGCTTTATCCTGACAGATGACCGTGATTTGCCCCAAGAGGTGGTTTCTTGTTTTGAAAAATTCTACATTAGGGGAGAAAAAGAGAGCGTAGTCCCTCTTCTTTGAGGGCACATAGTTGAACCTACATTTTCCAGAGAATGAAGACAAGTGCTTACTTAGGTACAATCCACAAAAAATTAAAATAAAATTACTTCCTTGTGTAGTATTTCCACGAATCTACATATACATATTTTAAATGTATGCAAATTGTTTTATTTCATGACAAAGTTTTTAATTTTGTGCTCATTTCCTCATGTTTCATTATGTCCTTTTAAATTAATATCCCTCTTTTTTTTGTGTGATTTTATCCTTTATAGCAAAATTGCTTTACAGCCAATTAGGTGTGAAAATGACAAAAACGTTTCAATTGCGGTGAAACTACTGGACACAATTAACTGCATAAGAGGAAAGATGGGAACCAGGCAAAGTTGAGACGACATATTCAAAGTGTTGAACAAAATAACTACAGACCTAGAATTCTATATTCAGTGAAAATATTCTTCAAAACTAAAGGTGAAATGTAAATATATTTTTAAGAGATAACAAATGAATTTACCGTGTTCAGTCCTACAATAAAGGAATTAGTAAAGGAAATTCTTGAGGCAGAAGGAAGATGGTGAAAGCTTGGAAAAACTGGAAGGCATGAGAAGGAACTGAAATCGTAAACATATGGGTAAATCTAAGAGAATATTGAGTATATAAATAAAAATAATGTCTCATTGAATATAAAATATATGTAGAGCTAAAATACATGACAATAATAGCTCAATAAGGTGGGACAGGGTAAATGGAATTGAATTCTCTTGGACAAGGACAGAAAACACAGTGAAAGAACATGGAGCTAATAAAGTAATAAAAGGGAAAATGAAATAATAAAAGATAATTACTCCAAGTGAAGGCAGGAAATATGGGAAAAGTGAATTACGTAGAAAGAAAAAGAGATGGTACATAGAAATAAAATATATTCGTAGTTACTTTAAATGCAAATGGACTAAATATTTCCATTAAAAGAACAAAGAATAAGAGCATAAATTAAAAATAAATCAGCTATATGCTTCTTAAGAGAGATGCAGCTCAAATACAAGGATACAGAAAGTCTGAAAATAAAAGGTGGAGAAAATTTATGCAATGCAAACTTTAATAAAATAAATTTGACATATGCTAATATCCAACATAGTAGTTGGTAAGAAACATTACTACAGATAAAAAGGTGCAGCAGGTTTCTTTTACAATAAAATGATCAACCTATCCAAAAAAGTACCAATTCTAAAATTGCATGCACCTAATAACATAGCTTCAAAATACATAATGCAACTATTAACAGAACTAATTATTATAATAATAATAATTATATTATATAATATATATTATTATAACTAATTATTATTATTCCATTATTTTTCCTGGGTTCTGAGGAGAAGTAAACAAAGTCAAAGTCATTTGGCAGAAATCAATGCGCACCTTACTCAAGTTCTGCTAAAATAAACAGACACAAAATCAGCAAGGATGTAGAATATTTGAATAGCATGAAACACAAACTACTTGACTCACAGAGAACGATGAATGCAGTAACTGCTGAAAAGAATAATCCACAGGAAGATCCAAAGAATGAACACAAAACAAAACTTTCTTACTGCCGAAGCTGAGTTAGAGGAAGTGCTTCATTCAGACTTTGTGTCAGAATAAGGCCTCCAGCTACTCCTTCCACCACCACTACCCCTGTCAGATTAAACTTTTCTCCCTGTGGAAACTGGACAATTTCGGGCGTGCTGCAACAAGGAGGAAGGAGAGAAAAGAAAGGTAATGCTGTGTACAAACTCCACACTCAGATCAGGTGCTTGTATTGTGAGGAGGCCAGCTCCAAAAGTCAAACATTTTCCTCTTCCAACTCATTTCTCTCCTGGGAGTGGAAGTTTCCTTCTGGAAACATGATAATAGGAAATTGGGCTTCCCCCTAGCAGTATTTCAAGGAGGTGCTCTGATTCAGAGAATGACATAAAAACGTTAGTTATAATTCTAGCACCGATCACATTTTTATTTTAATGAAATGTCTCTATTCCTGACACTTCATCTCCAGAAACCAAATCTTATTAACATGTATATCTCCAACCCTTCACATAGTGCTTGGCACATCATAGGTATTCTAAAAGAATTTGTTGAATAAATTATGAGTCCCTCAAAATTTAGAATAAGATGAGGAAAGGCACCTGGCAGAGACTAAAACCCATCTATAAGGAATAAACAGTTCTTTCCAGAAGTAGCCCTTCCTAAGACATGGCATGTAAATGTGTTCCTGAGGAAACTTGGAAATCACCCAGATTCAATCAGAGTAACTGTATACATCCTCAGATCTCCAACGTGACCCAGAACCGTTGTTAGTTCATCTATTGAATTGAAACTGAACATTCAGAGGGAAGATATGTTAATAGATCCACGCGGTTTGCATGGAGATGGAAATTGGGTCAGGGTCAACAGCATAGCACAGGGAAGAAGAAGGCAATCTCAGGCTTTTGATGTCCTAGAGATGGGGACTCCTGCATCTGGAGTGCCAGGAAATCCCACTTAATCCCTGGCAACAATCCTTTAAGCAGAAATCATTATCCCTTTGCAGTGGAATAAAATACTGAGGTCCAGAGAGAATGAGTAAGTTGTTCTAATTACAACTATGGCTGAGAATCAAATGCTGATCTTTCTCTCCCCAAAAACCTAGGCTTGTTCAACTTTTCTATACAGCTTCCCAAAACAGCCTTTAAAAGATATTGTGAGTCGACTCCCTTTGTTAGCTAAGCAAGAGACTGATACTGATTTGACTTTTCATGGGAACTTCCCCAGAGGGGAAAAATGAGACGACAAACAAGGACCTCTTTAATTCCCATTATAGTTGTAGTCTCTATATGTCGTTCCTAAAATGGAGTCTGGCCTAATAGTCAGTATCTGATGATATTGGCTAGTCCTTAAGACTGTAATTGCTTCTTGATGGACTGGAAAGCCAGTACCTAACAGCCTAAACCCGGCCTATGGCAGCCGGGTGGATATGCTGATCTGCCAGCTTGAAGAGCATATCCAGATGCCTCTGCTTCTCCCATGTCTTTTTTAAAGCATTTAATTAAATAATTTACCTACTACTTTCATAAGAACGAAAAAGAGCAACCCAATCACTTTCCCGTATTTATGTATTGGAACGCTCTATGTTATGGATTTTGAGACTTTTTAATATGTGCTGCCAATATTTTTCTCCATCTTTCATTTGCCCCTTGAAATGTATGATTTCTTTTACCATAGAGAAGTGTTTTCTCTTTTGCTCCAGTCTCTCTCTTGTCCCCCATCTCTTTTGCTCCCCGTTTCTGTCTTGCCCCCATCTCCCTTTTGCTTCACTTTTACTCACACTCATTTCTTTATTGACCCTCCCCTTTTTTTTCAATAATTTTATTGAGATCTTAATGGTTTATAACAGTGTGTAATTTGGGATGTACATTATTATTTATCAATTTCTGATCATGCTCAGCACCAGTAGTCTAATTTTTGTTTGTCACTGTATATATGTGCTGCTTCACCCATTTTTCGCCCCACAGCCCGCTTGCCCTCCGGTAACCACTAATCTGTTCTCTTTATCTATGTGTTTGTTTATCTCCCACATATGAGTGAAATCATGCTGTATTTGTCTTTCTCTGTCTAGCTTGTTTCACTTAACATCATACTCTCAAGGACCATCCATGTTGTTGCAAATGGGACAATTTTGTCTTTTTTATGGCTGAGTAGTATTCCGTTGTATATATATATACCACATCTTCTGTATCCACTCATCTGTAGAAGGGTACTTGGGTTGCTTCCACATCTTGGCTATTGTAATAATGCTGCAATGAAAATAGGGGTGCGTAAATCTCTTTGGATTATTCATATCAAGTTCTTTGGATAAACACCCAGTCGTAGGATAACCGGATCATATGGTATTTCTGTTTTTAATATTTTGAGAAATCTCCACACTGTTTTCCATAGTGGCCACTCCAGTTTGAATTCCCACTAGCAATGCATGAGGGTTCACTTTTCTCCACATTCTCGCCAACATTTGTTGTTTTTTGTCTTGGTGATTTATAGCCATTCTGACCAGTGTAAGATGATATCTCATTGTTGTTTTGATTTGCATTTCCCTAATAATAGTGATATTGAACATCTTTTCATGTGCTTGTTGGCTATCTGTATATCTTCTTTGGAAAAATGTCTGTTCATGTCCACTGCCCATTTTTGGATCAGGTTATTTGACTTTTTGTTGTTGCTGAGTTGTATGAGTTCTTTACATATTTTGGAAATTAACCCCTTGTCAGATATATGATTTGCAAATATTTTCTCAGTTGGTGGTGGTCTTTTCGTTTTGTTCATGGTTTCCTTTGCCTTGCAGAAGCTTTTTAGTCTGATGTAGTCCCATTTGTTATTTTTTTCTTTTGCTTCATTTGCCTGAGTAGACATGGTATTCAAAAATATGCTGCTAAGACCAATGTCAAATAATGTACTGCCTATATTTTCTTCTAGGAGTTTTATAGTTTCAGGTCTTACATTTAAGTCTTTAATCCATTTTGAGTTAACTTTTGTGTATGGTGCAAGATAATGGTCTACTTTCATTCTTTTGCATGTGGCTGTCCAGTTTTCCCATGGTCATCTCAATAGATGCAGAGACAGCATTTGACAAGATCAAGCATTCATTTATGATACAAACTCTCAATAAAATGGTTGTAGAAGTAAAGTACCTCAACATAATAAAGGCCATACATAACAAACTCACAGCCAGCGTCATACTCATAATGGTGAAAAACTGAAAGCCATCCCTCTGAGAACAGAAACAAGACAAGGGTGTCCATTCTCACCACTCCTATTCAACATGGTACTAAAGGCATTGGCTAGAGCAATTAGGCAAGGAAACAAAATAAAAGGAATCTGAATTGGAAAGAAAGAAGTGAAACTCTTGCTGTTTGCAGATGACATGAGTCTATATATAGAAAGTCCTAAAGAATCCATCAGAAAACTACTAGAAATAATTAGCAACTACAGCAAAGTTGCAGGGTACAAAATAAACTTACAGGGGGCTGGCTTCCCGGCCAAGTGGTTAAGTTCGTGTGCTCTGCTGCTGCGGCCAAGGGGTCTCTGGGTTGGATCCTGCGGCGGACATGGCACCACTCATCAGGCCACATTGAGGTGGTGTCCCACATACAACAACTAGAAGGACCCACAACTAAGATATACAACTATGTACTGGGGGCATTTGGGGAGAAAAAGCAGAAAAGGAAAAAATAAGTTGTTAGCTCAGGTGCCAATCTCTAAAAAAGAAATAAAAATGAACATAAAAACCATTTGCATTTCTATACATTAAAAATGTACTAGCAGAAAGAGAAATCAAGAATACAATTCAATTTACAATTGCAACAAAAAAGAATAAAATATCTAGGAATAAACTTAACCAAAGAAGTGAAAGACCTATACACTGAAAATTAAAAGACATTATCGAAAGAAATTGAAGCAGATACAAAGAAATGGAAAGACAGTTTATGCTGATGGGTCAGAAGAAAAAACATAGTTAAAATATCCATACCACCTAAAGCAATGTACAGATTCAATGCAATCCCAATCTGAATCCCAATGACATTCTGTACAGAAATAGAATAAAGAGTCTTCAAATTTATATGAACCAACAAAAGACCTCGAATCGCCAAAGCAATCCTGAGAAAAAAGAACAAAGCTGGAGGCATCACAATACCTGACTTCAAAATATATGACAAAGCTGTAGCAATCAAAACAGGATGGTACTGGCACGAAAACAGACACACAGATCAATGGAACAGAATTGAAAGCCCAGAATTAAAACCTCACGTCTATGGACAGTTAATCTTCAGCAAAGAAGCCAAGAACATACAATGGAGAAAGGAAAGTCTCTTCAATAAATGACCCTCCCTTTTTGAATTCTTATCTCTTCACCACCAAGAAGTTTTTCATTTTAGTCAAACCCACAAATCTTCCACTCACTCTTTAACCCATGGTATCATTTATTTCCATAACATTATAGGAACTGTTCTTTCAAAGTTCACAAGTGGATTGAGTCCTACGTGATCTGACACCAAAGTTTAAACTATCCTTTCTCAGTTTCTATGACTCTGCTCTCTCCATTTCTTCTCTGCTTCTCACTGTGCCTTCTCTTTCTCCTTCCTGGCTTCTCTTCCATTAGCCTCTATTCAAACAGATGTTTTCTGGTAATCAGCCCTCTGCATTCTTCTTACTTTCATCTTCATTTGATTTCTGAGTAATTTCTATGAATCCAAGGGGACATGTTGGTGTGAAGGAGAAAAGTGAAGACAAAGGATGAATATGGTCCATGTTTCAAGAACATTAATTTTTATTAAGACTTACCGATGAACTGATTGTTTTCTAATAAGACAGAAATTGATATATTGTGAAACAGAAGGTAAAATTTGCATGAATTTTTAAAATGAAACATGAAGTATAGAGAAATGTCAAAGTCACTGCATATGATTTTAAGTCGTATCTCCAAAACCCCTGGGCATATTATTTTATCATCATCCATTTGTGGAAAAACAAATATGCACAGAACTCATGTATGAGCATATTTTACGACTGATAAATTATATCAACAAACCTAATCAATTTTCTGAGTCCTAATTTTAAATCTTCAAATGTTTCCTAGATGTTAATTATTATAATTACCATTATTATTATCATTCCTAAGCTAATGCTAATTTGATGGGCATTATTGTATAGAAGAGTAGAGAATTGTCCTCTGGAAGTAGCAGGGCATTAACATAGGAGTGACTATCTCTATCCTTATCTGGAAACCTGCCCTAGACAGCTGGGAAGACCAGGCCAGGAAGGCCTGGTATATATTTATGCATCAGCATTTGTAAAATAATACCATAAAAGCAGCACCATGAGACTGGGAGGAACAGTTTTAGGTGAGTAACCTGATGCTCAACACAAGAAGAAACAGCCATGCCTCCTTCATGATAAAGTGGATTGTTGGTCTGATGCAGTCTTACATGGGAATCCCATGCTGGTGGATCATGCTGTAAGGTCTTAGATAGCAGTGATTGCTTAAATCCCACAGGCAGTAAAGGCAAATCTAAACCCAAAATATTATGTCTGTTCCTGTAAGAACCACTGATGCACTGAGAATGGAAACTTTGTGGTCAACTTGCAACCAAGTGGTCAATAGATTTTCTCAAGGTTTGGTGCTGTACCAGGCACTCATTGTTCACTTCTGTTACTGGTAGATTAGACATCCAATGCTATGCTATTTCAGCAGCCAAGCAGCCTTGGTCAGTGGGAGTCCACTCTGTAAGGCCTGTGTGCAGTCTCATCTCTGCAATCTTGGCCACATCCTTCACGTGCCTTCATGCTAACCCTAGAGTGCCTGATGACAGAGGCTCATTGTCATCAGCTAGAAAAGTCATTTTGTCTACTTGGGCATTTAGTGCCTTTCCCATGCTAGATGCTCTTGGGTTGCTGTTCACCTGTGATACAAAAGTACACAGTATGTACTCCAAAATGTTCATCCATATGCCTCTAGTCCAAACTCCTGTCCCTGATCTGACAATATTTTTTCCTTTCCTATCACTGATCAGCCTGCCAGACCATTTGCCACTGCCCATGTGTCCATATTCTAACCTTGGACAATTATCTTTTCACACAAAACAGGTAACCAGATGCAATGCCCAAAACTTTGCCCATTAAGAGTATTTTTTTCTTGCACCTGCCTTTCAAGGCTGTTAATGCAATGCCAGCTCAACAAACCCTCAGCCAACCTGATGGGGAACTCTGGAGGAAGTATTGCTTGTTAGAGTGTCCTATATTGGCCCAAAATAACTGGGTCTTTATGCCCATACCCCACTTAGTTACAAGACATAGGCTGCCCAAGGAAGGGTGAGAACTCAAGTTAGGTAACTCTCTGTGGCTGAGATAGACCCTGAAGGAGCTGATGTCTGGAAGCTGTCTGCTGATCCCAGTTCTCACAGCTGGGCAGCATGTCTTCCTCGTAGGGGGATCTGGACAGTGCATCTCTATGTCTAACACATGCCTTCTCTAACACAGCACCTGGAATATGATACAACTTAAATATACTGTCGTGTGCCACATAATGATGTTTTGGTCAATGAGAGATTGTATATACAACAGTGGTCCCATAAGATTAGTATAGCCTAGGTGTGTAGTAGGCTATACCGTCTAGGTTTATGTAAACACACTCTATGATGTTTGCACAATGATGAAATCGCCTAAGGATGCATTTCTCAGAATGTATCCCAGTCGTTAAGTGACGCGTGACTGTATATATTTTTTGCAAGAAACAGAAAACCTGAACACAGTGACTTATTACATTTCTTTATATAACAAGATATCTAGAGGTTATTGTTTACTTGTGTGGGTTCAATAGATGAATAATGTCCATAGCTTTCTTGCCATTATCCTCATGGCCACAAAGTGGCAACTATCTTATTCAAATTCGAGACCAGAGTGAGAAAGGGCATTGCAGTGCGTCTGTCCCTTTTTATCAGAAAACTAAAATCTCTTCAAGAAGTCTGCAGGAAAATTTCCTTTTCTTAAGTCTCAGGCCAGAACTAAGGTACTGTTGAGCTTCCAAGAATGCTAAGAGAGTGAGAATGGGATTATCATGATTGACTTATGCCAATAAAAATTTATTTCTTGGGTGTGGACATAATGCTCCCACTCAAAAAAAAAAAAAATTCCAGGAGAGTTCTGTTAGCCAGGAAAAAGGAAGACTAGTGGAACATTAGATGGAATACTAACAATATCTGCCACAGTGAACAAATATTTATTGAATGGAGAATGATTTTTTGCTATACAAATAATTCCTGTAATGGGAAGAAGTTCAACTAAATAATTTCTGAGGTCATTTCAATACCAGACCGTGAACTAAAGCAAACATTAAAGACCATCCATAATTAATAAAAAGAAACCTTTAACCATGGCAACCATCAAGAGAGCCAGCAAAAGAGAGGAAAATTCTTTAGCATCCTAACAGACTCATTTGGTTATTCTCAAAGGAAACTTCAAGCAGCCATTGACTTTCAGAACTGAGTTGTTGAGGCAACAGTAAGCCAAAGAGGAATAATAATCCCTTTGTCCTTATCCTGTATCAGGGAAATAATGATCAGCTGTAGGGTCCATGAAAAGCCTCACTCTATCACCTTTAACAACTCACCCCTGCCTTCCTCCCCATCCTCGACAGATTCCCCTGCTCGAAATCTGACGTAAATTGTTTCCTTACCATGGCAAGCTGCCTAACACTTCTGGGAAGTATGTTTAAACAGGAGTCAGGCCAGGGCTGGAATCAGCAGTGCTTCTGTGTAGCCTGCAACGTAAGCTGTAATTAGGGATATTGACATCCCTGACGTTGCAGGCCAAATAAGTGTGTGTGGCAGGAGGATGGGGGGATATATACATACACATACATGCGTGTGTATAATTTTTTCTATTTGCTTATTAACTTAGAATATGAAAAGCCAAAGACTATAAGAGACTTTGTTCGTTTGATAAAGTGTGACATCCCTCCCAAGTCTTTCTTTTCCTCTCTTTGTATTCATTCATTCATTCATTCACTCATTCTTTCCATTAAGGAACTATTCTTGGGTAAAGAGTAGCTACAAGATAGATAAGGACTCCATCCGCATAGAGCTTATGGTGAAAGGCAGACTTTAAGTCAATATTTAAAATTATTTCTTAATGACATCCGCCGTTTTACCTCCTTCTGCTTTTCCTATGCTTCGCTGTTTCAGGGTTGAAGTAAAATATTGTCCACTGGGATGGCAGAGTTGAAGGAGCATGAGCTATGGAATAAAAAGACTTTGATTGGAATTCCAGCTGAACCATTTATGAGCTTTTGGACCTTCAACATTTTACTTAACCCACAGGAAGCTTTTTCCATTGTCTGAACAGATAGCCAGTAGTCTTTTCACACACTGAAATATGTCCTTTTCATTCTTTATTTCCTCACCTTTACTTTCTTAAATAAGCTACCCCCAAATGTGTCAGTAATTTTTCACGAAGTCATCTCTCTTCTTAGCATACAGAGATACTCACTGTGTCCTAATGACTCTAGTTCTTTCTTTGTTGGGTTCAGTAAGCTTTTATTGAAGAATAACATACATACAGAAAAATGCACAAATCACAAATGTACATTTACCGGATTTTTACAAACTGATCAAATCTGTGTAACCAGCATCCATATCATGAAATTGAACATTATCAGCATCTCAGAACCCCCCTGCTCTAGTCACCACAACCAAAAGGTAACTACTATCCTTATTTCTAAAACCAACAAGAGTACTGTAGGGACTCTCGCTGAGGGCTTCTTTCATTAAACTCCATGTTTAGATGATAAATTAACGTTGTTAGTTTTACTCTTTTTTCTCATTGCTGTATAATGTTCCATTTTGTGAATACATCACAATTTGTTTATTCCTCCCTCAGTGGATGAATATTTAGGTTATTCCAGTTTAGAACTAGGATAAATAGTGCTGCTGTCGACATTCTTGTACACAGTTTTTTTTCAACGTATGTACACTTTTCATGTGGATACCCAGGACAGGAATTACTGGGTCATAGGCTATGAAAATATCCAACTGTAGTCAATACCGGCTTTTTCCCAAAGTGGTTGCAACAATGTGCACTCCCACCAGGGGTGTATGGTCTTCCTATTGCTCAACACGTTCACTAACTATTGTCCCTATTCATTATTATTTGTATTCCTATTAGTTAGTTCCTACTAACTAATCTTCCTTTTGTTCAACATGTTTTGATGCATTCTGTCTTTTTCGTTTGAACCATTGTGGTAAATGTACGGTGAGACTGTATTGTGATCTTAATTTTCATTTCCCGGATGACTAGTGAAAGTGAGCAAATTTTCCTAAGCATACTGGTCATTTGGATATACTCTTTTCATGAAATTCCTATTCAGGTTTTTTGCTCGTGCTTCGCTATTGAGTTGTCTTTTACTTATTGACTTGTAGAAGTCCTTTATAAATGTGCAGAGTCCTTTGTTAGCATGTGTACTGCAAATACCTTCTCTGTGGCTTGCCTTTGTTTTGAGTCCTCTTATTAATTTTTGAATATTGCCGTGGACGTATCTGGAGTAGAATCATGCCTCTGCAACTTCTTATCTGTGAGAATTCGGGTGAGTTAATTAACCTGCATGAACCTCAGTTTCCTATCTATAAAATGGGAATGATGACCCTGCCTAACCCATATCACATTTTCAGTGGGAGGAACAAATGAGATACTACCTATACAACAGCCTGAGAATTCATACAGTATCCAGGTCAAGAATTATAACTGGGTTTATAAGTGTTATGGAAAACCTATACTACTATTAGTGATAATTAAGTTGTCACCAGAGAATGAAAGAATCGAATTTTATGCTAGGTAGAAAAATAGGTTAGGTATAAATCACCTATGAAGGTGATATCTTTGGTTCATATCCGTGGGATAGAGAACTTCTGGTTATACATCCTACACAAGAAAGGAGTCTTGTAGGACTGAAATAATGCTCCCAGAGGTGAGCCTCCACACTCGCATAATAAGTATTTTCCGAACCTGACATTCAACTTCCCGTAGCTCTCACTTCCTCTAGGCTCCCTTACTTTCTAATGGTTATACCCAACGAGATGAAGATGTCTTCCCCAAGAAGGTGGTGCCACGTCTCAGGAACCAGGGCCTATATAGGATGAGTTTTCCATTCATTTTATTTCCTCAAACCAAACAGCAATTGACTTTTGTTGAGAATTTAGTGATTTAAGGGCCGTGGGGGATATAAGAAATGTGGAACAATAGAAGCTCAGATGCTGAGACATTGGTATTATCTCATCCTACCTCCTAATTTCACCTGGGGAAACACAGGTTTAAAGAGATAAAGCTACTTACCTAAGGATGTACATGGAGTGAGGGAAGGACGAAAGCCTAGAATTTTGCTTTACAGACTCTAAGTTCTGGAGGGCAGGGACGGTGTCTGTTTTGTTCATTGTCATAGCATTTGGCACACCACGCACAATGCCTTTCAAACAGCCTTCCTGCCACTTCTCAAAAACAAAAGCTCATCCTTATCCTATAGGAAAACTAACTAGAAAAGACGTAGCCCTTAAAAAATACGTAGAATAACATAAACAAGTGATTGATTGCTTAGGAAGTGCACACAGCTGGGGAAACTTGTACAAATGATTAATTGTAGGATACTGCTCATGTTCCTCAGAGAATCCTTCCAAAACCACCCACACCCTAAGACAGAGTTAATCTGTGTTTTCATAGCAATATGTTCTTAACTCTAGCAGCATGTATTGCATTACCTCATATAATAGACAGCTATTGATGCATTTAAATCCTCTAGAGGACACCTAAGACAGACCTTGGCACCTACTAGGTGATCCATAAATAGTGGTTACATGAATGACTCAACGAACAAAGAGTAAATGGTTAATTTGTAAACTACTATAGTATCTCAGCCTAGAATCTCAGTGCTATAATTAGGGCTGTTGAGATCCCCAAGGTCAAGTATGTTGTCTGTGTAAAGGGAAGGGGAGATACATAAACACACATCCATGTGTAATTTTTCTATTTCTAACTTTTCATTTCCATTATTAACTTAGAGTATGAAAAAACAAAGGCTATAGGAGACTGTTAGTTTGATGAAGTCTGTTTCCTTTTTCCTCTATTTACTTTCATTCAACAATCCATTCATTCTTTTACTCATTCTTTCAGTTAAAGAACTATTCTTGGGTAAATAGTGGCTAGCAAGAACAATTTGATCCCCCATGGGAGATTTATCAATTTTGGTTTTCACAACTTGGAGAGGGGGAGTTGCTACTGGCATCTAGCGGGTAGAGGCCTGGGATGCTGCTAAACATCCACCAATGCACAAGACAGCCCCTGCAACAAAGACTTACTGACCTAATGTCAGTCACGCCCAGTTGAGAAACGCTGCCATGGGGTAGTTCCCCCTTATCTTTGGGGGGATGGGTTCCAAGAGCCCCACGGGATGCCTGAAACCGCAGATAGTACCGAACCCTATGTATACTATGTTTTTTCTATACCTACATTCCTATGATAAAGTTTAATTTATAAATTAGGTACTGTAAGAGATTAATAAAAATAACTTAATAAAATATAACAATATGCTGTAATAAAAGTTACCATAGGTCTTAGCAAGCTCAGCTTACCATTTATTTTCTTTCCTTGTTAGGTCAAGAACTTTGAACTTTTCACTTAAAGGAGGACTTTATGGCTTCTTTTTGGCATATCCAAGTTGCCAGCATCACAGCTCTCGAGATTTGGAACCATTATTAAGTAAAATAAGGGTTACTTGCACACAAGCACTGCAACACCAAGGCAATTGATCTGATAATCTAGATGGCCACTACATGACTAACAGACAGGTGTGTATACAGCAAGGATACACTGGGCAGAGGGATGATTCATGTCCTGGGGAGGACAGAGCTGGACAGCACAAGATTTCATCATGCTTCTCTGATGGCACACAATTTAAATCTTATGAATTGTTTATTTCTGGAATTTTCCATTTAATATTTTTGGGTCATGGTTGACCATGGGTAACTGAAACCACAAAAAGCAAAACTGCCGTATATCTATTGTATATCTATTGTATATCAATGTGTGTCTATTGCAGCTAACAAGTTGCTCATAGGCCCGTGTAATCCAGAAGAAGACTGTAATTGATTTAATTAGGAGAGAGTATTGGTCTCATCCATGGGCAGAAAGTATGCAATTACGTAGCTCTCCTTCTCTAAACTTTTCAGTGAGTAAGCCAACCAGCCCATTCATCTGTGGAGAATTACAACAGCCTTTCCAATATACCTGAAAGGTTATCTTTGAAACTTGGATAATTAAGTCCTTCAACAATTAATCACCATGTGCCTCATAGTTACCTAGCACTATGCTATGGTAAAAAGAGAAGGTAATTACTGCTTTCATTTCCCAAAGCTTCTTTACTACGCGACCTCACAACTTCCCTTTAGGGTAAGGAGGACAGGAATTATTGGCCCAATCTGACAGATGAGGAAACAAAGGCACAGAGATACATACAGAGTCTCTATCCCTGAAGATTAGAGTTCTCTCGATAATGTAAAAGCGAAATAATTCTTGTATAAAATTGACAACAAGAAAAATGACGAAACTCCTTAAAATGGAATGCACATTTTTTGTAGTTGCCTATCTGGAATTGAGGAGGCAAAAAAAAGCAGGACTAATTTGTTGTCTTAGTCCATTCAGGCTGTTATAGCAGAATACCATAGACTGAGTGGCTTATAAACAACAGGAATTTATTTCTCACAGTTGTACAGGCTGGGAAATCCAAAATCAAGGTGCCAGTAGATACTGGTAGATTCAGCGTCTAGTGAGGACCCTCTTCCTGGTTTCTAGATGGTGGTCTTTTTGCTGTGTCCTCACGCAGCAGAAAGGGTGAGGGACCTCTCTCAAATATCTTTTATGAAGGCACTAATCTATTCATGGAGGCTGATGATGACCTCATGACGTTCGTGACCTAATCACCTCTCAAAGACATCACCTCCTGATACCATCACATTGGGGGTTAAAATTTCAAAGTATAAACTGTGAGGGAAATGTTCAGCCGATAGCACTCCTCCTCGGGCACCTCTTTGGGAAGACAACTCTTTGCAATCAGGATCAAGAAGCTCAGGTAACTGAGAGTCATAAAAAGTTCTCCTATCTGGGCAAATGGTCCCATTAAAATAAGCACACCTCAGAGTGGCTAAACTGGTGTCTGTGTGAACTATCTTATAAAATTTTATCATTTAGAATAAGTATAAATATACATAAAGATAATAATGCACACTTTAGTAAACAGCATTTCTATTTCTCATGCGGAGCCTTCAGGAGAAAAGAAGTCAGGCATTATTTTTCTGAATTTACTTAAGAAACTAAGGCTCACAGAGGTTAGATGATTTGCCTGAGGCCACATAGTTACCTAGTGTCATGGTTGCATGACTAGGTCTTTTTTCACTGCTACTTTTGTCCCAGAACTCTCTCTTCTTTTTAAGTCATCATCGTTAATCCACCACCCTTCACCTTCATTTTTTCCAGAAAAAAAAAAAAAAGCTGTTAGATGGAAGCACAACACTCAGAAAAGTATGATACCTCCAGGGATTTTTCATGAGTCACTAAAATAACTGGACGCATCCTCCGGGAGACAGAGTCAGAGTAACGAATGTGGGAAAACCTTCTCCTTCCTCTGAACTGACTGGATGGGACATTCTCTGATTGACATTCTCAGATTCCCATGGGGAGATCCAAACTCCTTGTCTCTCAGGGATAGAACTCTGAGCTGAAAGGCATCTTTATCTCTTCCAAGAAAATGGGATCACTAAGACCAAATAATGGTCTTTACCAAGAGGCACAATTGAGCTGAGAAAATGTCCCCTACAAAGGAGGCCCACAGATTCCAGGCCTGGCCGTGGTCAAGTGGACTGGACATATTGAATTCTGCTCATTGCCTCTGCTAGGGTAGACAGTCCTTGAGTTCACTTCAAACCATTTTATCAGCCTCAACTGGAATTTGATATATATGACACATATAATTCCACAATAAGTTCGCGTTTTGTATTGGGTCACTTGTAATAATATATATTTCCCAATGAGGTTTTGAGAATACAAAATACTAACATGTAGAACCATGCTCATTGTCGCCAGGATCATCTCTGATACAAGAGCACATTAAACTCTCATAGTTCGGAAGACAGTGCTTTATAAGTAACACTGTTATGCTTATGGAGCAAGGTAAATTTGTTAATTCATATAATAATGCCAAAAGTAATTGAGAGAATTCTATGAAACTATGGTAGTACTAGAGAGAGGGAAAGAATCAGGCACAATTTTATCCTTATGAGATAACTGACTATGCAATGCTATTAAGGTTATCAATTTAAGTACTTAATTTGCCCAGCGTTCTAGGCTACACACAAGAGATATAAAGAAGAATCTGAGAAGCAATCCTTATCCTCAAAGACAGACAGACACATTCCTAAATAATTGCATACCATGGTGATAATGCTGTAGCAGTTGTCTGCACTATGTGCTATGTTAGCACAAATGTGGGAATGACCAATTCTGCATGGGGGGCAAAAATTGTGAAAACAAATCCAACAAACATTTGAGGCTGTTGTGATGGCCAGTAAAATCAATCTGTCTCAGTCCTTTAAGATGGTCTTCCAAACCCTAGCTCAGTGACCAGTGGTTGATTCAGCGACCACACAGACATACAGACTTATTTAACTGCCAGCCCATTCTGGCACAAGATTGGTTTCATTGGGTAAGTTTCCCTTCGTGCTGTTGCATTCAGTTCTCTCCTTCCATTTCATAAACCGAGGTCAGGAAGCCAGTCCAGAATGTGACTAAATCAACTCTTAAGTCTTACAAAATTTTCACAAGAAGGAAAGATAATTGCATGTGTGCGTAGGGCCAGATTTCAGGGAGACAATAGTCTCAATGGAAACAATGACCAAAACTGTTACTACTCAGATTCTGCTTCTTCCAGCACAGCTGAGTAGGAGCTTTCTGACATTTAGTCTTTTAACCCTAGATGAGAGTCATGTCTTCCAACAGATCAGGAATCATATCAAATGGCTCGACTTTGTATAGAAAACCTTTGGTCTCTCACCTCTCAAGGTCAGTCAATTAAGCTTTCCCAATATTCCATGATCCATCAATAAATAGCACCAGGTCTTACATTAGGCCCTGGGGAATCAGTAGTAAATGAGCCATGATCCTTGTCTTCAAATGTTGTACAGTCCAGGGAAGAGACAGGTACCAAAACAGACAATTAAAAGTCTGTTTCCAGAGTTCTAAGGTGAGCTGAGGAGGGGGATGAATTTCAGGTGCTGGAGAGGTGGGAGGTGGAGGGAAGACTTCCTAGAAGAAGTAGCTAAGCTAAGTTCTGAAGTAAAATGTATGGGACATGTAGGTGACGGAAGGGAGCATTCCAGGAAAGGAAGGAGTAAAAACAAAGGCCTACGGAGGAGGAAAAAGCAGGATGCAGTCAGGACCTAAAAGAAGTTCGGAATAGATGGAACATCCCAGGAAAGACGTGAAAGATTGGAAGCGGAGAGGGATAACACCAAAGTCATAACACAGTCAGGTTACACGAATTCAGATCTATTTTGAAGGCAGCAAAAACTTTGAAGGTTTTCAATAGGATAATAAATGTGTGTGTGCGTGTGTATTTTGAGAGTACCCCAAAGGTTACTTGGAAAGTGGGTTAGTGGGAGCCAAGATTAAACTTTAAACCAACTAGAAGGCTGTTTTGCTGGTTAGAAAGGAAATGAGAGAGTCTTGAAATTTTAAAAAATGATAGTGTATTAGAAAAACATTAGTATATTAAAGATTCTTTAAGGACTTGGAAAGAAGACTTGGTAGTTGATTGGATGTTGGAGCTGAAGAAAATGGGGAATCAAGGCAAGGCTCATATCTAAGTTTGGAGCTTGGAAGTTGGGTAGATGATGATCCTATTTATTAAGAACAGCAATAGTTCGTTTTTAATGGCTTTTGTTCTTTCCATATTTTTAGTACCCATACTAAATAAATGACAATTTGTGACTTCCTAGAACCAGAATTCTGGAATTAAGTTATCTTTTCACCTGACCTAATTTAATACTGATTCCTTAAACATGTACAAGAAAGGAAGTCAGACACAAAAGGTCACATTTAGTGTGATTCCATTTATTCTGAAATGTCCAGAATAGGTAAATCCATAGAAACAGAAATCAGATTTGTGGTTGCCAGGGGCTGGGGGAGGGGAGGATTGGCAGTAACTGCTTAATGGCTTTAAAGTTTTATTTCGGAATGATGAAAATATGTGGGAACTAGATAAAGATGGTGGTTACACAACAATGTGAGTGTACTAAAATCACTAATGGTTTACATTAAAATGGTTAGTTTTATGTTAAATGAATTTCATCTCAATAAATATTTAAAAACTGTGCAGAGGAGAAATAATCACACCAAGGACAGACTCCTACTTCATCTTGATTCAGGTTCTCATTTAGAAGTAAGAGATACTCCAATTCTGGTCTTCCTCAGCCCTTTTAGGAGATCCTCACTTCCTTACACAAATATAATGTTGAGCCTGACAAAATCAATGTCACAATCAGAGAAATAGTTGAATTTTCACAAGGAAATAGCATGATTCTTTCTAACCTTTAGTCCTCGTGGTATGAAATCTCTTTGTGTTTTTGACGATTTCATGGGGGCAGGGACAGCCATGGATGTGTTGATGTTCCTGTCTGTCTGGAAGTTTTACTTTCTTTCACTTACAGTCAGTTTTTCCATTGGCTTACCAGCCATTTAGCTGAATCTAAGGCAATTGTTGTGGGGACCCCTTGATGGCCTCCGCTCCCACAGGAACCTGTTGCAGTGGCTCTCCAAGGACATGCAGCGTTTACCAGGTATCCATTTAAAAGATTGGCTGATTGCTCCACAGCAGCAGAAAGTGCACTCTGAAATGATAAAAGGGAAACACTCTGGCTTTTCCCAGGCCACAAAGCATGACCAAGCTGATTAGGGCTCATAATTCACACTCCCGATACCTGAGCTCGATCCTCTGAGAAACAGCTGCCCTATAAAAGCCAAGACAGAGCATGTATATCACACTGTTCAGGCCACCATAGTCACAGCTTTGTGTTAACAATAAATGGCCTCTGCCATGTTTGTGCTAGTGTGCACTGGAAATGAAACAATAAGAGGGGAAAATCGCCTTTATTTATTGAGTTCAACCATCCTTAACACCAAATCAAACCCCAACCTACGCAGCTCACCGAATCCAAAGAGCTAAAGATGGAAGACACCTCAGAGGATGAGGCATTCTTTCCCAGGAGCCAGCATTAGACTTTCCCCCACAAGACGCACATCAGTGTTCAGATCTCCAACACTCGGAGCGATGAAGCAATCTCTGTTTTATGGTGACACACTCCATTAGGGTTGATGGGCTTCACCAATGATCATCAGCCTTCCAGTGCCTCAAAAAGAAGCACTTGTAAGTGGAATGTAATGGAAAGCAAGCATCATGATAAAAGTTACACAAAGAAATGTTTTATGGCCATTCATGTCAGGATGAAAGATGCAATGTAAAAGAACATTCTTCATAGCATAGGGGAAAGTCACATTGTATGGCAAAACCAGATGGGTGAACACTGTTCTATAGAAGCTAAAGCCCATCTTGGATTCTGTATGCTGTGACAGGTCTTTCCTTTGCTGACAAGGACCTCTAAAGTGATGCTACGTATCACAGGGTTAGGTACACAAGCTCTGCAATTGCCTAGAAGTGGCTTTGAATTATAGCTCCACTACTCCATTCATTCATTCACTTAATCATCCAACAGGCATTTCTAAGTGGCTATTTTGTGCCTGAGTACAAAACAGTGGACAAGTTTGGGTCCTCCTCTCAAGTTTATCACCCAGGAGATATTGAGCAAGAAAACTAGCATCATCGTAAAGCTGAGAAGTGCTTTGATGGGAGGTGATGTATGTTGGACTACAAGAGGGAGGAAATTGACACAGGGGGACAAGCCAGGATTCCTGGAGGAAGTGGCATGTAAGCTGATGCCTGAAGGCCAAGTAAGTTAGCAAATTGAAATTCTAAGTGTGAGTGTGGAGAGGGAAAATGGGGATTAGAAAGAGTATATTAACAGATTCAGAATACAGAGTACTGGGAGATGAGAGAAAAAAGTGGCCCTAGAGAGGTAACATCATGAGAGAGAGTCCTTATAGGAAGAATGCAAAGGGAAAAGACATAAAAATTTTACATGGAGAAGTAATACAGGGCCAGGAACTTAAGGAAAATGTTAGAGCAGTAACCATGAGGAAATATCCATTAGCTCAAATTTGATGTAATTTTTGACCTTCCCTTCCTGCACAAGTTCAAGCATTTTATAAAATGTTTCCTGTAAATTCAGGTACAAACTAGTTAATTCAATCTTGCAGCTGTAGAGGAATTTGAGAAAGTCATTTGTTCAATCAATTATTCAATATACTACATTTACTGGGCATCTTTTCTGTGCCCGTCACTGAGCTTGCCACTGGGATGCAATGATGAAAATATTGATTGGGTGGTGATTCATTTAGAAGAAGAAAATGGTTCCTTAAGTCAAATAGTCAGCAAATTTCTGAGTTCAGTGTGGTCTGGGGTTTATGGCAGAGACTACCAGTTGCTTCCAAGTATCTATTCCCTCCTTTTTCTTTATGAAAAGAATTCTCACTTTTGGTGCTGATAATGTTCTGTTTAGTGATCTGGGTGTTATTTACATAGATGGACTTAGCTTGAGAATATTCATCAGGGTGTATACTTATGATATTTATATGAAATCATCAGTGAAAACTAAATTTAAAAAACTTTATGTGTATCTGGGTATACTTTTGCCTGACTAAAAAATATTGTATTTCTAGGACTCCCTTGCAGCTATCGATGTAATATGACTGAGTACTGGCCAATAAAGTAAATGCAGACACTGAGTGGTATTGCCAGTAAGTCTTTTTAAAGGAATATGGGCATGCTCTTCCCCAAGTCTTTCCTCGATCTTGGACCTGGAAACAGATATGATGTGTGAGCCATCAAGGATCATGATGACAAGAGCCACATCCTAAGGATATTTGAGAGCTTGGCTGGAAGAAGATTTGGCTCTAACAACTTTTCACAACTGCTAAACCAGCCCTTACCTCTAGATTTAGTTTACATGAGAAAGTGAAAAAAAATTATCTTCTTTGAAACACTGTGACTTTGGATTTTTCTGTTAATTCAACTGAAGTTAATTTTAACTTATACAGGGTTCAAGGTGGAATTCTGTTCAATCTTTGCATTCACACCAGGAAAACCCAAATGATATAAAAATAAGGAGTCACCGAAAAGAGCAATAGAAATAGCAGGACACTCAGAGTCTTAAATTAAAGGCCTGTCTTCACTTTTTACCATTTAATTGTGACTACATTCTCGTACATGACACAGAGATTTAAAAGTCCGCTATGCTTTCTTTGTTGTTGGAGTTCTTTCCTGGCAGCAACCCGGTCTAAATCTAGTTAAATTAAACAAAAAGGGAATTAATTGGAATGTTGTCAAAGATCTCAAAAAGTAAAATGATAGGCTAGTCTCCAGGCTTAGAAGTAAGGCAAAAATCAGAACAAAAAGTAGGAATAGGATCAAGGCAACAAGAGCATTCTACTATTGCATCAGAGTGCCAAAGCTGGATTGAAGGATTTCAGCCATTTCTCCCTGCCGTGAAGCATTTCACACAACAGGCAAAATTGTGGGAGAAAGTCTGATTGGCTAAGTGATGATCACAAACTCATTGGCTTCTTTGAAGCAGTGAGAGAAAGCATCTCCAGGGAGGAGATGCACCAGCCCTCAGGGGCCTCTAGTTCTTTATTAGGAGGGCAGCAGACATTGATTTATAGTCCTGCTGAGAAGGTACAAAACGAGGACTAGTTAGGTCCCTCAAATTAATGGATACTGGGCAGTCATAAATCAACAAATGTCCACTCTTTCTGCCTCACAAGGTTGTTGAAAGTGGAATAAATTAGAAACAAAAGCTCTGAAAACTGGAGCCCACTACACAAATACTCATTGCTATGCCGTTATAATTACTATCATTCTTATTAGCATCAGCATTTATGAAAAAATAAGGTAACTTTAAAATCATGGTCATTTCAAATTTTGAAGATTTCCTTCCCTTACAAAAGGAATTATTTCATTAATATTGAACATGACGTTAACAGAATTTCTTTCAAATCAATGGCAGGAAGTGTGTGTAGATAATGTTGGCATTAACTAGTAAGTAAAAACTCGTCTCCTTTTTACAACGGTGTGGAAGGGCACATTTCATATTATGTGAGTTGCAAAGAAAAGTGTGAAGAATGGGGAAATGTGAATTTCTAGACAGAAGCCATCACCTAGAATGGGATTCCTAGCAGAGGTCCTTGAATGCATGAATGGCTTCAGAGGCTTATGAAACTCTGAAGTTGCATGTAAACATGTTTGGTTCATTGCATACAAACTATAAATATATGTTTCTCAAGGATGTGGACAAGGCCTTTTATCAATTGTTGAAAGGTACATGACCTCCTCAAACATTAAGAATCATTACTTTTAATGCTATGTGTTCTCCTGGTCTATGGAATCGGACATTTCTGGGTACCCACCGTAGGTTCCAAACTATGTCAGTCAATGTAGAAATTCACAAACCATACTCTATTTTTCAGTAACTTAGGGTCTCACACAAAAGAGGCACGTCGATTGAAACAACTTGGGCTGCAAATAGCAGAAACTCAAACTGAGGTTAGCTTACATAATATGGAAATAGTTCCTGAAGCTCATGGGAATAGAAACCTAGAGATAAGGCAGGTTTCAGAGATGGCATAATACAATGGCTATGGTTGAATTTCTCTATGATTTCCTTGTCTTGGCCTCCCCTGCATTCTGGCTTCTTCTTCAAGCTAACATCTATTGTGGTTACAGAATGACTGTAGATGTTCCAGACTAAGTGGACAAAAGTAATAGCCATGCAAGTAGATATCATTCCTCATTCACCTATTTTTTCCCCGGGAGTATTCTGCACAATCGCATATTTAATAAATATCTCTTAGATCACAAAATGATTGGATAAATGCATGAAGCCTTTAAATAATAGTACATGGCAGTCATGATTAAATGAGTGTTTTAGACACTATAAACGAGAGATCAAAGAAAGATTATAAATTTAAAAAACTACTAAAATTCAAAAAGCTTCTAAAGAATAACATGCTTCAAGGAGACAGAGGGGGATGGAAATAGCATCACAGGCATACAGTTGGCACTTTGTTTAAAGCAAATGAATTCATAAATGGAAAAAAGACACTAGATTTCAGAGGAACTTTTCTTCCATTCAAAGTGGTTTCATATGTTAAGTTGCAACACTATGAAGTTATTAGAACACAGGAAGTTTCCACGGAACCTCATATCCTACAGAATCTCAAATTACCTCAGGCAATAATGATTATGACCACCTTAAGTAGCAAGACTAATACATATGATGAGGAGATGGAGGCTAATCTTTTTTTACACAGTAAAAACTCATTTTTTTTATTTTCCACTATTTTTATAGCTCAATTAAACATTCATTGAGAACCTACAAATGTCAGGCCCTGTGCTAGATACTTTCAAGTGACTTTTTTTTTTTTTTACCTCTCACAATAAGGCTAGTATTACTATTTTGGTTTTTAGAATTTGGGGAAATGGGAAACCTGGTGAGGGTAATTGACTTGGCTAAAATGGCTAGTAAGTGTCAGAGGCGGGAGTATAATATAGGTCTAGATGAGTTAATTTGAACTATTTATATCCTGTTTAAAAGGCAAAGCTACTTTTAAATATACTAAAGGTAACAATGTAAAAAGGAGCAAATGATGCAGTGATTAAAAATTACATCAGCTAATTCTGCAGGTCGATCCAGCAGCTATTCCTAGTACCCTTCCTATAGTCGGATTCTGGATAATATACAAACACAAGAGGAATGTAATTACTTTCTGGGGGACTATGGATACTTCGGATTTTCTCCTCTTAATTGAAACAATGTGGTATACCAGGAAACATCTCAGTTTTGGTACAAAGAGGAACTCAAGTCCAATCTTGGGATTTTGGACAAATTAGATAATTTATTTGAGCCACAGTTTTCACATCTGTAAAATAGAGGTTTTACTCATCATTGCGCAGGATTGCTGTAGAATAAAGTGAGATGGGATTAAAGTGCCTTTTATGGACATGTGGATGCCTAAGAATGATTACCTTTCCTGCCTTTATTCAGCTAGGTCTGTCTCTCAAGCATTTCAAATTATAGAGAAGGCAAAGAAAATGAAACAGATATTGCAAGCTGACTTTGTGTCGGGCTCATAGTTATTAGTTCATCTTACTGAATATCCTCACTACCAGTTTATATATTGCTTCTATGTGGTATTCTGGAATTACCCATATTGTAGAAGTGGTTCACTGATAAAACAACTAAACTGAGGCTTGTTTCTGGGCCAGTGATTTGGGCTTCCAACATTTTAATTGTATTAGTCGGGGTTTATTTTGTTTCAAATGAGAGAAAACCCAACTCAAACTCACAAAAAATACAGGAAATTTTATTAGCTTTAGATAATCAAAAGTCCAGAAATAAGGTCGATTCCAGATTGGTTTGACTGAGAGATTTAACAATACCACCAAGGAACTGTGTGCAGGTGTATCTCCATGTGTACATGTGTATGTGTGTGTCCATTACTCTCCTCTCACCGCTGCGGGTTCACCTTCATTCAACGGCGGGCCAACCCCATGATGAAATGCCTGAAGAAGTTCCAAGGTTCCTATTCAAACACCATGCTTTTCAGAAGAAGAAACTTCTTTCAGCAGCCGACTGGGAAGAATAAGCAAGATTCTTTCCCACACACCCTTGCAAATCCTCTCCTTTCATCTAATTTGTTTAAATGGAGTCATGTATGCCCAACTGGGACCCAAATCCTGTGCATGATAATCTCAAGTGCTAGTTGGCTTTGGTTATATTACCAAACCAATCACCCTGCAAAGAGGAGAGAATTACTCTGATTGGCTTAGACCAATGGGGACTTCCCCATGGCACTTGGGTGGGTTTAATTCCCCAATGGTGAATGGGCTAATAGAGAGACATATGGATCTCTGTATCATTAAGAAGGGGGAAAAGGAAAATGATTGCCAAATAGACAACAAAAATATTTCACTTCAATAGTCATGCAGTTCCCAGAGTAGATATGTAGATAAGGATATGTATGTACATATAGACATAGACATATGTAAAATATTTTATCTAATTACAAAAATGTATGCAAGGCTAAAATTGATAACTAGAGAAAAAAATCAATAAAAATAATCTAGAGGGGGCCTGCCCAGTGGCGCAGCAGTTAAGTGCACACGTTCTACTTTGCCGGCCCGGGGTTCGCCGGTTCGGATCCCAGGTGAGGACATGGCACCACTTGGCAAGTCATGCTGTGGTAGGCGTCCCACATATAAAGTAGAGGAAGATGGGTACGGATGTTAGCTCAGGGCCAGTCTTCCTCAGCAAAAAGAGAAGGATTGGCAGCAGATGTTAGCTCAGGGTTAATCTTCCTCAAAAAAAAAAAAAGAAAAGAAAAATCTAGAATCCTACAATTCAGAGATAACTACTCTTACTATTTTGGTGTATATGCTATACAAGTATGTTTTACATACAATCTTAGTATGTGTAACACTTGTAATTATTTTTAACAATTGAAATCACACCATACACTTTGTGTCCATTCTGTTTTTTTCACTTACCAATACATCATGAGTATTTTCATTGTCTGGCTTATAAGTCCTTGCATATATTCTTATTACTATTGTTCCTCTAAAACATAAGATTCAATAGCTACATACTAGTGCATACTATGGATATATCATAATTTATTTGAGCATTTCTTTATGGTTATACTTTACTTCACTTTCTAATTTTCTTTTAAACTATTGTTCAATAAACACTAAATTAACTAACTGAATTCTTGCCCGGAATTTGAGAATTTAAAGTCAGACAAACCTAGGCTAAAATTGTGACTTTGCCACATACTAGCTGTGTGACCAAGGGCAAGTTGTTTACCTTCTCTGATCTCAGTTTCCTGGAGATAATAAGGGTACTTTCCACATAGACTTGTGGTGGTGATTAAATGAAATAATGTATCTAATGTGCTTGACACATAAAAGGGACTCAATAGTTATCATCATCATCATCATCATCATCATCATCATCAATCAGAATAATGAGTTTCTACGTGACAAGAAGAAAGAGTTCCTTCTCTTAGCCAATCACATTTCAGGACAATTACTGGAAGAACTGACTTAAATGTAACGCAGCTTCTTCATACAAGGTATGTCTTTTGTTGTCTGAGTTGATCTTCATGTTAATAAATAATAGGTAACTTAAAAAGTGTCATATTTGCAAAGTTAAACTGTTGACAATGTCACCCTGTAAAGATTATCTGCCTTTTGGGGCTGGCCCGGTGGTGCAGTGGTTAAGTGCGCGTGTTCCGCTTCTTGGTGGCCCGAGGTTCGCCAGTTTGGATCCCAGGTGAGGACACGGCACAGCTTGGCAAGCCACGCTGTGGTAGGCATCCCACATATAAAGTAGAGGAAGATGGGCACAGATGTTAGCTCTAGGCCTGTCTTCCTCAGCAAAAAGAGGAGGATTGGCAGCAGATGTTAGCTCAGGTCTAATCTTCCTCAAAAAAAAAAAGATTATCTGCCTTTTAAAATATCACAAATCTATTTATAGAAAGATAATGGTGGATTATTGGATTTTTAAATATAGTGATGGAACATTATTTCTGAAACTGGAAATTCACTGGCTTCAAGAACTAAAAGAGGCCTAAAGGTTGAATAGTCCTGTGTCCATCTTTTATATATGGAGACTATAGAACAAATGCCCATGGTGGGAGATACCAAATAGATACTAAAAGGATTCAGAAGATCCCAACTAAGTAAAAAGGCCTTTGAAATTCTTGCTCAGAGTCATTCTAAAAGGAAAATCATGTACTTGGGCCAGGGTTTCTGAGTCTTGCCGCTATTGACTTTTTGGGCCAGATAGTCCTTTGTTATATGGGACTGTCTTGTACATTGTAGAATGTTTACCAACATCCCTGGTCCGTACTCACTTGATGTAACCCTTCCTCAACTGAAACAGACACAATTACACCAGGCATAGCCAAACGTCCTCTGGAGTTAAAAAATCAACCCTGGTTGAAAGCCACTGGCCTAGACTGCAATGAATACACAGTGATGAGTGTCTTCCTCATTCCATTACAGTGGAAGATAATATAAGGTAATGGTATTGTTGCAAGAAATGTTGTCTCTTCTTCTCCCCCTGCCTAAAGTAGAATTATAGAAGAGAGCCTTGTAAATCCAGAGAAAGAATGGACACTTATATTAAATCATCGGAAACTTCCTGTTAGGCAGTCAATACTGCCAATAAGATGTCTTCAATCCTGATGCCAGTCCACCTCAAATAACTCTTAATTCTCTTTATCTTTCTATTTATAGGATACGTTACCCATTGTCCATCCTATTTAACGCAAGCTGCAATAAACTCATGCTCTAAGCCCAAGGCCAGAAAGGAGAAGTGAAACCAGGGGAGAGATCAAATGCGTAAAAGGGACCCTGCAACCAAGTTGGTGGGAGGTAGCGATGAGACAGAGTCCAAAGGGAAAAGGTTTCTTTTGAAGAGAAGGGTGGTATTACAGGTTGAATTGTGTCCCCTCACCAATTTCACATGTTAAAGTCCTAGTCCCCAGCACCTTAGAATGTGACCTTATTTGGTCATAAGCTCATTGAGGGGGACCCCTACTCCAATATGACTACTGTATTTATAAAAAGGGAAATTCGGACACAGACATGCACCCAGGGAGAAGAACACCACATGAAGATTGGAGTCGTGCTGCCACAAACCAAGGAACTACCAGAAGCCAGGAGAGAGGGCTGCAGAAGATCCTTCCCGAACACTTCAGGGGAGCGTGGCCCTGCCAACACCTGATCTTAGACTTCCAGCCTCCAAAACCTGGGGACAATAAAGTTCTATTGTTTAAGCCACTCAGTTTGCAGTATTTTGCCATGACAGCCCTAGAAAGGAACACAGGTGGTCATGACTAGAAGAAAAGTACTCATGCCATGGGCGGATGTGGGAGGGAAGCTGAATAGGCTAGAGGGTCAATCTCTGGTCCCTACTCCCTGTGATTTGATATGGGTTGAAATATACAACTCAAATGAAAAGCGAATAAATATTTCTTTTGACTTCCTTCTGGAATCAATGGCTAGTGGAGAGTAAGATTTATCTGTTAATGGACATTACTGCTTCTGCTTTCTACCATTAAGTGTTGATGTGTAGTAACCCCTACGACTTCAGGTCTGCATATTCTGGGTTCTAGCATCCTGTGCCTCCTTCTTCAGAGATAAGGCAACTCAAGGTTAAGTTCCACATTGATCACCTCTACAAGAAAAGCCCGTCAGGTTTAAGAATATAGTGAGACAAGAATTACGGGGAAAATATGATTATCTTGGATTTTTTTTCCGTTATCACCAACCCCTCCAAAGTTATCCTCATCTCCCAACCTCCAAAGCGCTTTCACATATCAAGACTCGTCTGTTTCTTCTAACAACACAGAGAAGTAAAAGGAAGACTGTTTCCATTATGCAGTTGGGGAAACTGAGGCCCAGGGAGATAATGTGACTATCCAAAGGGAACTGTCGTAGCTAGTTGAAACAGGTCTATTATGCTTCTCACTACACCATAATACTTTTTTATCATGGGAGAAATATTCCAGCATACGTAGATAAAAGTTTCACTCTGTCCCTTCTCTTCAAGAGAAGGACATTTGATGCATGCTAATATGCTCCAAAGACCTCAGCCACATTTGGGGTTTGGTCCAGATTTAAGATCTCGATTCCCACCATGGCCTTATGTCTTCTTGACCTTCCTGTTAATTTTCCAGACTTGAGTCATAATTCCAGATGATCTTGCAGGGGATCTTTGACTCAAGAGAGCCTCATAGAAGTTCTTCTGGGAAATTGGACACTAATGCCAGAGTTTCACACAATTGAGGCTGTCTTTACAGAATCCCAGATGAATACCATCAATATGATACTTCCCCACTGCCCTCTGAATATAAAAAGATGGATTTTTTTTTTACTGAGGTGTGGTACTTTTCATATCTCCATTTGTCTTTGCCAAACAGGGTCAGGAAACCAGCCTAGAATGTAGGGTTATGGTTTGGTTTTTTAGCCATCAAACCTTAGTGCTGAAAGTGATGGGAGAGATTTTCTGGTTCAACATTGCCTCTCTAAGAACACTGAGACCCTTAGACGAGAATTGATTTGGCCAATGCCATATAAGGAGTTGCTGACAGGGCTGAAACTAGAATCTAGGCTTCCTAACTCCTAATACCATGCTCTTTCCAATATGTTAGCCTATATTCATCAATCCAGTTCTTCTCAATACATGATTATTGACCTTCTACTTCCATTTCATGGATCAAAGCAGTAACCAACGTGAGGTGTGATTGGTCAAGCATGGTGAAAACTTCACACTGACCCTAAGTCTCCGTCCTGTTGTCTGCAGTGGTGCCCACTTCTTCAACATTAATTATTAAATTATTGATTTTTTTATTCAACAAACATTTATTTGTAAACTTTAGCACTCGGAGCTTTTTCGGTCAAGGACTGGTCTTGCTCATCCTGATCACCTCTGACAATACGAAGGTCAGAGGACAGTAGGGGAAGGAGATATTTATGGAATTGAGGGAATACAATTTAGTAGAAACAATTATGTAGTAAATCAATTTGGAACATAAAGTAAGGAGTGACTCACTATTCTAGGGGGAAGTTACGGGATAAGGAGAAGCCTCCCCCACGGAGGTAACATGGTGATGTTGGGCCTTGAAGACTGAGAAGGAGTTTGTTAGCTACAGAGGCAAAAGGACATTCCAGACAGAGGAAATAGCAAAATCAAAGTGTGAGATCAAAAGTGGGGGATTAGAGTGGATCAACAGCGTGGGATCACCTGAAACAGAGTTTATAGAGTCCATAGAAGGAAGAGGGGGAAGGAAACGGCTAAAATGTTGGGATGAAGTCAGGCAGTCAATGTCCTTGAAGGCCATGATAAAGCGTAAAGAGGTTGGGCTTTGCAATGAAGATGCCAAGGAGCTAGTGATAGGTTGTATGGGTGTTTTGGAAAGGTCACTGTGACACCACTGAAGAAGATGTTCAGAAGCACAAGAGCAGAGGCAGGAAGACCAGTTCAAATATTTTAATACTCCTGGCAGTCGATGATGGAACTCTCAACTACAAAAGTGGTCGTGGAGGAAAATTCGGCTTAAGGAGCTTTCAGATGGTAGGACTCAATGATATATTGGATATTGATTATGAGAGAGGAGCAACAGGTGAAGGTGACTGGAGATTCCAATTTAGGTGACTGTCACATGGTCATGAAACTTCACTCTCCTAGAACAGATTTTTAACCATTTAGACTCGCTGGGTCTTTTAAGAATCTGACAGAAACTCTGAAGCCTCTACACAGAAAAAAGGCACATCTGCACATATACAGACAATTTTTCATGCAATTTCAGAGGATTTATGACTCTCTGAAGCCTATCAATGAATGAAACTCTAGATTATGAAACTCTGTTTTGCAAGAGAAATTTAAATGCAAAAGCACTTGCACAGTTTGGATTGTTGATTACTAATGTCCTAAAATCTGTCAGCTTCTGACACTGCTAGTTGGATATGTGTTCTCTAACGTAGCAACTGTGGGTAAGGTTGAAAGCACTTGCCATGTGGTGGCCGTGGGAGGGGATGTGGTCATGGAATAAAAATAAATCACAGAGGTGGATAAGAGAAATGATTATCACCACCACCCAGATTTTTCTGTCAGTGCAGAGTCATGGTCCTGAATGAATCAAGTATCTCCCATATTTTTATCCTCCTTCCACATCTGAGATTCTATTTAGTATCCACAACAGCCCTGTGACATTAATAAAAGGAGACCAGTAGATCCATGTCACAGGATTAAGAACCAAAGCTCAGAAAGACTGAGTGGCTTTCTTTCCCAAGGTCACACTCAGCAACAGAGGGGACCAAGTCTGTTTCCTTTCTCTTCAAGGCTATTTCTTTTAAAGACAAGCTGGCCTGAGCCTTCAAGATGAAAGATCTGCTTCTGATCTGAATACTCATCCAGGTTTTTCCATCTCGCACTGATGGTGCTGTTCTAAGTGTTGGTATACTGCAATAAGGAGGCAGTGGGGAAGCCATGGGTTGGAGCCATAAAGGACATTGTCTTCAGCTTTAGACAGACATGAGTTCAAATATCAACTGTGTCACTCACATCTCTGTAAGATTGGCAGAGCTATGTAACCTCATTGGCCTTTAGTTTCCTTGTCTTTAAAATAGAAATAGTAATAGGTATCTCTTAATTTTCAAGACTCAGATGAGTGAAAATGCCCTCTGTAAGCTCCTCTTCTGAGGGTTTCAGTGGGCACAGTAATTTCTCTGAGATCATAAATCCTATCTGCATGCTCCTGACACCAATCCCTTTTTCTCATATCACTCACTGAGTGCAAACAGCCTGCCAGAACAGTCCACTGGCTGACCTGCCTGGAACATACAACTCTCTTGTCTATATCACCAGAACAATATGTTCCATCTGACACCTTAATACTTGAAGGACAAGTCTTTACAGACTTAATGAGGATCTATTTTTAAACACACATGCTCAGAAATAGAGAACAATAAGTCTGTGAATGTGGAACATTCCTGATGAAGAGTTGTGACAGGGTCTGTGTCATGGAACATTCCAGCTATGTTTACTGTCCTTATAATAGCTAAAACCATATTTAGATATGGTCTATCTTCACTTGCAACATTGAAGAACCTTCTATAAGGAAAGAAAACTTAGGATGTATTATGTCCTATTCCAAGAAATGACCTAGCTGATGAGAAAATGCTGTTATTTTTTTCATTTAAGTAGTTAATGGTAACAATATGAGTAAATCTTGCTACAAAAAAGGGGAGTGTTTTTCCACAATATTTATTGCAGAGAGAAAAATGGGAAAACCCAAAAACCATAGTCTTTGATGTATGATGCCTATCTACTTGCTAACTGTGTGACTTTAGGCAAACTCGTTAGCCATTCTGAGCTTCTGGGGATATAATGCAGGCTCATGACCCCTACAACCTCCTGAAGAAGAAGACTATAGGGGCCGGCACTGTGACATAGTTGTTAAGTTTGTGCACTCTGTTTCGGCAGCCTAGGGTTTGCAGGTCCAGATCCTGGGCATGGACCTACACACTGCTCATCAAGCCATGCTGTGACAATGTCCCACAGACAAAAAATACAGGAAGAGCCGGCACTGATGTTAGCTCAGTGACAATCTTCCTCGAGAAAAAAGAGGAAGGTTGGCAACAGATGTTTTCTCAGGGCTAATCCAAAAACAGAAAAGAAGTAGAAGACTATAAACACCCATATTCAATTGTGGGATTGTTATCTCCTTTCTGAACTTCATCCTTCCATTCCATTGCTTCGCATTAAAGTGCTCAGGATTCGGTGTGCTGAGGACATACACTATAGTTGCCTTCCTGGGAAGCCCTTATCATTCTGGATTCAGCTGTTCTTCTTTGATAATGTTAAACAATGGGATGTGCATTGGATTCATCTCCTCAGAAGGGACATATGCTGGCAAAACATGGGCTTTGTAATCAGCCAGGGTCTGGTTGGAGCCCTGGCTCAACCAACTGTCTTTTATGTGGCTTTTGTTTCCTCCACTGTAAAATGATATGAATAATGATATCCCTTCCTCAGGTTGATTTTTAAGAGTTTAATTAAGATATAATTTACATAACACACATTAAACTCATTTAAAGTATAAAATTCAATGGTTTTTAGTATATCCGAAGATTTGCGCAGCCATCACCACCAACTAATTTTAAAACCTTCCTGTCACCCCAGCAAGAAACACCACAACCATTATCAGGCATTCCCAATTACCCCTCCTCTCAGTTGTAGGAAAAAACTAACCTACTTTCTGTCTTTATACACTTGTCTATTCTTGCTGTTTCATATAAATAGAAACAGATCATATGTGGTCTTTTGTGAATGGCTTCTTCCATTTAGCCTAATGTTTTCAAGGTTCATCCATATTATAGTATGTATCACAATTTCATTCTTTTTTATTGCTGAATAGTAGTCCATTGTATAAATATACTATATTTTATTCAACTACTCATCAGATGATGGATATTTGGGTTATTTACATTTTCTTTTTCTTTTTTTTTTTTTTTAGGAAGATTAGCCCTGAGCTAATATCTGCTGCCAATCCTCTTCTTTTTGGTGAGGAAGATTGGCCCTGAGCTAACATGTGTGCCCATCTTCCTCGACTTTATATGTGGGATGCTGCCACAGCATGACATGATAAACAATGCATAGGTCCACACCTGGGATCTGAACTGGTGAAGCCCAGACTGGCTACACCACTGGGCTGGCCCCTTATTTAACTTTTTGATTATTATGAATAATCATACTAAGAACACATGTATACAAGTTTTTGTGTGGACATATATTTTCATTCCCAAGGGGTATATATCTAAAAGTGGAATTGCTGGGTCATATGCTAACTACTTGTTTAACATTTTAAGGAACTGTCAAACTGTTTCCCGAAGAAGTTGCATCATTTTACATTTCCACCAGCAAGGTATGAGTGTCCCCGTTTCTCTACATTCTAGTCCACATTTATTATTGTCTCTCTTTTGATTATAGCCATCCTAGCGACAATGATGTTGAGCATCTTTAAATGAGCTGATTGTCTATTTGTGTATCTTTCTTTGAGAAGAGTCTATTCAGATCCTTTGCCCATTTTTTTAACTGGGTTATATTTTTTTATTATTGAGTTTGAAGAGTTCTTTACATATTCTGGGTACAGGTTCCTTATCAGATATACAATTTGCAAATATTTTCTCCCATTATGTATGTTGTCTTTTCACTTTTTTAACGACATAGTTTGCTAGCACAAAAGTTTTAAATTTTGGTGATTCCAATTTATCAAATTTTTCTTTTTGTTTGATTTTTGGTGTTTTAACTCGAAGAACATTGCATAACTCAAATCCCCAAGGATTGACAGTTAATTTTACTCTAAGAATTCTACAGATTTAGTTCTTACATTTGGATCTATGATCCATTCTGAGTTAATTTTGTGCCTGGTGTGAGGAAGGTATATAACTCCATTCCTTCACGTGTGGATATCCAGGTATCCCAACAGCATTTGTTGGACTATTCTTTCCCCATTTTGTTGTCTTGGCAATCTTGCCAAAGATCAATTGACCATAAATGGAAGATTATTTCTGGCATCTCAATTCTCTTCAAGTGATTATGTGTCTTTGCTTATGTTAGAACACAGTCTTGATCTTGTAATCAAGTTTTGCAGTCAGTTTTGAAATCAGAAAGTGTGAATCCTATTTTGTTCTTTTTCAAGATTGTTTCGGCTATTCGGAGTTCCTTGCGTTACCATATGGATTTTAGGATCATAGTGCCAATTTATGCAAAAAGCCAGCTGGACTTTTGCTAGAGACTGCTTTGAATCTATAGATTAATTTGGGGAGTACTGCCATCTTAAGAATGTTACGTTCTCCAATCCATAAACATGGGTGTATCTCTCCATTTATTTAGATCTGCAAGAGAGGACTCGAGTCATTTTGCTCCCTGTGAATATCCAATTGTTTCAGCACTACTGAAGAGGCTTTTCTTTTTCATTGAATTGTATTGGCACCTTTGTCATAAGTTTATTGGCTATTCATGTATGAGACTATCCTAGTGTCAATACTACAGCCCCAGAATTACTGTAGCTTTATAATGAATCTTGAAGTCAGGTAGTGTAAGCCCTCCAACTTTATTCTTCTTGGAAGTTTTCTTGGCCATTTTAAGTTCTTTAGAGTTCTATGTAAATTTTTGAATCATCTTGTCAATTTCTGCAAAACTGTGTGATGGCATTTTGATTGAAATGCATTGAATCTAGATTAATTTTGAGATAACCGATTGATCACATATGCTTCAGACCCTTGATCTCTTTTCTCTTTTATTGGGAGCCATCTGCCCACAGGAAAAGCATGTTTTGCATCACACTTTTGTGCCATAAGCTTTCTTGAAGAGTTTCCACAGGTAGGACAGTCTTTAGATTGTCTGCTTGCATTTATGACTGAATAATTCTATTTCAAGGGTGAAATATCAAACTTATTTGTTCATCCACCTAAGCCAATAGATCTATCAATAAGAAAGATGACAGTTTGCTCTCTACATCTTAACTCTTGTGTCTACCTCTCAATTGACTACAAAGTCAAATGGAAAATAGTCACATTAGTTAATAACCACTTCAATTAGACATCATTTGCAGAACTAATAAAGCAAGCTGAACTACAATTCCTTTTAATAAAGCTGGCTTTGTTTACATTTAGATTTAGATTGTATAGACTAATAGAATGAAAGCAATCCTAAAATGTTTCATTTGATATGTCGATTACTCACATTCACAAGAATTTTCTCATAAGACAGATAGAGAATGTTGAGGGACTAATAATTATTAAGCCATAAACCTCACATTTAATCCTCATTTCAGACTTTTGAGGTGTTATTATTCCCGTTAGACAGAGAGGGGAAACATCATTTGAGAGGTTAAGTAATCAGAGGCCTGGATTTAGACAGTTAATAAGAGCACTGAGAAAAGACATATTCACTTTTCATGTAAAGTACTTACAATCTTCAAATGGTTTCACATACTATCTTATATAATCCTCAGAATAATATTGTCCATAAGTCAGGCAGTTATTCCCAGTTTGCAGACAGCAGAACCAAGGCTCCAAGAGCTTAAGTCCATGGTGACTCACCTCTCACCAAAAGATAGTAATGAGTCTTGTTATTCAAAGTGAGGCAAGTTACTACGACATCACATTCCTAATTCACAGCAGAGGGCGATTTCTAGGCACTGTTATTACTTTTGACGTAAGGTTCTTGGGAACCTACCTTATTTGTAGACAGGAACATAAGCCTGGAGAGAATAGAGATGAGTGTTTCCTTCATAGCTCAAAGGAAAGAATGACGTAAGGTTCTTGGGAACATACCTTATTTGTAGACAGGAACATAAGCCTGGAGAGAATAGAGATGAGTGTTTCCTTCATAGCTCAAAGGAAAGAATGACCCCCGTATTGATCTGCTGCAATCAAAGTAATGGATGTTTTAGGATCAGATAGCTGGAAATCTATACCAATTCATCTGGCTCTTCTAGTACTTGTAACTAGTAGAAAATATTCTGTTTGAGTAAGCATTTCATCTCAATCACTGTAAAGCAACTGACTATATTTTAACTTTCTCTGTAACTCATTGTCTGTGTGATATTTTTCCTCATCACTGATTCCATATAAATAGACTAGAATCAAACGTGGTTCTAATTATAAATCAAAGATGTAGACTTATGATAAAAGAATGAGCAGATTGATCTAAGTCTGATTGGTTTTCTTGTGGACTAATCCTTACTTATCTAGTCTGGGCCCTTTAAATAGCCCCATTCACTCACAAAGTAATACTGTTAATCCAGGTAAAGTGTAATGAGAGCATAAGTGAAGACTGTCAGTAGTCGTGGAGAGATGTGCCACAGCACCTAACACATACCAGGTGTGCAATGAACAATGGTGGAATGTTCACACATCTGGACATAGGTGAAATGTCCATATTCAATAAACATTCATGTAATTGAATTGGTAAGACATTGTGGGAGGTGAGAAGACAAAAAAGGATGAGTCAAAGATGACTTCCGTGTTTCTATTTTGGAAATCACTGAGGAATTCAGGAATATGAAAAAATTCTAGGGAGGGGATGATGAGTTTACTCTTAAGATCAATCACTTTGAAAGGTGTATGAACCCTCCACATGTAGATGTGATAGATAATTAAAAGATGAATGAGCCTGGAGCACAGAAAATCTCTCTGGGAAGGGTATTTATGTTCCAATGTCTTCTCTTTACATATAGAATGTAAAAGCCATGGCAGTGAATAAGAGTGACTTATTCATTCATAGAACATGTATTGAGACAGTGGGCTACATACTGGAATAAGAGAACTAGAAGTCAAAATTCTTAAGAAACATCAACATTTAATGGATAGAAGTAAAGGAAATTGTTTTAAGCATTGATAAGCTTAGTTTTTCTAAGTCAGAATTTCTGTCATTGAGAGACTTGGACATATTTATTGTATGGACTCAACTTGTCTCTTATACCTTTGTGCCTTCTCCATCACAGTTTTTAGAACATCTGAGCCCTTCTAGCTTTATAGAGTGCTGTTTGTATTCTTATCCTATTATCCAGTTACCTGAACTATATAAGTTAGGGTTTAGATTGCTTTAAAAGACACAACTAGTTACCCGCCCAATATCTATTTCTCCTGGCAGAAACCTGATTTTGTTCAGGTCAACATTCTTCACTATCCATCCTCAGTCTCCAGGGTGATGCATGATTAATCTAAGTCGTTGGTGATGTCTGGAGACTTTTTTGATTGTTAAAACTGGGAAGAGATGGTACTATTAGCATCTAGTGGACCATGGCTTTTGAACATCCTATAGAGCACAAAAAAGGCCACAATAAAGAATTATCCAGCCTAAAATGTCAATATGCAAATATGCTATATCTCCCTGTAAAGAAATAGTGAAAAAGCCTATAATTTGAATCAAACGAGAAGGATATCTACAATCTAAAAGTCCCATTGTGGACTGCAGAGCCCTGGCAGTGCAGTAAGCAGGTTCCAAGATGGCCGCCAAGGATAGCCACTTGCCCGTATTCATTTTCTTGTCTAGCTCATTCTCCTTGGATATGGACTGGACTTATTGACTCACTTCTAACGAATAGACTATGGCAAAAATGATGTGATGTCACTTTTGAGATTAGGTATAAAAAGCCTGAGACTTCCAGATTGGAAGTTCTCTCTCGCCCACTCAGATCACTTGCCTTAGTGAAAGTCAGCTGCCATGATGTGAGTGAGGTCTGTGGGGAAGACCACACTGCAAGAGAAGGAGGCCTACCAACAATTTGTGAGTGAGCTTGGAAGCAAATTTCTCCCCAGTCAAGCTTTCACATGAGACCACAGCTTTGGTCAACAACTTGACTGCAACTTGACTTAGACTGAGCCAGAGGTGCCCCAGCAAACCATATCCAGATTTGTGATCCACAGAACTGTGAGAGAATAAGTGTTTGTTGTTTGAAGCCACTATGTATTGGGGTAATTTGTTATGGAGCAGTAGATAACTTATACAGCAGATAACATATTTAATTTATATACTTGTAACTTACAGGAGAGAACTTATACATCTATCACGCTTGGTACTTCCCACCCAAATCAACTGTCATATGCCTTTTGCTGCTACCATTTTCACTCTGCCTGTGGCAGGGACTGTGTATTTAAAGGAAAATCCCAAAGGCATGCTTTATTTTAGTCTCTACACACCATCCTGCATAGGCTCCATGTGCTGTGAATATTATTTTATATATTAGTCAGAAACAAGGTATAGTATAAAGTGACCACTGGATTCAGACAGATCTCAGTGCCAATCCCAATCTCTCCTCTTACTAGTGTGACTAGTCAAATCAAATAATTCCTGAGAACTTGGGTTTCATAATTCACAAAGTGCTGATCAGTACTGTAACATGAAAAGTACAAGATGCAACTGGGTAATGGACCGGAAGTTCCTAACCTAGCTGGGAAACTTCAGAGAAGGCACTCTAGAGAAAATGTCAGTAAGGAAACTCAAGAAGGATGAACAGAAGTTACCAAGCGAAAACAGGAAGGAACAGTGTTCTCAGCACAGACAATAGCTTATACAAATGTCTGGTCCCTTAGGCACACTGAAAGAATGCATGCTTTGAGAGGGGAGTAGCAAGTAATGAGTCTGCAGAGACTGACAAGATTCAGATCACGAACCCGATTACAGAAGAATCCTAGACTTTTCATAAAGGTACTAGGGAGTCACTGAGGGTTTTAGGTAGGGAAAGTAAAATAATTAGATTTGTTCTTTGGAAATGTCACACTATGTCCGGTAAATGCAGAGGTCTGCAAACTTTTAATAAAGTGTTAGACAGTAAATACTTTGCATTTTGCAACCCAGACAGTCTCTGTCACAACTATCCAATTCTGCTGTTGGAGTGCAAAAGCAGCCATAGACAATATGTAATGGTTGGGCATGGCTGTGCTTAAATAAAACTTTATTTACAAAAACAGACAGCAGGTGGTATTTGGCCCACAGGCTGTACTTTGTGCTGCTCCCTGGTATAAGGTGTACAGGAGGAAGTCAAGCATACAGATTGGAAAATATTTGGAAGGACGTTTAGTTAATTACTTAATTCACTTCTTCATCACGTCTCTAAGGAAAGACTGCTATGTGCTGGGAACTCTTCTGCTTACTTGGGATCCAGTGATGACTAGAAAGACACAGTTCCTGTTCTGGTAGAAGTTATAATACAGTGAATCAAACAATTATATGAGAATAGCATTAATAATAAGCCTTGTAAGCTGAAAATCATGACCTGCATTTAAATTGTTCTTATAATTATTCAATTTAATATTTTTATTATAAGGTATTTTTTTAAAAAATGTCAAGCACAAATTTACTGACTGATTGATTAGAAAGACTTAAAGAAATTCCAGAAAGTTCCAGGCAAATGCATCTAGTGTTGAATTTAAGAGACATGTCAAGAACCCTGTTATGGATTTTCACTGTACGTGACCTCATCTGACGCTCATGCTGCCGTTTCAAGGTGGCCTTTATCGGTCCATTTTACAGATGTGAAAAATGTGGTCTAAAGAAGTTTGATCACTTCCTGGATCCCAGGGAGCTGAGATTTAAACTTTAAGATGATTCTCTCCCCTTCCCACATATTGTCTGTTTGGGGAACAACACAGGCAACGCGGCAGGGAGTTGGAAGCTGGAATTTTATAGCAGGGAACCAAGCAGAGTTTGAGATGAGCCTTTCAGAGTCCCACAGAGAATTTAGGATAGGCCTGGGAACTGAAATCAGGAATCCCAATTGCCACTTCCTGCTTCTAATCACTTTCCCAAGAGAGTTGTCCCAGCTGTTCCTGAGCAGAAGGAAGGCTGAGAGAATCTTTTAAAATACAAGCCCTTGTTATAAATTTAGACTTCAGGGGAGGAAAAGAGGAATAAAAAAAGAAATTGTTGGCTTAAGAAAATAATGTTTCCCATTCATCAGATCAAGGGCAGTGGACAGAGGAAGAGAAAGTAAATTCGGTCACTTTGACTGCTGGCCCCAAGACGAGGAAGCCCCAGTTTGCCCTGAAAGCTCACCCACCCCACTTTGAGGGAATGTGGTCATGCCCAGAAATACAGGCTACACAACGAAGGCTTCTGTTTCTCCCTAATGAGTTGATTATATCCTGTCAGAAGAATCGTAAGGCCATCAAATGTCAAGTCAATTTTCTCAAACATATTATTTTCATAGCAGCTGGGTCTGACTAACTCTTGAAACAGAGCATCCTATTGTTACATTTTACTGAGAATGTTAGAGTGAAACCCAATTAAAAAAGAGAGAAAAAACCTTCCAGGACACATGATCCTGATTCATGCAAGTTTACAATTCAGCATTTAGAGGCCAATTTTTTTAAGATGATTTGGTCACTTGGTTCACAATTAGCTAATGACGACACAGGAAATAAATGTGGAATGTGTTATTTGCCCACAAGGGCCATTTTCTGAGAAGGCAGGTGGGATGTCTCTTCACTTCTGACTCTGTATATGAAGGGTTTGAAGGGTGAGCTTGGAAGGCCAAGGTGCTAAGTTCTAATCCTTGTGTTTCCAACACGTGCTCCTGAATGAATCTGGTTTATCACACTCTCAAAAGACCCAGCTATAATATTGAGATAAAACAAATGAACTTTAGAGTCAGACAACCAGATCCTCAACTACTTATGTGCTGAATGGTCTTAAGTGAATTTATGAGATGGGGACAGAAATATCTAGCTAAGAGTTTTTGTAGGAATTAAATGACCTAAGACACATAAGCTTCAGAAGAAGTCTTGAATAGACGGTAGCAATAAAAATGATAACAATGGTGATAGTGGTGACAAAGGAGAAAGATGAGGAATTTGATAAAATGTGTCCAAGGCCAATCAGAGGGAGCGAGTGAGGGAGGAAGCCATGAAATATGAAACTGAAACTAAAAAGCAGCCTCTGATGGCATCTATTGATCTTTGCATCAGGTGATTTCACAATGCATAATATCAAGTGTGATAGCAGGAAGTTAAATTTCCCTTCAAAAATTAGAGCATCTCCCTTTACCCAAACCCAATTCTCCTCACCAAATTTCGTTGTTGATAATCTACTTGGTTTTCACTTATTTTCATTTTTTTGTACCATTTGTTGATATAGTAGGTAGAATTCTAAAATGGCTCCCAAGATTCCTGATTCCTGGTGTACGCATACCTCCCATTTATTCAATCAAACGCTAAGACAGATACTACTGTGAAGGGATTTTGCAGATGTAAGTAAAGTCCCACATCAATTGATCTTACGATAGAGTATGAGGGTGGGAGTGACCTAAACACATAAGCCCTTTAAAAGCAGAGTTTTCTCCAGCTGGCAGCAGAATAGAAAGTCAGAGATTCAAAGCAAGCAAATCATTTCACACCCTTGCTAGCTTAAAGATAGAAGGGGCTACATAGCAAAGAAGGCAAGAGTCGCTAAAAGCTGAAAGCTGACAGCCAGTGAAGGATCTAAGTCCTACAATCGTAAGGAATTGAATTCTGCCAACAACAACCATGAGATTGGAAGAGGATTTCTTTCCTAGAGCCTGGAGATGAAAATATAGTCTAACTGACGTCTTAATTTCAACCTTGTGGTACCCTGGGCAGAAAACCCAGCCATGTCATGCTGGACTTCCGACCTACAGAACAGTGGGCTAATTAATGGGTATCATATTAAGCCACTGATTTTGTGGTAATTTATCACATAGCAGTAGAAAACTAATACAAGTGGTCTGAGTGCCTCAAAAGCTAAAAGCTGCTCTGAGTCCTCTGGCCTCTGAGTGAGCCTGGTTTATCTGTCCAGGCTTAGATAAGGAAAGATTGACAGTAATAACTCTAATCACTCAAGTTAAACATGCATATGTGCAAGCACACACACACACATTCACAGGCTTTATCCAAAAATACCAGGATTATTGAGGCAAAGGTTTGCATCGTACCTGAAGTAATTCAGCAAATGTCTCCAATTTCCTTCTTCCAATCAGCATGCCATTTCTTCAACAAGTCCTATTGAAGAATTTACTGTATGCTTGGCTCTAGGATAGACCACAGGGACGTAACCCGAGTTAACAAATACACGGTCCTTCCAGGAGATCATAGACTAGTGCAAGTAAACAGTGAGATAAAAGGAAGCCCAGAGGAAGGAAATGCTACCCAGTCCTAGAAATCTAGGAAGGCTTCCAAGAGAAAGTAGTTTCTAAGCTAAATCTGAAGAATTACCCACTCAAAAATGATGTAAAAGGAAGCAAATGTTTCCAGGAAGCAAGACTATCATTTGCAGACTACAGAGAGTGATGGAGGCCAGAACCCTCTAAAAGAACCACACAGCATTGATCCCGCATGAAGCATGCCTCCGGGGAAGGGGTGAGAAGAGAAACTGAAGAGAGGAACAGAGACAAGTAGATAGAGTGAAATCCTCTCTAAGGAGTTTGGAATTCTTCCTGAAGTCAAGGGAAATCCCTGAAGATTGATAAGTAGACAAGCAACAGTAGTCACTCTTGTTTCCAAAATCACCCTTACTGGAGCTTACAGAATGGTTTAAAGAGGGACACTCAACACTGGAGACAATAGGCCACTTCAGTAATTCAAGTAAAGTTAACAGAGAATGGTTGTCTAAACTAAGGCAGTGCTAGGTGGATGGCAAGAACAGAGATTTTTGAATATTGATTTTTAGATTTTTCAGGACTTGGCTATGTGTAGGAGGTGAAGGAATATGGAATCAAGGGCATCTTCCAGATATCTGGATTGGGAAATGGGATGGCTAGAAATGCCAATCAATGAGAAGGGTACCCTGGAGGAGGAGACTATTTGCTTGGGGATGGGAGAGGAACTGAAAGATGATGGGTTTGGTTTGGGAGATGATGGATTTTAGGTGCTCATGGGAAAATTAAATGGATCTCTGGGGTAGGGAGCTTTTTATGTGGTGAACTTGGTAGAGCCAGGCATCGCTCTATAACCTCTTGTTGTTATGGATTGTAAAAACCAAAATCATAGATTCCTTGGCAGCGTCACAAGTCTCTTAATTTTTTTAAAAAATTCTTCCTTCATGTAATTGAAGTTAGTTAAACTTCCATGGAAGCACAGTTGTTGAAAACTGGAATTTCATGTGCATTGCCATCATAATTAGTCCTCTCCTTACCCTTCAGGTGGATGAATGGACAGAGCAATCACTGAACATTTCAACATAGAAACATTCAGAAATCAAAAAGTCCCAAAGAGAGTTGATCAAATTGTAGGACATGGTTTCCTTTTATTAAACCTAAATTTTTTTCATATTGCTAAATGGTTAATAAGAAGACTTGCTACTTATATTGCGTAATTAAAACGGGGAGATAAAAGATAAGCAGTAGGATCAAGTTCACTTTAGAAAATAAGCAACCTCAGTGGAGAAGTGCTCATTTGTGTCTGCCCTTTTGAGTCTCATAGAAATAAAAGCCAGATGGTTCCATGGCATTAGTAAAACCGTGACCAGGAAGGAGCAGCTTCCATTACAAACTCTCTATCTAGGTTTTATTTTGTGTATTCATTTATTGAACAAATATTAAAACTTGAAGTAATTAGTAAACAATGAGCAGTGGAAGCAGAATGTCACTGGAGATAAGACCTTGGGTGCTAGAGTGGCACAGACCTGGGTTTGCATTCTAGTTACAATATTTACTAGATGTGTAACCTTGGACAAATTATACAGTCTCTCTAAATGTTGGTTTTCTCACCTCTGAAATGGGAGAATAATAGAACTCATACAGTTTACATCAGCATTCAATGAACTAAGGCATGGAAAGAACTTTTGAAAGTGGCCCATTCACTTGATAAACATTAGTTATTAATGTTACCATTTTTATCATTATTACCTGTATTAGTTCCTTTTCTGTCATTATCCTCTGGAGGTATTATTATACAATTCTATAGCACCAATCTTATATACATGGAGAGTAAACATTTGCAGTATGTGCAAACAGAAAGTAAAGCAGAAAAAAATAACATTAGGTAACTCTTTTTGATCAGTTACTGTGCATCAGACATATATTCCAAGTATTTCTCTTACATTTATCTACACAACAACCCTGGGTGTGAAATTGCGTTTTAAACAGAACTGATCTTTCTATCCAAAATCACATTGAACCATTCTAATGTGATGAACATCCAAATGAACCACCTTATGTATGTATTATGTATCTAAGCATTTTTGTATGTCTTTTTTTCAACTATTAAACTCACCAACCATTTCATCTTTGGATCTCTAACACCTGGCCCAGAGCCTGCTTCTATGATGCTCAGCATTTATGTTAAATCATTAAACAAACATATTTATCTGAAGCACAACCATCCAAGGCATTTACTAGAGTCCCAAACCAACATATTTAACTCTAGATATTTCTTAAAATTTGTGTAAAACAGTAACATCAAAATAGTCTTCAAGCCTTGATGAATAACTATGCCACTATAACTAACATTTATTGAGTGCTTTACCATGGATTGAGCATGTTGACATGTATTTTACAAGCATTTAATCCTCAGTGCCACCTTCGAATTGGACATTGTTATTATTGCCTTCATTTCGCATTGATAAAACAGATTTCAAAAGCTAAACATACGGCATTTATAGTAAGAGAGGAGAATGAGCCAGGGCTCAAGAATGATTCTCCCTCACTCCAAAGTCCCTGCTCTCAGTCACTTAGTTTTTCTGCATTCATCTCCTAAGTTTATGTATTATTTTTATAATCAATCCAGTAATAATTTTTTGTCTTGGACTCTACTTTGACATTCACTAAGAAATTAATTGGGCAGCTCAGATAAATAAGAGCAAGAAGAGAAGCAAAGACAAGAGAAACCAATGGGATTAGAGAAGCGACTTGAGCTGCCGCTGAACAGCATTTTGGCAAACATTGTCACACGCCCACCCAGTGTCCAGAACACCTTGCTTCTTTACCATAAGAACCTGGATTTTGTTTTCAGTTGTGATTTGCTCACTGCTGGGTGATTAACCATGAATGGTCAAAGGCAACCATTATCATTTTATGCTCTACTTTTTTTGCCACTAAGGTAGCTGTGGTCCAAATTTGGCCTGTGAAATATATGGAGAAGTATTCTGGGGTTTCCAAAGAGGATTTTGTTCTCCTGCTATTCCTTTCTGCCATCTTAACTTGAATATGGAAATGATATCTGGAGCTGCAGTAGCCACCTGAGCCCATTAGAGAAAAGCGGAGTAAATCACAGTTGAACCTCAGCATCGCTGAACCGTTGAACTAGCACTGCCTCCAAGTTTCTTGTGAGGTGAGAAATCCACTATTAGTCAAATTTCCTGTTACTTTGATCCCAAGACATTTCCATCTGATAAAATTACATAAGCTGTGGATAAATGCAGAGATAGAGGTATTAGGATGAGAATTCATGAGTAAACAAAAGCAGAGGATTTATGGTTATGTCAGTGTTTAATACATTTCACTCTGTTTGTTTTTCCAGCCATATTTAAATAAGTTTTCTAGGTATAGTGATATATTCCTTGAGAAAGGAAAGTTCTATAAATGACCCAATAGCAGATGTATTTAGCTTCATATTTTAAAGAGGAAACTATTCCATAATAAGCACACAGACAAATACCCCAGAGCGCTGGATGATGGCAGCACCAAGCAAGGGTTTGTGGAAAACTGACCAGCTTTTCATGTGGGTCTAATTCACTGCCCCTTGGTACGCAGCATGTAACAGGCACAATAAAATTTTAGTGCAATAGATCCAGCTCCTAAAGTTTCTGTTTCTACCAGAACTTTTCCTAACATAAAACCAGACACCCAGCAGCACATTTGCTGTCTACAAGTGTTAAAACTGTGGTTAAAGCTGAATATTAACAGCATTTCACACTTGTGCTGTCATCTGGATTATATAACAATGTGTGGACTTTATAAACAGCAACTGCTCATTTTTGTGGTCGACTTTTTACTGGATGTGCCCAAGAGCCATCTGACTAAATAAGTTGGAAACAATGAGATTGAGCATAACAGAGCAGTGACATTCCCTGGCACATGTAAAACCAAGTCCTGCAGGAGCTCACAGAAGGGAAGACTACCAGAAAAGTCCCACTATGGCCAAAATACCACAAAAATATAAGTGTGAGTCTTCTTGTGGATTGCCTCTGCCTTCTGAGAACATTTCACAGATATTCTACACATTAGTTTGCTTCAAGAATTCTGATGGGAGGCCATCCCCATGGCATAGTGGTTAAGTTCGGCACATTCCTCTTCAGCAGCCTGGTTCTCAGGTTCAGATCCCAAGCACGGACCTACACCACTCATCAGCCATGCTGTGGTGGCGACCCACATTTAAAGTAAAGGAAGACTGGCACAGATGTTAGTTTGGGGCTAATCTTCTTCAGCACAAAGAAAGAAAGAAAGAAAGAAAAAATTCTGTTGGGCCAGAATACTAAAACACTGGATAACGGCATTGCTGTCTGAAGGTAAATCACTTTTAGAGGCACATGTTGATTAATAAAAGTACTTGTCATATTAAAAATAGTTGTTGTATGTTTTGATTCCCAAGAAGAAAACATTTTACTTCTGCCTGACAAGTAACCTATTATTTCATGGAATGATGGAATATTTTTAGAGATCTTCTTGTAATACTAGTGCTGAGAATAGAAGTGAATATAATTGCCCAAGACTTTGTCCCAGAGACAATTTATGGAACTTGAAAGATGAAAATAATTCACGAGGGAGATGAAAAAGGATGAATAAAGACACCAAATATTGTACATGGATAACGTCTTTAAGAAAGTGCTAGTGGAGGTAAAGAGTTAGATATATAAGGGTGAAGGGTCCTATATCTGCTGAAGATACTGTTCTGATGTCAATATACTCTGTAGGCCCTCTTGCAAAGCAAAAAAATATATATTTTAAAATATATTGATGCGTCAACCAGCAAACATTCATTCAGCATTTAATGACTAAATTAGAATTTGAAAAGAATATAAAGGTGTCTCCATCACTGTTTCTGGCCTGTGAATCTCCTGATACATCAGGGGAGTCAAAGTGCAAAAATGAAGAGCTGCGTAACAATATAAGTATTAAATGGCAACAAAAGTCAGTCAAAGGGCGTTCCATTGGAGCATGGGATGAAAAAAAAAGAGTTGACTTAATTACTAAATGTTACTCAAGCTTTCTTGGATAAATTTGAATAGTGTTTAGTTTTGGGATTAAAACGAAGAATAAAAGATAACTGTGCTCAAGGCATTCACAGTACGCCGTGGAGACAGTCTTGATGTTTTAGTAGGATCTTTGGGTTTCAATCTTTTTATGTCTGTTCTCTGTCTCAGAGCTTCTACTTACTCATGGTTTCAAGGTTTCAGCCTCCTCCTCACATTTGTTTGTCTTGTCCTCTCATAATTCTGACTCTGTATGACACACATCCTAATCGTCACCTCAATCTATCTCCAGCCTGATTCTCCTTCATGGCTTCCCTCTACAAATCATTTTCAAAACTTTAGTTGCCTCTACTATCCATCTTATCCCCTCCATGCTGTCTATTTCAATTTCCTAAGAGAAGACAACTGATCGGATGCGGCCGTGTCTTCAGGGCAGAACGCATTATGGTTGACTTGTACCCTGTAAGTTAACAGTCCTTGGATAAGCGCTCTCTCTGGCCCCAGGGCTCTGGGTAGTTCGGATACCATAATTGATATCGTTAATACAAATGTAGGGTTTAAGGAGCTGGTGGAATTTCCAAGTAGTATTGTCTAGTTCAGGTGATGGCAAACTTTCTGCAAAGGACCAGACAGTAAATATTTTAGGCTTTATAGACCAAGAGGAAACATTTGGGTTACCTATATAACTTACTTAAGTTCTATTTTACACACACACACACCCCCCTATGGAAAGAGAAAGAGAACAATTTGCATAACTTCTATAACAACTTATGGAACTTATAGTACTACATCACAACCATCTAAAAACATAAAAATGATTCTTAGCATGCAGGTTTCAGCCCAAAAAAAAAAAAAGAGGCAGAAGACCAGATTTGGCCACGGGCTTTCATTTGCAATTTGTCTACCTTAAGATATGATATCAGAAAATGCATATTTTAGTTCTCAATATATAAGTTTGGAGTGATTCTCACAGAGGTGACAGGCAGCCTCCTGGAGCTCTACCACTCACAGACTCCACTCTCATCTTCTGTGTTTAAGTTATACTTCCTATCAAATGGAATTTGACTGGGTTCTCCCAGAAGCTGGCCCTGAGATAAGGACTTAAGCACAAGTAGTTTATTTTAGAGATGATATCAGCAAACACTCATAAGAAAGTGGAGAAGCAATTGAAAAAAAAGCAGCTTTTAAACTGTATGTTATGGGGTGAGCCCCATGGTTAAGTTCATGCACTCCACCTTGGTGGCCTGGGTGCAGACCTACACCACTCATCAGCCATGCTGTGGGGGCAGCCCACATATAAAGTGGAGGAAGATTGGCACAGATGTTAGCTCAGGGCTAATCTTCCTCATCACAAAAAAAAAAAAAAGGTATATTATTAAGTCAGTTCTAACTGTAGAGACCTAGATCTTAGTGTCATTGGGAACTCTGGGAGTCAGCATAGAATTTCCACCTCAGAGTCCTTGCACTCTGGGTGAAGGAGCTGGGGTATTTGTCTACCATCTTCTCTCAGTCATTGGTTAGGCAGCTCCCAACGTTATTTCTCTAACACTCTCATCTTGCCTGATATGTGATTAAGCGAAAGAGGCTTCAGCTGCTGCCAGAAAAATCCTCAAGGCAGTTAGAAATTAAGGCATTGAGATATCAAGAGCTTCACCTAAAGAGATTTATAATATCTACACGAGATTGGCAAAAAAAAAAAAAGATAGGATGAAATGATTCACATGAACTAGCCAGTTCTTCAGTAAAACATCTCCTCACTTTTTACCTATTCACCCAACCTTGATGCTAAAAAGCATTGACTTGATTAGGACATCACCATTATAAACTGCCTTCTAGGCAGGTTGATGGACTTTGCTACTTACTTGCCTAATGATCTTAGTAACCTTGTTTTACCAAGTTTTTTTTTCTTTTTACATCTTTCATTTTGTTTTCTCCTCTATAAAATGGGTTAATAGCCTCTGAGAAATCACATAGCTATTTTTGAAACTGTAACGTGATATTAAAAACCATGTGTATGGATCCAACACATTGTAGACACACAAGAAATGCTATTCCACTTTTTTCTTATCCACCCACCAACCCTAGGCGCTTCTGTTATTTTCCTTTCCATCTTGATTAGGAATCCTTTTGTGAACCAGAGACTAGAAATCCTGCACTGATTGGAATATGGCAGCCATTCAACACCTGCCCTGTCTGCTCCTACTAGGTTCATCTGACCCAGTGGGAGTGGAGAATCTCAGACTGCTTCACGGGTTGCTCTGGAAAATTGCAAATTGAAGCTTTTTTTGAGAAAAGAGACATTACCTCAGAACTTCCACATGTAGCTATTATGGAGTTTCTGTTTATGTGAATGGATATTTTCGCCAGATATTAGAAAAATGCTAAAACTCAACTCCAGTGCAATGAAGGCAACTCATTTAGCCATTGGCTCATGGTGTTATAAGAAATATAGTTGAATTAGACAAACTCTCCACCAGGATTTGTGGCCAAAACAGATTATCATTTCAAAAAAAGAACAGAAGATAAGGAAATAATAGATTGCTATCGCTTTCCTTCTCGTCAATGTCTTTAAAAAATAGACAAAGTCTTAAATGAGTACCTTAAATTCCAAGTGACCTTTGAGGTATTAGGGAAGACTAGCCTCCTTGCTGACTAGATAAGTATTTAAGTTTTTTTTTTTTTTTTTTTAATCTCCTGTGAATAAATCAATGGAATAGTAACTGAGGAGGGCTTCCAAATGCTTCTTGGAGGATAGGCATTTGGAGAAAACAAGAAAGGATGAATAACCAGAGGTGAAGTTTGGGGAGAGGATATTTTTTATTAAAGGGAAAGTAAAGAGAAAGGCACGGAGAGAACTAAAAGAAATGCAACTTCATCTCCCATGTGAAGAACAGTAAAAATGTCTCTCCTCACTTTCACATTTCAATAGGAAAAAGCAAGATTTTATTTCCGAAGGGAAATCAGAAAACTAAAGAAAATTCTTAAAAGATATTTCTAACAAATAAGATTTCTTATTTATTAATTTGTTACTCATTTCTTTTTAAAGATATATTTGCTTTGGATAAAAATAATGAGCATATAGGGGCTGGTCCAGAGGCGCAGCAGTTAAGTTCTCAAGTTCACTTCTGCGCCCTGGAGTTCACCAGTTTGGATTCCTGGTACAAACCTATGCACCACTTGGCAAGCCATGCTGTAGCAGGCATCCCACATACAAAGTAGAGGCAGATGGGCACAGATGTCAGCTCAGGGCCAGTCTTCCTCAGCAAAAAGAGGAGGATTGGTGGCAGATGTTAGCTCAGGGCTAATCTTCCTCAAAAAATAGTAATAATAATGAGCATATACTTGATTTTAGGGGCCAGCCCAGTAACATAGTCGTTAAGTTTGCAAACTCTGCTTTGACAGCCTGGGGTTCACAGGTTCAGATCCTGGGTGTGGACCTACTCACTTCTCATCAAGCCATGCTGTGGTGGCATCCCACATACAAAACAGAGGAAGATTGGCACAGATGTTAGCCCAGCGACAATGTTCCTCAAGCAAAAAGAGGAAGATTGGTGATAGATGTCAGCTCAGGGTCAAAATTCCTCACCGAAAAATGAAAAAACATAAAAAAAAAATGAGCATATACTTGATTTTAAATTAGCATAATTCCAACCTAATATGACAATTTTTATTTTTCATGTCCCTACTATTATCTATATAAATTCACATTTATGTAATTATTATCATAGCATAGATTCTATTTGATATTCCTTTTTAACATTATTTTGTAACTATTTTACTATTATCTATATAATTATTATATTTAATTATGCATAACATTGCATTGAATGGAGAAACCATTGTTTAGTTCAATCATTCAAATGTTTCAATGATTTTGCTATTATATATACATTTGTAAAGAATATCTCTATTAATATGGTCTTTTTGTTTCAATTAGTTTCTTTCGTTAGAATCAGTTCCCATGAGTGACATTACTAGACTAAAGAACATTATTTTTATTGTGGTTCTTGATACATAAAGCCAACTGCAATCGCAAAACAATTGCCAGTTACACACCAACCGGTAGTACATTAGTGTATTAATTTCACCAAGCACTGCCAGCATTGGGTGCTACCCGCTTTTTAATTGTTGAATAATTTAGCAGGTACACGAATAATCTGAAGAATTTTAACTTTAATGAACTATTCCACCACTCCTAATTAAGCCCATGTGGGGATTGTGAAGATAACTCATTCAACAAACTCTTGTTGAGCACTGCTTGTTGTCCTTTCATGCAGCAAGAACAGTAGGGAGAGAGAACCATGAGAGAGAGATGGCCAGGGCTCTGGACCCACAGGGCCCCTGGGCCCTGGTTAGGATAGTGGCTTTAATTTAAGCGCTGTGTAGGAGAAATAAATGATTTCATTTGATCAGTGCCTTTCAGGAGCTTTTTAAAAATCTTATGAAGAGATTAGAATCAGAGACTGCTCCCCATGCCCAAAACACCTGCCCTTGACATCCTACCGCTATGAGGAGACCAGAGTATCATGACCAACCCTCGGAGATGTCGTTCTTTATCTCTAAGTAAGAAAGGAAGAACAGAGGGCACTGACAGTCTCCCTGTACCAGGAGTAGTGCTACGTGCTCTGTGTATCCGATCTCATTTTCTTCTAACAATCCCAAAAGCCCAGCCCCCTTTTTACAGATGGAGAAACTGAGGGTCAATGTGCTCACTTTAGAGAGGCTTCTCTTTGTCTTCCTTACTAGGGGAGAGATGTTTAGAAGCCAGAGCACCCTCAAGGAGCTTTGATAGAATTAGAACCATTTTTACCCTGTCTCTTTTTTTTTAATTGAGGTCATATTGGCTTATAACATTGTGTAAATTTCAGGTGTATATTATTATACTTTAGTTTCTGTATAGACTGCATCATATTCACCACCAATAGGCTAGTTTTTATCAGTCACCGTACATATGTGCCCCTTTATGCCTTTTACCCCCAGCCCCACACCCTTCTCCTCTGGTAACCACCAATGTGTTCTCTTTATCTATGTATTTGTTTATCTTCCACATATGAGTAAAATCATACAGTATTTGTTTTTCTCTGTCTGACTTATTTCGCTTAGCATAATACCCTCAAGGTCTATGTGTGTTGTTGTAAATGACACAATTTTGTCTTTTTTATGGCTGAGTAGTATTCCATTGTGTGTGTGTATGTATATATAAATATGTGTATATATACCACTTTTTTGTGTGAGTGTGACGAAGATTGGCCCTGAGCTAATATCTGTTGCCAATCTTCTTTTTTTTCCTGAGGAATATTGTTGCCGAGCTAACATCTGTGCTAATCTTCCTTCATTTTGCATGTGGGATGCTGCCGCAGTGTGGCTTGATGAGTGGTATGTAGGTCTGCACCCAGGATCTGAACTCATGAACCCCAGGCCCGCGAAGTGGAGCACATGAACTCAACCACTGTAATATCACCGGCTGTCCCCTACCACATCTTCCTTATCCATTCATCTGTTAATGGGCACTTGGGTTGCTTCCACATCTTGGCTATTGTGAATAATGCTGCAATGAACATAGGGATACATAAATCATTTTGAATTGTTGATTTCATGTTCTTTAAATAAATACCCAGTAGTAGGATAGCTGGATAGTCTTTTATCTTTAAATCCCCCAAGGTACCACGGGGCCGGCCCGGTGGTGCAGCAGGTAAGTTCGCACGTTCCGCTTCTCGGTGGCCCGGGGTTCGCTGGTTCGGATCCCGGGTGCAGACATGGCACTGCTTGGCACGCCATGCTGTGGTAGGCGTCCCACGTATTAAGTAGAGGAAGATGGGCATGATGTTAGCTCAGGGCCAGTTTCCTCAGCAAAAAAGAGGAGGACTGGCAGTAGTTAGCTCAGGGCTAATCTTCCGGAAAAAAAAAGAAAAAAAAATCCCCAAGGTACCCTCACTGTTTTCACCCTGTGGAAACTGGGGCATTCCATGCTTCACAAAATTGGCCCATCAGGGAAACAGGCCCCCCCCCCCCCCGGTTTCCTTCACCCATCTTATATTCATTGAGAACTTCCAAAGGAGGCCTGTCGGATCTGAGAAGAGTAAGCCCACTGAATTGAGACTATGTGAAATTAGAAATCCAAATCTATGTCTTTTATGATTTTGAACGAGTCCTCTCCTTTCCCTGGGTCTCAATTCCTCAAATGTGCAAGAGGAGTGGGGGGCGATGACAGGGAGATAAACCAGAGGATCTCTGGGGATGACTCCTGCTTTAATGATTTATAACAAAACTTTCCCAGCAGACTGCACAACCAGGAAGGAACGACGCTGAGAGCTATTTCTCCCCAGAAATGTGACTCTACAGTTTCAGCTTCCTGGAATAACTGAAGAGTGTGGGAATAGAATCCATGGAGAGATACCTTATGTGCCTAATATTCCAAAGCTTTCTAAGTGCAGTAATACGCAGAGCACATCTTGGTGACATAGAAATTATGAGGCAGAGACCATAATAATAACTCATGTCTGCTTCTATTCACCATTGACAAGAGACACTTCCACTCCCAAGACACCAGGGCAGCAGAAAAAGAAGTAATTCCATTAGTGGCCACCACATGTATTTTGCTTTATGCTAGTTTTTCTTTTTTCGCCACCCACAAAAGTGAAACCCAATCATTTGCAGAAGCTGCCTTATGGCCAGGAGTAAGGGGTGGTTAATTAACTGAATCATAGGAAGCTAGGCATCATGCTTTCCATGCTGGAAAGCAAAGCTCATTTTTATTAGGCATCTTTGCTTTTCAGTAATATACACTCAATAATTGGGAAGCAATTTTGAATACATCATATTTGCAAAAGATTTCCCAAACTTTGAAGGTTTCAAGGAAACAAGGTGGTCATGTTAGCCAAACTTACTTTCTTATATCCCCCATCTCACTGTTCCCCACCCCCTGAAATAATTCTTGGGAGATTTTTATCTAACTTCTGGTAAATACACCAACACACATGGAACTCTAATACTTTACTGTTTTATGATTCATCCCATCCTATTTTGTGTGACAGTTCCAATTACAAGAGTGAAATATGCCATCTTCGTCCTGTTGGAGCATGGCAGGACGTGTTTATTCTTCGTACAGCTGTTCTTCAAGGATGTGTAATGAGCCTCTCCATCTTCTGTCTTCTTCTCCCTGTGTTAAGCACGCTCACGTCCAGTTTGACCCCAATCTCAGATCCTATCCCCAACTTGCTTATCTTTCCCAAAGTGGGACCACTTGACCAATGCACACTTTAAAATGAGACACTTTACACTTAAAAGAACACCACCAATGTGGACTGCGTCAGAGGAAACCATTGGTATTATTACTTCTCTTAATCTGTACACTCCATCTCTATTAATTTTGCCTGTGCATGATTGCGCTCTTTTCAGCCGGGGCACACATTTGGCTTGTGTTTAGCCCCATGGCCAGTTGGCGAGCCTTGATCTCTCTCGAAGGCACGAGCGGGGGCAGATTGAGATTCAACGTGCTCATGGTCACTCAAGTGTGTTGACAGAACAGAGCGTCTTTACAAAATCACAAAGTCAGCCTAGATAGTATTTTGGACACTCCCTTCCTTTTTGCGGTTCTTGCACCTTCTGTATCTCCTCCACCTCCACATACCTTCCAGGCTTCTACCCAAAGGTGGGATACTATGATGGTTGAGAGCCTGGCCTGTGGAGCCAGCCTGCCCACGGTCATATCCCAGCTCTGACATTTGCCAGCTCTGTAGGTTTCAGCAACTCACTCACTTTCTTTTTGCCTCATGTGTAAGATAACAGCAGTACCTCCTTCACTGGGTTCCTCTGAGGATTTAATGATTTAGTATATCTAAGGCACTTAGGACAGTGCCTGGCACACACTGAGTGCTGACTATCCTGTAACCCTAACATGGTATTAGGGACAATCAGGCCTGGAGGACAGGACAGCAGAGGTATAGTTATTACCCAGGCTCCAGTAACCTATGTCACCTGAGATTTGTCACATTCTCTTGCAGGCCTTCAGTTTCTCTATCTATACAATGGGGAAATCAAACAAGATACCCAAGGTCCTTTCCAGCTCTCTTGTTTATCAGACTCTGATGCTCTGCAAGTCTATAGCTGTCTGGCCCCTGTCATGGGTGGAACAAGCATCCCCAGCTTGGATGGTAGGAGATAAAAGCTGAGATCTGACTCCTCTTGTGGATATTACTTTTGTCATCCAAACAAATAAAAACGTAAAGGCAAAACATTTTGTAATTATGGAAGGCAAATTTGGGAAGCTTTCTAAGGACAGTGGCATCTTTTCAGAGCCCCCTTATATCACACCACAGAGGATGCCTTCACACTCCACAAGTTGCTGTCATTGGTAACATGGTGGGAGTATGAGGCACAGCCTGGGCAGTCAGGGATAATGGATTATGTCATTATGAGGACTGAAATAGAGACGGGAATCAAGTCTTAATGGAAATACTTGGCTTTACATGAGCCTTTGAAAACCCACACAGTAAATGCAGTGGAAAAGGCAGTGCACCATGGCAGAAAGCCAGAGGTCTGGGGCTGTCTCAGCTACAAAGCCAACACAACACTTAATTAACCTTTGCTGTCCATCTGAACCAGCCAGAGATGCAGCCTCTTCTTCAGCCTGATGGGATAGTAATGGTCTCCCTTGACTTTTTCATAGAACAAGCAAGAGATCATGAATGTGAAGGCATTATGAAAGCAGGGAAGTGGACTCCAGTTGCAATGTAGTTAGTACACTAAGGTTCCTGACTCTCCAAGGCCAGAATCAGTGACCCGTAACCTCCTCTATCATTTAGTTCCCAAAGTTAGATACACAGATTTAGTCATGCTAAAACATCAAAGTGCAAAATTCATTCCTTTCCCTACTCAATGCCCTTAAATGGCTTCCTTGACATCTATAGCTCTTTGTGGTAATATTCACTAACCCTCAGTATATGGCTAGTAATACCTTTTGTGATCTGACCATCTCACTTCCTCAGCTTCATCTCTCACACACCCTGCTTTAAACCCTAAGATCTAGTTGACTGATCTTGTAGTTTCCTGAATACTCTTGAACATTTTCTCTCACTTTATCCTGTCCTTTCTGCTCGACTGTTTCCTAATCATCCTTCAAGTCCCAGATTTCTACCTTTTTATCCCTCCCTGCCTCAGATTAGCTAGACTATGTGTTCCCATGGTCCTCACCACAGTTAATTGGAATTACTTGTTTAGTTTGTTTTTCTCCACCTTGGACTATAAGAATCTTTGTGATAGCAGGGGCCAGATATATCTGTTGAATTTTTAGCATCCTCAGTGCATAGCAGAATGACCCACATATATCGACACTCAATAAATATGAATAAGCATGTTAAAGATAGATGGCATCTTTTATTGACATTCTGTAAAGGCTTCTCCCTTCACCACAAACCCAACTCTCTTTCTTTTTTGTTTCTTTATATATTCTCATAATTTTCCTTGTTTCCAGTGCCCATCATCAGCTTGAAGAAGCATTGCATTTCAATTCTTCTAATAGTTAACTTAAATATCACTTCCACCAAGAAGGTTCTCTGACCTAATTTTTGAGCAGTGAGCCATTTCCTCCACCCTGCAACTTGTTTATATCTCTACCAAAGGAATTATTGTGCTGCTTTATTTACGTGTCTGTCTCCACAACTAAACTCTGAGGCCCGTGACTGCAGAAATCTGTTCTTTTCGTCCTTGTTTCCCTTCATCCAGGAGTGTCTGAAGGATGGTAGCACTTAACTAATATTGAATAAATGTTAATCTACCTCTTCTTTTTTCCAAATGAAAATGCCAAGGACCTACACAGATAAAGAGATCTTACTGGTCCAGGAAAAAGACTCCGAGGACCCGACCCTCATTCATTATTTCTTTCAGCAAGTATTTGGGGGGTTTGCTCATTCCAGGTGATGGAGCTGAAGTGGAGAACAAAAGTCATTCTGTAATCACTTTGAGAGAGACAGCCTATACTTGTCATACTTACCACTAAACATATTTTCACTTTTTGTCCTCTTGAACCTAACTATCACCCTTTTTATAAAAGACTTCATGAGAATAAGACTTTTTTTTTTTTTTTGAGGAAGATTAGCCCTGAGCTAACATCTGCTGCCAATCCTCCTCTTTTTGCTGAGGAAGACTGGCCCTGAGCTCACATCCATGCCCATCTTCCTCTACTTTATATATGGGATGCCTACCACAGCGTGGCTTGCCAAGCGGTGCCATGTCCGCACCTGGGATCCTAGCTGGAGAACCCCAGGCCGCTGATGCGGAACGTGTGAACTTAACCATTGTGCCACTGGGCCAGGCCCTGAATAAGACATTTAGTTTTGCCAAAGAGTGATTGAAGTCCACAACACATAGGTGTTTTATAGTAAAAAAATTTTTTGGCTGAAATTAGGGACCACCATGATATTACTAGTCTACTTTTTAGTGTCTTTTTATTGATTGCACTATACCATCTGGCAAAGTATGGCATTTATTGGCATAAACTGTATGGTTATTGATAGTCAATCAAAGATTACTTACAGGACTGAAATGAGAATGTGGAAAACGCCCAGAGCCACAAGGCTTTCTGCTTGTTTCATGGAGGACTCTGTTAATGGCATTATTCCCATCCTTCTTAGCTTAGACGGCTCCAAAGACTCATCATACCTTCTTTCCACTTTAACGTCCAGTGATTAATTACCCCCAAGGCCATGAGTGAATCAGAAAATAATATAACATTGAATCGGAAAAATCATTACTCTCTTTACAGGAATCAAAGCAACAATACGAGGGATCGGATTGCACAGAAATGGATTTCAGATTAGACACAAATTTTGCTTGAATTAGCCAAACTCAGATTACAGGTTAAATTTCTAAAAAGAAAGACAAAGAGATTTTAGGACCCATTCCTGTAATTCTCTTAACTAAGGCAGCTTTTAATTAAGCCAGCTCACCAAAAATCAGAGGACACTGCATCACTTTATTTTAGACTCAAGAAGGGGAGGGGTGGACAACATAATCTAGTCACTCAAACTAAACAGCATCATCATGTTTAAAATCCTGGCTCAGCAACTTCACAACTGTGTGACTTTGGTAATTTATTTGATTTCTCTGGCTCTCAGGTTCCATATTTATAATAGCCACCCAACAGGGCATTTGTGAAAACTAAATTATGTTACCGATGTATCAGTGGCTGGCACATGGTACCAGTTAACGTTAGTTCCCGGCATTCTCTAAACTTAAATTCTTCTCAATTTTAGAAGGTCAATACGAGAGAATCCAGGTTGAAAAATAGGTCTGCATATTTTGAAAAACTGTGTTATATACTGTCCACTAAACGAATGCTAGTTTCATCCATCCCTCACCCCAGCCCCCATGCACCTCATTGATTACTTCTCTGAACGTTGATTCCCTTGGCTGTAAAATGGAGGTGATAATAGGTACTGCGAAGGATTATTGTGAAGATCTAATGAGGTAGCCCATGTGAAGGACTTAATACTGGCTTACGTGGTACGTACTAAATAATATTAGCTGTTCTGATGATGGAAAGCGTTGTTATTAACACTTCTGTTTCCTATCAATTACACCTGACTTCTCAAATATAAATATGTGTGTCATTGGGAATGTGAAGCAGTGATTGTGATGATCTTTGAAGGATCTTCCCAATGCCAAAATTCAAAGGTCCTATGAATCCGTGACCATTTAAATGGCTGTTTATGGCCATAGGTTGGGCTGGTGCTTGAGAGCCTGGGTCCCAGAATTTGACCTATTAAATACTTTCATGTTCCAGCCCTCTGTTTGGGACTGGGAGTAAAGAGAAGGGGAAACAAGGTTTCATACATCAAGGAACTCACATTGTAGAAAGAAGTAAATGCATTAAAACACAATCAATCTCTTCCCTTCCTTTTGCATCATTTGGGAAAAAAAATAATAAATCCCCACCGAGAACTGTAAAAGTTCCCACAATCATAGGAAAAGACTGATTTGTCTGTAGCCATGGTAACAGGTAGCCATCAGAACTGCTTTTAAACCTGTTGAATTGATCAACAATAACTCCTCTCAGGGAATCTCCTTTTCTAAGCCGATCAATCAGCGGCAGTCCCTGGCTTTGGAAAGACAGCTTCTCAAGAACGGACTCACTCTAAGACACACCTCTGAGTGTCAATCAACAACCGTCTCCCCCAAATAACCCCCCTTATGCAGATGCCAGACCACTTATACCACTAAAATCCACCAGCCCCTGAGCTACACGCTTCCTGAGCAGCCTGGAAGATTCGCTGCCTGCTCAGTTTGGGGACACCATGCCTGAGCCGCATAGCTCTCCCTAATTGGAAGGAATAGATTCCGCTTTATCTTTTAATCTGAGATAGTGAGGGATGCTCCTCTGATCCTTTGACACCACTACACACTTTGTATAAAATCAATTCCAGATAGATTAAGATGAAAACACATTTGTGTGTATGATTACAAAAGCGTTAGAACAAAATATGTTTTTAAAAAGATATAGCTTTGCCATAGCCATGCTGTCTTTGTTTTCTTTTTTTTGTTGGAATGGTACCAAACGCAGAAACTGTCAGGAAATACTGGTAGAATTTAAGCCTCTATAAGGTAAAATGATGCAATATCACCATCACTACTAAAAATTACACCACCACCAGTACCACCGCCAAATTACACCACCACCAGTACCACCGCCAAAAATCGACATTATCACCAACAGCAACACCAAAATTAACAAAACCAGCAGCTTCACTATGACCATTACCACTGTCACGAACACAACTAAAAAATAAATGACAGAAAGAAGGGAAAACATTTGCAATAGATAACATAAAGGTTAATGTTCTCAATACAGAGAGAGCTCTTAAAATCAGTGAGAAAAGACGTAGAGGTGGATTTTAAAAGGTCAAAGTGTACAAAAGTAATCACGAAAGGAAGAAATGCAAATAGCAAGAAGAAAGAAAAGAATAAAGGATAACAGATTAAAAGGAAAGTTCTATTTTACCAGTAGTCGTAGAAATGCATATTTTAATAGATGGGCAATGCCTATTTTTTTAATCAGAACTGTGGAGGAAGTATATTTTTATATGCAGCTGGTGGAAGCATAAATTGGTCGTATCTTTGTGAGAGGCTATTTAGCAATATGAATTAAATGCCGTAAGAATATGTGAGTTGTACCCTGCAATTCCACTTCCAAGAATTTGTCCCTAGAAAATAATCAGAAAACAGCAAAAGTGTTTTCAAAAATATTTATTGCAGTACTGTTTGTAATAATGAAAAATGGAAACAACTTTAATATATATCAATGAAGGATTGTTTTCATAAAGTATTATATGTCCACAGAGACAAAATGTAGACCACTCTGGAGGACCTGAAAACAATGTAAATGTTCCTTTATTGATATGGCAAAATGTGCACAATATGTTACTAAGTGATAAAAGATAAAGTTGAAATATTCTAGTTATAATATAATTTCATTCTAATGAAATATAATTTAGACACACATATATTCATTCTCTCATTCAACAACAAAAAAGTCTATCATCCATTTTGCTCAGCACTCTGTTCTCACTATTCAAGATAAGCCATTGAACTATACAGGCATGGTCCCTAACCTCTTGGTGCCTACAGCATGGAGAAAACCATTTGAAGAGATAAACAAGCACCAGAAGACTGAGCAACTATTATTTTAGGTCAGTGGAACACTGAGGCTTTATTATTTTCTTCTTTTTTGACTTTAAAACAACTTTTAAATTTTATTTTCTTTTAAACTCTTCTACAGTCAAAATTAAAAATAAAACCATATGCTTTTTAGAGAATGAAGGAATACTTTCTACAATGCCAAGTCATTCAGGCCTATAATATTTTAATATTTTCCATTGAAATTCCCTGAGACAACCTAACTGACTAGAGTATTTACATGTTCAATTTCCATTTCCCTCTCTTCTTCTCTCCCATCCCCTGCCCTCTCCTCCCATTCTTTCTCCTCCTCACCTTTCCTCCCCCCTCCCTTCCTCTCCTTTCTTTTCTGTTCTTTTTCTTTTATCATATCATCATCTTCTTCAATTAGTCATGAAAATCCTTGCCTTTGATCTCTTTCTCCAGAGGGGGCATTGCTCCTGGACTATAACAGCCATCGGTGTTAATAATGGAATCACAACCCAGGAGTGGTTAGTTTCATCTCACCCTTACCTGAGTAGCTGTCTTGGTGCCAGACTTTGAGAAGACAAGTTCAAAACAGGGAAGCATTAACCAGGGAGCAAAGTATATTTAACTTTATCTCCAAAAAGCATTGTATTTCTGAATGGAAAGTTCCTTAAATCCTGGAAGGGTAAGGTAACATCACTTAATTTTTACTAGATTTCTCCATTAAGGAATTTTTTTTATGCCTCCCTGCTAATATGCTTTCTTTTGTTCACACACACACACACACACACACACATAAACACACATTAACTCTCAAAGCTGTGCAAACCCCCACTGACTTCAGGAAGTTTTAGATCTCTTGAGAGTTGTATGGTATGTTCTTGCCTACATATGCAAAAGGGATGTTGAATCGCTGTTAGCCTCAAATAGAGGTTAGGACCCAGACTCTTATGCCAAAAGCAAAGCACAGCAGAGCAAATTGAGATGCTGACTTGGAATGGCGGAGGGAGAAACTAACAAGGGTATAAGAGAAAGATGGGCCAAATGAGGGTAGACACAGCTATGCATGGGAAAAAGACAACAAACAAACATGAAATACTTAGAGAGCAGCAAAAATACTTTCAAGCAAGCTTTGAGACTCTGCTCTTGGTGAAGTAGATACTGATGATGTTAACAAGATTCTGTGGCCTCAGATCCAAGTTCAATAGAATCCATTTCTTCTGTGTGCTCATCCATGAGAAATAAATGAAAAGCAATAGGATATATTGGAGTATATGAGGAAGCCATTTGGTGTAAAACTAATTCAGCCTGATCTTGTTTTTCCAAAAGGGCCTGACATGGCCTGTTGAGCATGCATTGTACACCTACTTTAAACATTTACTATGTCCCAAAGACAAAAATGATGCCCTTAAAGATAGGGATGCGGCTTCCCCCCATATTGGCTTTTCCTTAAAGATAAGCATCTCTTTCTGGGGACTAAGGATTAACTACGGACCTGTTGTGCTCACCTTGTGACCACTTACATTGTGACCACTGACCTGCTGACCACCCACCTGCTGTGCCAGCTAAGTATCTTGTGACAGTAGTAAAAGAGATATTCCTGTCATATGTGAGGTATGCTCTCTATGCCAAGATAGTATATGGCCACTCTGTACTCCCCATTTCGTTGGTGCCCTTCCTTCCTTGGGGAAGGAAGCCCCTGGGCCATAGTCCTCAAACTGGCTCATAATATACTCATGTCAGTTTTGATTTATAGATTGATTATGGATTATTTGCACAGGCACCCCAATGAAGCACCACTTTTCTAGTGAAATTCAAGATGTGGTAGATGTGAGCAATGCTGCGATGAACATGAGGGTGCAGATGCCTCTTCAAAATAGTGATTTCATTTCCTTTGGATATACACTTGGAAGTGGGATTGCTGGATGCACTCCCGCATTCATTGCCTGTTCATTATTCACAATAGCCAAGACATGGAAAGAACCTAAGTGTCCATCAACAGATGATGGATAAATAAAAAGTGGTACATATATACAATAGAATATTATTCAGCCATGAGAAAGAAGGAAATCCTGCCATTTGCAGCAACATGGATGAACCTTGAGGATATCATAAGTGAAATGTCAGACAGAGAAAAACACTGCATGATCTCACTTATATGTGGAATCTAAAAAAGCCACACTCATAGAAACGGAGAGAAGAATGGTGGTTGTCAGGAGTTGGGGGGTGCAGGAAATGGGCAGATATTGGTCAAAGGGTACAAACTTTCAGTTATAAAATTAATAAGTTCTGGGGAATCTAACGTATAGCATGGTGACTATAGTTAACAAACCTGTAGCATGGACTTTAAAGTTACTAAGAGAGCAGATATCATATGTTCTCACAGTAAAAAAATTGTAATTGTGGGAGGTGATGGGTGTGTGAACTCACTTTATTATGGTAATCATTTCATAGTATATACATGTGTTGAATCATCACGTTGTATATCTTAAACTTACATAATTTTTATTTCAATTGTATCTCATTAAAGCTGGAGAAAAAAAACTCTATGCTAAAAAAATGATGCAATACATGAAAACTGTACAGATCCCTGGATTTGAGTTTTTCAAAATTTGAGATGCTGATTTTAAGGAGTACGACAATGCCAGGACCACAGGAAGTCACCTTGAATAACCCCGTGAGAACATTATCCCCCTTTCAATTCTTCCGATTGTCAAGAAGAAAGCATCTGTTGGGTGCTTGCGATATTTTACCTCTCTATTATTTGCTAATCAACATTTTTAACAGATAAAGAATATGTTCAAAGCTCAGAGCCTTCTAGCAGGAAACATCTTGTAGAACATAATGACTTTTTTCATGTTACATATATATTTTTTTTTTACATCATACCTTCAGAGAAGAATTCTGGTCTTTCTTTCCTAGTACTTTTTTAAAAAATAAATATTTTCCTATAAATAAAAAGTAATTATTTGGGTGGACATGCTAATATGGCAAAACTCATGAAAGTATCATAAAAATAGCTGGATATGGTAAAAATAAAAAGGAAAAACCTGCCCTGACCCTTTGTTCCCACCAATTTATGACATCTGTCACACTGAAACAATTGCAACTTGTCCTCGGTGAAAACTTGTACCAGTCTTTCTATGTCAATTGACCACTGAAGTGCCTACATCCATTTTCCAACATATCTTGGTGACAGCATTTGTTCTGAGTCTGCTCAGGGTCTGCGTGGAAGAGTCAAGGGTCACTTTCAAGCCAATGCTTCGAAGAGCTGGTGCAGGCTTTTTCAGTTGTGGCACGACTTTGAACCACATAGCCTGCTTGTTCCAGATGCCGCAGGGGAAAGACAGAGCCTTAATCAGACTAAACACCAACAGATCATGTGGAGAAAAGTCCTCTGCTGAACACAGTAGATAAACGTATGTTTTGTTTAGCCACTGAGATTTGGGATTTTTTGTTACTTGCGGGTCTGTTGCAGGTCTGCATCACCAGAGAGAGTGCGTGAGACTGAAATTGGCATGCAGAACATTTGTTGGGAAATGCTGTCAGAATAAACACCCGTGGGGCAAGGGAAAGACGTGGAATTGGGCAGTGAGAGGAGATGAGCTGTAGTGCAGTCACCACAAGGGCTCCACCGACTCCGGGGAAGCTCTGAAGCTGCAATGGCCTCTGACGGTTGTCCCAATTTGGAGACAGGAGGCTAGGGCTTTGTGCCCCCAAACCAATTAGTCACTGAATGAAATCTTCCCCCAAGAGGGAGCTGGGGTGTTGCGTGAGGCGACTTTCAGCCAAGGGCAGTTCCTGGAGAGGACTGAGAGCTGAGAGCTATCGGCTGTGAATACTCCCAACAGCTGGAAAAATAAGTTCTTCACTCCTGAAAAGTGATCTGGGAAATGACCACTGCACCCACTGCAGTAGCCTAACCCAGTCGATTCCAGCTTCTATGGAGAGCTTGAGTGACTTCCCCAAGGCACGAAGTTGTAAGTGGCAGAACTGGGATTCAAACCCACAACTGTCTGACTCCTCAATCTTAACTTTTAGGTTAAACTATCTACCTATCTCAACATAAACTTGGGCCTATCTTTTGTCTGAAGGCCAATTAGTGGGCCCATTGCCATTTATTAAGGAATTTTTCTAAATGCTCTATTTATATCAAAATCCTGAGGGATAAGTATGTTCCTTCTATTACCTAGAAGGCAACCAAAGCTTGGAGAAAATAAGCTACTTGTCCTGGGTTACACAGTTAGTAAACGAGGCATGGGCCCTGGAGTGCTTTATTCTAAGATCCGTATTCTATCCCTAAACACTTTTGGCCAACCAAAAGCTTGCAAGAGAAACTGAATAGTCTAAAGTCTCGGGGGATGGGCAACTTGTCCTTTCTCCTCCATTGCTGTTGGCATTTGTTTAGGAAGGGCCACTCATTTTAGAAGTTTCATAACTAAGACTTTTCCAGACCACACATTTCTTTAACTTTATGAGTGTAGATGTTTGTGTGACTAATTCCCTGCTGAAGTTCTGGAGAGAGAATAGCTTTTCTTGAATTGTGTGCCCATTAAGGGATAGAGATCAAGATACCTGGTCTGCAGCCTTGCTCCTACTACTGTCTGATGAACTTGGACAACTGACCTGTCTTGACCTCAAAGCTAAGGGAGTTGGACACTGTATATAAGTTCTACATGATATTTTCTTATTCAGATTCAATTCATCAGCATTTGTGGAACCTATACTATGTGCTAAGCGCTGGACTGAGTCATACACAATGTACCCTTGACCCCTCAGACAATTCTATCCATTTAAAGTAGAATTATCAACAAAGACTAAGGTTTAAAGCAGGCCATGTACTCATAAAAAATAGTAAATTCATATCTGGTTCACTTGGCAATAGTCTTGGTGAAAAGATTTAGATACGGATATCTGTAGTATTACTCATGGAAATAGCCCATAGAATAATAGTGCTTATTAAAATATTTTAACTTATTCACTCATTCATTTACTGAGTATTCACCAGGGACTGCACAGACTATCAGGGATACAGAAATGAATACAACAGTCTATGACCTTGAGGATTAACAGAGTGGAAGCTGCAAATAATAAGAGCAGAAGGAGACAAACATGTAAATCATAAGATAAGTAACATTTATAAAGGTAATAAGAAGTAAAAGTGATTGAATTCTTAATATATTTCAATTACTACACTACCTGACCAGATTATAAACACTATAAGAGACAATATTATGTCAGTTCCTGTTCAGTGTCAGCGTCTTTTAGTCTGGCATTTGCAAACACTCAGTAAGTGTTTGTTCAATGAGTATATGTGATCTCATTTAATCCATTTTATAGCTAAGGAGATTGTACAGCAAGTGGGAGAACTATTGGGGAAAGCCAAGTATGTCTATTGTCATGGCCTTCTAAGTCTTCTTAACTGATTCCCATAAATATGTACAAGGTGAACCAAGTCAGGAAATACATATCTAACTGTATTGTCCACTAGACCATATAATTATATGAGGTGAGGAAGTATGTCTGTCTTGTTTATCATAATATTCTCTAGTGCCAAGCATCCCACTTGGCGTATAATATATATAATATATATGTATAATCAAATTCCCTAATTGAAGGAACGTGTGCATATACACCAAGTGACCATGTGGAAAAAAATATATACACATTCTTTCACTTATGGAGTTTGATTCAAATATATGTTTCCTTTCAAGAATAGATCTATATTATACATTAGTATTAGTCTGCTCTTGTATCAGTCTGCTCAGGCTACCTTAACAAAATACCGTAGACTGGGTGACTTAAACAACAGAAATTTATTCTTTCACAGTTCTGGATACTGGAAATCCAAGACCAGGGTGTCAGTAAGGTCAGTGTCTGGTGAGTCCTCTCTCCCTGGCTGAGCCACCTTCTAGCCATGTCCTCACATAGTCTTTCTTCCATGAGTGTACATGGAGAAAGACAGCGAGATCTCCCTCTTCTTCTTATAAAGCTACCACTTCTGTCCAATGAGAGCCCCACCCTCATGACATCATCTTCAATACAATCACATTAAGGGTTTGGGCTTCAATATATGAATTTTGGGGAGACACATAAAGTCCATAGCACATCCTACTCTCGATGTCTTCCTTGGACTCTTCATGGACCAAATACAACCAAATACATTGTACAATGTAGCCCATACAGAATAGCGTCCTGAACACAGAGCAGGTGAGAAGGTGAAGAATATATCTGGAGAAGCCAGAAGACATTCACTGCAGTAGATCAAAAGAATGAATAAGTAAAGAAATAGATGAATTAATAGAACAAACAAAATAGTAAAACGTTAAGGAGAGTCTAGAGGTGTGAGAGCATTTCAGTTCAGGGCAGAGGTATCATAATGAGTAATAAAGTTTAAATCATCAGGGACTAGATGTTGAAGAATTTTGTATGCTACGTTAAGAATTTTGGACTTTGCCCAAAGAGCATGATGGAAAACACAGAAAAAGAGGATAGAATTAAGGAAAAAATGATGAGTTCCATTTTGGATATAATTAAGATTCAGATACCTGTGGCATACTCAAGTGAAATGCCCAGTTTGGAACTCCAAAAAGAGAGAAAAGATGGAGATAGGATATTTAGAATTCATCAGTGTATAGTATGGGACTTGGATAAGATTTCTCAAAGATAGTAAATAATGCAAAATTTGAATACAAAATACCTAAGACTTAAATTGCAATTATACAATTTTTGGGTGAATAAAGCCAGAAAAACATGTAGATTTATATGCAGGTAGCTATAAAGCAATAAGGTGGAGGAAAAAAGTAAAGAGGAAGGGCAATGATGTGAAATAACTTGAATTACTCAGGTAACTATACACCAAAATGCTCTTTAAAATATGTTTGTTTATTCAACTAACAGATATTGGAAGACATACTATGAGTCAGGTACTATGCTAAATGCTATGAATACAAAGAATGTTATTTGGATCTTTTTCTCATTGAAATCACAGCATAGTGGAAGAAATAACAAAATGGGCAGAAAATTCTATAATTGAGCTAGTGGTAACAGAATATTTGGGGCAGAAAACTTCCTTTACTTAAATTTACTCACTGATGGATGAAGTGTGTAGGCATGCATACAAAGGGTGAAAGAACTTAAAATTTGAAGAATCTTGAAGGAAAAGTAATAGCAATTCAATTGGCAACTGCCCACAGACTTGACCTGAATACAACGACTAAAGGTGGACACCATTATAAAACTCTGGTGTGGTATGAAACTTTGACTTGTGACAAAGGCAGAAATAGAAAGCCTTTGGCCATTAGCTGATGCTCTCATTTCAGCCCCTAATTGAATCATTTAGTTTTGATAATGCCATCAACTCTTCTAAAAAGGAGCACATCCACTTCCTCATCCAGCCATGATGGATGACTGGACCAGACCTACCCTCCTGTCCTAAATAACAAGAAAACAAGAAAATATATGCAACAGATATTTTCCAGCATTTTACAATAAGCAGCACAGGACTGTGATCCCTATGAGGAGGGAAAGAAAAGATATGAATCATACAATTGCCCTACATTTCTACTTGGATGTACGTTCCAGACTGCAGTGTAAGGAAGGGTGCCCAAAGCGAATATAGCATTCTCACTGAGTTGAAGAGACTATTATTGAAGTTCAAAGAGACTAGGGTGGCTGAAATTATGAAAATAGCTAACTAGAGAGGTGGCAGATAGTTTTTAAAAGTATCAGATATGTCCATAAAGGCTCTCTTGAAGCTGTTCCTAAATACAAAGGCATACATGTGTTCAGTAAAGTTCCAAGAAGCCAGACAAAGAATGAATAGGAAAATGTAAGCTGAATAATCTTATACAAGGCTAGGATATGTTCAAGTTCAAACCAGCCATAGTGGAGAGTCCTCAAGGAACACAGTAGAATTTGGAAATGATCACAGAAGGATAATAACATAATAATAACACTAAAATAGCCAGAATAAAGGATACTTTATAATAAAGATTAAAAATAAGTCATAAAGGGATCAAGTTGGTCCACAAGTAATTTAACCACCTGGCAGAACAAAATCAAACATTCTTTGAAAGAAAACAATGAAAAATCCAGTACTGAACAACACAAAATATGCAATATCCAGTATCCACTCAACAATTGTCAGACACACCAAGAAGCAGGAAAACAAATTTGTAATTAAGAGAAAAATCAATCAGTAGAGACAAACCCAGAAAAGATAGAGATGATAGAATTAGCAGACAAGGACTTGAAGCAACCATTATGAATATACTCATCATGCTCAAGGATTTGAAGAAAAATATGAACACAATGAATAAACAAATGGAAGATATAAAAAGAAACCAAATGAAACTTTGAAAAATTAAATATTTGCGATGGAAATTTCACTGAATGAGATGGCAGATTAGACACTGAAGAACAGAATGGCAGTTAACTTAAAGATATAGCCACAAATACTATTCACAATTAAATACAGAGAGAACAATTGATTGGGGAGAAACGAACAGGGCTTTAGTGACCTGTGGGAGAATATAAAGAAGCATAACATAAGATACATGCATGTGGAATCCCAACAAATGAGGAGATAGAACAAACTGTTTGAGAAAACAATGGCTGAAAATTTTTCAGATTTGTTGAAAAGTATAAAGTCACCAATTTAAGAAGTCCTGCAATTGCCAAGAAGGACAAAAAAAAGGACACATTATAACAAACCATAATCAAACTGGTGAAAACCGGTGATAGAATCTCAAAATCTTCCATAGGAAAAAGATGCTATTTACAGAGGAACAGAGATAAGAAGAGGAGATAAGAATGGCTAACACTATGTAAGCCAGAGAAAATGGCTTGCAGCCTTGAACATGCTGAAAGAAAAACACAGGCAACCAATAACTCTATATCCAGCAAAAATACTTCTGAAAATGTAAGGAAAAATAAAGACATTTTCAGATGAACAAAGACTGTGAGAATTTATTGCCAACAGATATGGCCTACAAAAACATTAAAGGAATTTCTTCAGGAAGAATGAAAATCTCACCAAAAGGAAAGTTGGGTCAACACAAAAGAGCTAAATATGGTAAATATATTGGTAAATATAAATGATAATTTCTAATTTATTTGGTTTTTTAAAATTTTACTTTATTATGGTAAAAACACTTAACATGAGATCGATCCTCTTGACAAATTTTTTTAAAGTATATGCACTTTTTTACCATGATATTCTCAGCCATAAAATAAATCTCAATAAATTTTAAACTGAAATCAAACACAATGTGCTCTCTAACTACAAAAGAATTAAAATAGAAACTACCAGAAAGATATCTTGAAAATTCCCACATGTTTTGGAAATAAATAATGCATTACTAAATAAACTATGGATTGAAGAAGAGATAGGAAGGGAAAATATAAGATATTTTAAAGTAGATGAAAATTAAAACAACATAGCAAATTTTCGTGATGCAGCTAAAGCAGTGCGTTAAGGGAAAATATTAGCTTTAAATGGTAGCATTAGAAGAAGAGAAGAAAGCAGTAAAGTCAATTATCCAAATTCACACATTAGAGAACTAGATAAAGAAGAGCAAATTACACCCAAAGTGAGTAAAAAGGAAGGAAATAACAAATGTACAATACATTACAGTGACAGAAAACAGATCAGTAGTAGCATGAGCTGAGAGTAGAGGAGTATTGATTACAGAAGGACAGCAGAGAACATTTTAAGATATGAGAACTTTTCTCCAATTTTGTTGCAGTGGTGATTACGTGAATGTATAGAATTGCCAAACTATTGGACTTTACACTTGACATGAGTGTGTTTTCTTGTATATAAATTCTGCCCCATTGAATTTGATTGAAAAATTTTAACAAGTGTATTCAAAATTTACTGAAGATCCTGTGTTAAGCATTGCAGATTGAAATATAAATTAATGATGGTGGTGGTTCTGATTATGGCAGCTACTGTAGTCCAGGTAAACACCTACAGTGCTGCATATACTGCCCTAAGCCAGTTTGGATATGATACAGAACACATTTGTCAGATAAAACCTGAGTGGCGGACATAATCATCTTCATTTTCCAGACAAAGAAATGAAGGCTTAAAAGTTTAATTAACTGACCCACAGTCATACAGATATTAAGAGAAAGAGCAGAAATGGAAATCCAGGTCTACATGGGTTGTCCATCCAGGAAAATGTGATGGGGGCATGGACACATCACTGCAACCCATCGTTTGTGGGTGAATACACGTACGATCTTATCCCTCAAATGTGTTTCCATTTGATTAATTCAACATTCTTCTCTCCTCTTGTTTTGACTAACTGTCTTTCACTTTATTCATTCCCAGTGAATCTACATTTGGTTTGCTTTCTTTGTAATGTTTGCATGTTTAGTTTTTCATACACCTCCCCCTCTTTCATTTTCACCACTCACCTTTGATAGTTATTTATTGAAATATTTTGTGCCCTCTGCCTGGCATGACTGTCTCAGAGCGTGCATACAGGACAGTGTTCTGTAAAATGGAGCTTCCTTTTCTTCTCCATCTAGGCTCAGCCTTTCCCAGAGCGGCAGGTAGAATGCTGTGGGCAACGAGCCAGGTTGCACTCACAATCTGTTTAAGGGATGCAGACAGAAGCGGTGCTTAGAGACTCGTTCTCAGCTTTTATGCATTTTACAACATATGTGCCAGGAAAGCATTCCGTTGGCTGCATTATTCCAGAGCCTGGTTGTCTAGGGCAAAGCAAGACAATGCTGCAGCGAGGGAATGTGTGACCATGTGTGTCGGCCTGGTGGCAGCTGCAATAATGCTTTCCCACCTGCAATAAAGGTCCTCCTTAAGTTGACTAATGAATCATAAGAGAAGTGCTTATGCTTGCTGGTTTTTATGCCTGTCTTCCTTCAGAAAGAAGGCGTTTCACACCGGCAAGACCATCTTCTCCAAATGCATGATTTAAAAACCTGCACACCCACTTTAAAATTAAAGGCCATGATAAAGATTTGAGACCTGGCTCTGTCACTCAGAGGCTGAGAGATTGTGGGTAATTCACTTATTGTCCCTCTGTTTCATTTTCTTCAGTGGCAAATGGAGAAAAAGATACCGGCATGACAGGCTGAAGATAAAAATTCAATGAGATAATGCATTCAAAAACCTTTTACATAAGCTGTAAGAGACTGGAACATAACATGTAATTATTGCTCTTGGTAAACATCTCATTGTTCACTCCCTCCCCCTTGATAAATACACCTGCTTTCTATTCGAGAGAAAATCTCTCACATATCGCATCCTAAAATCACAGAAGAATGTGCTAGAAAGGAATTTAGAATCCAAAACTTGTAATTTTCACATGGGAAACTAAAGCCCAAGGAATGGAACTGTCTTGTCCATAATTCTACACTTGGTTACTCTGACCTGCTCTTAGGTTTGACTTTTTTTTGGATTCTAGAGCCCTATGTGATCGATTAATAATATCATCATTAAGACAGGTCTATATAATATTTCCTGATCGATTCTGTATTTTCTTATGCTCTTGTTTAGAATTTCCCACAAGACACACTTCTTTCCAGACAAAATGTCTTGTACCTGGAGAGCATAATACCAATATTTTACAGGTTTTAGATCCTCCAAATTCCAGCGCTGAATCATGCAATGTCAGGGTTGGAAGTGTTGTGGAGGATAACTGAGTCATTGTATCTGTACTTCATGTTTCTTTGTTTGCTGGGTATCCACAACTCTAGAATTTCTGGTCCATATTTCCCAAGACCCACGCCAAGGGGTGTCCAAGGGGCAACTGTTTGTGCAGGTGGACCGGAGTCTGCAACTTTCCTGTGAAGCCCCTCACTATACAGGACAGAGCTGGGGTGGGACGAGACCAGGGTAGTTCTCAGGCATTGACTCACCCCATGCCATCACCTTCCAGCACAAATATCCAAGAGTCTGAGAATTCTAAATCCAAACCTGGCCTTCTAGATTGTTATGACATTATATTTGTCAAGGTAGGAGGATAGATTTAATTTAAGTTTATTAGCTCGATTTGTAACATTTAAATATTTAGACACATGGTATGTGGGCCTCCATTTGTACTCTTGACCTGGGCCCTGCAAATGTTAGGATACCCATGCTGAAAGCAGTACTTGGAGATTGTTTGTTTGAAATGAACAGCAATGTTTCCCAAACCATCACCCACATAAAACTAGTCTAAGAGATATTAATAGGTGCTCCATGAAAATAGACTGTGATAAGAGAATGAATATAGGTCACGCTGCTGACTATTACATAGTTAGCCCTCTCTTTTTGGCTATAAGTATGACTATGATTACCATTTTATTAGTATCAGAAGTATCGGCATTCTTTTTCAGCCTTCATAGCATATATTACTGTTTTGAATTATTGTGTTTATTTGTTTATGATTGATCACTCAACTGAAATGTAAGTTCTATGAGAGGGTGGGCCTTGTATCACTTAATCAGTTGTTTCTGCAATGCCTAGAACTGTACTTTTTAAAAATTCATCAGATAGGTGATTTTAATATACACTCACAGCTCACAGGTCCCAAAGATTTACAAACACCCAATAGTTTTTACCTGTGACTGGGCAGGATGGGGTTCGTAGTACCAGTACGTCATTGCCTACCCCCCTTCCTCAGGTACAACCACGAGGAAAATATGAAAACAAAATTTTTAAAAGTCCAGAAAAATGGGGTCACTTATGTTGGTGTCTTGCAGATCACCTGCAAGATATCAATTGACATTCTCAGAAAAAAGGATCCAATACTCAAATAAGATTGGACAGCACTGCATCATTTCAATAACCCTGGGTGGGAGGTCTGACTCACATCCTCATTTAAAAGAGCTGCAGAGACTCAGAGAGGTTAGTTCATTGACTTAAAGTCACACAGCCAGTAAGAGATGGGACAGGCTTTGAAGTCAGAGTTCAGCTCTCCAGCTTGGAATTTTAACCACGAAACTTTCCAAGTATAATATGAATTTGATAGTGTCCCCTTCACTAATCAAACAGATCAATAGTTCATGGCGTTTCCCAAAGATCAGCAAAACATCATGATTTCCAATTATTCCATCACTTAAACACATTTGAGTACCCTTGGCTTCGTAGCTTCTAGGAAAGCCTGATGTTAATTGAAAACTTCCCCCATTCACATCCTTAAATTCACTTCCAGCTTCCCTCAAGCCAATGCCTTTATCAGGTGTTTCACAGTAGTCATTACCCTCTGATATCTTTTAGGAAACACCTATGTCAAGATTTATCACTGTGTCACTAACAGTGTGGTTGGCACAGAGCAAAGGCTCAATTCATATGGAATGAAGTAATCAATCCATGAATGAATGATTGAAGAAAAGCTCTGAAGCTGAGTTTTAACCCTAGCTCTACAACTTATCACTGGTATAATCTTAGATAAACTTCTCAACCACTTTGAACTTCCATTTTTCCACTTTTCCAAAGGAGAGGCTATCTACTCTACCTTCTTTGCAGGTTATTTGTAAAGAACAAATGAAATAATAATAGCAAACTCTTATGTAGAATTGACTATGTAGCAAGCATGCTCTACACACTTTCTATGCCTTATCTTACTTAATTTCTACAAAAATCCCAATAGGAAGGTAGTAATGGTATTTATTATCCCCAAGAAAATGAGACACCAAAAGGTCAAGCGACTTGCCCAAGTTGACTCAGCTTACAGTTGGGAAGAGCTGGATTTGAACCCAGTAGTTTGTCCATAGAGTACCTGCTTTTATCATCTCTCCACATGTGTGATAACATTATTCAAATAAAGAACTTCTTATTGTTATCCTCTCTTGTAGAACAGACATGTTTCCCCTGCTTTAGACATCCAATGCTGGCCCTGGTTGCTCTGCAAATCTGTTTGGATTCTGTGCTCTTGCAGTCACTAACTAGAATTTTGTTTCTGAGGCAAGTAGCAGACATCTCTCTCTTTACTAAGCTTGCTTGTTGGCCCTGTTAGCTGAATAAGGCTTTGTTTTCATTTTCCCTCCCTCCAGCCCAGCCTTGGTAGCATAAATCTAGGTTTGCATGAACAAAAGAATTCAGAGGCCTTCTGGTTGCATATTAATGGATCTGCATCCTGAATCCAGCTATCCCCACCACTACCACTGTAGCCCCAGGAGCGGTGTGTTTAGAGCCTCATTGATTGAAACCAGCCAGATGTTTGGAAATTGAGATGCTCGATGCTCCTCAGTGCTGCCGCAAAGGAGCCTCCACGATCGGAATTCCTGATGGCAGGCAGGGAGGGAAAGGAGGGAGGCAAGGGCCTAATAAAATGAGCAAACAATAAAGAGATGATTATAGGTGTCTCACTTCAGCGCCTGGGTAGGGAGCTGAGCATACCTGAATTGAGTTTTAAGCATCAGTAATGAATTTAACCCTCCCACTTGGGGAATGGTGGTATCAGCTTACAGTATAGTGGAGACCGTATTACTTTCAAACGAAAATTTGGGAATTGGAGAAACAGAGGTGCTTACCCACAAGAATGAGGCTGTTTGTGATAATGATGGCTTTCGAGAAGGCAGCACTCTGTAGTAGAAAGAGCCTGGGATTCAGGGTTCAGATCCTAGGTCCATCACTGACTAACCACATGACCTTGAGAAGTTCCTATTCTAAATTCTAGTTTCTCCTCTGTAACATGGAAATTATGCATCTGCCTTAAATGGTTGTTGTGATTATAGCAGTTTCTCTCCTTTTCCTTATTTCCATGGTTATAGTCTAAAGCCAATATGAAGGACATGGCAAGATAAGAGAAGAATTTACAAGGTGGAATTTAACCAAGCTAGCAGTAATTAATCAGTCATTTTACACATATCTGGTTTGGGGACTGAATGTGTCACTCTGCCGTTATGCCTTCCCTACATTTTCATAGGTATTTTCCGCATGTATTTTCCAGAACATCCAGGTTCCCCGATCTTGTTGCTTCCTTTGCATGCCTAAACCAAAAGACCCGGGTTGACTCAGACTCAAATTCCAACTACATTGTTGGGGAATTTTGTGACTGTAAGCAGTTTTCCTAACCATCCCAAGGCTCAATTATCTCATCTGTAAAGTGGGAATAGGAGTGATATTTATCTGATAGCATTGTTGAGACCATATGTATAAAGTGCTTGTTTCAGTGGAACATGGCAAGTGCTCAAAAGATGGTGGCCATTATAGTATTATTATTACTACTATCATTTCAAATATCTTCATCTACTATATTGAAAAAATATCTAGATGATGGGATGCATTTTATTTTTAACATAACATTTGCTGTCATGAAACAACACAATTAAAAATATTGCATAGCATCTACAGTCGACATGTGCTCTTAACATGCAGTTCTGGAAACAACAAACCCATAGAGAAGCAGAATGTATTACTGTTGGATGGACTGAGCCTCAGAGAATTTAGGTGACCTGTGGAATATTGAACCTCAATTGAAGGGCAGCTTGAGAATTTGAATGCTGGAAATGCCTCCTGATTTAGAAAATAAGCAGAAGGAACAGATGTGACTTGAAAAATTTGTCAACCAAACTTATCTATATCAGATTCTGCCCTATCTTTTCTGTCTTTTCTTCCCGTATGTCCTCAACACATATCCTAAGCTCCCTCAACACGCTATGCTATTCCATTCCTTCAAACTTTGCATGTGCTATTCCCCCTGCCCAGGATGCATTTGACCCTTAGCCCATCTAGCCAGCTCGTACCTGTGACTCTACCAGTGGTTAGTCATCCCTCTTCATTCATAGCTACCATATTACATGGATAATGATATTAATAAAAGATGACAATTCTTGAGTTCTTACTATGAGCCAAGTGCATTATATTACCTAAGCTCCTACAAGCCAGGTAATTATTATCATGCTCATTCCATACATGAAGAAATAGAGGTTTACAGAGGTGGGAAAATCTCCTCGAGGTCACAGAATTGGTCTATAGCCCATTTGTTTGCATAAGTTGACCTCCAAAAGAGGAAAGACCCCATGAAAGTCATCTCCAAGGCCTTTGATGGTGAGCACAATGGAGGTATTATATTAACTAAAGGCGGAATGCAAAGATCCAAGCTGTTGGTGATGTTTTGCCATCTGTCTGTATCTAAATGCAGCCAGAGCCCCCCTCTCCCCAGACTGCTATTGCACCCAGCATCCCCTATTCCCTACACTCAACAAGTAAAGCCTTTCCTAAGGAGCAACTATGTCTACCCTTCACCAAAGCAACCAGGTGGAAAGAGAAATCTTCCCTGATACACAGTGCCCACCGATGGATGGCTGATGTTCAGTCATGTGGGTTTGAGAGATAAATCTGGATTATAGTCCAAGCCCTGGCCTTGAGCATTATATTCTGAATGCTTGCACTTAACATACATCAACACTTCTGGTCTTCATGTCGGTGGTTAGAGATAGGTTTTATTCCTGAGGAGCAAAGGTGTCCAGTGACTTCCTGAAAATCAGCTAGTAGGTAGGCAGAGCTAGAATTCAAACCCAGGTCTGTGACTCTAAAGCTTTCATCTTAATCACCATGCTATATTGCCTCTGGGACCACTCTAAAGCTCCAAGCACAAAGAAACTCTGTTAAGGAGTCCTGCAAAAGAATGAATTCTGGGAAATTAGTCATAACCTTTAATAGATACTAGACCAATTTGGCACAAAAATTAGAGATCAAAACATTGATCGGCTTCAATTAGCAGATGTTGAAATTGAAGTTCAGAAAGTAAACATGATTTGCCCAAAGTCAAGTAGTTTATTAGCTGCACATATAACAGGAGAACCCAGATGCACTGGACTTCTTTAAACTTGTTTACCTTTAAGTCTTGCACTATTAAATAAATATTGTAAAATTGCTGGATGGGCTAGCCAAAGGTAATACGAAGAGTGGAAGAACTGCCTTGTGGGAGAAGTTTTCGTGGTTTACTCAAGTTTATCCAATAATGCAAATTTATTCAATTCCTTGGTAGTTCTAGCGTTATGTTAGAAACTTTAGGAAATAAATAAATACAAAGCATAGCCCCTACCCTCAAAAAGCTTATACTTTTCTGGGAGAGAGAAGATTTAAACATGAAATATCATGAACATCACAATCAAAACAACTTACAATTATGTACTATGGTGGTTGGAATAGCTGTCTCAGATACGGTTCTGCAAAGTCTTATGTGGATACAGACAAAATTTAGCAGAGATGAAAATCAGAATATGGTAATCAATGAAATTCTCATGCAGAAGGAGAGAGAAATCAGCCTTGAAGTATAAGGATCATTTCTTTTGACTGGAGAGGAAAAGATATTCTAAGTTAGGGAGGGAGAGAGAGACAGAGACAGAAATAGAGAGACTTCATGAACAGAAAGAATGGGCCATTGCTTTAGTTAAGACTATGCTAGTAGCAAGGAAGGAAAGACCTATTCATGTTACTCAGGAAAAAGAAGTTTACTGTCAGGGTATATACAAACATAATAAATAAAACAATAATAATAATAGCTACAAAATTATCAAGCTATTATTATGTTCCAGGAATTATGCTAAGAACTTTATCTACAGTCCCACAGGATCAGTGGTATTATCAGTTCCCACTTCATCTTACTTATGAGAAAACTGAGGCCCAGAGGCTAAGTAAGTTACCCAAGGTCACACAGCTGGAATTTAAATTCAGGCAGCATAGCTTCACAGCTCCTAAGCTCTGTGCACTGACTAGAACTGAGCCTTGAAATAATTGTGTGTGCGTGTCTGTATGCATGTGTCTCAAAATTCTCACCAAATCCCAGTCATAACATCTCTACTGGCTTCTGCCTCTCTGCTCTGTTAGACTCTCACTACCAGCCCACCCTGCCATGACTTCAGCTTGTCTAGGAACCACACTGTCTTGACCTCATAGCCTTTGGGTTCAACTTCCAAGTGAGTGAGTTCTGCATATAATTTTCCCAGTCATTGACTCCCTAGCTAGGACCTGGTCATGCAGACTGTAGGTGACTGGCCTCCTGATCTATGGACCATTTTTCAACCAGGTGCTCAGCCTTGTTGTCCAGTTGGCAGTGGCTTGGACATAGGACAGAAGTCTTATGTCCCACTGCCCGTCTAGTAGGTGCTGTGGACACAGTAATGTCCTCCAAAGGATGAGGTCAACAGTGTAGGCAATGACCTCAGGTAATGCATTTGTCTCCAATAACGCAATAGAACTCTTTCTTTTCTTTCCAAAAAAAGGATTTTAGACATGGAAGAGCCACAGATTCATTCCCATCTTAAATATTAAGGCTCAGGGAGGCCAAACTGCAGCCCCAAGGTCACCTCACAAATTAAAGAGAAAATCGAGACCAGAATTCTCATTTCTTGGTCCTACAATCCAGCTCCCTTTTCCTTATGGCATCTCGGAATCTAAAAGGAACATTAAACTGCAAACACCTTGAGAAGGACTTTTATCTCATGGTTCCACTTTCTCTTATAGCATCATGTGACTTTGAAAGAGCTGGGGGTCAAAAGAACTGTTTGCTTCTAATTGTCTCCATAAATTTTAGAGATGTTATTACACTGTAGTGATTAAGAACTGGTAAGAGTAGATGCAATGTGATAAGATCAAGGCCATGAAGCTTAATAGTCCTTAGCTGATTGTCACTCTCTCACTTTTTTCTTTTTTTTTTTTTGAAGAAAGAATAATTCTGTCCAGGACTCTAAAGCACCCGGATCCAGCAGCACTTTATGTTTCCTGCCATAAAATTCCTGGACTGGAGCAGCTGCCAGCTGAAGTGAGGGTTGCACAAATAAAGACCGGAGTTCTGATCCCTATAGCATAACCAGCCTGGCCTGAGAGCCCAAGAGATAGGTGGAACAGATTTCTGTGCCAAGAAATATGACCTTTCACACACTTTGAAATACCCTCTCTGTTCTTGCTGTTGTCTAAAATCTTTTTTCCCTTTCTTATTTCCTTCCTTTCCTCCATCCTTCTTCCCTTCTTTCCTTTTGTTTTTTCTTGCTTCCTTCCTTCTTTTTTTCTTTCCTCCCCTCCTTTCTCTCCCTCCCTCCTTCCTTCCTTCCTTTCTTTTCTCTTTAGAGCTGAGTTAAGAGAAAAATATTGGACAGCAAAATTATGTCTTATAGTTGGCAATGGAATTTTGTGAACTTAGGACCCTATTTGATGAGCAAAGCATAATTATAACAGTGCCATACATTTAGCGCCTGCTGAAGTCTTCTCATTTAATCCTACCTTGCAAGGTCACCATTACTTTTCCTATGATATAGAGGAGAAAAACTGAGTCTTAAAAAAGTTCTTAAATTAGTTCCATTATATCATATGGTTATGGAAAGAAGGATCCATTTAATGGTCCACCGATTAATTTTCAAAGCCTTAAAATACCCCCAAAAGCAAACTTCAATGTTGGCAAGAAACTGCTTAAGTTCAAAGTTTCCAGGAAAGACAGATCCACCATCTACCCAGATTTCCTCAAGGGCTGTGTTTAATGTGAAACAGCAAATCTCTCTTCATGAACGTTAAACTGAATAAAATGTATAATGTGTCTCCCCCAAAATCCTGTTACCTCTTTGTAACCCATCATGAGTCAACATTTGTCACTCTTCTAAGTTCAGTGCATTTTGCTGAAAGCATGATTGCTGTGTCTCTCAGCAGCATGACAATTCAAGCAGTAGTAGATGTGCAAAGAAGAGTTTCTGGTATTATCATGTCCATAGTCCAGGTCTCCTTTTGTTTTCCAAGGAGTTCCATTGAAGGACATTGTGCTTTGATGAAGCAAGGTACCTAAATGTTACACATCAGTGGAACTGTTTTGTACCAAGAAAATATGGGAAACATCAGCTGTATTATGTAACAATATAAAGCATTGAGCAGTCACAACAAAACTAAACAACAAATGGATAGTCTATTGTGCAAATGCCCTGCCACTCAGAGTTATCATTGCTTAGCGGAGATAAATCAGATACCAGAAGCAGAGGTTGTCTGAGTTGTCTGGTCTCAATGGATATTAGACTATAAATGTTTCTGGCAGCATCAAGCCCCTACTAGCTTAACTTAAGAATCCTCTACAGGCAAGTATAGAAAAAACAAAACTGAATACTCAGAGTGAAAGAAGAGTAAATGAAAGAGTGAAGCCACGTCCAGAGCCAAGTAACAGTATACCACATTTGAGCAAGGGGAAGGCCCATTTCCAGAGTCTGAGGCATAAGTCCAAGATAAGAATTGGTGGGGTGGGCAGGATGCAAGCAAGAGAGAAAGGAGACTTACCTGTGAGGCCCTGAACCTGCTCTGGAGCTGCAAGGCCCCATCTGAAAACCTCCGGCTTGGGCAATGCCACGAGTGTCTTGGTTCTTCTGTCAGGGCATTTATCAACATGCAGTACTTTCTTCTTCATTATCTGCCTCCCCTCTAAAGGTTATACTCCTGTAAGACAAGAATTATTTCGTATTCAACTCTGTGTAGCTAGCACTCACAGAGTGCATGGATTCTGTAGGTGCTCAGAAATATTGTGAAAGAATTATAGGCATTTGGGCTTCCTTCCACACACCTGCCTCCACTCTACCATACTCTAGAATGCCTGCGATCCAGAAAGATATGTCTCTCAAGCAGTTAATCTAAATGAGAATATTTAATGCAATGTCTATCCCTGGTAGGCTCATCTCCTTAAGCAACTTTTCCCCCTGAATATAATAACTTTCCCATTCTAACAATTTGGCTCTCTTCAAATATAAAGTGCCATGCCTTGGACAAGACAGCGTCCTTGAGAAATGAACCAATATTGGCAGATGGTGTTGTGTTCCCAAATTAGCAGTCTAGTACCCCCACCAGGGCCGTGGAAGGCCCTTCGGATAGAAGGTCTAAAGGGAAAAAATACATGTGGCTGAAATAAAAATGTCTAGAAAACTTGCTGCAGTTGCACCAAGGAAATAGACTTCATATTCTTCCCTTGATTAGCATTCTAATGGTTTCTGACTCAGGTCTAACAGCTTGGAGAGAATATTACAGGCAATTGTGTAAATAATACAGGTTTTTTTTCAGTGTGTCCAAATGTATAATTAAATGGATAATGTTACAGCTCCCCAAACCCACTAAGGCCTGCTGCCTAAATGGAGAGCTTTTGAAATTTCATCCCAATACATGGTTACATGATACATTGCCTTTATGGCCCGCTGGGCAAATGACTAGTGGTTTGGAAAGGGTCTGAATGCATATTTATAGTAGAGAGCACAATGATGTTCTGAGGGCCAGTAAAATCGTTCAAGTAAATAACATGAATTATACAAAAGCATCTCTTTATGTATCTGAACTTTTCTGATGCAGGATGCGTGTCAACACAAACACACTTCATCTCCTTAATGTTTGCAGGTAACTCTTGCTCCAAATTCTATGCAATCAGATGTCGGGCTTAACCAAATTTGAAGGAGAAATTCTATTTCTGCAATCCCTCTGCTCTGTTCAATGTCTTCCAGAACTCTCAGGGGACGCAGTTTCCATTATTGATAAAATGGGCCCCATCTTGAACCCAAGCTTTTGTGTCTGCGTCTACCATTTTGCTCACACATCTAACAGAAAGTTCCAACAATGACAAATCAGTGAGAGGTTTGTTTGAGACTTTGAAGGTCATGAGTAAGCATGGGGCTGATCAGGAAGACCCTGTGTGTGTGAATTGTGCTGTGCTTAGAATCCAAAGCCTTCATGCTTGCCCTTCTCCCTCAGCCAGCTGTGCAAACTCAGAAAATCCTCTTCACCTCTCTGAGCCTCGGCTTCTTAACCTGTAAGCAGCAAGTAATTTTATCTTCCCTCCCTTCCTCACAGTCCTGTTCTAATGATTGAATGAGGTCATATACTTCAAAGCTGATGGCTTATAGCAAGCAATATCAGCCTATAGTAAGCAAATGATAAAATAAGTATGTTCTATTTAGGACTCACTTATTCTACTAATATTTTGGGCATGATAATAGGCAAAGGTGTGAGCTAGGTAGTGGGGATAAAACAATAACAAAGAGATAGTGTTACTGATGAGTTGCCCCAAGGAACTCAAGGGTGGGTTTGGAAGCATTTAACTGTTTTCCCAAAATGTTTTTTCCCTTTTGTTATGTTAAGGAGATGCAGTCACCAACCACCCTGAACCAGACCAAGCCTCACCACAAGAGCTGCGCCTATGACCTTCGCCTTATTTTTAATGCTAAGATCTCTGCAGGAGGAGCTTAGGCCTTCTTACCTACCCTGCAGTGTGTGTGGAAGCATGTTTTCCAACTGAGCCTTCGCAAAAGAACACCCACCTCTCCTTTTTAATATTCGTTCCCCCTCCTAAATAAAAGGTCCCTGCTTCCCTTTGTTCAGGGCCGCCATGACTCTGGAATGATTCCTCATGGTCTCCTATTTGCTGCAAATATCCCTTACTTTGTGAGACAACCGTTTCTGATGGAGAGTCTGATTTAACTCACCCGGGGGCGAACCCATTTTGGTTGGGTAACAATAGGTCCCCGCCCTCTAGGAGGATTTACAGTGTGGTGGAAAAGAAAAAATAATTAGGTGCAATGTAATACATGTTATAATAAAGAAAGTCAAAAGGATGGCATGGGTAGAGATGAAGGATCTATTTCAGTCCTGGATATGGGGGTTGAGGTTGGTATTTGGGTGCTCAGTGATGAAAGTTTCAAGGGAAGATATGACAGATCAATTGGAATCAGGCTTTTGACAATAGAAGGGAAAGGAAAAGAGAGAGGAGTATTTTCAAGCTGAGACTTGAATACGTGAAAAGGTTTGGGCAAAAGAGAGGCAGAGGCTGGTTGCCAGGAGAGGAGCAGGTGGGATGAGTTTGGGTGAAGGGGATGGCCAGGCTGTGGAAAGACTTGTGAGTCTTGTGGAAGGAGACATGCTCCAGCCATTCTCCTTGGCCTAGGGATAGGCAAGCTTCCAAATCCTCTTCTTACTATGTCTGGGCCTTTCTCCAAGGGAGCAGTGGGCTCCCTTATATCCCCCCCTCCTCCAAGCCTGGGATTCTGCAGCTGCCTATTGTCAAGCTGGGCAACATGACCCACCCTAGGTAATGCCCGCTCCGTAGGTTTTTTAGAGGCTAGACAAGGTTCCATTTCAAATACACTTGAAGTGTAATGTAAGAAGTCCCCCCACCTGGGAAAAGGAGAGCCACAAACACCATGCATTTCCTAGCTTAATCCCTAGGTCTTTTGCAAACTGAGAGCACTGCCCATTAGTGGGTCTAAAAATCAAAGTAGTGGGCTTTGATCAGAAGCAATAGAATAGAATAGAATGGAATGGAATAGAATAGAATAGAGTAGAATGAAAAATACAGTGGTTGGCTTTAGAAGAAGGTATTATATCATGAAATACTTTATTTCAATTATATATATTTGTATGCATGTGTGCACTAGGTTGCAAGGCAAAATGAATTTCTTGCTGTGACTCTGTGTCAAAAAGGTTTGAAAAAAAACTGCCTTAGCTGAAACAGGATGTGAGGTTCAGTCAATTCGTTCCTGTGCAACACTATGTTAATAGATGTTTCACAAAATAAAATTGATATTAGCAAGTTGTTCCTCTAAAACATAACCCAATTATATTTTGGAGAATGTAAACGTCTAAGTGCATGTATATAATTAAAATTGACATTATACTATAAGAAACGGTGTATGTTCCCAGAGAATAAAAAGAAATTGCCCGAGATCTCTGGCTGTGTGAAACGAGGAATTACTGGAAGTGCTGACTGGCGCATTAACGTGCACCATATACAGGATGATCACAGATTAGATGATGCATCTTTTCAACACATTTGAGCGGGATTTGAACACGATAGAACAGTGTTTATTATTCATCCAACATTTATATCCACGAGAATGTCTTTTGGTTCTATTAGTACTTTATCATTTTTAAAATTTTCTGTGGACAAATAAGTTTGGGAAATTCTATCAGAGTTATTTTAGATTCAGGAAGGACCTGTGAGAAGACTGAATCACCTCATTTTTAGGTGAGATTATTGAGACCCTGAGCAGTGACGTGTTGTGCTAAATAATGATGAAAACAGCTATTGTGTGTTGAGAACTTAACCATAAGCCTGTTGTTTAACTAAGCAGTTTACACACATGATCCTATTTAATTTTCCCAAGAATCTTACAAGATGGGTAATGTTTTCTTCAGATTACAGATGTGGAAAAATTAGACTTTGGGAGGTAAAATGATTAAAATAATACAAAGAAAACATTGTTCCATGTTGCATAATTAATCATTGGTAGAACAGGGACTTAAGCCCCGGTATGTCAAATTCCAGGCCCATGGCTCAGGGGACCCTCATTCCTCCTTTTCCAATTGCTATAAAGGAGGGCTCTTTTGTTCTGCTTCCCCTCAGTCTTTCCCACTGCCCCGTACTCATTCATTACAGGAAAAGGAGCAGCTAATTTGCAGTGAAAGTCTAAAATCAATTGAACCAATTTTTTTAAAAGAAGGCAGAGCCTCTTTATTGAAAAGACCAAAGACTGAGTGTGAGCCATGGCAAAGTTTATAGTTCAAGGGAAAAATAGGAAACCCAACTGAGTTTGGGTGTCAGGATAAGCTTTACTGAAAAGCCTTGAACATCCAGAGTGATGGAGCCACCTTCACCAAGCACATCATTCCATTCCTTTTTGGATTTGTGGAGCTATGTATTCTCTTCCAGTTAGAAGCCAGAAATACGGGAGCAAGTAAGGACACCCTAAATATCCAGTAAACACCTCTGATGACCATTCTGTTCTTTCACAACATGTTGGTGTCCAGGACAGTCCGAGTACACTCCCTAGTCTTGGTGATTTAGAGAAAAAGATAATAGTTTGAGCCAATGTTTTTGGAGGTTTAAAATATTCTAGGAAATCAGACCGATCCTTTAAAAGATAACAAACTAAATGTACCTTAAATCACACTGCTTTTCTTAATGTATCTTTCTTTAAAAAAATAAATCTACAAAAGGTTAGAACTGGGAGTAAACTGAAAGAGCATATAACAAAATCCACTGATGTTTCAGAAGAAGAAACTGAGACCCTAAATGGTATGTGACTGGAAAAACGTCTCAAGGTTTTAACATTTCACTTCTTGAGTCTCGTTGATTCCATCACTATGGTATCTGCTTTGCCACAGACTAGTTTGAATATAATTCACTTCTTACAAAGTCCAGCTCCTGCCTCATAGAAACAATAGGTGGTGGTTGAGTGAAGCAAGCATAATGAAATGCCAACCTTAAGCATAGCAAATTACATTATTTAAAGACTCCTTGAAGACTGAGAATAGTAAAATGACCTAAATGTGTTCCCTAGGGGAAAAAAGACAAAAACGCTTCTACAAGAGTTTTTGCATCTTTGGTTTATTTTGAAGGGAACCCCAAGAAAGGAGACCAAGTGGAGGCTGAAGCCAGGATGAAGGCAGAAAATACTATTTCAATGAATAGGTCATGATTCTAATTAAATCCCCACAAGATGGCCCAAGCCAAATTCCCTGAGAGTAAAAGGTAGTCTTTTGTTAGGTAGGTTCTTCCAGGGAGGGCAGGGGCATTATTTCTGGCCCCTTTGTGCTCCTATAGTACTGAGAAGGAGGAAGAAAATGGAACAAGGAGAAAGCCAGCATGGGGGAAGCATTGGCATCTCTCCTAAACATCTTGATAGCCCAAAGTACTGCCTCACTCTGCAGGAGAAGGGGGACTGGGTAGGAGACAGTCTCTAAAACATCATAGACGTGTTAAAACCCACAATTCCCTTTTATGATACCATTAAGTACTGTAATTCCACAACAAGATATCACTTAAAATGAAATGTATGGGCACTGTCTTGTAGCGAGTTTTCCCAATCTGGTGTTCAAGGATCTGCTGCCCAACACTGTTTTTCTCAGGCTGCATTCAAGAACCTGTGTATAAACATCCATGACAGCCTCCTTCTTCTGAAACACTGAAAAGCCCCTGGAATTCATCTAATCTAGCCTTCCTATTTTACTGATCGGCGAACTGAGCCCCAGAAAGAGGAAAGGCCCGGACCAATAACACACAGCTAGGAACAGTGCTGAGAAGAGACAGAAGATCCTGCGCCACTGTGTTCTCTGCAACTGGCTATTCAACTGGTTGGCCATACTTCGTCTTCTTGACGTGGAGTTAAGACTTGGCTCTAACCTGTGTCCTTTAATTCTAGTGATTCCTGGAGTTTTAACAGTCCAATGGCACTCTCAAAAATAGGAAAATGATGGAAACAATTGGCCAGCCATTACGTTGGGGGAAAAAAGCATTTATCTGGTGTGTGCTTGACTGAGGGAGATCAGTTTTTGTTAGAATAAAAGTTGAAGTGACACTGGCTGACTGATCATGGGGAAGAAAGTTACCATGACAACTGGCAACAATCACTAGTGTCCTCAAGTAAGAAATTAAATTTTAGTCTTCCTTCTCTTCTTGCTCCTCCTCCTCCACCTCTGCAAGAAATTCGCTTAAATTTAAGTTAGTTTGGGCTTGATCTACAAGATGGTTAGTCCTGATTCAGAAAGTTGGAGAGACATTTGAAAAGTGAGTAAATATTTTTACCACCTGATGGGCAATTCATTTTATCTTTCTATTTGGCATTTCTGGATGGTCTGTTTAGTCTATGACTATGTAGTTTCTCTTCAAGCTTTGCTGATCCAAAAGAAAACAAAGAGACATTGAGTTTTGTGCTCCAGAATTAAGTAAACTCATGTTCATCATCCACCTTACATTAAAAGTCCCATAACTACTCATTTATGCAATCGTAGCAGGTGTTCTTGTGGAGAAAAGATACTCTAATATTTCAAAAGTGCCCAAGAATGGAGACACAAAGCTACTGCAAACACAAGGGAGACCCCCAGTACTTCTCTGAGGCTAAAGAAGGCTGTTAGCAGGTGACTGCATCTGGCAGTGGTAGGTGGTTGCTTATCTAACAGGTGCAAGAAGACACACACAAACATGCACACACTTGCAGATGCTCTGAATATTTCATCTGGTTTGGGTTCCTCCATCCTTGTCTCTTCTGTTAATGATCAGATACCCACTTCGACTGTATTCTGAGAAGTTACATGATGGAGGCCAACGAACCCATTAGGCTCAGTTCTTTGGTTTCAAGTGTTTTTCATTCCACACTTGCAGGGGCCCTCATTGAAGTTACCATCAAAAGACATTGTCTTGTTACCATCAGAAGGTGCACTAAGAGTTGGATTGTTGAACTAGATAACATCAGTCAATTTTTGTTGAGGATCTGTTTTAGTTAAATCTCTTATTTAGTAGACTTTTATTTTTTTCCAAAAGAATCATAAACTCTAGAGGTAAGACACAGGTGCTCACTAAAGAGCTGCATAGAATAATTAGGAAAAAATAAAGTAAAAACTGGGGACTAATTACAAATAAACGTATTTGAAACATCAAACCATATGACAGAATATGACTTTCAGCATGAAATAGAGTGCTTTACTTGAATGGTAGAATTCATGGAATTGGAAACTGGCCATCAGTTATGTTGTTAAAGATGCTGTTTCTTTTCCTTATTTTTAAATTTATGCTCCCTGTCCTTCCCCCGACCAAACAGAAAAAAATTCCTATTATTCTGCCCCGTGGGAAAATAAACCAGTCCAGAAAGCCAAGTTTTACATTTCTTTTAAGCACTGTAGCTCTAGATTTCAAACTGTTCTGTCCTTAATGGACATAGTTCTTTAGAAATGTATAATACGTCTGTTTTTGCTACACAAGGAGCCACAATTTAACCCGTCTGAACACCAACTAGTTTTGGCTAGTGAATAAACTGGCTATTAAGTTTTGGCCTATTGTTGAAATGAAAGAAGACCTAGGGCTATTGTTTATTATGTGTGACATGTGGGTACTTCAGGGACAGTATCTATAATCTTTGCATTAATGCTCTTAGATATCTAACTATTATTCCCATTTTCCGTTGCGTAAACAAGCTCAAAGAGATAGGTTGTGCAGGATTGCAAATCTTGTTGGTGATCCAGCTACCAAGATTGGTTCTCTCCATCACACTAGTAATAAAGGGAATGAGGGTGAGAAGAAGCAGGATGAGAGGCTCTCATGGCTGCTCACTGGGCAACTATTGCTGAGGTCCAGGGCTTATATAGCTTAAAGATCTGACCTTAGCAGTGGCTCTGAAACTCTTGTCCTCACGACACTCGATGTGAGTTCTATTTTTCTTCTATCCTCTTCGTTTTCTGAAAGGTGACAAAAAGCCTTTTTAGCTTCATGGCCTCCTCGGTACTTGTACATTTGCTCAAAATTAAGTCAAAAGCAGCCATGTTTCCTACGTCTGCTCTGGGCAAAACCTAAACAGTGATTTCTGCACTGAAGGCCTCAAAGGGCTGGATACGATGCACAACCCACTAACCCGTTCATTTCACTTGTGAAATTTAGCTCATGGAAGGTAAAGAAGGAGCACCAGTCACCATTTTAAAAGTTTACCAGGTTGATGTGGGAAAGGAATATTCAAAAACTATAATTTTTATGATTTATGTAAACCTACCACAAATATAATAGCCCTTCAATATTTTTATGTAATGTTGACTTAAATTGTCATTAAACAAAAATATATTGTGCAATCATTATCATCGTATATAATTTTGCCTATATGACTGTATCCCTTTTCCCAACTCCAAAGAGAAAATGGGAATAAAGATGACATAAATCTTCTAAAATTAGGCTGTGGTGCCAGATGTAGCATCCTGTGAATATACTAAAAGAAGCATTGAGTTGTACACCTTAACTAAGAGAATTGTGTGCCATGTGGATTATATCTCAATAAAGGTGTTACCAAAAAAGCCTGAGCTGGAAGTCCCTTACCTGCTGTAAATTCACAAAGCAACTTGGTGAGTGGTAACAAAAATTTAAGGACTTGCCCAGTCCAAATTTAAGGAAACCCCACATCCCCAACCTTGACTACCCCTTTGCCATCATTTACAGGAGGACCATAGAGCTCCCCAATTTACTGAAAAGTTCCCCCTCCCCAACTGCAGCCCATATTGCTTGCAGCAGAATTTAAGAAATTATTTTAACTTAAGAAAGTAACAATTTAATGCTTCCATAGCATTCTGTGCTCCTTTATCCACCATCTCTGAGAGAGCCTCAAGATTAACTCTTTCCTCTTTGCGTCCCATTGTTCTCAGCTCCCACAAGAAGTCCAAAATCCTAGTTTTCCCTTATCACCTGACCCTTATCCCCAAAGTGAACGTTTATTTAGTTTGATGTTGTATACATTGCTCAGATAAACACCTAAGGCTCCCCCAACCCTCCAGTCAGGCCAGATACTCAAATACTTTGGATAAGTTCTGTTATTTTGTCTTCTTGTTTTTATTTCTGAAAATCATGGACAAAGGCTTATTTCTACAGCTATTGGCCAATGTTTAAAGAGGCAGCACCTCCTTAAAGGCAAGAGAATTCATAAAATAAACAACTTCAGAAGGAGCAAGAATTCAAAGCCAGAAATGACTTCGGGAGAACTTACGCCCCTTAGGAATCCAAGGAATGACGTGAGATGCATTGCGCAATCGTCTCTACAATGCAAGAAATAGGGTGGCTTCAGCTAATTTTTGAGTTGCAGAGCCCTATTGTAAGTATTTTAAAAGTCTTACAAATAGGCACCACTCTGAGTGTGGACTCTCCATTGGAGTCTTCAGTTAAGCTGTTATTGTCTTTAAGTCCCGCTTCCTATGAGTGTCAGCAGCTTGCCGTCTTCTCGCTCCCTCATATTAAACACCTTTCAGTGTGTCGCAGAAGGGTAGTTTCTGCTCTTACTCTATGTGCTGTGCCTCTGAAATAACCTGTGTATCACTGTCAATGTATGGAAATGAGAGTCATAAGTCCTGCTCCCTCCTGTTGCTGTTCTCAGTGTCAGAGTAACCCCTGTCAAATGTTTAATTGGGCAAAGTTTCAGGAAAAAGCTAAAGACAGTGTAGAATGTGGCGAGGAGGAAAATTAAAAATATGAATTATGAGAAGATGAGATATTAGTTAGAAATGTTCTAAGCTACAATTAAAGCACCTTAGGAGTGACTTTAATTAGAGTCTTACTTTCTCACTTAACAAGCATTCGGGAAGCAGATGTTTACAAGGTGGTTCCTGCTGGTCTAAGCATCAGATCCTCCTTCAAAGCAGATAGAAGTGGAGAAGAATGGGGAGAGAGGATGTGTACTATTTATTGGGCAATCAGAAGCTTTCCCAGACATCCTCCGGCCAACTTCCCCTTATACGTCTTGCCAGACCGCTTCACATGGAATCTCTACCTGCAAGGGGCATTGGGAAGAGAGGAACAGGATCTTCCTGACTGGCTTAGCCTTTGACCAATTAGGATCCATTGCATGGCTTGGGGTAATCACTGCTGCATAAAAACCCACAGTTCTGTTAGCAGGAAAGGAGATCACAGATATTCAGTGGGCAGTTAACAGTGTCTGCCACAGGGGTGTGATAGCAACATAGAGAGTATTTTGAAGCCAGACCAAGGATAAATACTTCTAATCTCAAACTAATTCCTGGGAAAGGATTTCAAAGCAATCTCTCCTTAGATCTTCTCATTTGGAACCCGGAACATGCATAATCCCTTAGTCAGCCCTCACTCAGCAGTAAGTACTCTTCCTTCCTCCTCCTCCACTGTGGTTTTCACTTCCAGGTCCTTTTCTGTCATTCTGCTACTTCTTCCAAATGCCTTTCAGTCTCATGAACAAATGTTGGAAGATTATCTGTCCCTCAAAATGCAGCTCATATTCTTCCTGGGCCCTGCCCCGACCTGCCCAGGGAAAAGCATCTTACTTCCCATCACGTCCCACCCAGCCCTGGGATTGCTGTCTAGAGGTCTCACATTGCACTATGATGCATGCTTGTTCTTGTGCACTGTTTCATGCCCTATCCAGAGGGCCTTTGGAAGCTAGTGAGTTCCATGCCATTGAAGATTTTCAAGCAAAGTCTAGACAGACACTTAGTTGGAATAATTTAGAGGAGATTCAAGCATGAGGTGAAGATTTGGAGTAGATGAGCCTTGAGGTGACATCCAGCAGTCACTGAGAAAGCACTCTGTGCCAGGTTGTAGGTCATAGGCTTACTTAAATACCTGTATGGGATCCTCATACAATCCTAAGACTGAAATTATTGCTCAAAGTCACAGAGTAAATAAGTGGTGGGGGTGGAAGTCAAACCCAGATCTCTCTGATTCCAGATTTGTTTCTCATATTAAATAAGAAAGATGCAAAAGAAAAGAAACAATTAATGGTTTCCACCTCCCTACTCCCATCCTTCCAGCAAGAAAAGGCTGAAAAAACAGCAAATCAACGGCTTTTGTTGGACCCATCAAAGAACTGAGGTCGTAGAGCAAACCGCCACCCCCAAATCTGGAGAGACAGGCAAATCTAGAGTCACAGACAAGATCTCCTTACCTGGGCAGACACACCTAGAGCTATAAACTGGTAGGAATAGTTAAATGATAGTTCTGATGAATTGCAGGAGGCTGAATGTGGACTATGTTAACTGTGAGAAATTCCTGGGGACCACGGTCTTGGAGGGGTCCACATTTTTATGGGTTTTACCTCCAAGAACTGCACCAGGTTCCCATGGTGAAGAGTCAAGAAGATAATCCCCATGGGGCTCTGGCAGAGTGAAAAGTAAACATCATGAAATATGCTCAGAACTTGCTCCATTACAAAGCTCCACTCTACAGGGGAAAAGAATTTACCAGAGCCTTAATCCTCCTGGAGGAAGCGCATTTTTCCGACTCCAGCTTCCTCTAGACTTCCCGTGTCACCTAAGTGGGGAGTAGAGGGAAGCCAAGAAACACTTGTCATTGTCACAGCCCAGGGGCACAGGCCCACCACAAGATTGATATTTAATCATAAGGTTATGCAATAATGTTCAGGCCAGCCCTGGTGGCCTAGTGGTTAAGTTCAGTGTGCTTCACTTTGGCAGCCTGGGTTTTGTTCCTGGGAGCAGACCTAACCACTCGTCTGTGAATGGCCATGCTCTGGTGGATGCTCATACAAAAAGAGGAAGATTGACACCAGATGTTAGCTCAGGGAAACTCTCTCTCAGAAAAAAAAAGAAAGATTATACAATACTTTACTCACCCTCACCTTACCACCACACCAACAGGGCTCCTGTATAATAACTGCAACTTACAGCTGAAGGAGCTGCAAGAAACAGATTCTATCATATGAGGAGTTCTTAGGGAAGTCCAAAGACAACAGAGGAGACAAACCAGGACACCAAAGGAATTGAAGTCTCCAACACCTGCAGCTACAGCAAACATTAAACACAGCTCAGCCAGATTAACACAAAACCTCACACTAAAGGTCCATGCCCAACACATCATGTCTGGCTTTCAACAAAAATTACAAGGCATATTAAAAGGCAAGAAAAAAAACAATTAATGGCCTGTGATGCCTTTAATATAGAGATATCTGGTTTGGCCTGTTGATTTTCAAAACCCTAAAACAATGGCACACTCAGCTTTTCAAAACATCATTTAAGTCAGCAGCTGCCAAATTTTTTTATTCTTCTCCCTATCAGCAAAAAAAGTTAAAAAGGACACCTTTCAAAAGATGTAGTTATCAATCATGTGCATCTACTACTTTTCTAATAGGTTATATTCACCTAAATCACACAAAAATTAAAATGGATGAAATAAAAAGTAATTATAAATTGGAGTTCTAACATTTGTCCCCTATACCTGCATTTTGAACACATACACCTTGTTTTGGCAACCCCTGGTGTGGCAAGTAGAGTTCTAAGATCCTCTTCCCCTGGTACCCACACTTATGTACAATTTTATCCCTTTGAATGAGGGCAGAGTCTATGGTTTGCTTCTAACCAATAGAATATGGTAAAGTAGATGGAATTTTGTGGATGTAATTAAGGTCCCTAATCAGTTGATTTTGAGTTAATCAAAAAGGAGATTATCTTGGGGGCACATCAGGATACCAGGTGAGCTCTTTAAAAGAGGGATCAGGTCTTCTCTTGAAGAACAGACTCAAAGCAGGAGAGACACTGTCCTGCTAGCCTTGAAGAAACAAACAGCCATGTTGTGAACTGCCTATGGCGAAGGCTGGCATCTAGGAGCTGAGGACCTCACACCTATAACCACAAGGAACTGAATTATGGGAATAACTTGAATGAACTTGGAAAAGGACATCAAGTTTCAGATGAGAATGCAGCCCAGCCAACACCTGGATTGCAGCCTTTGAGATGCCGCACAGAGGACCTAATTAAGCGATGCCTAGACTCCTGACCCACAAAACTGTGTATGATAAATGAGTATTGTTTTAAGCCTGTAGAGATGCAGTATCAGCATAGAAAACTGATACAACTGTTCCCGGTAAATTGGTTGACTCTGAGAGTTCACAATTTTTCAGTGGAGAGAAGTCTCTTGGCTTGGGACATGCCAACCCCTCATCCTTCTGGGTGCATGTCAAATGAGACCGAGCCTGTGGAATGTTGCCCCTCTTTTCAGATTTTCTATGGCTACGTTTCTTGAGTCTTACATCTCAGTCACAGGGATCAAAAAGTGACATCATGTTTACTCATTTTACCTCTCAGAAGCCCTCTAAGTTCACTAAATTCCTCAGACTTAAAGGTTCTCAGTTACAGCTCCTGAGAAGAGTGGTCATTAAGATTTTTTGAACAGGTGGTGGAGTGGGGGTGGGTAAGGCACACACAATGTCTTGGAGTTCCCACATCAGGAACGAGAGCTCTGCCACTCGTGGGAACACAAACCTCTCCCTGCCCCTCGTCCTCCAGCCTCAACTTCGTGCCCTGCCAAACACACACACACACACACACGTGTGCACACAAGAACACGCACACCACTTTCCTTTTTCCTCCTGCAACACGCACTCTGCTGCTTCAGAGTCTTAGATGAGAATCAAGTAAGAATAGATTAAAATGGGGCTTCCTATTCCAAATTTGACTATTCAAAGTCAAATGACTATCCAAATGCTTGGATGCGAAAGCACTTTTCTGCCAAGATTTGGCTCTGGGGTGCTCTGTGTTCTGAGGTTTTCCTGGAAAGGCATGAGATCGGGACTGCTGCTGGAGTCCATCCTCTCACCGCGTAGAAGCGTCACTGAGTGAGACCTTAAGTCCCTCCAAAAGTCAGAGCACCTGAGGTTGCATCTTAATCTGTCTCTTACTAACCACATGAATTTAGAAAAGCAGTTCATTTCCCTAACACTCTACAAAATTGAGATACTGACACCTACCTCATAGGACTGCTGTGAAGAAGAGATGAGGTAATGCGGAAGTACCTACCATAACACATGACGGAATCTACAACTTTGTGCCTGCTTGTTACATCAGCCGACCTGTTTCTACACTTACATTTTAGGATGAGAATTTTGTATTTCATATGTTACCCTATACTGCATTCTCATTAAAACAGTTACCTGCTTCAATTTGTGTAAATATTCACCCTAAGTAATGAGTAACAGTTTAAAGCGCCAAATCACTCCTAATGAAATTCCCAACACTTTAAGATAACATTTTGGAATTTCTTCCTCTTAGGTTTCAATATTGGCAGTAAATCTTCATGGCTCTAAAATGAGCAGAGCTATCAGACACAGCGTTATGATTGGGCAAGAACAAGAAAAGAATTTCCAGGGATCTATTCTGCATTCCCTCTTATTAAATGGAGTAGAAACTCCATAAAAACCCATTCATGTCTTTGGTTTTACTTAAAGTGTATCTGCGCAGTCAATCCTGTTCCTCTACACCAAATATGCACAAATAGTCACCAATGTTTGAAGAGCACTTCAGATTTTCTAAAGCATTGCCAACTTTGCAAAAACTCTGTAAGAGAAAAGGACACAACTTTGCTGTACACTTACCATAAGCCAGTCCCCTTCTGGGCACCTTTTAGACATTTTCTCCTTGAATCCTTGTATCAGCTTTATAAAGGAAGTTTTTACTATTGCAGGTTGCCAGTGCGTAAAAGAAGGCAGGATGAAGTTATACATGTTGCTCTGAATTACACAGATATTAAGTAGATACTCCAAAACTTGAATTCAAGATTCATCATTTCAAACTCTGGGCTCTGTTTGCCAAAGGAAATGAATCATTTTCCTTGATGGTCTCAGGAAAGCTGCCTTCTCTCAGCTAGGATACGGGTACAAAACTTCATAGGAAATACACTATACAAACTCCTATTAATGGTCAGGACTTTTTGGTCTGCTCATTGAGGCCTCTCAGGAGGCAAGGTCTATGTCTTCACCTTCATTGGATCACCTGCAACACCCAGACAGTGCCCGAATGTCATAATTTTTAAACGAAGGCTCATGGAATTTCCTAAAGGTAAAAATTTATTGAGATATAGCATATGTATAGATATATACAAATACACAAATGCACAAAAACTTAGGGAATTTTAAGGTGAATCCATCTCAAAGGGTTAAGACATTTTTACCTGGCCAGACGGTAAATGGAAGATGGCAATAGCGGATATTTAGATGACGGCCCAACTCTCATAAGTCAAATGGTCTCTTCTGCCTTAATTTAGTAAAATTACGTATATTTATTATATACTCAAAGAAATCAAAGGAGGCACTTTAATTACATGTGGAACCACCTCATTCAGAAAAGACAGGCATGACAGGACTAGGGAATTTCTCTTGCTATTTTCTAAGATATTCCTCTCAATGGGTGTTTACATTTGCCATTCTGGCAAAAGAATAAGAACAGACCACTGATGGCTTTCTAGAGAAAAATGGAAAGGATGATGATATTTTGTCATATTTGCCACTAAGCCATTCTCCCAACAAGTGTTTAATAGGCACACATTCCAGTCCCCACGTGGTCTCTGGATCTATTGAGCTAAATGAGACCCTGTCTCCAGCAGCGAGGGGTTTTTGAGTCCAGAGAAGGAGAAAGAGACATCTCCAACTAACTATAAAGTATGCAGGCATATAATAATAAGCATTTTGGAAGCAGAGGAAATCAGGATACTTCCACACAAAAATTTACATTTGGGTCTTGAAGGATGAAAAGCATTTCAAGCTAAGGGAGAGGGTATTCCAAATCTAGGAACAGATAGGAAAAAAGGCTCAGAGTTCTGAAAATGCTTCTTGTGCTCAATGGATGAGGAGACTGGAGCTTTACCTATGACTGAAGGGACAGGGGGGTGGGGTACAGAGCAGACCAAGCAATTAATCCAGGTTGAATGAGTCTCTGAGGCCACACTAAGGCATTTGGACTTTACCCCTTAGCTGATAGAAAGTCTGAATTGCTTTAAGAAACAGAGATGTATCCCCAACTCTGTCTTCTTGGAAGGCGCTCTGGTGACTCCAAGAATATACCAAAGGGAGGTGCAGCTGGAGATAGTCAAGGAAGTTAGAAGCATCTACAGATGCTGACTGTAAGAAGTTACGGTAATAATTAGGACAAGAGATGAGTAAGAAAGAGGTCTTGACTTGTGTGTGGAGTGAGGCAGAGAAAAGGATTTAGAATGACTCAGAAGTTTCTCTGCATTGGGCAACAACAGGAAGTGGGAGACGTCTGCTCTTCTCCAAGTCATGGGGCAAAGGTCCAGTAAAATGTAAGTCCTGACCCCAGCCCTCTAAATTTATAAAAGGAAGACATGAAGAAGTAAGAACGAAATGCAAATCAAGGCAAGGGTGGATCTCAGTACGAGAGCCTTTTCTTTTTTTTAAAGAGGGTATTAGGAAAAATGATGGTGGACTGGAAAGGACAAGGAGTCAGAGGTTTGGGTTCCATTCACAATTCTGCTCAGCACTTTCTGTGTGACCTTGAACAAATTAACTTACCGCACCTCAGTTCCCTCATACATAAAAAAACGTCAGTAAAAGTAACTGATATGACTTGTCAATTGAAAATATTTGTGGAAATATAAGGCAAAAAATACAGGAGAGTCTCTGGGTCAAATGATGAAGGAGTCAACTCTATCTTTAGTCAGGTCTTGAGGAGGATGAGGTGGGAGCTACCCAGATCCCCCTTTGGTAATAAAAGCTGTGCCCCCTCAGCTGCTGGGGTTTTGCTGACAGACAGCCCCCAGCTGTCAACCTCCCTTGGAGCCTGCTTCAGCCAAAGAGAGCTGCCCTGCCCAAAGTTATGGCCCCTTTGGGGAAGCTCGAATCCAATGACTGATCTACTCCAGGCTATAAAGTCTTGACCCTCTTGCCCCAACTAGGGACAGCTGTGAGCAGTCCTCCCACCTTCGGCACTCCCCACGCTTTGCCATAGACCTCTACTGAGACTGCATCATGGCCCTACTTCTCTCTCTGCCAGGTCTCAGTTGACGATTCCAAGGGAGCTTCCTAATAAACCTCCTGCCCACTAATCTACATCAAACAATTGGCTTCCGGGGGAACTCAACCTGTAACAGGTCCTTATCCCAGGGATCCAGATATACGTATATAATGTCCCAACCTCCCAATTCATGCCTCTGCCCCTTTCTAATAACAAATGCCATCTGTCTGTCCCATGCCAGATTCCATAGTTCTCATCTAAAATAACCACCCATCTCAGAGTTCCTCAATCTCGACAATACTGACATTTTGGAGTGAATAATTCTTTGTTACAGAGGGCCGTCCTGTGCATTGTCGGATATATAGCCCCAACCCACTAAATGCCAGTAGCATCCTCTCCCCAAGTTGTGACAATCAAAAATGTCTCCACACATTGCCAAATAGCCCCTGGGGAGCAAAATGATCCCCACCAAGAAACATTGATCTATCTTATGTAACATAAATGTGCATTAGGTGTTAATGGCTGACACTGACTTGTGTCAATTCTCCAGAGACATTTCTTGGCAGTGAGGTCTCCTTTGGAGACACAATGCCTTAGCATGAAGGGATGCATTTCCAATGGCATGAGTCCTTGGACTCCTTCCAATGATACCAGAGTTATCTGCCTGATCCTCTGAAAATAAAAACCAACTCTGTACCTTTTGCAAAACTCTCTATGGCAGATCAGGCTTTGAGCAACATTGACTTATGGAGTTACAAGCATTATAAAGAAAGGAGGTTATTTAGGTCAGCTTTTGAAGCTATGATCCAACTACTGCATTCACATATATCAAAAAATCATGGTAAGAGAGCTGATCTGCATATCTACCCAGGGAACTCAGGGACACGAGGTCAAGTTATCAAATCTCTATAGGAAGAACAGTATGAAACCCCCAATATTTGACTGTTTTTAACCTCTACGAAAACTGTAATTTCACAGTATTCAACCTAACCTTGCGACAGGAGTCCACTCTAATAAGACTACAGAATGCAGAGTGAAAATAGTTTTTATGCAACCTCTGATTGATTATGGTTGCCAGGAAAGATTTTTTAGATTCCATCCAGATTTAAAAGGAAAGATTTCTACGATCAGTTAGTGCTGTCTGCACAATGCCAAGGGAAAAGGCACATCTCATGCTTTGCATTTCCACCTTTTTATGAAAAAGAAGAGCAGTATTAGAAAATATCCTACCAAATCTTTGGGGTAGAAGGGAAATGTGGAAGAGAATGGACATGTGAGAAGGGCAATGAGATTAAAAAGAATGAAGGTGTATGCAGTCTCCTTTCTTGGTCCTTTCAAGTCACTGCTTCCTATATGGCATGGAGAATTAATTTGGAATTGACACAGGATGGTCCAGCCAAACGTCCACAGAACTAAGTAATGAAAATCCACGCTGGCTCGCTCCTAAAACTCTACAAAATCTACAGTTTTGCAGGTTCTTTTCAAAATGTGCTCTGGATCCAAATGGTTTAGATTTAAACACAAGGAAGAGGTGCCCTTCCCTAGGTCTACTCGGTTTATTATAAGTGTTAGCTAAGTCAGATTGCAGCCATCCCCTGCTTTCTTGCTCCACCATTAGCCCTTTCACAGGCAACCTCCCATGAAAATGTTCCATTTAACAATTTGCTGGTTCTCTTTATAAGTCAACTAAACATATTTTTTTAGCTCATTACCCAGCACTTGCTCAGGCCAAGTATTGTGCTTTGTAGTGAGATTGATTACAAATTTGGTTGTGACATAGCACCTTGCTTCTAAGGCTTGTCATGGTATGAGGAATCCAGAAAAGTGAACAATAGCTTTGAGCTGATGCCAGGGAAGAAAGCTGTATTGGATACTACGAGGACACAAGGAAATTCTAGTTCTACCAGGAGTGTTGGGCTTAGGAAAGAAAGCAATACTTCATAAATACCTTATAAGGGAACAAGAGATGTGAGCTGAGTCAGGCCTTGAGGAGGATGAGGTGGGGAGCTACCCAGATCCCCCTTTGGTTCAAGATGATAACAAAAATGGTAGCACAGGGAGAGCATTTCAGTGAGAGGAAACTCAGTGAGTATAGAATGGAGGCATGAACCAGCCAGGCATGCCTTGGAATTCAAATTAAGCAAAGCCAAAAGCCAAGGACGTGAAGGGGAGCTGGTCATTGTCACCACCTGCTCTACATCCTATTGTCTTTTCTCAGAATTAACAAACTGATGAATCCTTACACCCACATCCTAATTGTTTTCTGCCTCCAGTTTCACTAATCTGCCAATAACTTTCAAATGCCCCCTGTTACCTACAGGATAAAGTACAAAACAAGTTATTTAAAATGGCCAAAGGGAGAAGCCAGCCCAGTGGCATAGCAGTTGAGTTCACTACGGCAGCCAGGGGTTTGATGGTTGGGATCTCAGGCACGGACCTACACACTGCTTATTGAGCCATGCTGTGGCAGGCATCCCACGTATAAAGTAGAGGAAGATGGGCATGGTTGTTAGCTCAGGGCCAATCTTCCTCAGCAAAAAAGAGAGGAGGATTGGCAGCAGATGTTGGCTCAGGGCTAATCTTCCTCAAACAAATAAAATAAATTAAAATGGCTAATGGGGCTCTTCATGACCTGGTGATCTTTCCTGGTTGCATCTCCTAATACCTCCTCATTCATTCAATCGTCCATTCACAAAGATTTAGCTGGTAGCATCTATATTCTAGGCATAGTATGAAGCGGCTGTCTTACAAAAGCAGCATGGTCCCTGCCTCCTGACAATTACTTTCTAACACAAAAATGTATGCTTAGAATTCAGCCATGATAAACTCCATGCCATTCACCAAAGCTGCCCTGAGATCCTCCATACGCCTTTGTACATCCAACTGTCTTTTCTCAGAATGTCCTTCCCTCCCTGACAAGTTGGTGAGTCCCTTCCCATCCTCCATAATCCCACTCTGCCTCATTTCCTCTGGAAATCTTCCAAGAACTGAGCATCCAGCTCTCAGAACACACTGTCCTTAGCTCTTTGGTAGTTCTTTTGCTTGCTCGGGCAATTACAGGTGGCTTATCTGCAGGCAGAATGTTCAAAGGACTGAATAGGTGGTATGGCGGGAATTCTAACTAGTCCTAACTGATGTTGGCTGTAACCAACAAACACAATCACACCAATGTGTGCCAACTGACTTCAACTCTCCTTATCCCTGCTAGACTGTGATCACTGGGCTATTCTCTGGTTCATACTTGTCTTCCTAGAGCCCAGTATATAGTTAGCCCTCAACAACTTTCATGAAAGAGTAGAGAACTGGTTTTTTCTAACATAGACACAAACTCTTCACCCTGCCTCCTTCACCAGGCTGTTACGGAGGTCAGTCATTTATGAAAGTGCCATAAATACATCTAGGGCTCTCCTGGGAAGCATACTGCACTGGGAGGGTTGGGGCTAAAGTAGAATATTGCCCCGTTTTCCGTTGCCTCTACTCTCTGCAGCCTCATGAGGCATAAACATTTCTCAGAGTAGAGGATGGGATACATACTAAATGCAGAAGCACCAAAAAGAAATAAAATTCTAATGAGCAACCCAGTTATTTCATATTAATACTGATAAAATCTACAAGATGTCTCTTCCCCCATGTATTGGCTTTAGTTAAAATGTCAAGTTTTTAGCTGAGTCTCTCTTTTAAAGAAAATGAGTTCTGCGTTTTTTTATGGTTTTGGCTTTACTTGTTTGTTTTTGTTGATTTCTTGGTGATTTTGTGTTGTGCTATTTGGTTTTTTACAGCTGCTGACTATTGAGGTGATTTCTGAATTATCTATCAGTGCTGCATGTCAGCTGAAGCCAGAAACCACGTGTGATGTCACATGGATCAAGGAGATCCCGACAGAGATAATCATCTACTGGTTCTAAAGCCAGCCAGTAGTTAGACCACGAGCAACTTAAAACAAGGACTCTATGTCATTTGTTTATCTTTCTTGTGTGTCCCTGTCCCCTGCCTCAATCCCAGCCTACGGCTGGAGGTGAGTCACACAGTAAGTGCTCAATACATGTTTCGTCTGTGCAATCACAGTGTGCCTTCTAGGGGTCCTGTCTGTCAGCCTTTGTTCCTGGAGCTGTGGACCGAGTGGGAAATGGTCCCCAACCGCAGAATTCACTGACAGCACCTGGGGAAAGTGTGTGGTGGACCAGGTTCCCACGGAGCAGCACACCTGTCACTAGACATTGTTTGAAGTGGAATGGCATTCAGCATTCTCTTGACAAAGTCCCTCGGAGAGGGCCTTCTGCCTGTGTCATTTCTGTTCATGCCGCCAAAAGTCTTTCCTGATGTCCTTGCAAGTAACCTCCTTAAAGCCACAGCACTCTCCTCTTGCCAGCACTTTGCAGCTCTTGAAAGAGCTTTTCCTTCCAATGTTTTGTCTGCTACGTGGAGGCAGCGGAGGAGTGAAGGTCATGAGGGCGAGGCTGTCTTTTCCATTTGCTGGGATAGTGGGAGAGTTGAAGCTTGAAGAGATTAAGAATTTATCTCAAAACAAAGGTAAGTGTTGAAATATTTACAACTGCTGCCAAGAATAGTTTGGTTCTGTCCAACTCTTAAGAATTCGCCTTCACTATAAGCCCCCGATTACACTTCCAGGAAGATATCCCCTGAGAAACTCTCAGATACACAAGGTACAAAAATGTTTCTTACACTTCTGTAGTGGTAAAAAAGGTGGAAACAATGTAACTGCCCATCCAGCAGGGGAATGAATAAAAAGGTGCTATAGGATTCTGATAGAATAGTACGCAGCCTTTAAAAGGACTAAAGCAGATATATGTGTCAATGAGCACAGAATTCAAGAAATATAGGACTGAAAATTAAAGCAAGTTTTCACAATGATCGTAGGTATGATCCCCTGTTATAGTTTAAAACAAAGGCAACATTATATATGAGGAGTTAGCAAGCTTTTTCTGTAAAAAACAAATAGTAAATATTTAGCCTTTGCAGGCTGTGTATTATAACTGTCACACATTATTCTTTTTATTTTTGTTCTTGTTTTTTTTACAGCTCTTTACAATGTAAAAACCATTCTTAGTTTTCAGTCTTTGGAGAAACAGTCTACGGGCTGGATTTCCCCCATGGGCTGTAGCTCGTTGATTCCTGCTATATATCCGTTCATACATATATTTCTGTGTAAAAGTATAAGAAAAGATAAAATGCATTCACAGGAGATTCATGATAGTACTTAGCTCTGAGAAGAGGTAGGATATCAGATATCTTATCTGAATAGGAATGGAACGCAAAAATAGGACTTGAAATGAGATTCAAGACAGAGGGTCATATTTATCTGGAATGTTCTATTTCTTTCATTAAAAGTCTGAATCAAGTATAAAAAATAAATGTTACCAATGGTCCAGTCTCGCCTAATGTGTGCATGATACTTTGTTTTATTATTACTCACGCTTTTCTGCTTTTTAAAAATATTCTTCAAATAAAAGAATACGCAAGAAACAGTCAGTCAGCCAGGTCATTCATTCAATGCCAGCACTACTGCTTTGCTCAGACTGATAATGTCACTCATGAAACTCATTCATTCTTTATTGCATGCAGCAAATATCGCTGAGCATCTGCTCTGTGTCAGGTGCTCCAGTTGGTGCTGTGAGAAGTATCAGATTCCTTCAGACATGCAGATGTGGACCTAATCCTCAAGAGGCTTGAAGTCAGGCAAGAGAGGAGATGCTTACACACAAGTAGCACCACACATATCAAGGAAGACTATTTTCCCAAAGAGATACTCCGGCCATGCTCTATGGGAGCCCATTGCTAGAACATGAGAAGCCTAGGCTGCCACACCCAGGGTGATCAGCCTGGCACCTATAGACAATGGAAAACCACCAAAGATTTAGGAGCATGGACGTGGTGTGACCAAGGAGGTTGTTTGCTTATTAAATTTTTTTAAGCTTTATGTTTATGAGTAAGAGGGAAGGGAAACTAGAAGCAGAGAGACAAGCCGGCCCAGCAGAGCTTTAGAGAAGGATGGAGTACTGGCTCCCTTTGGGAGATAACAGGATTCTCTGAACACCCATCCCCAAAAGTCATTTCCAACTGCTACAACTGGGCTGGGGGTAAATACCACCCGGAGAGAAAGAATCAGAGAGAAGCATACAGCAGTCACTTGATGGGAGCCCAGGTGTGGTGCATGAGCAGTAGGGACAGATGGAAGTGTCTGTGCTCAGCCCCTGGGGCCAAGGCCTGCCTCGGCAGTCACCATCAAAGCCAGTCCTTGGCAGTTGAAGAACAACTCATCTTTCTTTAGAGGAACAGGTCTGAGAAAGCATTTCCACAGGCCTGGAAAACACAGCGACATGCCAGTAGCTCACCAGGCAATGCTATCTGTGTACCCAAAGCCTCAGGTGAGCGACCCCTTGGCAAAGGTTCTGGCTCCACGTGCTTTGGCCAAAAGGCCTTCCTTCTGGGACAGTTGCAACATGTGCAGGGCCCCGCCACATGCCCAGCTTTTGTCTTTCTGTAAACTAGGCTTTTGTTGTTATAGATTTTGTTTTTCTGTTTCTTTTGCTTTTCCTCAATCTCCTGCTCCAGACACACTAGCTGGCCTCTGTCAGTTGCTCTGATTTTTCCAGCCAGCTAAGGAAATCATGGCTGTAAGGGGAAATCCAGAGAAATGCCCAAATGAGGTATTTCCTCCATGGTAATCTCAACCTCACTGGGCTGTGGGGAGGAGATGAGAAAACAGGCATGAAAGCACCTTATTAATTGCAAAAGAATATCCTTAAATGTACTGTTCTAATTATTAAATGGCATAAGGGCAAAACTAAGGCATCGCTAAACTTTGAGATATAGCCAAATTCAACTGACTCATCTCTCAGGGCAAAGGCAGAAGGAAGAAGATCTGGGTAATCTAATCAAATGTCTTCTTAACTGTAAGAAAATGTAGTGAAAGTCAAAGGTCTGAATGTATGCGAAGAAAGATTGCTTAAACAAAATGGGTCTTGTGTGAAAGGAAGCTCGGGAAGAGAAAAGCAATGACTATCTGCCTCCTCTAAGCATGCTTAACTAGGAGGAATCAAGGGTAGCAGCAGTTTGGGGGCCATTTCAGGGAAGTTGGGTCCTCAGGACTAAAGGCAATGCCAGAAATATTGACTGGAGTTGTATGGTGAAGACATTGTCCTAGAGAGAACCAAGGGTAGAGAAGAAATCTAAAACCAATTTACAGACCAATAGCAAGTAAAATATCAAGAACTAAATTGGAAGTGGAAAAGCAAGGGACTAAAGGAAGCAGACTTGATAAGGAGTGAGACGGCAAAGCAATTCAAGCAATTTAAGATTACCCTAGCTTGACTTTTCTTGCCACCACCAGCACAGTGTAAATACAATGTCGCAAAGGACCAATAGTAATAATTGAAAGTTTCCAGTACTGTCCAAAGGACAGGTCTTTTGATCAGAAAGTTAAATATCCACACCCCTTAACAGATATCTCTCTTTTTAAAAAGGATTACACCCAATGTACATACTTCAATACTGAGAACCATGAAGACACCCTAATTGCATTAAGGAAACTACAGATTTGTTTGGCTTGCTGTTTCAGCAAGAAACTTGTTCACCAGAAGACTCAAGAATCTTATACTGTCATGCCAATTTTTTTTCATTTGAAATCAGTAAATGGCTATTCCGGGGGCCAGCCCGGTGGCATAGCAGTTGAGATCGCACACTCTGCTTCGGCAGCCCGGGGTTTGCCAGTTCGGATCCCGGGCATGGACTTATGCAACACCTATCAAGTCATGCTGTGGCAGGCTTCCCACATATAAAATAAAGGAAGATTGGCTCAGACGTTAGCTCAGGGCCAATCTTCCTTGGCAAAAAGAGGAGGATTGGAAATGGATGTTCGCTCAGGGTTACTCTTTCTCAAAAAAATAAAATAAAATAAAATAAAAATGGGTATCCAAGTGTTTGCACTAGTCTTCTCTAATTTGGTTAGCTTGGGTGCATGTCATGAATAAACCAAATTTCCAAATGCGAAAACCCGAGGACCAGATCCAGGAACAAGGAAATAAGAAACACAGCGGTGCCGCCTTGGAAGCCAGGGTCCTCATGCAACAGCTCTAGCAACATTTCAAGATAAATCTACAGGATGAGATTTTCCTTTGTAGGGGATTATGTCAAGGCTGTGATTATTCAAGCTTTGCGGAAGAGTAGAAGCTAAAAACAAAGCATTATTGGCCTTTAACTTACTCAAGATAGCAATGTTTCCTTCCAATATCTTGAAACACTGTCAGAGAGGAATGAACCAAGAAATACATGAGTTCAAAGGGAAGCATACTAAGTCTCTCTCAAGAAGTTAAAGAAGAATTTATGTGGAAACCATTAATTTCTCTTTTAGACTTTCTCTGATATTTTATGAGAAGCCATGGAGACTTTAGATTAAAAAAAATGTAAGAACACCCAAATCTATGATTACACAGTGAAAGTGAAAATGACAACAGAACTATAGCCTAATTCTTGGGACTTTTCAGGCAGTTGAGATGAAACGCAGGTCTAGAAGTTAAGGGTTTTAAAGTCAAACATAACTCCAGTCAACCTAGGGTCCATCTGAATGATCTTGGGCTAGTTTCTTGTCCTCTCTGTGCTTTAATCTCTTCAAATCCAAGACAAACTAATAATGCTTATATTTCTTTAGTGAGTGGTCAATAAAAATCTTGGAACATTGTAAGTGTTGAAAATGTCCCGATTTTCTTTGACCGAATTAAAAGATCACTTGTCAATTCGATGCACAAACTGCCAAAGACCAGTAAGATTTCATAAATATCATTGACTGGCTGGCTGGCCATGGCTCAGAACTGGCAGGTCCCATTAAATATTTTGATGAAATCTTTATGCAAATTTTGACATAATATAATGTAGCAAAATTCTTCTTTCCATTCCATGACATTAACCAATATATCTTAGGGTGATTATAATACCAAATCTGCTAACTAATTAGAGACTAATTATTCAACTTGTGTATTTATTAATGTTTCCAGTTTCTTAACTGTAGGCTTTTGGAGTCCTGGGAAATATTTGTGCCTGTCAACAAGCTGAAAAATACCAGAACATTGGATTACAAAGCAGTGATATTAAAGATTGGATAATAATAATCCTTCATGTCTTAATAGCATGTCAGAGTATACATATAGCCTTTCTATCTACATTAGCTTATTTGATTTTCACAATATCTTTTGTGATAAGCATATTGGGACTCTTTTTAACCTGGCATTAGTGCCTGGCATGTTGTATGCCTCAATAAATGTTGACTGAATGAATCGAATGATTGAATATTGAGTGGTCAATAAATGTTAGATGGATGGATGGATGGATATAATTTACCAAGAGAAAAAGGCTATACACCTTGATCTGCTAGGACAATCTTATCTCCCCAATTTGATTACTATCATCTTAGTATGGATAGGTTGAATTTTATAGCCACTATATATGTCGCAATGTCTACCAGTGTGTTGGTCTCAGTAAACCCGTAATGCTAACGTTAGTGAGTTTCTATACCCATTTCCAGAAATAATAAATTTTTAGTTGGAAGATGCCTCTCACCCCTTTCTCAACACTTCTGGAAATACTGGATATGCACAGCATGAGCTTATATCCGAAATTATGTAAATAATTTTAACATAAAACAATATAATATAACAGCTGGTATATGAAGCTGGAAAACCTACTTTTCTCCTTTGTGCTACTAGTTTCCTGTGAGTACATCCTAGCTGTACTATTATGATTGAACATACAGAAAATCCTTTCTTTTGGTCGTTCTTGATGTCATGGGGCTCTTTGATACTCAGATCAGGATGGATTTTTGAGGAACTCTACTTCCCGCTTACCTGAAATCCATCACCTTCCTCACTACGTGTCAGCTCCCTCAGGTAAATGCAGACTGTGAAACTCACTTAGAGACAGGGACTTACTTCTCCTTTCTTCAGTTTTGACAGCAGTTTTTATTTTTCCTTTTCCCTGGAAGTTTCTTGCTCTACTCTTTTCTGTCAAGTAGATGGTCTAATCTCAGTGACTACCTTTATTTCTGAAGAATCCAAACTCTTTTCTTTCTAAAGCAATAGTGCTCACTCCTGGCTACACTTTATAAACTCCTAAAGAGCCCCTTAAAATGCCAATGCTTGAGACCTCCACCCCAGTATTCTAGTTTAGTTGATCCAGAATGCAGGCTGGGGATCCATGTTAAACCAAACAGACAGAACTTCTTCAGATGATTCTAATGGTTAGCCAAGGTTAAGAAAACTTACCACAGCATAGAGCATCCTGCAGTGCACAGTCCTGAGTGTTCTAAGGAGTGTAATAAAAACAAATAATTGAGTGAAAGAAAAGCCATGGGTATAACTTACTGTATCAGTCAGCAACGTATAAGCCATGTAACAATAACAAGTAAGCCTAAACATATCTCAGTGGCTCACCACAACAAAGGTTTATTTCTCACCCATGTTGAAACTAGTGAACTGTGGCTCTGATTCTTGTCTTCTTCATTCCAGGACAAAGACTGAAGGAGCATCCCCAACTTAGGACTTGATGGTCTGGGGGCAGAGAGAATGGAATATGGCAGAACCTTGAAATGGTTCTTAAAGCTTCTGTTCAGGGCTCGTCTATCTGTACTCCACATTTCATTGGCCAAAGTAAGACTAGGTCCTGCCTTGGGAATGAGAAAGTACAATATTCTCACAAGAAAACTACAGACACCAAAGCCATAATAGTGACTTGACGAAGTAGAAGGATTGGAAGAAATTTTGGTTTTTCAGGAGAAAGGGGATCTCTGCACTTTTGAAGGCAAAAGCAGAGGGGAAGTTTGAGGAATAAACTCCTCTGCACAGTTTCACAGAGATTAGTCACTCAAGTCAAATTTTCTGATAGATTTTGAGAGATAAATCAAGGAAATCGTGGTTGTGGTAAGAGATAAATAAGTGAAGCCAGGCAAAAGTTAAAATTTATTCTTTCCCTTCCTCAGCCTTTCAAAAGTTGGAAATCCTGAATGGTTGCAGGTACATTTTAATGTGTTCATCTCTCCATGGATGGTGCTTAAATGGAGCTCCAGAATTCTTGCAGTGGGTGACATATATTACAGAACCAAACAACGTGAACAAGAAAGGGTCTTCTGAAAGAGTGAAACTTCAGAAAGTTGGTCTTAGAAAATGAGAGGAGCAGATGTTTGCTGCTAATACATTGCAGCCCTCTGAAAGGAGGCGGCTCTCTTGTGTTCAGAATTCCATGGGATTCATACAGCAAAATGCAGTGGACAGGACCTGGGCTCTGGGCTTGTCACCCAGCTGACCACCCGCTCCTGTGTGGCCTTGGAAAAGCCACATAATATCTTCAAGGCTCAGTTTCCCCATCTGGAAAACAACACTTAACCTACTTTTTTGGATTGGTAAAATAACCACAATAAATGACAATAAATGTGTGAGTGTGAGACACAGCAGAGTTTCAGTGGCAGCAGTCTATTACCACTGGTGCTGCTGTTGACCTCACCATCCTGTGAGGTGGGCAGGGCAGATACTACATTAGAGGCATTTTACAGAAGAAGAAACTGAAGTTTTAAGAGGAAAAGTGACTTACCCACTCTTGCCTCTCTCTGCAAAGAGCATGAAATGACCTCTCTCCATTATCTGTCCATGAAGGAATTACCTTTTGTTTTAAATTTTCTTATTTTTGCAAGAAGGGCTTTAATAAGCGAAACAAAGCAAAAGACTGGATATACCTTATAATCTTAACATTTATGCATACATTATATATCATATCTCTCTACTTATATCTATCTACTGAATGCAAAAAATCATTTAAAACACTGCACAGTTCCTAAAACATTAAAAGCTCTAAATAAATCAGCTATCATACTTATTACTAATATTACTATTATACACAGAAAAAGATAGAAAAGAAATATGGATGGTCACAGGTTAGTAATGATTATTTCTCAATAGAAGGATTAGTGGTAACTATTTTTTCTGCTTTTCAGCATTTTCTAATATTTTCATGATGTGTATGTCTTTTATAATAAAGTATAAATATTCATTTGTTTTATAACATATATAAGTTACCCAATTACTCATGTAAAACGTGGAATGAGCACAGATAAGATGAGGGATATGTATTTCATCTCAGAGTGAGAAAGAGCTTTCTGTCGGAGAGGTCCAGAGAGAAAAGGAATTGCTAAGAAGGCAGTGAGCTACCCATCTTTGGTAATGAGCCAACAGCAGCTGCATGACTACTGGCAGGGGATTTCGAATAGGAAAGGTTGAGCCGGACAGCCCCAAGACTGTGTGATCCTACAAAGTATATTTAGACATCAGGGTATTTATACTTCAGAGAAGGATCAGCTTCATAATTTGCAGGGCCCACTGCAAAATAAAAATGTGGCTCTCTTGTCCAAAAACTATTAGGAATTTCAAGACAGGGACAACGTAGCATTAAACCAAGCACAGGACCCTTCTGAGAGCAGGGCCTTGTGTGACCGCACAGGGCTTGCCCATGAAGCTGGTCTTGCTTCGGAGTCCAGCGCGAAAGTCTTGTTTACTCAAGACGATTGGGGCATCCAGTTGTCTCCTAAAGATGGATAAAGAGGGGAAATTCAGCAATTGAGGAGTACTTAAAGAATCTAAAGCATATCCTAACCAACCCAAATTGTTTTTGATGATCTCCTTTACGTTACAAAGGAAATCAAAGGAGTTACTTTCCCGGGGGAGGCTTCAGGTGAAAAATGGTGAATAGACGGCAGACATTTATCACTTATTCTGCACAAAATCCAGCCTGAAGGAAAGCAAAGGAATGACAAGGAATACAAGACAAACTGATCAAGAGAGGAAACAACACATATTAGTCATTTCAGCTCCATTCCAGAGAAGTAGAAGTGGGTATAGACTCAGCAGATTAGAGAAAGTCACAGCCTAAGTGTCCATGGTTGAAAATACTACCAAGAACTGAGCCCGTTCGGCCTGCAGAATCCCTGAGTCTCAATATTTATAAGCACCAGGAATGGGTGAAGGGCTGGGTAGTTGGGTGCTGCTCTAAAGACAGCAATACTGGTGGAAAGATTGAATAGAGGGTGTTGGAACCCACAGGACCCCTCTCCCACGCAATAGAAGATCAGAGGTTTATAACTGAGCCAAAGAGGATCACTCTGGATTCCAGACCATCACACACAGCCAGGGCTGGGTAAGATGATTTAAGCAGGGAGTTAAATGAAAGTCTAAATACTGACCTGTGAGATTTTAATAGAAGATCCGGAAAGATAGCATAGAATATACCAGCTCCTTGAGACAAGGACAACCTGCCACTGAAAAGGAACTCTCAGAGAACAATAAAGAGCTCATAGGAATTAATACCATCATCGTCAAAATAAACAGTTCACCAGCAGAGTTTTAAGTTAAAATCAAATAAATTTATAGGACTGTAGAACAAAAAGACAAAGAATAGGAAATAGGAAAATAGTTTTTAAAATAGAGACTCTGTGAAAAAGTCCAGCATTGCATGAAAATGAGTTCTGGAAAGAAAGAAGAGAGAAAACAGTGCATAGGAAATTCTTTAAAATGCAAGAAATGCAGGAGGTTGCTGCTAAAATTTTTATTATTATTTTTGACCTCTATTATGTATGTGTGTTACTTTGATCAAAATTAAAATTGAGATGTTAAAATGTAAACAATTAAAACAAACGTCATTCTAATACTTAGGGTATGCTAACTTCTCCAAGAAACCACCCCCAAATTTGGGCTGCTTTAACACAGTGAAGGTTTATTTCTCATTCACGTCACAGTCCCGTGCGGTGTATTCTGCAACCTGCCATGATCTGGGAACCCAGGACTCTCCCATCTCTTGGCTTTTTGCTCTTTAAAATATGTTCTCCAACTTTGCTGCAGAATGGAAAGAGAGCAAAAGAGGATCACTCAGGAGGCTAGTGACCAGGCTAGAAGTGGTGGCCATCACTTCTACTCAAATTCCATTGAGCAGAACCCATTGCATGATCCTAAGCCACTTCAATGAGGCTGAGATCTGCAACCTTTCTCCATGCTGGTTGGTCAGCACTTAGCACTATCTTTGCATGGGCATTTGAAAAAATAGTCTATCTTGTGTTGAGTAATGCTCTAAGACAGTGGTTCTCAATCAGGAGGCAATTTTGCCCTCCAGGGGACATTTGGCCCTGTCAATGGCTGGAGCCATTTTTGATTGTCAAGAATTGGAGAGGTGCTCCTAGCGTCTAATAGTAGAGACCAGGGCTGCTGCTAAACATTACACAATGCACAAAACAGCCCTGCTCCCCTCCAACAAAGAATTATTTGGTCCAAACTGTGAAAAGTGTGAGGTAAGAAATCCTGCTCTAAATCCACTATTCTCTGGGATTTCTGATATGTAAAGAGTATCATAGAATACAAAGAGGTCTTGTCTAAGAGTCAGAAGTTCCTGCTTCTCATTTCAGCTCCTCTGTGTCATCTGACACTTTGCTCCTTGAGGATATAGGGATAGTAAAACTTATCCAGTTGTCCTCATGCTTCTTGGAACAGTCAGCTGTAGATATCTGGAGTCTATAAAAAAGACAAGAATGCATTAAGCGATAATTTTAAGGGTCATACCTAAGAAGAAAAATTTGTCTTTGATGTAAAGGTTATCAAAAATGATTATTCAGGGGCCGGTCCCGTGGCTGAGGGGTTAAATTCCCGTGCTCCGCTGCGGCGGCCCAGGGTTTCGCCGGTGCGGATCCTGGGTGTGGACATGGCACCACTTGTCAGGCCACGCTGAGGCGGCATCCCACATGTGACAACTAGAAGGACCTGCAACTAAGATGTACAACTATGTGCCAGGGGTATTTGGGGAAATAAAGTAGAAAAAAAAAAAAGATTGGCAACAGTTGTTAGCTCAGGTGCCAATCTTTAAAAAAAAAACTGATTATTCAATGGTGATATTAAATAACAGATTCACTGAAAACAAGCATTCATCAGTAAGTACACAGGAAATCAGAACCAGCTAATATATATGATTACTACAACCACATTTCCCAGATTTTCTGGGGCAGTCTCACGATACGTGGCAATCCTTTGTGTCATTCACATGTTCTCAAAATCACATTAATTCAGTTTACAGGCTAAATCTGCAAATGGCCCTTTGTACCAGACACAGCCCGGGAGTCCTTTGTCAAATCTGAGTCTCTATTTTTAGTTCAAGGCAGGATCAGTCACAGATACAAGAGAAATACGCCTGCCTTGTTTTTTATTCTACCCCTGTTTTCAAACAGAGTTAACTAGTTCAGAGTTCGTGTTTAATAATTGTTTGTTGGTTGCATAACTGAATGAAGATAAAAGAAACACACAAGCTACAATGTAATTTAGCTGTGAGACCTCTTAGAATCATACACCTTTTTCTTTGTAGTCTCAATGACTAGCACACAGATGACAGACAAAAATGCTGAATTAACCATAATTACGAAAATTAATTTCTTGAGTAAAATTTGTGCTCGACATAATTTATGGTAAATATAGGGTGGTATTTATAAGATAATTTTATGAGAAGTTACAGACTTCTCCAGGCTAAAAAACACGTTAGACGATGTTTAAACACTTAAAGCACTAAAGATGAAAATGCACAAGCAAATATAAAATTTATATCGTTACGTCATTGGTCAAATAGGGGTACTGTGGCTTTCACACGGAGATCTGATCAAAGCTGTCTGTGGTCACCCAAAGTTACATGGAAGAGGTGGGATCTGAGCTAGGGTTTATAAGATCTGAAGGGGCCGTGGATAAGTGGGGGAGTTAGCAAAGTGAAGCCTGGAGTCAGCTGTATGGTGTGAGCAAGCATATTAAAATATCACTATATTATTGTAAGCCTACAATTCTCAAACACGTCTAGGAAATTGCATTCTGTTTTGTTTTTTTTAAAAGATTTCATTTTTTTCCTTTTTCTCCCCAAAGCTTCCCGGTGCATAGTTGTATATTCTTCGTTGTGGGTCCTTCTAGTTGTGGCATGTGGGACATTGCCTCAGCGTAGCTTGATGAGCAGTGCCATGTCCGCGCCCAAGATTCGAACCAACGAAACACTGGGCCGCCTGCAGCGGAGCACGCGAACTTAACCACTCGGCCACGGGGCCAGCCCCTGCATTCTGTTTTGTAATAAAACATTTCAAACATAGAAAAACAGCTTAAAGAAAAATAACAAACACTTATATTCTTATAGCCCAGATATAGTACATTTTAACATTTTCCTATATGTACTTCAGAATTACAATGTTGTAAAGAACTAAACATTATAAATACGGTTGAAACCCATGGGTCTCTCCACTCCCGTCTGATGGTCCCTCCTTTCTCCAAGTTAGTCTCTTATAAGGACAGTGTCTACCTTCAAGTCTATATTTGTGTACTTTTGCAACACTTGTAAGTATTCATAGAAAAAATGTATAGAAGTTTTTCGAGTTAGAAAACTCATTAATGGCATCATACTTATGGTATACTTCTGCAACTTTTGTTCTTTGCTCAACATTATGCTTCCCAGATTTTCCATATTGAGATATATATACATCATTTTAATTCATCCATTTTTAGAGCTCTCTGGTATTCATACCATAAATAGGCTGCAAATGCTTTACTCATTCTCCTGATAATGAACATTAAGGTTGTTTCCAAGTTTTGTTAGTTTGTTTGCTTTTGCTTTAATAAAAATTGTTGCCAGGAACGTTCTCATATGTATGTGACAGTTACAAGTGATAAATTCTTGAAAGTATAATTGATGAGTTATAAAATATGCATATCCTCAAACTTACTAGATACTGAGAAATTGCAATCCAAAATGGTGATGCTAATGAACATTGCCACCAGCAAGTACAAGAATTTATGTTTGCTGCACGTTTTTGCCAACACTAACACTATCAGACATTTTAATTTTGCCTATGGAATGGGTTCAAAAATGTCACTTTTTCCTACTGGAACTAAATATTTTTCTGTCTGTATGTGTTGGCCACTCCAGTTTCCTCTTCTGCGAATCAATAGACAATATTCTCCACTGATTTTTGTTTGCGTTGCTTTTCTTTTTCTTGTAGTTCCTTATATTAGACACAAATCTTCTATTATTTGCATGGTAAATAACTTGACAGAATTGGTTCCCTGTCTTTTTACTTTTTAAAAGTATCTTTTATTTACATAAAATTTGTTTTAACTTTCTATAATTTTATGGTGATTTTTACCCAGGCAAAACAAATCTAGTACACAGAAATAGTTGCTGGGAGAAAAGGGAGGATGGAGAGGGAGCTAACAATTTTTTTTTTTTTTTTTTTTTGAGGAAGATTAGCCCTGAGCTAACATCTGCCACCAATCCTCCTCTTTTTGCTCAGGAAGACTGGCTCTGAGCTAACATCCATGCCCATCTTCCTCTACTTTATATGTGGGACGCCTATCACAGCATGGCTTGACAAGTGGTGCATAGGTCTGCACCCGGGATCCCAAGTGGCGAACCCTGGCCCGCCAAAGTGGAACGTGTAAACATAACCACTGCGCCACTGGGCTGGCTCCCCGGGAACTAATAATTTTTAAGCATCTGCTTTATGGTACATATTTACAAGCTATCTGTCAGGGCCCCTAGAAGAGAGCCTAAGATGAGTATTCTTAAGGTAATCATTTATTGGGAGCATGCTCTCAGAATAGGCAAGGGGAAAAGTCAGGCAAAGATGTGAGTTCTCTGATCCCCCGGGTGCTGAGAAGCATGAATGACATCATAGAGTTGTCCCACCCTAAAGCAAGAATTCTGCCTGGCATTTTGAACACCCAAATCAATTAACTGCAGGCTACTGCAAACCTTCTCCAAATCAGGAAGAGAGAATAACATCCCAGAAATTTCCAGACAAGGTGGCTCCCATCAGCAGAGTGCAAAGGGATGTAGTTATGAACTGTTAGCAGCCAAAAATCACAAGAGCGGAAGAATGGGAGTCTGCCCACTCCTTAAAGTGAAGCTTGGCAGGGCACAAAGAGCATCTACTAAATGGGAGTTAAGTCAGTAAATCTTACTACAACCTTACGGCATAGTAATATCTGCATTTTAGATCAAAGCGAATGCAGGCTGAGATGTACTGAAAGACTTACTGAAGGACCACAGCTAATAATCAGAAAAACCAAAAATCCAAACCTACTTTTTGCTGACTCCAGAACTTGTGCCCTAAATAATTTGCCATGGCAGCTCCTCTATGAAAGTTCTGCTCAGCATCTTCACTGGTTCATAATGCACTAAGCCAAGAAAGCTTTCCTTCCGCCTCATGGTGGCTGTGGTTGCCTTCATTTATCACCAGGGAAAGACTCACGGAGTGAACAACCTGCCTGACTCAGGTGGGTGGGCAATGCTTCACCAGCCTCACCTTCTTTGAGCATCCCATTTGCAACAAATGCAGTTCCCTTCCCTGGAAAATGGCAAAGGATCTCCCATCCCTGCAAACAGGTTGGGTACCTGGAGGAACCCAGGCTCACCTTAAGGAAATATGTTGTGAAGAAATAAATCACATCTTGATATTTAAAAAACCCTCTGATTTCATATGTGACTCTTTTTCTAGTGTCAGAAAAACACGGCTGGGGAGAAATCACACCTGCACTCCTTATAAATTAAAGGTCAGTAGAGCTGAGGTTTTAACCCTGCCACTTTGCCGCAAATGGAAATTGTCATGGAACTTCGAAGACATATTGTTACAGGGAATATTGCACGGTGCGCTGAGAAACTGTGCATCTTTGTGCTTAATATTATGAAGATTCAAAGATGCCTCACCACCATTCCGCTACGAATTCCACTCCCTGCTCCACGCCAGGCTCACATGTGTTATCTCATTTAACAGAGTAAATGATCTAGGAGCTTTCAGTGGTGTCACTTGCTTTTCCCCATGACAATTTCCTCATGAGCCAGCCTGCCATTTGTAAAAGCAATAGACGAAAGATTTGCCAGATGGCTTGGGGATCTGAGAGAGAAGGGAATGTTTTTACACAATATGTTGTGTTGGGTTACAGATGACACAGGCACTAAGGCAAGGTGACCGAGACAGGAATATTTGCAGCATTGTGATGAATTCCATTTGTTCACTGCAAATAATGTCACCCAAACCACCATGAGGCCTGCAAGAATCTGAATTACCCTTCTTTTTCTAAATGACACTTTGCTCCCTGCATAGTGTAGGAGGATGCCATTGAGGCTGTGTGGTATTTAAAAAGGGGGATGTCCCATTGTAAACCCACAGGCTGCCATGATCAGTATTCAGAGCTCCAATTAAACACTGTAAAGTTAAGTGGTAGTAAAATTAAAAATGGAGTTGCAGAATGGGAAGGAATCTCAAACCAGGTGCAATTGCACTCAGTTTTATATCAGTCTCTTAAATTTTAATGCTTTTTATGGGCCCCTGAATAAATGAATTATACAAGATTCATAACTTTCGAGATGAATTTCAGCTTTCTCCAAAATTTCCTAGATTCGCAGAGATGGGGCAGTGGACAACAGAACAAAAGAGTGGACTTGAAAAGCATATCTTTACATATTGCACTAAAGAAACCTAGAGGTAAAAATTGTTGCATGTACAGCAGATCCATAAAAACCCAGGCTCATAAGAAAGATGTTGAATGAAATTTGACACATCAGTTTTTTTGACAATTCACTTTTTATTTCGGACATCCCCAAGAACACCTCTGCTTATAGGAATCCCCATAACTGAGACCCCTTGCTACCCACTGAGGACCACATACATTAACTAACTCTTTATAAGCGACTTGGTCCAGTTGATCAAGGCCCCTTCAGATTCTCAATCAATTTATACCTGATGCCCCAGGGGAAATAAACTCTTTACTTCTGCATTTGATTATTTCTTCATTCCTTCGTTCTACTCTGGGCTAAGAGTGTGGACTCCGCCACATACTCTCATGAAGTTACTGAATCTCTCTATGCTTCAATTCCTTCATCTGTAAAAAGTAGTAATAATCTTATGATTTCTTCATTCATAAGATTATTGTGACACTTAAATATGATAATGTAGGTAAATCCATGAGTACAATGTCTACTATATAGTGACCACACAAGGTAAGCCATCATTATTCTTCATTCATCCAAAAAATATTTTTTGAGCATCTACCATGGTCAGGCACTGCCCTAGGTTTAGTCATATGAACGACTAGGAGAAGTCCCTATCTCTGACCTCAGAGGGCTCACCTTCACCCCAGCTCTCTTTCCTGTTCCTGCCTCTCAGAGATTCTAGATAATGAAAAAGCAAGGAGCTAATATTTTATGGGAGTTTTACATCAAGTAAACTAATAGAGTAGATTATACATGTGTGTTACTATTATTAATACTAGTAATAATTATAATACCTTCCCTTTAATGTGCACTTACAGAAAAGTTGGTGACATGTTTTACTTTTTGTTTTAATTATATCAATGCTTATTTCCTGATAGTTATGTTTTTAATCTTCATATTTTTACCTTTTCTCTCCTCAAATTAGGTATCCTAGGCTCCAGCATCATGAAATGGCTATGTATATATCTATCTATTAATTCTATAGTTACTTCTATACTTCCGGCAAAGAGTTGTTTTAAGCAGCTTACAATAAAAGCAGTCAGATTGAAAACTTTCAAACAAGGAAAAAATATCCCAAAACATTTTATGTACATGTATATTATATATATATATATATATATATATATGTTTTATGCATATATATATATAACAAAGTATAAAAGCAGAGAATAATTTGTATCCAGAGAGTTATTAAGGAAGATACAATAGGTGTGTGCAATACTTAGTTCTGATATTCCTGGAAGCCAGGAAAAACAGAGAAAAAAATGATGACTCCTATGACTCACTGTCCGGATGAATATCCATATGATTCATTGGGGGAAACAATCTCTTTTTTGTTGTTGTTGATTTGATGGCCCTGAAGTCTATCTGAGATGAATTTATCAGTGAGGAGTGGCGTTCACAGAAGAGGTTTGGAGTGACACAGCAAATGGTAGCCTCCACAGCAACCCCACTGTGCCCCATGAAGGGCATTCCCCAAGTGTCCACCTTATTTTTCCCCTAGTGCTCTGTCAAATCAATCCACTAGGAGTATGAGGGACATGAAGCAGGTGACCTGGATTTTAAAAAAAGTAAAATTGCTTGTAAAATCTGGAGGAAAAAAGCACGAATTGATCCCTCAAAGTTTCCTTCTCCAATGTCAACATCTTAGCTGTGTTTATAAACAGGAGCAGGTGGTGGTCAAATGGAGATATCGCAGAGAGAACGTAAAGTGCTTCTCTTCCCTGTGGTCATCGTAACCACGACCTCATCTCCATAAGCCAAGTGTGCAGAGGGCAAGGCGATGGTATGAATGAATGACGTTTATTTCCAGCACTGTACTAGGAATGCTGCACACATCATCTCTCATTCGATCATCACTACATGGTTTTTATTACCTTTGTTGTTGATATAATTATTACTGTCAATCCACTGCAAGTAAGGAATAAGGAGCACAGGAAATTTAAGTAAACTTCCCAATGCCATATTACTAATATATGGCGGAGCTATGGTTGGAATCCTGCATTCAGATTCCAAAATTGATACTTTTTTCTACCCTTAAACTTTTCCCAAGATTTTATGGTGAATATTAAAAAAGATCCAGGTTTGTAATCATAGCCTTAGTGAGACATCATTGGTAGAGAGATGAGTATGGGCTTGGAGGACTTGACGTCAAGCTGTGAGATCTTGAGTTTGTTAATTATCCTCTCTGAACATCATTTTCTTCATCCATCAGGTAGAAAAAATAATAACTACTTTTCAATGATGTTATGAAGGTCAGAAATAATGTATAAAGTGCCCGGAATGTAGTAGAAACCCAACAAATGGGAGCAACTGTGGATATGATTTACGATCCCTCCTGGTCCACATTATATTACAGAAGGTGGCATGACTGTTCTCAGAAAGTAGAGATGCATCTGCATAAGGACTCGAAGACATGTGAAAAGGCATGTAAAACATCCTGAACGAAGAGAAAAGGAAGAGTGGGAAGAGAAAGAAGAGGACATTTATCAAACAACAAATGTGAGCTAAAAGATTTACTTATATACCCCATTGAACCATTCCAATAACTTGATATAGAAGATACTAGGCTTTTTTTGCCAGAAAAGTAAATTAAAGCTTAGAGAAGTTAATCAGTTTGTTCAAATCCACCATATGGTAAATGGCAGAACTGAGACTTAAGTTCCGGTCCCTTGATCCCAACCCCATTGCCCTGAACCATCCTATGTGGCATCTCAAGTAATCAGGAAATAAGTTCACAGATGTGTCAATGCATTTTTCCATATTTTTTAAAAATATCACTAGAGATACTGGAGACCTAGCTTCTCCCCTTGTCTCTGCCACTCACTAGGTGTGCAACCATGGCCTGTCTCTTGGTCTCAGTTCCGCCATTTCTAAAACGCAGCAGTGAATCTACACAATTTCTAAAGCCCTTTTCAGCTCTAACATTTTATGGTGATTCTCTCCCCGAAAGAACTCTGCTGGAAAAAGAGCGGAGAAGACATAGCACATATGTACAAAAGTTACTCCGTTTATATTAGATTCCACATTCCTGCAGGGATGTGTAATGTCTGTTGCCCTTCAGTCGACTCCATACTCCAATGTTTGTTTACAATCATCGGACTATGAACAGCTATTTTTAAACCTGGCTTTTCATGTAGGAAGGTTAAAACTCAAACCGAATTTGATTTGTTGGAGAATTCAAATCCTCAAGATTATAGCAGGGAAAAAGAGGAAAGTAAGTCACTTTAATTACACTTTGACTCTCCTCTCCCCACTCCTACCCCCATAATTCCACGAATAAAGATGCCATTGGTTAAGCTGACTGTATCCAGGGCGAAAAGCCTTTACATTGGCGACTGATGACCAAAGGTCTTGGGTTGTTTACTTTATATTTTTGTTCAAAACAACAGGAAGTAATGTTTTAAGAGGCAGCTGGCTTGGGAGCCAGCAAATCCAAGGATTTGCACAGCTGGCTAAAGCAAAACAGATAGCAGTCTTATTCAACTGAGTTTTTATCTGTCATGCTCTCCTTTCAAGATACAGGCTTTGAAGTCAAACAGATGCCAGTCTACCACTTACTAGCAGAGCCATCTGGCAGAGAGACTGGCACATAGTAGGAATGTAACAAATAGTCCTTCCTCCTCCCTTCTGTTACAAACATGGGTTTTTTTCTGCTTTGTTTTTAATTTGGGGCCCATCTGTAGACCCCAGTGCAGAACATAAGGTCCCTAAGAGCTGGGATTGCTTGCTGGTCTGTCTTGGTTGTGTCTCTATCACTAAAGCCTGAAGAGCATCTCACTGACAGTAGTTTTAGTAACTAATGGGTGACTTACTGACGGTTTGCATTCCTGGAGCTCTTTATAGAAGGATTAGAGAAGGATGTTACAGAGCTGTTGCATAAGACGGGGAATGACTGCTAAGGAGCATAGAGATTTTGCGGCCGGGGAGGGGGGGGGGGGGGTGAAAACATTCTAAAATTGATTATGGTGATGTTTGCACAATTCTGTGAATATACTAAAAATCATTCAGTGGTACATCTTACATATGTGAATTATATGGTATGTGAATCATATTTCTATGAAGCTTTTTTTTTTTTTTGGTGAGGAAGATTAGCCCTGAGCTAACATCTGTGTCAATCTTATTCTATTTTGTATTTTGTATGTGGGATGCCTTCAGTGATGAGTGGAGTAGGTCTATGCCTGGGATCTAAATCTGCAAACCTGCACCACCAAAACGGAGTGTGCAGAACATAGCCACTGAGCCACAAGGCCAGCCCTGAAAGCAATTTTTTTGGGAGAATTTTTAACCCCTCCAAATTGCATGTGCTCATGAACACCCATATTTAGACTGGAAACTGACACCAGTGATCTGAAAAAATTGTGGAGCAGCTGGTGACCAAACAAACCAGGAGACAAAGGCTAGAATGAGGAAAAGGACTACAGTGTCCCATTCAGGAAAGAGATGCCCCCACAGCTCTCTCCTAATGAAAACATGCTCCTTCCCTCCCTGCACTTTGACTCCTCTCTAGCCAAGTGATAAAGATAACGAACATGGGTGGGACAGCCAAGAGTCAGAAATCCAAGCCTTTTCCTTATATATAGACTCATTCCCAACAGTGCTGTGACAAGCTGTCAGATGAAACACTCTTGGGCTCCAACAAGGCTTCCAAACTCATGTGTTTTCAGGATTGCCAGGAATTCCTGAGTCCTGATTATCTGATCAACTCTTCCATATCAGAAACCACATACTTTGCATAAGGCACACACTCTACAGGCATATTTTTAAATGATTTATTCATATGCTCAACACATCGTTACTGTTTTGTATTCGCCAGGCATTGGGTAAGTGCTGGAGACTGAAAGAGAAAACTTAGGACTGAGAGTTAACACGTATTGAGCACGCCATGTGCTTCATAAGTATTGACCTAGTTAATCACCCTGACAACCAGTTAAGGCAAAGACGAATATCGGCATCAACCCCATTGAACAGATGAGAAAAGTGAGGCACAGAAAGGTTGAGTAACTTGCTTAAGGTCACACTATGAGGAAGTGAGGGATCTGACATTATGCCAAAGCAGGTCACCTCCAAAGCCTGAGCTGCAAACCTCTACTCTTAATGCCTCCCACACTGGGATGGGACAGGCCCAATCAGGGAGCGAAGACCTAGATGCAACACGACATGATGAGAGCCCTGTCTCAGGGATGAACAAGGTGCAGTCAGGGCGAACGTAGTACTCACATATTAGCTAAATCTCACCATTTCAGAGCTGAAAGAAATAGTAGAGGTCATTTTCTCCAACTCTCTAGTTTTTCAGATGAGGAAAATGAGGCCTGGAGAGAGGCAACAACTTGCTGAATGTCTCACAGCTTAGTAGTCATTGACCTTGATCCCACATCTGTTAAGCTCCAATGCAACACCCTTTCATTCATGTTTCACAACTATCTGTGCCAGGCACTGTGCCCTTTTCACTGCACCCTATTACACATACCAATCATAAAGCTGAGAAATTATCTTAAGCAACATAAAAAACAGACATAATTTCATACTTAGCTGTGCAAGGATCATATTGTCCAATGACAACTTTGCAAATTCATCAAGTCACTCTTACGAGGCATGGGAATGGGGAAAAGAGTGACAACGAGGGAGAAGGGAGCAAACGATCGCTTAGTTGCACTATGTGCTGGGCGGATATATCCCCACTGTTTCAAGCAGTCTTCCAAATAATTCTATTGGATGTTTGTACTTTGCCATTTGTTTCAATGATGAAATAGGCTCAACAAAACCTAAATAATTTTCCACAAAGTTACAAGTCTAATAAGTAGAAAAAGACTTGCCTTTGAGCCCTGCTTTTACTGCCTTTAAAGCCCAAATTCTTTTCACTCCCATATTGGTTTCCAAGCTCAATAACTGAGGAAGCCAGATGTCTCTGAATAGCCTGAATCCTTGCATCTGAAACATTAATCATCAAACAAAGTATAGTTATGGTCACAGTTCCGTAAAGGCAGTTGGGTGGAGAAAATGACCTTTCTTCTTCCCAGGGCTACCAGTCCACAAGTATAAAATGTCATCTTCAAACTCTCTATTTTATTTCTCTCTCTTTTTTTCCCTTAAGTGCGCAACTTTAAAATGTCTTCTTTAGCACACCCAGCTGCCCTGGAGACTTGAAGCAGATAACCCGGCCAAGAGATCTTATCAACTCATTTTTAATGATGGTTTCTTTTCTCATGCCGAGTCTAGGAGCTGAGTTGAAAATGGGCATTTCCAAATGTTAAAGAAAGCCACAGACATCCTAAGGCACTTAGATTTCTTAATCAGCCCTTCCATTGTCCATGCCAAAGGTCACCCTGAGAAGGCATCCAATGACAGACATTATTTTGCAGTGGCTCAAGGCGTTTTTCAGACACCTATGTTTCTTACCTCCTTTCCAAAGAGTTTTCTTAAGTCAATGGTCACTATATTTCGCCTTACATCATATACAAAGGTGGAAAACTTATATTCTTTTCATAATTTTGGAACAATAATGTTGCAATTGAAACTTGCAACAGATGATTACTTTGGTTTGCTTCTGCTATCATTTAGCTCAATGTTTCCCTAGGTTGTCTGCACTTTGGAATCACTGGAGAGCTTCAGAAAGTGTCACTGCCTGGGTCTCATCCCCATCAACTGTGATTGAAATAGTTTGGGGGTGGGCAGGGCTTCAGAATTTTTTAAAGATCCCTAGGTGATTCTAATGTGTAGACAAGCTCAGGAACTCCATTAAGTGCGGGTCTCATCATTAATTAATTAACCCACTCTAGGGGGAAAGTAATCTAGCCTTGTCTTCCCAAGATAGACTTGAGTCTTTCATAGTTCCCCAAAGCTTGAGGCAGGAAAAGAGGGAGAGCCAATAAACCATTACTGAACTGGCCACCATTTGGTGTCAAGCACAACTGATGGATCGATCTTTTGGGACTGTGCTGAGAAAGACTGTGTGAACAATTGCATCCTAGTACAGTGAGTGGTTGGAGAAAGAATTTATCCTCCAGCTTTGTGATCCACAAAGACTCAGGTTCAAAAAGGAACCCAGTTGGTGGTGGGGGGTGGGGGCAGCCCTGTGGAGTGGTAGTTGAGTTTGTTGTACTCCATTTCAGTGTCCCGGGTTCACAGGTTTGGGTCTCGGACACAGGCTTACACCACGCATTGGTCATGCTGTGGCAGCAACCCACACACAAAAAGGTAGAGGCAGATTGGCACAAATGTTAGCTCAAGGCGAATCTTCCTCAAGCTAAAAAAGAGGACGATTGGCAATAGATGTTAGCTCAGAGCTAATCATCCTCAGCAACAACAACAAAAAAGGTACCCAGGGAGCCAGCCCCATGGCCTAGTGGTTAAGTTCAACATGCTCCACTTTGGCAGCCCATGTTCACTTCCTGGGTGCAGAGATACACAACTTGTCGGCAGCCCACATACAAAACAGAAGAAGACTGGCACAGGTGTTAACTCAGAGTGAATCTTCCTCGAGTGAAAAGAGGAAAATTGGCAGGAACAGATGTTAGCTCAAGGCAAATCTTCCTCAGTAAAAGAAAAAAGGAATCCAGGGGCAGGAGGCAAGAAGAGTTCAGATAGGCCATGAGGTGAGGCACTGTTGGGTTGTGCCATATGAAGTTGGTAGGAGCCCACACAGAGCTAGCTGCCACAACTGTTGCTTGGTTAAAATTAGTGACCAAATATCCTAAAACAGGCAAAGCTGAGAGAATCTCAAGTGGTTTATTTAGAGGGATCTAGTCTTGGCGAGAAAGTTGGCTAATCTAAGACAGTGAATATCAAGAGCCATTGATTGATGTGCAATTGTAGTTATGTGGGGTGACTATTAAAATTACAGCACTCGGGCTGCTTGTCTTTTTGGCTCCCTGTCTCAGACCTAGGACAGGGCTGGCTACTCGTGGTTGATTAGCTATTCTCTCTTTTCTTTTCCATTCATTCCATCTGGCCAGGTAGGTATTTGGACTCAGGGATCTTCTTGGGGCCTGGCCTTTTCCCTTTCTCTGTATACACAAAGGAATGTCCTAGTCTTCGTGTTTGAATTTAGTGTCTGAGTGGTGGTATGCAGGTGAGAGTAGGACCTGGAGATTCCACATTGACCTCAATTCTAAGTCATCTACTTCATTCCGGCTTTAGCCAGAGAATACTATACTTAGGGCAATCAAGTCCTTATTCAGCTTTATTCACTAACATTTCAACATCTATTTGTTCCTTATGTAGAATCCCATAGGTGAAATGGGGATTGGTTGGCATGATTTAGGAATAGTTGGGTCATTGAAGATAATAGGACTGAAATCTCACCCTTAAAGTGTCTGCAAATGAATGATAGCATCTCCTACATTTCTAGGGACTGTGCTAAATGCCACGGATTTAATAAGAACCAGGCAGAGTTCTCGCCCTTAATGAAATTAGAAAGTAATGGAGAAGATGGGTATGTAAATACATAATAAAAATATGAAGTAAGTTTGTGCTGTTTGAAGGGAGTATGAGGTTTTGTGGAAGCACAGAAAGGATTTCAGTTTTCCTGAGAGAGTCAGAGATAGTATCAAAGATTCGACATTTGAACTGAGTCATGAAAGATGAGTTCTAATAATAGCTATATTTGTAGAACATTCTTGAAAACATAAAGTACTTCCGGATCCATCCTCTTACAATGTAAGCCTCATAAAAGCAAGGGCTTGTCTATCTTATTCACCACAATATTCCCAGTGTATCCCTGGAACACTGAATCCATTATCAATTTTGATTCTCATGTCCTCCCAGGCTATGAGGAGAAGGTAGAGGAATATATTCCAGAGAGAGAAAATATACGCCCAGAGACAACAAATTCATAGTCCATAACCTCATGGAGTTTTGACCTGTAGATATTCCAAGCAAAGAACCTCAGTAAACTCTGACAATGGCTATGTTGGATACACTAAGAGGAAGAGGCAACGGTCTTATGTAGAATTCACCAGCAAATTCACCATAGCTCAGGGTCTGGTCCACATCTTTGCAGGTTTATCTCTTAGAAAAAAGACTCCATCACTCAGAGCTGCACATTAGCCTAGCTTGTGAGACTGCTAGAATGACAATTGATTAATTTGTAATGAGAAATTGTCTTACAGAAACTATAATATTCACATTTTCATGACCAATCTGTCCTACCTTTGCCAATCGAGTAAATTACAGCTGTGAATAATTGTCATGGTGACCAGAACACTCAAGTCCCCATCATAAGACTATTTTCTCCCTGAATATGAACAGAAATCATAATCAGCAGACAGCTTAGTAAGCGTGGAATCAGATGTACAAGAATTAAGGTATTGAATGCTCGAGAGAACTTGGATAAGATAGCCTGATACATACTCCTCTCCGCTGGAAGAGTTGTGCCAGTGGAACCAGAATACACAACAAAAATGATCTGTCACATTACCAATGGCTCCATATAAGGAACCAAAATAATCAAAGACCATTAACTAAACTGCTCTCTCCTGGGCAGTATTTCCTCTTTTATCTTAATTACCATTCAAACAAGTTGCAATCATGTCTTGCAAGACTGGAGGTCATTATATTCCCTCAAGATGAGCATGACAACATTCTTTGAGATGCTATTGTGGGCTAAATACCTGGAATATCTCATTTAATCATCACAATTATGTGAGATTTGTTTTTACAGAGGAGTACACCAGGTCTCAGAGAAGTTAAATAACTTGCTCCAGTGAATACAGCCTTAGGGGGCAAACTGAGGATTCTATCTGAGTCATTTGAAGTCCCTTCGAGACTTTCATTAGAAGTCCACTTCCAACACCATCCACTTGGGGAGATAAAACATGCCCGTTCAACCAGATCAGTAAAAAGACCTTAGGAAGCTGTGAGTGAATGGATCAGACAGTACATGCTGCAGGAGTTCTGAGAAGAAGAACATCATTGTGGACTGACGCAGTCAAAAGATTGAGGGGGTGGTGATATTGAGTTGGGAAACATTCCCTGTCCTCAGGTGTTAGAACATGAAAGGTAAATAAACACAGTCTGAGCCACACTTCCCTCTTCTCGCAACCATAGCAGACCTTTTTGCATTAGGCCCAGATACAGCCTCAGTATCTTTCAAAACAGAGCAATCCAGAATATAACACCACCACTGACAGTCAGTTACGCTTGGTGTACAAGATAAAATCTCTATTCACCATCCCAGGGTTGAAGGCTGAATCTACAAGGCACTAAGGGGGCTTGATGATTTAGTCTCTCTGGTGGTAAAAAAAAATGACAAACTAAATGAAATCAGGTAAACCTGTTGTTTGGTGAAATTTGTGAGAACCCAATTTAAGCATTAAGCTTTATATATATAAATATATGAACACGTGTATGTTTGTGTATACATAAACTATCAGACATAGTCAAGTAATCACAAAATCCTTATGTGATGATCTTTGAATGGCAAGAAGGAGATCTTTTCAGACTCACCAGTCCCATAGCTGATGTTGCTTTCCTGAATAAAGCTGCCATTATTCCCTAAAGAGGACCAACAACTTTGGATAGTACTGTTAGTGACCGAGAGCTGCGAAAATCTGATTAGGGTTCTTAAAAAACAAGAAAAAAAAAAAGGAATCATGCTTGATTCAGCCTCCAGAAGAACAAATAGTTCTTGAGCAAAATGTAAAGGAGACATTCTTGCTAAATCATGTCTCTACCATACCATCAATCCCGAAAGAAGAAAGGAAGTCCAGCAGAGGAACTAAGCCAGCTCATTTGACTCATTGGCTACCTCAACTCTGAACCCAGGGAAAGAGAAGAAAGGTCTCAGCCTCATGCAGTCCTTCTGTTTTGGGGTGAGAAACCCAATGGAGTCATGACTCTTTGTTCATTCATTCAACATCCAACAAAAATGCATGGCTTCACCTATGCGTATATTCATTTACACATTTAGCAATTTAGTCATTCATTAGCAAGCATTTGCCAAAATCCTACCCTTTTCCAGGCATTCTGCTAGCAACTGGGGATGTGGAGAGAGAAGAAAATTCTTCTGTGTAGAGGAACGCAATTCCTACCCCCAAAGAGCTCACTATACAGTTGAGCAGATGATGACTGAAAAAAAAATGAATGACAAATGATTGTAATACAGTGTGGAACAAATGATTGTAATACAGTGTGGAAAGTCCGATGATAAAATTATGCAAAACGCATAGCAGAGGCCACAAATAAGAGTCTCCAGCTCTGTGGCTTGCCAAAGTCACCTTCTATGTACCGAGTATTTTTAAAGGCATTCAGGCTTCCCCAAACCACGTAACAATTTGTTTCCAGGTTCTGGGATCTTGGTAGAAATCTCATATTCTCTAGTGTTACATGGATTCCGTCTTCTGCATCCCATCTCTCCCCGCAGTTAAGGCTATTGGATCCTTGGTCCATACTCCACTGCTGGTAGCTCTGCTCTGCCCCAATATCACTGGACAGGATTGACTTAAGAAAGGGGGAAATTAAAAGCTCAAATCAAAGGAAGAGGCAAGATTGGTATTATTTATATGTATTCTGACTACGTACCTGGAAAACCCAAAAGAATCAACTGAATTAGTGTTAGAACCAGTAGGAGAATATAGTAAGCTCACTGAAGAGCTTCCTATGTACACACAGCAACCAGTTAGAAAACATAACGTCAGAGAACCTCATTTATAAGATAGTAATAATAAACTAACAAGAAATGTCAAGATTTATATTAAAAAACTTTTGATGGGACCAAAGATTTAAAGTGGTCCTTCACAGACACTCTTTCTTAAGAGAAAGAGACTTCTAAAAATCAGGAGGACATTGTCCCACAGAACCCAAGATTGAAAGGGCTTGTCTCAAAGAGATATGTGGGTGTGGTCTTTGTCTCAAAAAAAATAAAATAACATTTATAAAGGAGTTGGCAACCGAACAGAACAGAGATAGTTCAAAATGAAAAGAGGCCTCTGGAACCTTCTATGGAAACAAAGTAGGCTGAGAAAATGACCCCATAACAAACACAGGCCCTTTCTTATAAAAAGGGAAGGATGATTTCTTATGCAACAGTAAATATCCAAAACGATGTGCAAGGAAATATTCTTCAAGGACGTTGACTGTAATACCGTTAGTGGTAAACATTAAAAATAATCCATTTTTTCATCACTAAGGCTATGGTTATATAAAATGCAATAAATAGATAGAGTGGAATGCTATGTGGCTTTATGCAACACATTTTTTGTCTGTATGTCCTAATATGGAAAGATCCTAATATGGAAAACACTTATGATTACGTAAGTATTATTTTTTTATTTTATTTTTAAATTTGTACCTGTTGCACGTTAGGTGCTCTGGCAAGTAGGTTCAATGTTGATATGTTGATAGGGATATTGTCTCTTTTTTTCACTGCTGTATCCCCAGCACTCAGAACAATGCCTTGGATGGAGTACATGCGTAGTAAGTCTATCTTCAATGAATGAATTCATTTAAAATGCTTAATAATCATCTGGCATATAGTAGGTTATTAATAAACATTAGCCAGGATTTTTGCTTTTCAGAGAAACTCAGGCTTATAAATCTGACAAAAGAGATACTACTACATGAGCTATCACAACCAGCCAGAGAAAGTTGCTCTCAAAACCTGCTGCTGAAATGTTAGGGGGCATGGTTTCAGGGAACTTCCTTACTGAGAAGCTCTTTCCTGGAATCTAGCTCTATTAAAAGATGACCAGTCAGCACCACAGCTGACACCCATTTCCTCTCTCTGTCCATTCTTGAGGCCTTTTTTAGATGTCGGCTCTAGTGACTTCTCATTTCCCATCGATTTGTCACTGTTCCAATGTCCTTCCCCCAGTCCAATGAGTGACCAGGACAGTAACACCACTGGCCTCCTTCCCTTCCTGCCAGCTTTGCCACAGAGAAAGATTACAGCATCTTCCCATCTGGCCCACTGTCAGAGAACTGGCTGGGCCCAAAGAATTTGCTCTGGCTTTTCTTCAGAGTGGGTGTTTGTTCTCTAGTTTTAGATAAATTGTAGGCTCACCGTGAACCTGCCATTGTACTGTGAACATCACACATTACTACATTTATTTCTCACAGCAACGAAAAAGTTGACACTGGATTATTATTCCCTATTTCCAGATGCAGAACCTGAAGCCCAGAGAGTTCCAAGACAAGGCAGGGCAGGACTTGAATCCCAGCCCCACCAACTCCGAAGTTCATGCTTTGAACCAGCACAGAGTTTATTCTTTGACCTTGATTTCACTCCAAACCTTTCCCCAAGACAGATTATAACACCAGCATTCCCTTCTGTGTGTTTAACTTGTAACATTCTCTGACGTAGAAAAACCAACAGCCACCTGAGGGCAGATTTCTGAGGGGAAGGGGGGCATACCTGATTTTACTTACTTGGGATATTAGAATCTTGACGTCATGGTTGGGTTGGATCCAGTTAGTCTAGGGAATAGCAAAATAGGCTGTTTACTATATTATTGGTGGAAATTTAAGACAGTACAAACTCTTTTGGAACACAATTGTACAGAATGTGTTAAGAACCTTCTACTGTCTGTACCTATCAACATAGGGATGCTAATCACCATAGCAAACCCTTTAAGATATGGTCAAAACTTCCAATGTCCATTCCTTTAACAAATATCCATTGAGTATCTTGTATTGAAGCAGATGTATTCTAGAAAACTAGAGAAGAAAAACTGAGCAAGAGAGACCACAACCCTGTCCTCATGGAAATTAGTGTCTACTGAGAAAGAAAGACAAGAATTGCATAGTTATACATACTATAAGACCCACTATTGATAAGCACTGGAAAGAAAATGAGCCTGAGAAAAAGAGATGGGCAATGAAGGAGGAAGCCAGGGCAGGCCTCTCAAAGGAAGCGATATTTAACAAAGAAATAAATGGAATGAGAAAGCAGACTATGCCCTATATGGGGACAGACAGATCCATTTAATGTCCAAAGGACATTAAATGCAAAGCCCCTGAGAGAAGAGACAAGCTTGATGTGTTTAAGGAACAGCAAGAAGATAGTGTGGAAGGTGGGCAGTGATCAAGGCAGAGGCGAGCCTATTTCACAAAAATATCCAGTCATTTGTAGTAGTATATCATTGTAAAGTAGTTAAATGTCTAATAAAAGAAAGCCTGGATAAACAAATTGCCGTATATCTACTTTGTAGACAAACAGTAGTCCTAGAATTAGTCCAATGAAGGTCTGAATCCTGATCTGGCCATTTGCTACTTGTGTGACCCTGGAAATTTACCTAGCCTCACCATTCCAGTTGATAAATGAGGACAATCACAGGCCCTCATAACATAAATAGATGTAAGTGAGACAATGCAAGAAAAACATTTTTCACAGTTCCTGGCAAGCTTTGATCACATAATAGGATGACAAAAACAGTGTTGTTAGTGGTGATGATGAGGATGCTTCAATATCCAGAGGAAATCTTCCACCTGTGACTTTATGAAACCAGCAAAAGATTGCATTATGCATGAATAAATCCTCACTCTGAAATGAGAAATATGTGCCATTTACCGAATTTTAACTTAAACATGCCTGTATACAACATACACCACATATGGGACATACTGATATTATTTCACTAACGGAGGACTGCTGTGGACATTAACTAGGTAAGAATAAAAGATTGTCCTTGTCCAAATTTGAGACAAATTTTCTTCTCTTGGTTTCTGCTGATCAAACTCTGGGTACTACACTTGACTTATCCCGGGGAGTTCAGGATGGAATATCACTATTTTTGCATCAAGATCTTTATCCTCAGTATCTACTAGATATCACCTAATTGAAGCCCTCCTCAACTGATTCCTACAGAGGTTTTATTTCTCCAATGTGCTTGGGAAAATTCATAAATAAGTTGTCTTCTGAAAGTTCTCTTTCTGTTTTGCAAGCTCATACTCTATCTTTTTCTTGAAGAAGAAGAAGAAGATTAGCCCTGAGCCAACATCTGCTGCCAATCCTTCTCTTTTTGCTGAGGAAGATTGGCCCTGAGCTAACATCTGTGGCCATCATGCTCTACTTTATATGTGGGACGCCTGCTATAGCATGGCTTCAAAAGCAGTGCATAGGTCCGCACCTGGGATCTGAATCTGTAAACCCTGGGCTGCTGAAGCGGAGTGGAGCATGTGAACTTGACCATCATGCCACCAGGCTGGCCCCAAGACCAAGATACTATATCTTGCTTCTCTCCTCTCTTTTGCATCAAGGTGAGCAATAATAAAGAGTAGCTTCATGATTTCTTCCATCTTTCAATTGGCAGGATTAGCACCGGGTTTTTTAGGCTGCAGAAGATATAATTTCTCGTTTTTTAACTCTTTAATTTTCCTTTAAAGTAGATTATAGAAGTTGAATCCCACCCTTATGCACAAATTATATTCATGGTAATACAGTAGAAGCATCAGATTTAAGAATCAGAAGATCTTCCTCTAGTTTTAATTAGTCCCTTTACTAGATAGGCATCTTAAATTGGGCCTTGGGTAGCTTAAAGAGAAATGAAAACTTCCTAATCTATGTTGAAAGTGGAAATGTGCTATAGTGGAAAGAGCACAAGCTTTAGAATCAAGAAGGATCTGTACCCTAATCTGCCCCTCATGCAAACATCTTGGGCAATTCCCTCTGAGCCTCCATTTCCCCATCTATAGCATGAGGAAAATGATATCTACCATACTGTTGTTGGAAGGGTCAAATATGGGGCACAAAAAGTGTATGGAACAAAATTAGTATTAATAGAGTGTGTAATTTTCTAAGCAAAGAATTAAATCCTCTCAGCATTCCTTCCAATGATTTAATACTACTTCGACATATTTACATAAGCTGAAAACTATGGCTAAAGCACTATGGTGCTGACTAGTGTTGAGGTACAGTCATGTATACTCAAAATTTATTGAAGTGATTTCCTGTTGTGTAATGCAGTCTGTTTTCAGTAATAACTCAGAATTTTGTTCAAAGCACACATTATGCCCATTAACATGGATTTGCCCCACCTCAGTGTTAGGGCTTCAAGTGAAAAATCACAGTGTTATGGTATATTTGCCAACTACTCATGTAATAATGCTGAATAACAAATAGCTCTAACATGTAGTGACGTACAACATCTAGCCTTGTTGACAGACAATTCACCAAGGGTCTTTTCTTTTGTGTTCCTGCTTATCCTTCAAGCAAAGATACTGACTGCCTGTTTTCAAAGATGTTTGTATAGTGAATAGACTTGGACATAGAGAGAGCATCACCCTCAGGAGCAAAGGGTAAGCATGCTTACTGTCTAGTATAACGAAGATATTATCTGCGTTCAGAGCAAGTAGACAGACACACTTCCTGCCTTACATAAAAAATTTGAGGGGCTGGCCCAGTGGTGCAGCGGTTAAGTGAGTACGTTCTGCTTTGGCGGCCCGGGGTTCACTGGTTCAGATTCCGGGTGCAGACATGGCACTGCTTGGCAAGGTATGCTGTGGTGGGTGTCCCACATATAAAGTAGAGGAAGATGGGCACAGATGTTAGCTCAGGGCCAGTCTTCCTCAACAAAAAGAGGCAGATGGGCAGCAGATGTTAGCTCAGGGCTGATCTTCCTCAATAAAAAAATAATAACTTGACTCCTTAAGCTCAGGGATCCTCTCATGTAACACAACCCACTACATATGGAGGTTTCACTTGGCCTTCTTTGCATCACCCTGTGGGAATTCAAATGTATGGCATTAACATGGAAAATGCTGATACTGTGATAACTGCTATTGCTGTGAATAACAAAATCTTTCGTCTCTGATCCAGGAGTCTCATGTCTTCTGTCAGTATTCGTGAAACTATAGCAAAGTTAACTTGTTAGCTTGCAATTAGGTTAAAATCTCAGATTTTTCACGTTTCTTGACAGGCTCTATTTCTCACTCATGGATCTGTAGGTAGACTCCTCTAGGTTCAGCTGGGACTGGCTGAGCCACTCCAGGCCCTGAGTTCGGTTCAATCTTTTCCATGTGTCTCCTTATTCTCCCTAAACTGGAAGCTACCTGGAGCCTGTTCTTCTCACAGTCAGCAATAGACATACAAGAGCTCAAGCCAAACCACACAAATATATTTAAAGCCCCAACTAGCATCGTATTCACCCATACTTCATTGGCCAAAGCAAGTTACATGACTGAGACCAGTCAGTAGGATGGGAATGTACACTCTACCAACTCTACTAGGAAATACAGTAGGCACATGTGGCAGAAAGGTGTGGGAAATTGGAAAATGAAAGAAGCCTATCAGATTCCCGAAATTCTTTAGGACGGAAACAGGCTGATGGAACAACTCAGCAGCAAACACAGGCTACTTTCATAGAAAAGGAAGAATGACTCCAAAGGTGGAGCCACAAGCGCAGAGGGCAGAGCTATAAACCATAGAGGACTATTCCTAGTCCTTAAAACTATGGCGTTAGCCAGGTTGGATTTTGAAACTGCTTTGGGCTGGTGACTCATTTCTTTTCTTCCTTTTTGAATGGGAATGTTGATAACTCTTATCCTATCTGTCCCCTCATTGTCTTTTAAAAGCAGATAACTTGTTTTCAAGTTTCATGGGCACAGAGAAGAAAAAGAATTTTGCCTCAAAATGGATCAACTGCAGAGTCTCACTCATATCAGATTTAGGTTATTTAGATGATGAATTAGGACTTTTGAATGGATGAGATTTAGATGAGATTATAAATTTTGAGTTGATGCTGCAATGGGTTGACATTCTGAATATGTTGGGATGGGTCGAATGCATTTTGTTTGTGGGCCAGCATGCATTTTTGCAGACCAGAGAGCACATCATGATCTGCAGAATATGATCCTCCATGGACGTCCACATTCTAATCCCCGGAATTTATGAGTATGTTACCTTATATGGAAGACGGAGACTTTGAACATGTGATGAAGTTAAGGAACTGGAGATGGGGAGATTTTCCTGAACTACCCAAGTGAACTCAGTGTAATCACAGGGGTCCTCAAAAGGCAGAAGAGGGAGACAGAAGAGTCGAAGTCAGAGAAGGGATGAGAAGACGGAAGCAGATGTCACTTGAAGATGCTTTGCTGCTGGATTTGAGGATGGAGGAAAGGACCACAAACCAAAGAATGGGGGCAGCCTCTGGAAGCTGGAAAAGGCAAGTAAAGAGATTCTTCCCTAGAGCCTCCAAAAGGAACACAGTCTGTCAACACGTTGATTTTAGCTCTGTGAAGCCTATTTCACACTTCTGACTTCCAGAATTGTAGCACAATAAATTTGTGTTGTTTCAAGCCACTAATTTTGCGGTAATTTTTTACAGCAGCAATAGGATACCAAGTAGTTAAGATTCAACACTCTCACTGCTGAGGCCTGGGTTCATTTTCTGTCAGGGAACCACACCACCCATCTTTTGGTCATCATACTCTGGTGCCACATATTGCTGTGATGCTGAAAGCTATGCCACCGAGATTTCAAATACCAGCAGGGTCACCCATGGTGGACAGCTTTCAGCAGAGCTTCCAGGCCCACACAGATTAGGAAGAAGGACCTGGTCACCTGATTCCGAAAAAATTGGCCATGAAAACTCTCTGAATAGCAGTGGAGCTTTGTCTGATATAAGCACCAGAAGGTGAGAGGATGGCGCATGTGACCTGTCAGGGGTCTGCTCGCTATGCACAGGGTTGCTAGGAGTCAGAATGGACTGGATGGCACTAACAACAAGAAACGGTTCCAGATCCCCACCTCTACACTCCCACACGTCCATCCCTAGGCGTATTCATACTGGGATCCCAATATTGGTTTCACCTCACGCTGAGTCTCATGAATTAAATTAGAGGCTTCTACGTTGATCCTCAGGTACTCACCCCTGTAGGCCCTTGGAGCAGCCGTCCTGAGCCTTTAAGTGTCCCGAGTGTCAGCCACCTTTGTGCTATAAGCCAGCTGTGAATGAGGCATATGTTTATGGGATAGAGGAAGGGAGTAAAACAGTAAGTGAGAAGAAGGAACCTAGAACATCTCTTAGATTCAAACCATGAAATAATAATAAAGGGTCTTGGCTTCTCCTTCAGCAATATGACAATATGGTTCCTTGATGAAGTGCCAGTGAATAAGAAAGACAAGATCACCGAAGGGAGAAACTTACTGAGAGACAAGGGGATGGGAAGGAAGGAGCCCAGCAAGAGCCTGGAAACTTCGGCCCAGCCTTTGGAAATTAGAATGTAATTGCACTTGAGAAATAAAATTTGTTTCCTTATAATTCTATTTCATGTAAGTATTTTTAAAGGCATTTTTAGAAAAATAAAGTCTAAACTATATGCTGGGGAAAAGTATTTACACAAATATGACTAAAAAAGTGTTAATAAGCTCACTATATAAAAAGCAGATAGAAATCAATAGGAAACAATATGACCTCACTAGTGGAACAGACATAAATGAAAAGTTCACAAAATTTCATATAAAATAATTTGAATTGATCAATAAGAAAATATTTAAATTATTCTGTAATCAGATAAATACAAGTTAAAATAAGAGTGAGATTACTTTTTCGTCTATTAAACTAGCTGGGAGGTGATGTTACAGACACATACTGTTACTCAGAGTAAGGTATTAATAAAGTAAATAAGATTTATTGAGTACTAACTACATCTTAGGAGCTGTCGTAACTGCTTTGCATATGTTGTATCATTTTAATCTTACACTAACCCTGTGATATAGCTACTGTTTTAAACCTCACTTTAAGATGAAGGGAAAAAATACCTGAAGACTGAAGATATTTATTTATAATTTACTTAGGGTCACACAGCCCAAAAGATATCCAAAACTATTATGGAGCAATTTGAAAACATGCATTAGAAATTTAAGTGCCATTTGACCCATGAATTATAATTTTAATAATTATTTTGTACAGACATAATATTAATTGTGGAAAAGACTACTTGTGCAAAAATGTTTATTAAGAAGTAATTTATAGAGGCAAATGTTTGGAAATAAAGTATTCAAAGTAGTTGAGGAATTTGTGTAATACTTATTCAATAAAATTTTACTCAGTCTTCAACATGCTATTAATAAAAATCTTTTAATAACATGAGAAAATATTTTCATTATAAATTATATCTACATTATATTGAACATGTACACCAGTCACTGTGCCACTTTACATAAAGTATATAATATTTAATTGTGTGTCTATCAATACATAATTTTCAACCCATTCTGTGAGAAAGTGTTGAAAGAATTAAAACTCTGAGAGGATTAGGAAATTTCCAACAGAAAACCATTAGTGTGAGCCTGACCCTGTCTGTCTGACTGTAGAGCCAAATTCTTTACTACTGAAAATTGTTTAAAACTACAACTGAAGTGAGAGAGTAGATAAGAATTGCCCCAAACTTAACAGTGGCATCCTTAAGTCCTGAATGGATGGGCAAGATGACTTTGTTTTGTTTAGTATCGAAGGTGTGAAATATTTCAAATGCCACCATGGACTCATCACTTGACTTTTTATCAATTTTAACATTATGCTATATTTGTTCCTCTTATTTTAAAATAAATTTTAAATTAGGTGTATATTTCTATATCTTTATTTCACTCGATATTATATTTCTGATACTTATCCATGTTGATAGATATACTTTTATTTTAACTGCTGCAGAGTGATCCATTTTGAATCACAATTTATGCATTTATTCTTCCATTGATGAATGTTGCTTTCTTCCTTTTTTATCTCATTCATATTCCTTTCTCAAATATATAACATTTTCCCTAGGGTATGTATCTAGAAATGGAATTGTTGGGTTATGAGGTATAAATATTCTCAATTTGCTTGATGATACATTTTTATTCTTCTATCTATAATAATGAGAATATATTAATAACTTGAGAATTACGACTTAACACATAACATGTTTCACCTTCTGCTGATTGTTTTTTTCTGCTTCTAGGTTCTCAAAGAAAAAGAGCTCCTCAGCTCCTTATGTCAAATGGCCAATGGGGACTGGTTGGCATTTTGACTCCTAAGGAAGTCTAAGATCCCAAGGGAGAAACATGACTGGCCATCCCAAGTCAAGTAGGCATCATTGATCCAATTAGTTAGGTCAACAAGAGCGGAGTTGTGGTTCATAATGAGCTGTCCTGGACCGCCCTTTGATGGCGAGCTGGGAAATGGGAAGTTCTCAGAACACGGCAGCTGCTGATCCGAGGGAGGTCATTCCTAGAAGGGCACAAACCGAACTCCTCTCTGTCCTCCTTTCTACTGAAGATGACCCAGCTTTCTCTGTGTGTTTTTCAGAGTTGCAAATATAGAAATCCTTCATTTAGAGATTCTGCTTCTTGGTTATGACATCATAAGCATTTTTCAGACTTTCTTGGGGTCATGAGTTGTGACAAAGATTATTGAGTTTCAGATCTCAAGAAGAGAGAAAAAAATAAAGTTCAAGTGGAATAAGAGTAATACATCTGACCTAAAACCTCTTTCACAAGCCTAAGCAATTTCAGACAGATGGCCTTTCCAGAATGATATATAACTTAAAAGACTCTATCTTGGAATAGAGAAAAGTAGGAACTTGTTGACATGTGGCCTTTTCTAAGCCTGGTGGCCTATGTTCTAGTTTCAACGGGGGCATGTAGCCATTATGGTACCTGCCATTTGCGCTGCCAACCAGTCATGAACTTTATTTGCTGAGTATATTTCAAAACCTAACTTTCCCTTAATTTTCATATATATATGTGGTTGAAAATAAATATACTAATTCATAACCTCAGTGTCTAGACTGGGCTTAGCCATAGACCAGTTGTGTGACCTTAGGCAAGGTAACTCTCAGTTTCTCCCTCTGTAAAATGAGAGAAATTATTGCATTATTTCTAAAGTCCCATGAAGCTTGAACATTGTGTGAATATATGCGCTCATCAATGCACGTTTCAATCCAACAATGGCAGTGATCATATCTAATGAGGAGGAGCAGGGGGAACAAAAAGATGGGCCACACATGGTCAGTGCTCATTTCATGCCAAGTATTGTTATAATCTCTTTATATCCTTCATCTCATTTGCTCAACCAACCATCATACAAGGTAAATGCGATATTATCTTCATTCAGCAAATCAGGAAACTGAGGCACAGAGAGTTGATAATGGTGGAAGAAGGGTCAGAAGCCTGTGGTGAGGCTTCTGGGCCAGTTCATCAGTCTACAGGGCTGCAAGACAAAGTGTTTTTCACATGTCACTCTCCCCTAGAAGCCCGGTAGAAACCTTCTGATATAGATGTTAATCTCCCTATTAAAACTGAGTAAAATGAGCCTTTAGTGGTTATGTAACTTTCCCGCATAGAGGTAATGAAGTCAGACTCAGAATCAGGCAGGTATCTATCTATCTGTCTGTCTATCTATCTATTGGAAGGAGAGAGTGGAACAAGGAGAAAAAATTTCTTCCTCATTATAATATTGTGTGTAGCAGACAGCACGGAGAGGGAGAACTCCCCAGACCATTCATATGGAAGAATTCCTGCGAACAAACTCTTAGTTCTGTTTCTTCAAAGAGTTGTTTTCTCAAGGGCAGGTTATCTCATTTTGCTGAGTGGACTCAGAGAGGCACTCAATAAGTGGTAATTATCTTCTTCTTTGCAAATAATCCTACAACTTACTTTATTACGTTTTGTTCTTGATGATCACTAATAATATGAACACCATAACTGTAAAGTTCTAAGCCATCCAGTGTCTTGCTAGTTCATTTTAAAGTGCTTTAATTTATTCTACCTAGTAGTTTGACATTTTCCCAAAAAGAACAAAACATATTTCCAGATTGGTTGATTTATTTTTTAATTTTTTTTTTTTGAGGAAGATTAGTCCTGAGCTAACTGCTGCCAATCCTCCTCTTTTTGCTGAGGATGACTGGCCCTGAGCTAACACCCATGCCCATCTACCTCTACTTTATATGTGGGACGCCTACCACAGCATGGCTTGCCAAGTGGTGCCATGTCCACACCCGGGATCCGAACTGGCGAACCCTGGGCTGCTGAAGTGGAATGTGCAAACTTAACCACTGCACCACCGGGCCAAGCCTAATTGATTTATTTTTAATTAGAGAAAGATGTGGTGGTTCTTGTGCAAACTGTTTACAATTGGTGTTGATAGACCCCATCCTTTCTTGGTGTTCTCTTTCTCCCTTGAGTTTCTTCTGCTTTTAAAACATAGTTAACTCATTCATACTTGTATCATTTTGCTTGTTCTGTGTAACAAACCGTCCCAAAATTTAATGACTTAAAACAAGAACCATTCTTTGCCTATGATTCTGTGGTTCAGGAACTTGAGCTGGACACAGCTGGGATGACTCATCTCCAGTTCACGTGGTGTTGACTGGGCTCAGTAACGCACTTTCAGTTTGCTGGTAGTTGATGACCTCACTCACATCTGTGGCAGGTAGCTGATGCTTGGCAGAGGCTGTAGACACAGTGTTCCCAAAAGCAGAAAGATAGAGAAGGCCACGAGGCACAAACACTTTACAAGCCTCTGCATACCTCACATTTGATAGCGTAACATTGGCTGAGGCAGTCACGACTTTTGTGTTGGATGGAAGGTTTGATGAGAAGATCTCTTCATTTCCTTTCCTGGTTCATTAAGAAAGAAAATTACCAATTTCTCAAGCATTCTTTCTGATTCATATAATTGTTTCCAGTCGTCCAAGAAATAACCCTAAAAAATGGACAAAGGAATAATCAGAGGAGACTAGAGTGGAAACTAAGAGATGTTCTCATCGAACCTCTCACCCAATGCAAAAGTCATCTTGACAAATCCCTCACACATGATCAAGCAAAAACTTGAATACCTACAGAGGAGGTTACTCAGTACCTCATAAAAGAGCTCCAGTTTGTTATCCATTTATTCAGCAGTCAAACATTCATTGAGTACTTACTGTACATCGGGACTCATCTAGCTTACATTCTGATGAGTGACACAGAAAATAAAAAAGTCAATATATATGTAAGAAAAACAAAGTATTATAAGAGAGTAAAATAGAGAGCTTTATTGGGCTGGTCAAGGAAGGTCTCCCTGAGGAGGTGACATTGAGCGAAAAAATCACCTAAAGTTAAGGACTGAGTCATACACAGATTTGGAGGTAAACCATTCCAGAGAGAGGGAATATAAAATACTAAGAACCCAAAAAAGTGAACAAACTTGGGTTAATCCAGTAACAGAAAAAAAGCTAATGGGGCTGGAACAGAGTGGGAGAAATTTATTAGTTTTTCTTTTGTTAAAGATTGGTACCTGAGCTAACAACTGTTGCCAATCTTCTTTTCTTTTCCCTGCTTTTTTTTTCTCCCCAAATTCCCCCAGTACACAGTTGTATATTTTAGTTGTGGGTCCTTCTAGTTGTGGCATGTGGGACGCCGCCTCAACATGGCCTAGTGAGCGGTGCCATGTCTGCGCCCAGGATCCGAACCCTGGGCCGCCGAAGCGGAGTGTGCGAACGTAACCACTCGGCCACAGAGCCAGCCCCAGTTATTTTTTTTAAGTTGAATCAAAGGCAAACTTTTCCTAACTTCTACCTAATGAACTTATCTGTTGATTCTTACTTAGTGCATTCATCAAATGAATAATTGAACAGATGCATGAATACATTATCCCAAGGCAGATATATTGAAAGGATTTTAATCCCAGGAGGTGAAACCACACAAACCACGAGAGGGACAACGTGATTCCTACGTTCCCACAAGCCCTGAATGTTGAGACTGAGGAGAATTCTCAATCCTATTTCCCCTGGCCCTCCACCCACTATGCCTAATGCCCACACTGCACAAATACTCCACCAGGAGTACCACCATCTTGCCTCTTCTATCAGTTTTCGTATGTAAAAGTTCCAAGCTTAAGCAATGCCTTCAAATTCCAATGCTGGCCTTTGCCCCTCGGCTGAGCTCTCTCTTTCCTCCTCCCCTCCACATAGTTCTGCTCTGCCCTCTGGAAATGCAGCCCCATAATCAGAAAACTCCCCTATAACGTGCACCTCTTCTCAGATCATTCACTCCACCTTCTTTCCTTAACAGAAAGCTGGCCCTACCCTAAGGATATCGCTTCTCCTACAGTTCTTTCAACAGCCATTGTTTTTAACACAGTCATGAAGTGATACACTACTCTCTACCCCGTTTGGGACTTCCTGTCACTTTTCTAAAAAATGCACTCTTTTAAAGCTCAAGATGTTTGCTTAGACCACTCATCTCTACTAGTTTCTTTCTTCCACTGAACCCCTAGTTATTCCATCTCATTCACTAGAGAATTTGGCATCTGACTCAGTGTTTCCTTCAAATTCAACTCCGACTTTGTCATATATGACTTCAGTGACAAGATAGATGAGTTATCCAGTAACTTGGCTTCTCAACAACTTGAACTTCCATCTCAAGGTACCTTCAGCTCTACCCACCTCTGCTACTAACTCCCAGGTTATCATCACCCAACTACCAGATTATCATCACCTGACACTGTTCTACTTCTGAAGTTACTAACTCAACCACTCCACTCTCTTCTGAAGTTACTAACTCAACCACTCCACTCTCTGATCACAACTTCTTCTCCACCTTGTTAGTCACCTCTTCATAATATTCTTATTTTTCAGTATTCAAGCTTACTGTAAATTTTCTGTCCTAAACCAGGAGCGATTTTCTCCATTCACTTCCCACCTTAAATCATTGATCTATAATTTCATATAACCTCTCATTTCAATAACTTTTGGACAAAAATATTCCAAATTCTTCTATCTCTCCCTCCTCATCTGCCCGTTTTTCATATTTAATGACAATAACCCTATCCTTCACCTCTTTCGTCTATCTATATATGGGGGTTGAGCAGTGCTGGAGAGAAAGATATAATAAGATATTTCAATCAAAGTCTCAACAAAAAACATGCAAACTCAAATTGGATAATTCAGGAAAAATTTAATAAAGGTACTATTTACAAAGCTGTGAACAGTGTATAGGGGAACCCACAAAGGATTTTATGGTACCAGGAATAGCAATAGCCAAGGTGAATTGACCACTCCAAGGCCTGAGAGGGAATAAAGGAGGAGCAGCTACCCAAACTGAGACAAGGCTACCTGGCAGGATTGATGACCTCCAGCTGAGAGATGCAGCTAGATTCTGGTAGCCCCTGCAACGAAGGAGTCAATGGAATAAACACCACAGCTTTCCTCTCCTGCTTTCCTCTCATCTCCTGCCAGTGCTTGCCACTACAAAACTTCCCAAAGGGCAAAAGATGTGGTGGACGTAGCCATACAGGTCAGCCTCTGTAGGGTTAGGGGTGAATTTTAAGGGGCAAACTGAAATTATCAAGCACAGTAAGTATATTGGAATAATCCACAACTATAAGTTAATGATCATCACCCCAACTGGACCTTGAAAATATTCATCTGTTTCTCTTGCTAACACTTTCTCCAACATTTCATAATTATTTCAAAACATCTCGATTCTGTTTAGAGCTCTACATTCCACACTTTGTCCCATTTCATTGTTAGCAGATGACCTGGCATCTGGTTTCTCAGAGCAAACAAGAGCCATCAGAACACTCTCAGCTTCCCTGGTCCAACTCTACAGAATCCATCTCAGCCATACTCTCCAGCTCTCCTCCTGCTACCGTAGATGAGCAGCCTCTCTTATGCAAGAACACTCCCTCCTCTTACGCTTTGGATCCCATTCCCTACCTCTTTCTCAGAAGATCTTACATTATCAAGTCTTGGTTTTGCCCTACATACAACCATATTCTGGAGGCCAGCCCAGGGGAGTAGGGGTTAAGTTCACATGCTCTGCTTCAGATGCCTGAGGTTCACGGGCTCGGATCCTGGGTGCAGACCAACACATTGCTTGTCAAGTCATGCTCTGGTGGCGTCCCACATACAAAATGGAGGAAGACTGGCTCAGATGTTAGCGCAGCAGCAATCTTCCTCAAGCAAAGAGAGGAAGATTGCCAACAGATGTTAGCTCAGGGCCAATCTTCCTCACCAAAAAACACAAAAACAAACAAACAAAAACTCATTCTGCCAGATCCTTTCCCATCTGCATTTTAATATACTTGATATAGCCCATTTTTTTTCTGCTTTATTTTCTCCCCAAATACCCCCAGTACATAGTTGTATATTTTAGATGTGGCTCCTTCCAGTTATGGCATGTGGAACGCCACTTCAACATGGCCTAATGAGTGATACCATGTCCGCGCCCAGGATCCAAACCAGCGAGACCCTGGGCTGCCGAAGTCGAGCTTGTGAACTTAACCACTCGGCCACGGGGCTACCCCCATAGCCCATTTTTTTAAGAAACTTATCCCAGCCCCACATACCCTTCCGGTAAGGACTCATTACCAGTCTTCCCTTTCACAGCCAAGCTTTTCCAAAAAATTGTGTATATTTTGTACTTGTACAGGTGATGGACACCAAGTCACACCCTTGAGATGAACGAGTCTGGATAAAGGCAGACTTTGAGCTAGATAGTCTAATCCCTTCAATTTATGGATGAAAACTAGAGATGAGCAGTGACTCTCTCAAGGTCATACAGCAAGCTTTAGGACTGACTCCAGGCTCACTGGCTTGTGCTTCTTCCCCTGCATCAAGCAGCTGCCTTCATTTGACCTAACCCAATAGTTGTAAAAGTGTTCATATTTAGAATATATTCCTCACTCTCATAAATTACACTTACTAGCTTTTATAAAATGGAAAAAGTAGTCAAGAAAATGACCCAGGTACCATAAATCTGGCCACATCTCAACTGCCCAGGGCAGAGGAGGCAGGAGGACCAGGTTGGAGAGAGAGCACAGACATCATTAAAGTTCAATTTTTAAAGGGCAGTGCTTGACTCCAAAAATCTTAAGGTTCCTCTTTTACTGCCTTGAGATTTGCCATCATTTAAAACATTCGTGTCTAAGAATCTTCAATCTTATTAAAATATTTGGCTACATTAAAGTCAATGACATTAGCCCATGATAAATATTTCTACTCACCAACTCTGATTTATGAGAACCAGCTAGTAAATAGTCTCTGATTCAACCAGTGATTAACCATTATTCACAAAGCAAAATGAGCCTGCCCTGTCACATCATAAATTTAGTGTAATCTCATCTTGCTTCACTTTTTTATCCACAGTTTTATTCTAATTTCTATCGTGTCCCATCTCAGCACAGACCCCAAGAGATGTACGCAAAGGAACTTAAGAAGAGACATTTTCCGCCAAACTGTTTCTTTGGGAGATGATGAGAATGACTGAGCAATGCAGTAATTGACGGTTGTTAATATCAGAACACAATTAGAAGTGGTCTTCGGGGGAAGTCATGAGATTTGCCATTAATCCCCATCTTGAATCAAGTCAAGACTTGCCATTAAAAGGCAAACCCAAACAATCCTGGAAAAGAAGGAAGTTGGCTGTGGAGGATGTAATATAGGCAGTATGTGCTTGGGAGATCAATGGTCATTTGGAAGGCTTTCTAACTAGAGTGACGGTAAATCCTGGAAGTGAATCATTCCTCAGGGTGATGGTTGTTAAGAAAGCTATGTAGTAAATTCCTCCCTCCACCATGCATTTCCAGTCACTAAAGTCATCAGGTTGCCCTGAAGACCCCTCTGCTATTGTAAAGGGCCCGCTGTGACTCACAACCAACCACGTCTCATCTGATTTGCGTCTTCAGCCTCCTTTCCCACAGTTCCCTGCTCACCTTATGTTCAAAATTGCTGCCACTACAGTTTCTTTTACAACTGTGCTGTGTGCCTGAAAACTTCTGTCCCTTCCTTCTGTTCCCCATAATTCTTCCTGGAGTGGGTGCTAATCATTTCTCAAAATTCCTCTCAGGTGCCACCCTTTTGGGGAAAATGTCTATAAGTATATCCCTGCCAATGTCCCTTATAGCAGCTTTTCTCAAATTTCAAAGTGCAAATAAGTCACCTGGAGATATTGGTAATATGCAGGTTCCTATGCATAGGGTTGAGGTGGAGGACTGCATTTCTGGCACATTCCTGGTGATGTTGATGCTGCTGATCTATGGGCCACACTTGGGGTGCTAAGCCTCTGGAGCTCAGGAGCACCTCTGCTGAGCTCTTAGAGCACCTTGTGCGTTGAACTCTTTCCAAGAACTCTTTTTGCAATGCTTCATTTACATTTTTATCTCCACCAATAAATAGGGGCACTTGAGACAGAAACTACCAATTTTTCAGTTGCAAATGACAAGAATCCAGCAGAACCTGGAACAAGGAAAAAGGAGAGGGATGTTTCGGCTCAATCAATTGAAATAAAAAGTCTAGAAATGTCTAGCTTCAGGCACAGCTGGATCCAGGGGCTTAAATAATGCTGTCAATGCATACTTCTTTCCCTCTCTTGGCTCTATTTCGTGTAGGTTTCTTGATTAAGAAGCGAAAGTGGGGGCCGGCTCCGTGGCCGAGTGGTTAAGTTCGCGCGCTCTGCTGTGGCGGCCCAGGGTTTGGATCCTGGGCGCAGACATGGCACCGCTCATCAGGCCACATTGAGGTGGCGTCCCACATCCCACAACTAGAAGGACATGCAACTAAGATATACAACTATGTACGTGGGGGGTTGGGGAGATAAAGTAGGAAAAAAAAAGGAAGATTGGCAACAATTGTTAGCCCAGGTGCCAATTTAAAAAAAAAAAAAAAGAAAGAAGTGAAAGTGATGAGCTGAGCAAGCTCAAGAGGAAGAAATGTACTCTTTTCCAGGTGATCACAGAGTAAGCAGAAAATAGGGTAAATAAACAATTACTAATCAAAGATATGAGTCCAATAACAGAGACATGTTCAGGGTGCAATAGAGTCGGAGGTCATAAGGAACTTACTCAACCTAGAGAATTCAGGGATAGTTGATGGGAAAGGATTAGGAGAGCCCTTCCAGAGGAAGTCATGTCAAACTTTGACCCTGAAGGATGACTATTAGTTTCCTAGGGAAGACCATCCAGGCAGAACTCACCTTGTACACCTTCCTTAGCAACTTCATTAATAATGTATATAAAAATTGGCAAAGTCAATTGGATAGCCAGATAGCTAAGATTTGTAATGCCAAATATCAGGGTGTTTGGAAATATCTAAATGATCTGATTAAGATCATGAAATCTTAATGCTGGTAAGTTAAACACCACCTAATCTTTCTTATTTTACAGATGAGAAAATAGAGACCCAGAAATTTGATATGATCAAACGTTTATTGACTCTTCTGAAGACATTAATAATTCCTCTGCTGTATTTCCAAATACCCAGGTGCATGGAGTAATACTAACACAACCATAATTTCAGAGCTCAATAAAATAACTCTTCCAACGGAGACAACCTTCCTTCTAATCAAGCTTTTTACAGGCAAAGAAGTTTTCTAAGAAATATATCCATGCACATTTGGAAAAGACTGCAAAAGTGATAGTAGAAAAAAGTGTCATGAATTCATTCAGCAAATATTTCAAGCACATATGTCAGGGGGCAGGCACAGTGCTAGAGAATTTGAAAGGGTTACGAAAATAAATAAGCAGTCGACTCTGCCTTGCAATGGGAATCACTACTGAGAAGTTACTTTCAGAGAGATTAAAAATTCCCAAAGCTAGAGCTTTAAAACAGAGAATAAAAGGATTGAGAGCAAAGTTACATTTTAAGTATGTTAAATTCATTCAATTCAAAGATCCCAGAGAACAATTCAAACACATCTGCATACGTGTGGACATACGTATGAGGCAACTGAGCTCACGGTTACACTTATTAATCTTGAACCCAGAGTTTCTGGATGCCAATCTCAGTCCCATCAAGAGCTAAGTGTATGACATGTGACAAATCATTTAACCTCTTCTGCCTTAATTCTACAACGTGGGGACAATTAATTAGCTATATTTTATAATTGCTGTGAAAATTAAATGAGATCATGCATGTGAAGTGTTTGGAACAGGTCCTAGATCACAGTAAGTGCTTCTAAGTGTTTGCTCTCATAATGATAGATGGTTCGGTCCTCCATTCCACCCTAAGAACATGTTCTCTCAAGTAAGGGTGAGGTGGCCTATGGGAATCTGTAGTTCCCTACACCTTTCTCAGCTCCAGATTGTCTCATGATGTAAGGATGTCAAGGATGTCAAACCTCTCGGAGTGTGATCCGTTGGTCCAGGGATGCATCAAGCCCTTAAATGCAAACCACAGGGATCCAGGTCTTTTTTAGTGTACACAATTTCCCCAGTGAGGCCTCACTTTAGCATCTTACTGCTGGTAAGCTGTAACTCTAATGTCTAAAATTAGCATGATTATGGGGAAGGGCCCTGGACCGGGAGTCAAAGATTTATATTCTTGTTCTAACTCAGCCATGGCCACTTTCTGTGATCTGAGGCAAATCACTCAACTCAGTGTCTCATTTTCTCCTCCTATAAAATAAGGATAATATCAACCTCTGTTTCTCTCTCCTGAGGCCGCTGCCAGGATCAAATTAATATAAATATTCTTTGAAAATAAAAGAAGGAAATTAAGGAGGAATGAGGCAAGCAAAGAAGGAAGGTAGGAAGGAAATGAAAGCAAAATGTTGTCCACGGCAGGGCTACAAACACTGATGGTGCATGAGTTCCCATTGCCTGTGAAATAAATTCCAAGCATTATTATTGCTATGCAAAGAGAAGAGCAAAGATGTTGAAATAACATTGTTAGGAGAAATTGCAACTCCCCCACTTTTGGGTTTACCAGGGGCATCCATTGGAGTGACACTCTTGGCCTCTCTTTTCTCTCTCATCCAATCTCCTCTCTTCCCACTGCCCCCACTCCTGCAAGAAGAATGGTAAGTTTGGAAGGAAAAGCAGGGATTACATTGCCCAACCTCTTCCGCTTTTCATCTGGAAACACAGCCTTTCTCTGCTTCAAGGGTCTGTAGGGAGAGGCCTCTCCTAGTCCAGGGCTTCAGAGATTGTATGAGTAAGTTGGCCTCAGTGTAAGGAAGCCCACTGGCCTCACAGACAGGCCACATTCCCCAGCTTCTCACTTTTCTCTTTTAGGGTAAAATGCCCCCAGCTAATTTGCATTCTGCTGTGCTCCCCCCGGGAACAGGGACATCTGCCTGCAGAAGCTGCTCACTTGGGACCAGTGAGGGATGGGTAAGACACCCTCTGCTTTCTCTCTCCCTCCTATATTAGTTGTTATTAATGATTAATATTAGTCAACCCAAGTGATTATGTTATTATTCCTTGCCTTTGATATTAAATAACAATAAGAATTGCCATTATACTATGTATCCTCTATAACACTAATAATAGCAAAAAAAGATACTTTATTTTAGAATATTACTTTACAGTTTTAAAATGTTTCCCATTTATTAACTTACTAAATCTCAAAATAGACTATTAAGTGGTCGGGGAAGTTATTATGATCCTCTTATGAGGAAATTGAGGTTCAGAGAAGTAAAATGATCTTTGACAGCTGCCCAGCTGAAAAAACTTAAAGCAGGACTAGAAGCCAGACCTTCAGACTCCTTTTTAAACGTTCTTTCTCAAGTGACAAGTTTATTCCACTATCTCCTCCTGGACTGAAAAAATTCAACCCCCCCCAAACAGCATACAGGAATACCCACTAAACACTCTTAGACTATACAATCCTAATTTGCTGGACTTTTGTAAGGATTACAGGATATTTATACGTATATAAATACAGGATATTTATAAACTGAAAAGTGCTGGGCAAATGTAAGACATTATTATCCCATTGTTCTTATTTCAGATGTCTCCTGTTCCTGAGACTCATCAAAAGTCTTTACAATGCTGGTGGAGTTTGGGTTAACTGATCCATTGTTTGTCTGTGGATTTCACATTTGTCAAGTATGAGAGAAACCAGACTTCATGGAGCAATTAAGCAATCATAAGCCTGGTCAGAGAAGATGTTTTGCTAGAAGCGATGGGAGCCAGACACATCCCGCTATGTGTAAATTACACGTATGTCGGCTTCGGAGACTGGATTACACCTTTTTGTCTGCTCAGCTTGACCCTAACCCCGTAGACTTGACTCCTCCTTGGGCCAATAGCCCTCACTTGTATCTTCCACAGTTTTGGCCAATATGGCAATTCCTCATGCCTGTTAGGGAGTCTGGTCACCTTGACCTGGGCCAAGCCATTTACTGAATTTTATTTAAAGGCAGATGATTTGTTTTCCTCAATAAGCAAGTCTAATTTATGGAAAACCTTCAACAAGAAGAGGATTACACTCTACTCAGTTGGGAAAACTAAGACAACAAGCATCAATCTTTCAGTTAGAACTGCAGACGAGATGGTACAGTGGGAAGGGCACTGTGTCTTGAATCAGGAAGACCAAGTTTCCATTCCCAGCTCTGCATACAAAATTGAGATCAAAGTGTCTTGCATAAGAGCTACTTGTTGGCATGCTTTGTGTGTTCTAGGATCTATGTTACTCTTTACCTAGCTAATTTCACAATGTCCCTGTTTAAATATGCATTCATCCAGTGAATACTTAGTGAGCAACTACCATGTGGTAAGCATTGAACCAGTGGCACTGAGTCTGGCACTTACCATCTGTTTGGGAAGACACACACTGAACAAGAAAATACAAGTGCAGTGAGTATCAAGATGGAGTTCCGAGTTCTGTGGGACCATACCTGAATCAGTTCAACAGTCAGGGAAGGCCCAAGGGATGAGTAGAAGTTATCCAGGCAAAGAAAAGGGGTGGAGGAGGCACAGGGCATTCCAGGTGAAGTGAAAAGAAAGTGTGAAGGTTATGGGATAGGAAAGAGTATGTGAACCATTCAGGTACTGAAAAGAAAAATGTCTAGAATGGCTGAAGCACGAAAAAGAGGGAACGTGTAGGAGATGGGACTGGAGAAGTAGATGCAAGACTTTGTTGAGCATATGAAAAATTTTGGATTTTATCTTCAGAGCCATAGAAAGCCATAAAAGGATGGTAAATTGGGGAGGTATAGGATTAGATTTTGGGTTTTAAAAGTTCCCTCTGGCTGCAAGTAGAGAATAGTTTGCAGCAGGGTGGGCGGAAGAAGATGCAGAGCAGCCGGAAGTGAGAAGATAGGTCATGGATTGAAAAGGTGGGGAGAGAGAGAAGCAGACAGATTTGAGAAGTACCTGGTGCATAAGCAGCAGGACTGGATTGATGGCATGAGGAACGAGGATGCTCTAGAGAAGAGGCAAAAATAATGCCCAAGGATGACACCTGAGCAGTTGGGTCATTGGGGGTTCTATTTATTGAGGTTGAATAAACTGGAGAAGTAACAGGGTTTTTATGGAGGGAGAAGTGAGGATTGAGGACATGAGGAAAGAATATTGGAGCTAAGTTAAGAATAAATTACTCAGGCTTGTACAGTTGGTGAGTAGCAGAGCTGAAATTTAATCAGACAGAACTTCAAAGCCCCAGAGCTTTGCCACAATGCACTGTCTCTATGAACCTCTCTGAGCTTCAGTTTCCTCATCCGTAACATGGCTATAATACCACCATCCTTGCAGATACTTACTAATGTTATTTATTTAAATTATATTGTTTTCCTAGGAGAGACTTTCCAATTACCTGGAGCTGCTTTGGTAACTTCCCAATTTAATGACTTCCAACCATGAACACAGAGAAAGAGGTCCAAGAAAATCGAAAAAAAATATTATTTGTGTGGAAAACAGAGAGCAGCATTTATTAGGTACTCTCTGCCTCCTCTGGCCACTCTGTACAATAATCCATTTAATATTTTTAATATTATCTCTCTGTATTTTCTGTAACTTTCATCTGTAGGAAGACACAAGGGAGAGACATGAATTTGCTTTGCATCTGTAAGTATATATCATAACTGGAGAAAAAGCCAAGCCACATTAGCCCAAGAGATTGATATCCATAGTGACATGGGTTGTTTGTGGATTTTTATAGATAAAAATGTTTGAGCCAGCCCTGATGGCTGAGTGGTTAAAGTTCAGCACACTCCACTTCAGTGGCCTGGGTTTGGTTCCCAGGTGCTGGACCACACCACTCGTCTGTCAGTAGCCAGGCTGTGGTGGTGGCTCACAAAGAAGAACTAGAAAGACTTACAACTATGTACTCGGGCTTTGGGGAGGAAAAAAAAAAGGGAGAGAGAGAAGAGGATTGGCAACAGATGTTAGCCCAGCACAAATCTTTCCCAGCAAAAATAAATAAATAAATAAATAAAAAGATAGATAGATAGATAGATAGACAGATAGATAAATAAATATTTTTTTAAATGTTTGAGTAAAACTGAACTTGGATATTATAGTCAATTCTTTGCCATGTGGCAAAGAATTAGGAAAAAAAGGTTTCATTGATTGAGTCATTTGAGATCATCTGAGGTGACACAGCCTAGATTCACTTACGCAAATGTTAGATGACTCGTCAATAGGAAATTTCCTCTAATTCTTGCCCACTCCCGGCCTATGCCAGCCAGGTTTTCCCACCATTCTCCTGTGACCTTAGCCAAGGAATTAGCTCCTGTCCTATCCTCCTGGGATGGGCACGAGGAGGGAACACTTCCTCAGAACCAAGTCCTGAAGGTGCTGACACTGGAGTCAGCTGCCTAGTTTTTAGATGGCTGCTTTGAGTTCCATTTTCATCACAAGTCCTCTCTATCTCTGTGGTCTCTAGACCCAGCCTAGTTTCTTGCCAGCCCTTCACCTTGCCCTCATGTGTCTTTCTCTTATCTTCTTTTCCTCAGCTGTGGTGCCTGAGGGCACCTGAATGCCACACTCCCACCCAGCTCCCTGTTACTCCAGGTTCCATGTCCTTTCCCCTGCCTGTGTCTACTTCATGTTTGCTTCCACAGCCTTGCCTCGCCCTGGCACAGTATCCTGTCCTATTTCTACAATGTGTCACTGTCCATAAGCCCAATGCTACCTTAGAGCAGTCCACAGGTTTCATTTTCCCCCCCAAGGGCTCAAATGATGACAACTGCCATTTCCAAGATACAGAGTTACCGCTTCCAGGGGTCTTCCCAGATCCTCCAGACTCCACCAGACTCCTCTGTACGCCCTCGAGCCCCCAGGTGTCCCCCTTATGACTTAACTCTATAGTGTTGAAAAGTCTACTTTACAGTGTCATCCCTACTAGGCCACCTGAGGTCAGAGAGGAGTCTTGCTCGCCTGTGTATCCCCAAAGCCTACTACAGTAGCTGGCAAGTAGGAAACCTCTGATATGACTCCGTTGACTAAACCCCTCACTTCTATAGAGCTCCAGAATCTCTTCAAACAGCAGAGCCTGTGTTGTAGCACATTGTAATATATCATATGGTATCACATCATAATGTATTATACTTTACAGAAGGCAGAGAAGTGAGTGCATGTCAATCAATGCTATGAATTGAGTATTTATCCTTCACATATTATTCAGATTTTTAAATACTCATATATTTCATTTTGTCCTAAAGGAGGCAGTGAAAAGCTGTTGGAGGTAGCATAGTCTCTTAAAGCAGAAGGGTAGATGGTTTTCAGAACCCAATTCCTATCTCCTCACTCCCTCTCGAGGAAAACCATTTCCAGGATTAGAACAAACAAAACAAAAAGTGGCTTATATTTTCAAATCAATCAATCATTCTTCAACTTGCCAAGTTCCAGGGCCGTGGCTAATATATCTCATTTCAGGGTGAGAGGGCAAGAGCAAAGAGAGAAGGAAAGCTACATGTCACTTGGAGCATGTTAGGTTTGGGTAATTGTGTATTCAGTAAATGAACCATTAGATAATCTTAAGGTTTCTTTCAACTCCAATGTCATTGCAAGCAGGGAGATTCCATCAGACCCCTGGACCAATGCCCACATTGGACAGGCTCTGGGCTGGTTGCTGTGTGATCCGCACCCTACAGCTTTCTAGGGAGTCTGAGAGTAACGTACACTTGATCTTTCAGCTTAGTTCTTACTAGACCATTTCTTTCTACATTTCTGTTTCTCTAATTTCCTCAAACACCAGCCTATGAAAAGCTATTGACTTTTCCCCTTTTGCTCTAGACAACTGGTTGGTTCAATTCTTCTTTTTTTTTAACTGTGGCAAGCCCCTCAACGTGAGATCTAGCCTCTTAACAGAATTGTAAGTGCACAGTAAAGTATTGCTGACTCTAGGCACATGTAGTACAGCGGATTTCTAGAATGCATTCTTCTTGCATAACTGAAACTTTATACCTGGTGAATGGTGTTGAAGAAAGTTATGTGGTATAATGGAGACTGCGTTAGGCTGGAGGATTCGCGTCCTTTCTCCATCATGTGTGTCCCGGGACGGGTTTACTAATTCCCTTTGGCCTCAGTTTCTTCAAGGACAATAGGAGTATAATCCCCATTTCCCGGCCCCTCGCATGGTTGTGATGAAAGTTATATGAGACCACATTTGCCTTCACAAATATTATTACTACATATTTAAACACCCTGAGGTGAGGCAATGCTAATGTGTTAGAACTATTTATATATTGGGAGGAATAACAGTATAGATCAAAAGTCAAAAACTGATGACTCATGGGGAACACCCAGTCACTAGATGTGTTTTATTTGGCCTGCATGGTGTTTTTATGTATTGAGGCCAGCACTTAAAAATAAGGAGATTTGATATTTAAAAAGAAAGAAAAAAACCAGAATTTCAGTTTCTCTTGGAAACTGCTGACCAAGCAACACAGGGCATGCTTTCCTGAGGGGAACCTTTGGCTGGGGCTGAGTAGCACCTGCTTTTTTGGATAAGTCATGAGTTCTACAATGAGCTGCAGTCCCCACCGGTCACACAGGTATATGTGCATTTGCACACAGCTGTTTCACTTATTTTAGTTAATGGCCTGGATCCAGTAGCCATTTTTCCCGTGGTCTCCTGGTGTAGCTAAAATAGAGCAAGAAAATCCTAGATTCAAATCCTGGCTTTTCCATTTAACACCTATGTAACTGTAGACAAGTAATTCACCCATCTGAAATTCTCAGTCTTATCACTTTTAATATGGATCATTTAATATGTAGAATTCTGTGAGTTCTAGATTTATTGTTTATATAGTGGCAGGCACATATTCATTAAAAGAAGTTATATTATTTGAAATAGAATTCATACTGGAAGAAAATTACAGCTAAAGGAAGGTATCTCTAATGGTGGAAATTCAGACTTTGGGAAGATATTTTCAGATAGAGCAATTTCAATACATAGCACCTGAATTTTATGAGTCCATATAACTGCTACTATAATTTCAATGGTTAATTTAGATAAATAACAGTCTGTCACAATAGCCAGGCTGTCTTTAACACTCAACTTTAATCTGTGATTAAAGGAGGCTTTGTGTGTGCACGTATGTGTGTGTGTGTGTGTATTTCTCCTTTCCAGCTCTTTGTGTTTTCTCATATTCTGTGCTCTTCTCAATCTGACCAAGACTTGATGCATCCCAACTTTCAGGATCCAGCTTACAGGGCCACTTTCTGAGAAGTCCTAGCTGCCCCACCACCATCACCAGCACCGCAAGGTGCCTCCATAGCACCTGGAATTTCCCACTATCCTTAACAGTAATTAAACAGAGGAGTAAATTTTTTCACTTGTACCTCACTCAATATTTTGAGGCCCTCAGGGTCAAGAATGATGTCTGTGTTGATCGATTTTATGTGTCAAATGAGCTAGGCAAGGGTACCCCTGTATGGTCCAACATTATTCTAGATGTTTCTGCAAAGGTATGTTTTTGATGACTTTGAGTAAAGCAGATTACACTCCATTTGTGGGTGGGCCTCATCCAATTATTTGAGGGCCTTAAGAGAAAAAGACTGACCTCCCCAACCAAGAAAGAATTCTGCCTTTGAACCTGAACTTCAAACTCTTCCCTGGATCTCCCTCTTGCTGGCCTACTTTGCCAATTTTGAACTTGCCAGCCTCCACAATCTCATCAACCAGTTAAAATAAATCTCTCTCTCTCTCTCTCTCTCTCTCTCTCTCTCTCTCTCTCTCAATATATATATATATACATCCTAGTGATTTGTTTCTCTGGAGAATCCTGACAAACATAATGCCCTATTAACCTTTGTTTCTCCTGCAGGTATGACATAACAGCAGGCACTCAGGGGTTGTGGAATGAGGGAGCAAAAACATTGATATATGAATGAACAATGTTACGGAAAGAATTTTAAAGTGCATGAAAGGTTAGGTGAATTCACCTCTAAGTTGTCTTCTGTCTTTAAAAATCTGTGATTCTGCTTCCATTTCCTTAGTGGAATACCTCTCTTCTCTGAAATCACAGAAAATTTAGGCCCTACCTCATATTCCTGCCTTGGGTTACAGTGACAACCTCCCTTTAAATTGAGAATTCCTTGAGGGAAGAGAAATTTAAATGTTAACTCCTCCTGTTCTAATGCAGCACCTGAGACTTCATAGATACGCAGTGAATAATTCAATTGAATCAGATTGGATTGCGTTGAATTATTCCTGAAGGCTATCTCTAAGCATTCCAAATGGGCCTCCCATACACCTCAGGTCTACTAATAAATAATGAGCTATTTTGCTCATTTGTCATATTTTCATTATTGTTTTAATGCATTGTATTGATTTTTGCATAACATTTTTAATAAAAACCCTCCTGAAGTCTCTCAATGCCGACCACCAGTAATAAATGTTAAAATAGATCGGGGCCTATTTGGAGGTTATTTTTTATTTTTCTTTTAATTAATTGAATAGTGATTAAATTAGTGAAAAAGAATCAGACTATATACATGGGAAAGTTCAAACTTAAAAACATTACACGGGCTAAATTAGTTTCCATTTGCTGAGTGCATTACTATTTACAGATCACTGCCCTATTTCATGACATTTAAACGACCTGGGCCACATACAGTATCCTTGTGAACCTCATTCCATGAGTCAGAAAACCGAGATCCAGAATTAGTAACAACTAACACTTCCATCAGGTCTGCTATGTGCTAGACACTCTTATGTGTTTTAAATATGTGAACTCATTAATCTTCTTAACAATCACAAGAGATAGGGGCTCTCACTTTCCTCATTAAAGGTGGGAAGACAAGAGAGGTTAGGCAACCTGCCTGTGGGGGTTAATTTATGTGTCACCTGACTGGGTCACAGGGTACCCTGATATTCGTCTAAGCGTTTATCTGGATGTGTCTGTGAAGAAGTTTTTGCATGAGATCAGCATTTGAATCAGTGGACAGAGTAAAGAGAATTGCCCTGCCCAATATGCATGGGCATCTTTCAATCCTTGAGGGTCTGCATAGAACAAAAAGGCAGAGGAAGGGAGAATTTGACCTATCTTGCCTGACTACTAAACTGGGACAATGGTCTTCTCTTGCCCACAGGCTGAGTCTCACACCATCAGCTCCTCTGGTTCTCAGGCCTTCAGTATTGGGCTGAATTACACCACAGGCTTTCTTGGACCTTTAACTTGCAGATGGCAGATCATAGGACTTCTCTTAATAGCATATATCCTATAAATATATATATTTTATACATAAACATATAGTATATGCATACGTATCCACAGACATATACACATATATATTATATATATATATATATATATATATATATATATATATATCTCCTATTTGTTCTATTCCTCTCGAGAACCCTGAGTAATACAATGTCCAAGGTCAGACATCCTAAAGTCACACAGCTAGCCAATTAGGAGCCAGAACTCAAACCAGATTTGTTGAGTCTAAAATCTGTGTTTCCCCCACACCAAGCTGTCCCTAGGTCGCTCCATCACACATGAAACACTCACGCAAAGGTCTATGGCGGTCAGTGGGTTTGGCTCACATTTGCCCTCAGACTAAATAGCTTGGAAGCATCAGGTAAAAGATTCCCTTCACTATTCAGTCATCTTAGACTGATGAGACACAAAATCTGTCTTTTTTCCTTTCACCCACCGTGTTTGAATAAGAATCATTGTTTTTACAGCCACAGATTGAGTCCTGAGCCCCAGTTAGCACAGCAACGTTGAAAAGGCGGCAAAGCAGAGGACGGTCAGGCCAGGCTCTTAGCAAGAGTGTGGGCTCCAGTGTTCCATGCATTCAGGGCCTTGGTTACACTGGGGTTCGAGCAGCTTATCTTCAAATGATTCGGCAATTTTAATTGAAAGGCATGTTAGTCTTTTTGTTAAAAAATCCAAAAGAAAAAAAAAAGTTTTTAAGTTCAAGGAATATTGTAGCTCCATGAGACCATCGAAAGTCTAAAATATTTCCCAGCAAGATCCATTTGTTCAGCTATTAATATACTTTATTATTTTTCCACTGTGGCAAGAACCTAGCTGTTCCTCTACTTGATATTTCTCTTAGATGGAAAAAAGAAATCATTATCATTTCAGGCATCGCAAAATTCTATTTTCCCTCAAATGAGCAGAAAATGGAAGCAGAAGCAGGCTTTGCTATGTGAAAAATCCAAATTGAGTGTGTAGGCATAGTCAAGTCACTGTTTTCCCACCTATAAAATTGAATTAAAAATCAGAAAAGACAAATTTACAAAACCATCCATTCAACCCTACGCTGAATAAGAATGTTACAAAGTACTTAGAACGAGTGACCTTCGTTTTTCAAAGTTTCATTCTGACATTCAAATGAAGATCAAAAATCTTAATGTAATTAGGATCTAAAAAACAAATCTTAGCACTCAACACCCGGATGTATCTTTTATTGCCATTCTCCCCTAGTTAGGATGCAAGTTTCATGAACCCAGTAAGGTCATTGCTGATTCCCCCGAATCTAGAAGTCTGATTGTTGACCACCCAGAGTTGACCACCACTTTCCGGAGCCTGCTCCCATCCCCACTCCCAGAAAGAGGCCCTTGGAGTAAGGGAGCGTGCTTGTCAGTCAGGCACAGGGAGCCTGCAAGACTCTACTCCAAGTTTGGCTTTCTGAATCATCTGCCCTTTCTCTGGGTCCCTATGTCTCTATTCGCCCTTTGCTCCTCAGGCCTTGGCTGCGTCTTTAGCTGGTTCACGTGTCAGGGCATCCTGACACAGCAGTCACTGTAGCGTCCCGAGAACTCTGCCTGAGCCATCTGGGAGCTTCCCGAAGCAGCAGGCTCCTAACTTTCCATGGACTGGAGGAGAAGTTTCACCCACAAAAAATGCTTCAGGACAATGGAACAAGGTGACCCCACTCACACGGGGGCTCCTGACCCAGCTGGAGACACTGCTTCAGCACACACCTCTGGTAGGGCTCCCCTGGGAACCGCAGTCTCCACAAGCCAATCACAGGGTCACTGCAACTGTAAGGGGGAGGAGGGTGAACCCAGAGACAAGGCAGAAATGAAACAGACTGAGGGAGAGGGAAAAAACCATCGTTAAAATAAAATGAAGGCAGAACGAGAGAGACCCAGGAGTCTCCGAATTCTACTAGCTGATTCTAATTCCAGCTCTCCTCTGTCTCTATCTGCGTCTTTCTACAGTGCCCTCCCAGAGCACTGTATCCACCCTTCACATCCCTTCCCCCACAGTTTATCCCTCTTTCCCTGCCAAGTTGCGCCTCTCTGCCAGCAAACCCAACATAAGATGTGGCCTCTTTACAGGATAGCTCCACGCTAATGCCAGGTCTGGCCTCCGGAGCACTTGCCCTAATAAGACTTGCAAGCAGGCAAAGGCGCTTGCTCAATTAAGGGACGGCTTTCATTCCAAGAAGGCCACCCTGGCAAAGCCCCAAGTGCTCCAAAATCCACCCCACCCGCAGCTTTGATGCTCTGATTATCCTATCATCAGATCAATAGCCCATCTGTTCCTTGGCGTAGGCCAAGCCATTCTGCGCTAAATTAAAACAGATAGGATCAATCCGCGGTTAATTTCTCCCAACCAAACAATTTATTTCTGTTTTGGATTCTCTTGGAGGGTGAATTATATAATCCCGACACACCATTAGGGCTCTCTGACCAAAGAAAGCCCTGCTACAATGGCTGCCTGCTCTCTTTATTAACAGCTGGACAGTGTGACAAAGCCAGAGATTTACCTGGGAACGTTACACAGAACTTTGTTGAACCTTCCAAAGTCTCTGCCAGGGCACCTTGAAGGAGATAACATGCACGTGAATACCTGTGCATGTTAATCATCTTGGAGGAGGAATTGAACCCAAATTTGATAAGCTGAGCATAAGTCTCAATTTCTGAAGATTCAATTGCCATCATTGGTGAATAATTTTTTCTCTGCTTAAGGTAAAAATCAGGATACCAAAATGTCAATGGAAATAGGGTTTAAGTCCAAGGAACAAACTGGAAGTAGGGGGTGGGGTATATATATTGATAATAATAGGTGTTATTAATACTATTTTTATTCGGCACTTATATGCTAACCTGTGGCATGCTAAATGCTGTGAAAACTGAGCTTTGGAGAGGATAAGTGACCTCGAAGATCACAGAATGAGTAGGTGGTACAGTCAGGACTTATTACCAGGAGGCAGGCACAGAGAGAGCCCTACCAGTCGTTAGACTATTGGAGTACTTCCATGCTGGTTGGTAAACAGCAGCTGCCCCAAGCCCCTGTTTCCCCCATGTAAACCCAGCATGCTCAAACATACCTAGTTCCTAAACCAGAACACCTGGCCCTCCCTATGACATGGTAAATCCACACCTGGTTAACACCTGGTACCTTAGAACATCTCCAGGATGCTGCCCCATGGTTAGGACCAATATCCATAACAGTTGTTAATATTTTGATTACTTCCAGTAATGCCAAGATTTATTCTCATGATGCCTGACTTCCAAACTCATACTCTTAAACAGAATGTCCCCAAGAGGCAAGAGGACCAATGGAAGAAAGTCTGGAGGATGCTAAGGAAAGAAGGAGGATGAATCTGGTAAAGCACCCATGAGATCAGTTAGGCCCACCAGTGGTTCAGCTCTCTGGGAGAGGTTTCTGCCGTAGAGTGAGAATCATAATAACTAATACCTATTGATGTCTTTCCATACGTCTGGCACTACGTGAGCACTTACAATTCCTATTTTATTTGGTTTCCTTGAGAAAGCTACTATTGTAGTATCTGACAAGGAAAGGTAGATAAGGAAATGCAGGTGAAGAAAGTTACTATTATCCAGATGTGCAAAGAAGTTGAGCAACTTACCCAGTGTCACAGGGTTAACAAGAATGGTGCCAAGGCTCAGACCCAGGCCATTTAGCTTCAGAGCCCCGGCTATCAGCCAGTTCACCATATTGTTTTCTAGAAGGAGGAAAGAAAAGGCAAAGAAGGTCCTTCACAGAGTAAAAGAACAGTCAAGTGAGTCATCTCAGAGACTTGCTCCTCGTGTCCAGCATCAAGGCTGCTTGTCCTAGACACAAAGATGTGAGCGGAGTAGTGACCCTCACAGAGAGAGTATTCCATCTTGACAGACAAAACATCCCAAACCTCAGTGTTGACACCCAGATTCTTTGGACAGTTGTGCCAATACTGTAATAGGCAACATTTTCTGTATTTGCCTACCAGAATCCACTCCTCCTTATTCTAGAGACATCACCTTGATTTCCATTGATATACCATCCTTCCTATGGTCTTAGTAACATGACCCAGGTCCAGCAATCAGAGAAGGCTTCTCCCTGCTTCTACCTGAGCGAGAGATTCCTGGAGACATTATTTGGAGCAGCTGGATCCAGCTATGTCTGAGCCAGATGCCCCGAACTTTTCAGTTAAGAAAGTCTCTCTTTTCATTAAGACAGGTCAAGTTGGATTTTTGTCACTTAAAACACAAAGAGTCTGGTATTATACAACTCTATAATTCACAGAGGGGAAAATTAAGAACAGCTAAGACCAATTTGCTGAGATCTGGAAGCCAAGTTCACAACAATTTGATGAGGAACACCACTCATGAGACAGCCCAAGGAGTAGTGGCTCTATTTTTACCTATCTCTGGTCAATCTACCAGACTGATCCAGCCCAAGAAACATCCTTCATAACTAGCTCAAGTGGTAAAATAGTCTACAATCATCAACTTTTAAAAGGCTTCAGCAGTAAAAATGACAGAAAGCTTTTTAGGGAAGAGGAAGGAAGGGAGAACAGCAGAGACTGAGCTCATGGGGGGAGACCAGCAAGCAGCAGGATATCGACAGCCTGTTTAATGGGAGACTCCAAAGGCAGTTTCTCGATGTGCAATGTTACCCTGGATCAGTCTGGGCCAGTTGGGAAAACAGATGTTAACAGAGAAAATTAACATGGGGAATTGGTTAAAAAGTTATTGAAGGACTGAGAAGTCAAAAAATAGGAATGCTAATACAAGAAAAATACAGCAAGAAGCAGCTGCCTTAGGACTGATTAAAGGGAAGAAGTTGGGGGTTATCAGAAGCCAGAACTCAGAGAAGTGGCTGCGTGGAGTTGGGACTCAGACCCTCTGGACAGGGGGTACTGCCTGCTTGCTTCTTCCCTTCAAGAGCTTGGAGCAAGCGCCCTGTAGAACTGCATTTCAGTCCTGTGAGGAAGGATGCTTCTCGGCTCCCTCTTAGGAGTGCAATGAAACTCTGACAGTGTGGACCGAGGCTGGAAACTGGAATTAACTGCTGCTACTGAGATGGAGGACTGTGCTGGGATAGCAGGAAGAACAGCCACAAACAGAAAGAAGCAAGTCCCACTCCCTCTTCCCACTTTCTGGTTTCTCTCCAGTCCCCTGGTTGGGAAAAACTAACAGGGAGCCAGCAACAAGGGAGAAATAGTATTTGCAGATTCCAAACCCTAGCATTGCAAAGCAGAATATGGAATTATGGACTTGAAGCCGAGAGACAATGGCTTAAAAATCATCATATACCCACTCATCGAAAAGTAGTCTGCCAAGCAAGGTGGCAGAATCGTCCTGAACGCTATTGTCTCAGATAAAATAATACTGAAGTCAGCTAACATTTATTGAATACTTGATCTATATAAAGCCCTGAACTATGCACATAACACAGAATAGATTATTAATATGATTATTAATAGATTATTAATATGTCACAACCCAAGGTGTAGACACCATCATGATTTTGATTTTATGGACAAGAAAACTGAGATCAATTATGTTTTCCATGCCACTCAGAATTCAAGTCTTTTGACCCCTAGCCTATATACTTGGATATTACAAGAAGCAAGTCTAATTCACTTCTTCTAAGAAGATTTTCCAAAATGCCATTGCCCGCTAGATCTAATTTTTCCCTCCTTCATATCCCCACTATAGGTTATTGTGTCTGTCCTTTGTTGACTTTAGTTAAATAAAGTCTGTACAGCCTTTGATTGAAAACCCAGGTCCTTCTGGCTCTCTCCTAACTGAGAGACTGCACTTGTCTATGCACAGACTCCTTAGTAATATTTCCTTTATTCATGAAACCCCCTTCCTTGTCTCCTCCTCTATTCAGTATATTAGGTGATATAAACTTTATATGGATTACAGCCAATGCACATACACAACCAGCCCTGGAAATGTTCGGGAACTACCCATATCCCACACTAGACATCAACAAAGCCAAAGATGACCCAGGGTTCTCTAAATCATTTTGTTGATCATCTAACTGGGTTGATCTCAGATAGACTGGGTAATATGCCCAGTTATCCCAACCATAAGACAAGGAAAGGACCTTAGGTCAACTCTATCCAAACTCCAGTAGGAAAAAGTTCTTCAATTTTTTTCTGCTGTTTCTTTATTTTACATGTCCTAAATCATAGCTTTCCCTGAGATCAGAAGTAGGATACTTAGGGCCATGAGTGACCAATGTCATATCTGGCCTTGGCATGGGTGTTGGCTAAAACACAAATGGTGCTGGAGATCCAGCTCAGCCTCAAAAGCCTATGGTTTTGTTATTCCTGGTCCTCTGGATGCCACAAGCACGTATCTAACATTCAAGGCAAGCCGATCTCATGACGAGCAGTAAAATGACCATGGGAAAACCAGGCCAACAGAGCTCCATGATCCACAACTAATTCATTCAAGGTCACAGAAACCAATACATCATTTAGACAAGCCATTGACCTCCATGCCCCTCAGTCTGACCCTCTCCAACACAATGTCACAATTATTGATTACGGTTATGCTGAAAACCTAGAGAATCTTCGACTGAGGGTCAAAACCCTGGGTTCTAGGCCTGTATCCAAACCTGCTCTATCACTCTGGGCAAGTCACTTCCCATCTCTGAACTTTCCCATGCAAAACAAAATCCTTAGACCAATTCTAATTATTTGGGTTTCTTTGATTCCATCACCCTGGGGGATACAAATACAAATGCAAATGCCTCCATCCCTTAAGAACAAAAAAATCTCATTGCCTTTGACAAGAGTCATGTACATGGAACTGATGATGGTGGAATCATGGAGTCACAGAGCCTGAAGGAACTCCTATTTAGAGAATGAGACAATCTAGTTTCCTTGAACAGAAGTGTTTAGCCCAAGGTCGTAGTATGGGAGATTTTGGACTTCAAGTCAGCTCTCTAGACTGCCAATCCTGTGTTTTTTATTCCACACTCACTTCTTCTTGGCACATGAGTCAGAGTTCAGTGACAATGCACTATCATTCACCAGTCCCTTTCTATAAAAAATACCTAAAACTGTAAGGCAACAGATAAGCAATATTTATTCAACAAATATTTATTAATTGCTCACTCAAGTTTTTCTTCTAATATTAGCAGTCAAAAATATAGCCAATGCTCAATCAAGAATCTGTGTTTGGGGGCGGGCCCAGTGACGTAGTGGTTAAGTTCACACACTCCGCTTTGGTGGCCTGGGGTTCACAGGTTTAGATCCTGAGTGCCGACCCACACACCACTTGTCAAGCCATGCTGTGGTGGCATCCCACACATAAAATGGGGGAAGATTGGCACAGATGTTAACTAAGGGACAATCTTCCTCAAAAAAAAAGAGGAAGATTGGCAATAGATGTTAGCTCAGGGCCAATCTTCCTCACCATAAACCAAACAACAAAAAAAAGAATCTATGTTTCAGGCACTGATCATCAGCTTGTCTCTCTTTGGTTGTACAATTATTTGCTTGCAAGAGTATGAATTATAGTAACCACCAGGAATGTGGGATTTTTGCTGGCACTAAGCTAATGTCTTTGGTGATACTAGAAACAGAGTTAACTTCTTCCTGCTTCCTTTAATCCCTGTCAGAATTCAATTCCAAAAATCTTCCAGAAACCCATTCTAGGTAATGATATCAAGTGTTTGGAACTGATTGATAAAAGTAGAGTTGGCCCAGTGGTTGGATCAAACTCTACTCCTTACAGTGAGGATAGAGCTGCCTAAGGGAACAATTGCTTGAGGGAGGAGGAGCCTCCACTTAGCTGGTGCTAGAAAGCCTGAAGCTCAAGGCAGAAATGCCCGTCTGAAAGTACTCCTCAAGTCAGTTATCTCTATGGTGTTCTTTTTCCAATTCACAGTTAAAAATCAGACATTTATTCACTCAACAAAAACTTTTTTGCATGCCTAATATGTACCAAGCACTATTCCGGTTCTAGGAACACTGTGGTGAGTGGAAGACACTGGCTCCCACCTCCCCAGAACCTATGTTCTCCTAGCACCTCTGGGAAGCCTTAGGACGTGCTGTCTCTCATTAGAGCCAAGCCCATCCCTCTGCCCTTGGGTCTCCTGTGGCACTATGTTCCTCACTTTGGACAGCTCCTTTCATGTTGTATTTTCAGTAAGCTTGCTGTCTCTCCCCCCTTCTGGACTTGGATCACCTCAAGGACAAGTACCAAGATTAGTTTTCTCCATATCCTGTGTACCTAACATAAGATCTGTCATATAATAAGCACTCAATCCTTGCCTTAACTGTCTAATTTATTTTTATCTTGATTTCAACTCTCCCTGCTGTGGTTAGACTGGCCTAAACTCTCCCCATGACCCAGTGTTCCCTCACCCACCAAGAATGGCACCATGAAGCAGACAACAGGTTAACAATAATTTTATAGTCTTGGAAGCATACACTGTTTCACAGTTTATATGGCCAATTCACATGTATGATTTTGTGCCATCTTCTTGAAGCTTGAAAGGACAATTGTCCAGAGAGAAACATGTAAGACTCAATGGAAACAGGAAGCTACTCTTTGGCCAAGGCTGTAGCTAAGTGAAGAAGAGAGAGACGCGATGGTTAGAGATGGTTGAAAAGTCACTTCCCATCCCTCTAGTTGATTTTTACAGTAGCTTAGTTTGCTCAGAAGACAACAACATCATGTGGTCTTTGCCTTCTCAGAAGACGCAAACTGAAATTATCATGGCCACTAGACACAGAGGCCAGTTGGGAATGGAGATGACTGCTGGGGATGGCAAGGGTAACAACTGATCATGTCAAAGTTTTAACAGAAGGAAAAGTGGGAGGCTAAACCTGCACACAGTCCCCGTTTCAGTCTACATTCCCACTCGGAAAAAGAACTGTCAGTGGTTGAGGCTGAGAAGACTAAGCACATAGATGGGTTCTCCACAAATTTTCAAGGTCAAAATCAGCCCTCATAATAGTGAATATATGGTTTATGTGGGATTCTTGATAAACTCCTGGTTATGTCATTACGCTATATGTCTTGTCTTTTATTTCAGATCATTCTAGCGGGGCAGATGAACAGGTATCTTGTCTCCAAGGACTAATCCATTAATTATACAAGCTGAGAATATTGGCGAATGAGGGCAGAGATAGAGCTACTAAATGCATAACAACCATATAAGCTAGGTGTTAATTGTCCCTATTTAAAAATGAGAAAAGTGAAACTTGAAGGTGTGTCTTGCCGAAGAGCACAGCTTATAGGAGACGAAGCCAGCAAATAGACCTGAGACGACTAAATTTAAATCTCACCCTCATCTCTACCACAGTCCCAAGGCAATCTTCAGCAACTCTCGTGTTCAACAAACATTTATTAAGAGATGCCTTTATGGAACTTTGTGCTCGGGGAGTTAAAAGAAAGAGAAAACCATGGCTGTCCCTTCCCAATCAATTAATGCATCCAGAACGTTAACTTACACCTCCCTAATAGATTAAACTCCTCAGGCACAGTCGTTCACAGACAGAAAAAGATTGATACGATACATCCAAAAAATAAAAAAGGCTTCAATTGGCTGTCAGAACTTTAATTAAAACACTTATAGATCAACTTCACTGCAGCAAATTGTCTGTGCCACTATTACTATAGCAAGATGGATGTTCACTGGGACAACAGACAGAGAACTCTCCCCTGGACTAATGTGTAATTTCATAGCCATTGATTTTTTACTTTGAAAATTCTTCCCTGGCTCTTGAGAATTGCAACTTGTTCTGGGTGACCTGGCAGCAATGTTACTTTTTTCTTTTATTATGAAAGTGGAAGACCATTTCCTAAGCCCATTCATATTTTATCTGCATTGCCCTGACTCAGAACCAAACTGAAGTTGTGTGGGATTGTTGACGGCCTTGGTTGGAAGCTTCTGAGGGCAAAGGGTGAAGACAGGGGGTTCGAGTAGGGAAAAGGAAATGTACAACAAAAGAGAAAGACTGGAGGAAGGAAATGAATAAGAAATAAGGGAGAGACCTTGGAAAGATGGGTCGAATATTTTTGATAACATTGCTATTAACATCTGAAAATAAACTCATTTAAATTACAACAAGTAAAAAATCATGACAAATTAATTGAAAGAAATTTAAATCATTCATCTAATTCGCTGAACAATGTGGCCTCAAGGTAACGGCTTATGGGTGATTTTCCTGTTTATAATTTCAAAATTTTCTAAATTGAGATTGTTTTCTTGAACCGAGTAAAAATAGCAAAAAAAAAAAAAAACTTGTTTACTTTGTTTAGTTGTTTAGTTTGTTTAGTTTGGGGGAAACCCCACTCAAATTCAACTCCTTCTGACACATCCAAAACCAACATCCTCATCCATTGGTCCTCAACTGGGGGAGACTCTGCACACAGGTGACATTTGGCAATATCTGGAAACATTTTGGGTTGTCACATGGCTGGGGAATGCTACTGGCATCTGGTGAGTTGAGGCCAGGAATGATGTTAAACATCCTACAACACACAAGACAGTCCTGGCAACAGAGAATTATCCAGCCCAACACGTCAACAGTGCTGAGGTTGAGAAACCCTGTTCTAGTCCAAGGGACCATCACCTCTCAGCTGGATTCCTGCAGGAGCCTCCTAACTCATTCTCTACTTCCGTCTTTCTTCCCTTTAGCCTATTCTTCACGCAGAAGCCAGAGGGAGGTCAGATCATGTCGCCACCTTGTTCAGACCTCCCCGGTGGTTTCCCATCACGCTTAATATAAAAAGCAAAGCCCTTTAATACATCTGCTTCTATGACCACATCACCCATCACTGGTCACTGGCCCCTCGCTCAAGCTGCCCCAGCCACACTGGTCACCTTGCTGTCTCCTGGAAGTGCCAAGCACCCACAACCCCTCAGGAGTTTGTGCTTGCTATCTTATCTCCTTAGGTCTTCATAGGCTTATTCTTAGTTCATTCAGACCTTTGCTCAAATGCCACCCCATCTGAAAGGTCTTCCTTGATTACTCTATCAAAAGTATCACTCACTCTCCATCCCATTATTCTGCCTTATTTGTCATGTATATATATACATGTATTAATCAAAGTTCTCCAGAGAAACAGAACCAATAGGACACATATGGTAGATAGAAAAATAGTAGATAGATAGATAGATAGATAGATAGATAGATAGATAGATAGAAGATAGGAGAGACATTTTAAGGAATTGGCTCACGGAAATGTGCACGCTGACAAGTCCAAAATCTGCAGGGCAGGCTGGCAGGCTGGAGACTCAGGGAAGAGTTGATCCTGCAGTCTGGAGTCTGAAGGTGGTCTGGAGGCAGAATTCCTTCTTCTTTGTGAGACCTCTGTCCTTTCTCTCAAGCTTTCAACTGATTGGATGAGGCACACCCAAATGATGGAGGTAATCTGCTTTACTGACTTAAATATACTCATTTAAATGTTAATCAAATCTAAGAAATACAGTCACAGCAACATCTAGACTAGTATTTGATCGAAAACTGGGTACCATGACCTAAGTGTACACACAAAATTAATCATCACGTGCATTTTATGTATCTATTTTCCAGCTTCTCCATCAGAAAGTTAGTTCCACAGAACAGGAATTTATGGGTCTTATTAACTCTTATTCTCCTATTTGCCTAGAACAGTGCCTGCAGAAGGCCGGTATTCAATAAATATGTTGAACACATATTGATAAACTGTTTATCCTCAAAAAGTCAGCCTGCCTGATTGAATTGACTGGTTGCATGACTGAATCAAACAAGTCAGTTCTTAAAGCAGCCTGGTATAACGCAGCTGACACAGACTTCCCAATCTCTGAGGTATAAATTTAAATCCCAACTTAAACATCCAGTCGTCCCCAAAGCCATGGCAATGGCCACACAGTTTCAGAAGTCAGGGAGTGGTGGGTGGACAAAAATAGATCCCTCTCCCTACCACCAATGGTTGAAGAAGCAGAAGAGCTAAGTGCTGAAGCTGTGGATACGACACCAAGGAGCTGGGAATGTAAGTAGAGGAGCGAGAAGAAGCATCTGCTTGCTTCTGAAGCAGGAAGCACTGCAGATGGAGAACGCAGAGCAAGCCCATATGGATTATGTTTAAAACCCTGCCACCGACCAGGGTAACCCCGAGTAGATTCCTTGACAGTTCAAGGATGCTTGGCCATGGGGGAGCAGCCATATGCTTGGCGAGCCACCTAATGTTGACAAATACAACCAATAGCAAACATAAAGAGGAATAAAAAAGCCCTCCCTACACCCCATAAACATACCCACACACACACACACCCACCTCAGCCACATAGTTATTCTGGATTTCTACAGCACACCCAACTCGGGAAAATCCTCATTACCCCAGGGCTTTGAGTGTATGCCACTAAGCAGGAAACTCTAGAGCTTATCTCCCTACCTCCACCCTCTACACCTATAGCTGTAAACATTTCTTCCTCCCTCTGCCTCCTATTAGATACTCAGCCTTGGATTATGGTACTCTGTTAATCTGAGCCACAGTTTCCTCGTCTGTAAATTGGGAGCTGTAATTCCTTCTTTGCAATGTGGTCCTAAGGTTGAAATCAAATGTTGTATGTGAAAGTGCTTAACATAGGGTCTGGCATGGATTAGGTGCTCTAAATTGATGCAGCCCCAATTTCTCGGGGCCTCCCTGTCCCTGGGCGCAGACGGGATTGTGGGAGCAGTAATAATTCTTGTCTCACTCTACTGCCTTCCCCACGGGCACCACACTTCAGCTGGTTCGGAATGTCACCACTTATGACCAAGAAACCCCAGTAGGTACCACTCATGGCTCTTGAACAAGTCTGTCTATCTCCATTGCCCTTGGCATCTCTGCATTCTTCCACCCCCTGAAGGTGCCCTTGTCCAAGCTGCTGGACATGGAGCTGACTGAGGACCCCTCACCATTGCATCTGCTGCTGGTGCCCTGGGAGAGAGTGGTCATGTCCTGATCAAGGGTGCTGCTTCCAGATGCTCCTGAAACTGCCGGCATTCAAGGTGCTGGAAGAAGGTACGTTCCATGCACAAGAGGATCACCAGGCAAAAAAATATGCCTCTACCTCTCTCTGTTCACTTTTCCTACCATTTACTAGCTGGGAGCTTCAGACAGATTATTTTATGTCTCCTCATTTTCCTAATTGTAAAATAGGGATGAGAAATACCTACTCCACTGAGCTGGAATGAAGAATAAATGGGAAAATATATGTTAATGCTACTGCCAGGTGTAGCCCTTCAGGGATTACAACTGAAAGCTGGGTCTTCTCTGGGGCTTTCCTCCAGAGCAGGTCCTGAGCTCCAATTTTGGATGCCTCAATATCTGGGTGCTATGGAAACCAAGAAGAGAGCTCCCACCAGAACCTAGCCATGCTGGCACCCTGCTCTTGGACTTCCCAGACAGTAAGAAATAAATGTTTGTTGTTTAGGTCCCCAGATTATGGTATTTGTTATAGCAGCTCGAGCTGACTGAGACAGGCCTTCTCCATGGGGCTTGAGGTTGGGACAGGGCCTGATGTCTGCAATGGACATCATGATGTCCTCTCACTCCAGGTCTCCCACAAACAGGAAGGGACAGTTTACACACACACACACACCCCCTTCCTCCTTCAGTCCACAAAAAAGAACAAAGAAAGAACAAGAAAAGCAAGTCTAAAATAAAGCAAACATCATGTTAATTGTTTCCTACCATCTGCACATTAGGCAAGCCCAGAATTTCTGATGCTCAGCTCGGGCTCAAGGATGCTTGCTGCAAAACGAGCCTTCTGCCCTCTCACGGTGACTGAAACCGTCAAGGCAGAGCCAGGCCGCTCATTGGTGGATCTCTGAAGCAGTCAAACATTTAAGTACAGCTGGACCCCCACCCCAGACTCCACCAGAGGATTCACATATTCAGCCCCTCGCCAACTATGAGTCCTCTAGGTTGTGGAACACCCTTCCTGCTCATCTGAGACGTGTAAACCCTGCACAGTCATGCAGAAAACAACACAAAGCAGCCGGCCAACCACTCAGGGTGAGGAAGGACAGACACCACTGAGAGGTCGGGGTCACGATGCAAGGACTGCATCATCAACGATACCACCGATTATGGTAACATTGTTACCAGTTAGAGCAGGAAAACTGAAGCACAGACAAGTTGCACAGGCAAGGTTAAAGGAGTCGAAATCTCAGAGCTGGACACAAACACTGACCCTAGAGCCCATGTCTTTCCTCTTAGAGAGAAGGGAGGAGTCTAGAGAGAGAATTTAGGGGGAGTCTGTGTAATTGGTTGGGAATATAATTACATCTTCATTTGCATTCATCTCTAACTGAAATTTAGCATTTCACTCAAATTTGAATGTAAGCAACAAACCACAGAACTATTAACAGGAACTGTAACTGTCATCAGTGGAAATTACAGCGATTTTCATATCACATTACAATTGTTGCAAATATCACAAAATGTCATTTATACTCATTATCGCTTCGAAATTATAGTAGTTATTAAACTTGCCACTAGCTCTTGTTATCTGATGTGTTTTATAATAGAGAAGCCCACATATTACTATAACACAAATGCTTTTTTAAAATATTTTGATGACTGTATTTAAATATAATTGATTTATTTTGAATCTTATAATGCATACTGAATAATATGATACATATTTAATATGTATTATAATATCATATTATCTTACCTTTATTATTAATATATATTAATAAAATAGATATTATTGACACATTTAAAAATATTATTCTAAAAAGAAGTTCACATGCTTCACCTGAGTGGCAAAACGATCCATGGGACAAAAATGGTTTTAAACCTCTGAAGTAGAGAGTTTTTGTAGGAAAGACAGCTGGAAAAAAACACATTTGTTGGGGAAAAACGGAGAAGCTGGATGACATGAGGCCAGAGGTATGTGTTTGTATGTAGGTGGCAGCAACGAATGACAGGCTTCTGTGGGTTAGTATTATTAACTGTCCTCAAATTCTTGAATAAGATTCTGGTATAAAAATAATATAAAATGTTTTCTTGTTGGGCCCAAGCCTAGAAGATGTGGGCTATTTGCTGTCCCGTCAGCAATCTGCAGCTACGGTTTAGAATTCTAAACGGACCATTGGCAAAAGTTCTCGACCTTCAGCCCATTTTAGCCCCTAGGTTGGCTTTTGGGTTTTCTGTTCCCTCCTGTGTCTGTGACCAGCCTAGCTAGATTACCAGAGTTTTTTATTCAATAGATTTCAATTAGGATGTTTGTGCTTCATAATTGCCTGATGTTTTAACTTCCTCCAAAATCATTAGTATCTTAACTGAGTTCTTCAAGTACCTTAAAGCAAGGGTCAAAATCTCAAAAGCTCTCACGGGCTAAGCGATGATGTCAGTGAGTGAAGATGAAGCCGGTTGGCCAGGGATCCTTCCGATACATTACGATGCCCTCTGGGGTCCGCGAAGTCCTTGCTCCATTCTCCCCGTTATCTTCTGGACACTGAGGCTGTGCATTGCTATAGTGGAATGAAGACCAGTGTTTCCAGAGCGTCCAATCTTCCAATATATACCAGAAGTCCAAAATTGTATATATTATATCTTGATTCTTAAGTGCTGTGAACCAAATTCGGCCAAGACCTGAGCTGCCAACCGCTGGCTAAATAATGCAGGTACAACGAGGACACTTCTAACACTGAGTGTGGGTTATTTTGATGGTGGCTTCCCCAGGTCCCTCTTGGGTACCATATCTGCACAGCATTGATCTTTCTTACGTGTGACCATGCTTGCCCTTAAGGAGTTGGAACAAGTGTTAGAGACTCCATTCTACGAAACCGAGGCTCAGAGAGGTCACCCGATAAATCCAAGAGCACAAGCTGGAGGGCAGCTGAGCTGGTCCACATTTCAGGTCTCCATGGCCTCGCTACCTAAAACACTCTGAGAGGTCAATCAAGAGCCCATCCTGGCTTGAGCTGGCCATTTTTGGCCTCCAACTCTCTCATAGGGATACATTTAAACAGCTCCAAACAGAAGCTTGGAAACAAACAAGTTTAGTATCTAGTCCAACTCTTTGCCTCCAGTATTTTATGTTCTAATCAATTGGTTTCACGTTTTTTAAATGTTCATATATATATCCTGGTAAGCAGTGATTTGAAAGGTGTCGTGGAACAACTTTGATTTTTCCATTTGTTCCAAGATTTTAACAGGTTGATCACATCGGCAGTGAGCCGTGGGTCCCTCCTCCTCTCCTCTTTCACAGAAATATTACCACAACTTGCTGATTTCTCTGGAAATAGCCGCTTGCCGGAGTGATAAATCTTAGGTTCACTATGTAACCCCTGATGCATTTCCCATTTTCCCACCAAATTCCACTGTCCAAATTTGGAGTCCCAACTTGACCACAAGCAGATACAATTTCACTTTGTGGGATTTTCCCAGCTTTTTCTTGCATTATGATTGCAGAGCTCGTAACACCAGCTGTGTCTGAGCCAGCCCTCCAAAAAAGGCAATTGTGCTCCTTGATGCAATCCCAAAGCATGGCGCCGCTGCCAGCCCCGCTCCTTGAACGGCCTTGTCAGGATTCTGGGGCTGCTTCCAGCTCTTCCTCCCGACTCCACCGGTTAATGATGTGGGCCCCTCAAAATGCTGAGAATCCTTTAAAGAAATGAAGGGGAAAATAATGCATATACTTCCTTTCTCATTTTCTGGGACTCCATTTTTATTTTCTTCATCACCACAACCCTATCCTTCTTTCATTTGTTTAATGAATACGCATTTATAAATTGCCAACCCTGTCCCAGGCATTTACACTCAGGGTTGGAGAGAACAAGCTGAACAAGACAGGCTGCTATTTCTGCAGGGACTCACCAAACAACAAAGGGAGCAGATAAGGAGTCATAGAAGCAGTAACACCAGTCCACGGTCCCTTATCCAAAATCCTTGGGGCCAGAGGAGTTTCAGAATTCAGAAATTTTCACATCTTAGAGACATGATATGACGTACACACTGTATGTTTCACAGGACCTCACTATCAGATCTAACTAGTATAAGTTTTACTAGTAGCCTCCTATCAGTTCGGGTCAGACTTTGCTAACAATTTCATTTTGGCACCAAACTTTGCATTTCAGGGCCTTTTGGGTTTAGGAATTGCAGATGCGGGATTGTGGAATTCTAATAGTTATCATTTATTGAGTGTCTATATGTCCCAGAAACTGACATGTGTTCGCCTCTTTTAATTCTCCAAACACCTCTCAAAGTCAACTCTCACTTCGATTGCTACTAAATACCCTATCTGATAACCTTTCCCATAGACCACCTTAAGTGAACTTTATAACATTGCAGCAGGATATTGTCTCTCTATTTTAAGGAAAGGAAGCTGAGTTTCATGGAGATTAAGTAACTCTCATAAGGTTGTGGAACAAGTAAACGGCAGGGCTGGGACCCTCATCTGTTGGTGCCAGAAGCGGTGCTGTTTCCATGATGCAAAACTGCTGCCTTTCTTGGGAGCCACTTTGATTCCGCGGAACGCGCCTCCTGCCCTTTCCAGTTTTGGTCTCAAAGCCCTCCCTAGCTGCCCTGAGAGGCCTCCACAACAGGAAGGCAAGTCCTACCCCGCAGGTTGTTGCAAGCAACTCATTCCTATTGATGGTCCTTGGTTTTTCTCTGTAAACAGTTTTGGAATCAGAACTGTCTGGGTTTGAATTTCATCCCCGACCCTAACATGAGAAAGTCCCTTAACCTCTCTGAGAGTGTTGAGTCATCCTTAAAATGGAAAAAGAAGGCCATAATTATTAGTTGCTATGAGGATAACATGAGCTAGTTTACGTCAAGTGCTTAATATGATGCTAAAAAATAGTAAGAGCTTGACAAAAGGTAGCTATTACTGTTGTAAATATTATTAGTTTGGTTATGATTATTGTAAAGTGATTCTTTGAGCGTGTTCTATGTCTTAGGTAGTATACAAAGTGAATTAGATGCAGTAACATAGAGAAATCCTTTCCACTCTAAGTACGTGGTGAGCCCACAGTCTTTTCTGAAGAAAGCTGATGATATGAGCTGCAATACTGTAAACAAAGCTGATTGGCCCAAAAATAGGGACTTGACCCATGAACAGTCATCTGGAGTGGCTTCTGGCTTCTGAGTTCTCTTGATACAAAGCACTTACCCAAAAGGGATAATAACAATTTACTAAATCCATAAGAAAGTCTTTCTAAAAGAAGTTTGGATGTGTGACATGTAAAAGAAAGAGCAGTGGGCTATGGGATCTACAGCCAAAGTACAGACTAGATAGTGAGCAAAATCTACGGGGCAGCAAAGCTAGACTCCCTAAGGAAGTAGAGGAGAGATACAGGAGGCACAGTTGAGAGACGTGCATCTACAGCATCAAGACCAGACTCTGTAAGGGAGCAGAGGAGAGATATAAGGGATGCAGGTGAGACAAGTGTACCTGCAGCATCAGGACCAGACTCTGTGAGGGAGTAGAGGATAGATATAAGGGGCACAGGTGAGAGGCATGCATCTGCAGCGTCAGGAGCATGCAGCGAGAGAAAGCATTGTGGCTGAGTCTCCAAAATGCCAGAGTAGGAATTTGAACCAGGATCCCTTGAACTCCAGAGTTTATGCTCTTGACCTCCAGACTGGGAGCCACAGATCCTCAGGCCAGTCAAGTAACAGAAATGAGGGGTGGGTGCCTGAGGAGGCTTGTGTCATTGTGGAGAGTGTGTAGCCCTTCAAAAAGGGACAGCTAATTTGCCTAAAATGCTAATGCATTTTAGACAAATGGTACTATGCGGGAACATGAGCCAAAGATGTCAGGTCTTCTGACTTTTCAAGAAAAGCCAGAAATCAGTGTATGTCCATGGGAAAACTCCATTGCTTTAATGTTGCTGAAAACAAATTCAGTTTTTTTAAGCACTATGTAGGCAAAAATACGCACATGTGCACACATACACACACATATACATCTTTGGGTTAGATGTAGTCTACAGGCCTCCAGTTTGAGAATACTGCCTTATACTGTCAGTTGTAAGAGAAGGAAGATTTTTAGTGCAATGCCCAAACTCCCTTCTCTAACCAATGAGGACAGGAAAAGGAAAAGATGTGCCATCGGCCCAATGAGAAAGTACCCTAGAGACAGCCACTTAAAGGCAATTTTGGGGAGAATTCAAAGGGACTACCTCATCAAATGATCCAAACCATTTCATAAATCCAAAGGAAGAGGAGATATATGTTTCTGCTCAAGATGGAGTAACAGGGACCAGATTTACCCTCCCACATGAAACACCTAAAAAACCAACATGTATATGAAACAGCACTTTTCAAAACATAAGGCAATAAAGGACAGTGATCTGTGAGAGAAGGGAAGTGAGTGAGGCTAGCCCTATGATTGCCCCAGTGAACTGCCTGGAGAGAGTGACCAGACTGTGGCCCTGGGAGGATATGCCAAGCAGAGCCCCGTGGGTTCCTTGAATTGAGGCGATGGAGCTGAAAATGTGGAGAAAGCAAAATGTTTGGAATTTGGAGGACAGAGTCCTGGAGCACAGAGAGCTGTATAGACAAAGAGCCCTGGAAATCTACAAAGAGTCTGCCCTGCCCGAGTCTTCAGCTGAGTTCTAATCATCCATGAGTGTTGGGGTGGTGAGGGGCGGGGTGGATGGAGTAGAGGAATCATTCATTCCCCACAGCTGACATGGCACTAGGAATGATTCTTTTTTCCAATAGCCAGAGCAGAAAATCTCATATTTCATGAAGTATTGGGTAAAATATTCGAAATAGTTTTGCCTGAGTAATGGGGAAAAAATAGCCTAGACAAGATGTTGCTCTATCTTGCTTAGCAAAGCTTAAAAGCAAAACCCAAATGGATCAAAACCCAGTGGATCAATTGTTAAATTTTGACAATTGCATCCACCTGTGAAAGCATCGCCACAGTCAAGATAATGGTCATAACCATCACCCCCAAAATCTTCCTCATGCACCTTTTACAATCCCTCCCCCCTCGCCTTTCTATACTCCCCACGCCCCTCACCCTAATCCCCATGCAAACAATGATCTGGTTTCTTCTCAGCATAGATGGGTTTGCATTTCTCAGAACTTTGTTGACGTGGAATCAACATTATGTACTCTTTTTATCTGCTTCTTTCACTCAGGGTAGTGATTTTGAGATTCGGCTATGTTGTTGCAAATGTTAATTGTTCATCCCTTTCGTTGTTCACTAGTATTTCACCAGAGAGTGAAAGTTGAGAGAGAGACAGAGAGTACGTCCATCACTTGAGCAGTTTGCTATCAGAGCATGAGAGTGTAAGGAGAGCAGTGATTCATACAAAGGGAATGAACGTTTAGCAAATGATGTTCTGAAAGTCAGGAGGCCACGAGGTGTAGGGCACAAGGCCAGTCGTGGCCATCCAGAAGCAAATATAAGAGGTCAGAACAGCCCTCCCAGGAACTAGGAGAGAAGAATTTGGAGCAAGTGATTATACATAATTGTGTGTAAGCGTTCATCCAGAAACACAGGGTTTTGTTACTCAACTTGGGGTCCAGTTGCAACAAAATTTTACCTCTTGTCTCTGATTATTACATAATAATAACTAGAGAACAGGGATAAAAATGATTCTGAGGTTGCACAGAGGTTGAAAGCAGAGTATTTATTATTTTTTTTTTTTTTGAGGAAGATTAGCCCTGAGCTAACATCCACCACCAATATTCCTCTTTTTTGCTGAGGAAGATTGGCCCTGAGGTAACATCTGTGCCCATCTTTCTCTACCTTCATATGTGGGACGGCTACCATAGCATGGCGTGATAAGTGGTGTGTAGGTCCACACCAGGGATCTGAACTGGTGAACCTTGGGCCGCTGAAGTGGAGTGCTCGAATTTAACTACTATGTCACTGGGCCAGCCCCGAGAGAAGAGTGTTTTAACCATGACTGTCAAAGGCACGAGAGAGGAGAATGGCTGGTACCTGTGCTCCATATTTGCCATTCTGGCCTTACGGTGTTGGAGGCCTGAGGAAACCTAGGTAAAATTCCTTCTCACTCTGAATCCATTATTTCCTTTGCAGGACAGCACCTCTCTTTGATGTTCTTCTCCTCGATCCCTCTATCGTTCTAGGAGACACAGAGCTTGCTCTAACTAGGAGTAAGGCGACTAGGTGTGGAGGTTCTGCCTCTAATTGATGCTTCCTTCCTTCAGGCCACTTCACCTAGCTGGGCCCCGGTTTCCTCATCTCTTCCATGGTGTCATGGACTGAAGGTTTGTGTCCTCTCAAAAATTCATATGTCAAAACCCTACCCGTCAACATGATGATATTTGCAGGTGGGGGCTTTGGGAGGCAATGAGGTTTAGATGATGTCATGAGGGTGGGGCCCCCATAATGAGATGAGTGTCCTTATAAGAAGAGAGAGAGAGGCCAGACCTCACTCTCTCTCCGCACCATGTGAGGGAATAGAGAGAAGGTGTCTGCAACCAGGAAAAGGGAATCACTGGGAACCGTATCTGCCAGCACCTTGATCTTGGACTTCGCAGCCTCCAGAACAGTGAGATACAGATGTCTGTTGTTTAAGCCATCCAATCAGCGGTATTTTGCTACAGCAGCCCAAGCTAAGACTCAAGGGCACGTTAAACTGGATGATCTATCCTGATAGTAAAATAAACGCAACTATTGTTGTCCAGCATGATGTTATCCTATAGCGGACTTCTTATAAATCCAGGGAACTGGTAGGTTTTTAAAATCAGGAATTTAATCAGTTGACATTTACAATTACCAGTTATTTCCCATATTCATTTACTCCTCATATGCATGGATTCCGTTCTGCACAAAGTCATTAAGCACTTTACAGGGATAAGAAAAATTGCTTTCAACCTTTGAGAAATGTAATTTAGGGTTTATTGTTTGGAAAGCCCCAGGTAAATAATAATTATATAGTGATAAATTGTGTAATTGCATTTAATCTGTGCCTAGAGGCCAGGAAGCACTGCAAATCAGTACCTTCCAACTAGAAGACTTTATGATTGTGGGAGGCAGCAAGAACCAGCTAGTGTAAGGACACCTGTAGCTGAATTTCTCCAGAGTTCCAAGCAGTGCAGAGGCATCAGGTTTGGTCCAGTTTCAATCGTTGCCATTCAAGTGGTGTGGAAGATGAGGACAAATTATTAGAGGTAGGGAAAATAAGTCCTGGGGTAGCAAATCAAAGGATTTTGCACTGTGCTCTTTAGCCAAGAGAAGGTGGAGGGGCAGCTTCAGGAAGGTGTTCCCAAATCCAGCCAACAGAATGGGTTGCAAAAAGCCATCGAATAAGGGGAATGTGGTAATTCGCTGAGGTTCTATTTTGAACCAGTTGCAAATGTGAACTTGAATGAAGGATTGGTCCTTTCTGGGTTGGGGACAGGAGAACACAGTGATTAAGATGTGAGCACCAGAGTCACACTACCTGGTCTTTAATCCCAGCTCTGGCACACCCTCTCTCCCTGACCTTGACTTCTCCAACTCTCAGTTTCTTTGTCTGCAATATGGGGCTGGTCACATAGCCCTCCTCATAGAGTTGTGTGAAATTAATGAGATGATACATAGGAAGCCTTATGATGACAGTAATAACAATAATAATAAAACTCCATTTATTCCAGAAATGAGGTCTTCTGTCTAAATATGTTTTTCATAAAACTGAAACGTAATCTTTTTTCTTAGTTATAATTTTTATATTTTTATGAAAATCTTTTAAAACACACCGTACACTTCCCCACATACTGAAACAAAGTGTAAGAAGAGAATATATTATTGGGAATAAGAAAATATAGGGTTTCAACCTGGCTTTACCACTTAGTAACTAGGAGACCCTGAGCAAACCACAGGATGCCTCTGAGCAGCAATTTGCTGGCATAATTTTAAAATGTGCATGTCAGAAAGCTGATAGACGAAGTGAAAAGTGATTTGTAAACTTATTCACCAAAAGCAAATTGTTTGTTTTTCTTGAGGTTTCAAGGCCACTGTAATGAACATGATGGTTACGCCATAACATGATAAAGTTTTACCCCATGAGGGTAAATGTAGAAAAAGCGCCACACGTTCGCATGACGGAATTGCCATCCTCTTGGGAAACCAGATGTTCATAGCAACCAACACAGCGCTTCCCCTAAACTCACTGCCCGGGAAATATTTGTTAAACAGATAAATTAATCACGCTTTCTGAGAATAGTGACTTTAGGCTTTTATTTTCAAAGATAATTAAGCGCTGATTATGAAAAATACAAGTCATGCCACATATATATAAAGAAATGTGTTGCTTTGGGCTGCTATACCAAAAATACCAAAGATTGGGTGGTTAAACAACAGAACTTTATTTTTCACCCTTCTGGAGACAGGAAGTCTGAGATCAGGGTGCTATTGTGGTCGGGTTCCACTGGGGGCCATCTTCCTGGATCACAGAATGCTGTCTTCTCCTTGTATCCTCATGTGTTGGAGAGAGAAAAAGGGCTAACTGTCTTCCTTTTCTCATAATGATACTAATCTCACCGTGGGGACTCCACCCTCGAGACCTAACTACTTCCCCAAGACCCCACCTCCACATACCATCACGTCTGGGGGTTTAGGATCTCAACCTACGAGTTTTGGAGGGGACACAAACATTCAGTCCACAGCAAAAAGTTAGTAAAAGAAAAAATTACCCGATATCACATCACCTAGAAATAAGCAAAACACTTGGTGAAAATCAATGCAAAGGGATAAAAAAGAAAAAAATTAAGATAATAGATAGTTCATGTATACATGGATCTATTGATAGAATGTATTTAATAAAGTAATGGGTTGACAATATAAGTGCTATTTTTGAATAAAAGTATTACATTTAATTTTATGTGAATTTAATAAAGAAAAAAAAGAACCTAAGGAAAAATAGAAGTAAATAGCTAAACTGAATATTTGTTTTCTGAAAGATTTGCTAATTTGTGAGAGATTCTTCTAAAGCTTAAGCAATAAAAATATTACAAAGTATACTTTAAGAAGTGGTTTAAAACCAAACCTTCCAAGTTATTCTGTCGCCTTGGTTTCACTGAGGATTAGCATAACTGCTGTGTTTCTCATTTCCCATACCCCTTCCTTCCCACATTTATTAACTATAATACTATTTTTAATTTGTCAGGATTTGGAGAATTTGCATTTGGTTCTAAGACCATAGTTACAACTATACCCAATTTAAATTATATAATACAATGTATACAACCAAGAGCTGTTGAACACCACTGTGTGCCACGTGCTGTTCAAGGTGCTGAGAATATTATGGCGAACAAAACACAACAGCATCCTTACTCTCTTGGAATTTATTACAATGAGAGCAAGGCAATAAACAAACAATATTCTGTGTCTATCCACATACATTCATATTTAAAATATGTCAGGTTGTCATAAATGCTATGAATGAAAAGAAAGTGGGTGAAGGAAGCAGAGCGGAGAGTGTTGGCATGGGACACATTTACACAGGGTGGGCTGGTGATCTTAAGAACTTTCTAGGAAACAGGAATGGTAAGTCAGCTTTTAACAGGGGTTTCTTGGCTCTTGAACCTTTTGCTTCATGGGATTTCATCAAGAAACAAACTCTTGATTGAGTCTTTTCAAGAAGTACATTGGTGTTGCGTTCCACAAGTTCCAAAATGCCTGAGGATGCCTGCCTCTGGCCTCCTTACATAGAAGGCCACTTGGCTGATATAAACTCCTTGGTTCAACCTTCTTTTCCTCAAAACTTTATTGACTTTGCTTCTCTGTCTTCTGGCACTGACTGTTGCTGTGGCAACATCTCAGAGAAAGGGGGAAGAGAAGACAGAGCACCTGAAGATGAGGACATTGTTAAATAACCATCCCACTCTCCCTGGTAAGATGGAATGAAGGTGAAACCAATGCAATACCAAGGAGAGGAAAGCACTGTGTGACTTGCGATCACTCGTCTCTCTTTGATTTTGTCAATATGGTGTTGGACGATGAGGATGTAAAGTAGATCTCAGCTTTTAGAATCTGAGAAGTTTAAGTTCCAATCCCATATATGCCACCATCTTACAATAGTCATTTTGCGTTTCTGAGCCACAGTTTGCTCATCTGCAAAGTGGGAATGCCAATATTACCTTGGAGCGGTATCTATAAGAATTAAAGGTGATATACGTGAAGCCTCTGGGTTAGTGCCAAGTAACTGGTGCTTGGTACACACTAAATAATGGAACATATTATTTGCATTGTATGAACCGTGGTGACCCAACCAAGTTGTTGAGGACTAAATAATGGATATAAACATAATAAGGAAAACACACATACATATATTTAGATCTATCTGTGTGTATGTATGTATGTATGCACAAATATTAGAAAAGTATACATACAAGATAAAATGTACATACAAAAAGGAAAACACTAGAATACTGAGAAAGATTCCTGACAAATGCTGCATTCAATGCTGATATAATGTCTATAGATGACATATATATCACAGAGGTTTTCTCTGCAAATATCAATGTAACCCACATGTAACTTCCTCCAAGGAACTTAAATATTATTTTACTTTTATTTATGAAAAACTTCTGGAAAACAGTAACTCCTAAAATGCAAATTCCTTCCAGAAATCTAATATGGAATAAATGAAGGCATATAGCTGGCCAAAATGATGGAGTTGACTAACCTGATGAACATAGTAATTAGTCAACCTGGTGATCCATCAAAATCTGGTCTTCTCATTGACTGAGCCATCTCTCCTCACGTCAAAGTCATTATAGCTGTTTCTCCCTGGACTATTTTTGTCTTATCTTCTCTGTATTAATAAATGAAGTATCAATTTTGAGCAAGCAGTGCAACTGAGCAGAATCTGACAAGTTTATATCAAACCAACAAGTCCTTTGGACCCCAGAATCTATCTCATTTTTAGTATCTAATCCATTTATTTTCATTTCCTCTGCCTTCCAACTTTTTCATTTATTTTATTTTTGTTTATTTATTTTTACTTCATGTGTGTGTGTGTGTGTGTGTGAGAATATTCTGGGCTCCTCAGAGCACACTTGAGTCTTCAATGACGTCCGAACGGCATATCTGAGGAAAAAGTACCCTCAGTAGAATTAAAATGTTTGTTGACCGGTTTGCATACGTCCAGATTTCTTGGAAACTTTAGCTCTGCAATACTGACCAGTTTGGCTCCCCAGTCAACACGTTAATAACAACTGCTGAGTCAAGAAAGTTCTCAGCATTTGGGGGATCTGGATTTTCAAGTTCAGGGTGACAGGAACATACATCTAGAAATTTGATAGGCCATGTGCGTAAGTGAACAGGGTTAGGGTGAGAGAGATTGACGCAGAGCCCCAGAGCAGGAAAACCTAGATGGATAGAGTTTTGAACTGGAAGAACCTGGGAAATCACCTAAACTGAGTGTGGTCCTTGAACGTTAGAGTACATCAGAATTACTTGAAGGGCTTGTCAAACACAGGTCGCTGGGCCACACCCGAGTGTCTGATTCAAAAGCTGTGGAGGGGCACGGGATTTGCATTTCTAAGTTCACAAGATAATGTTGATGCTGCTGGCATGGGGACCCCAGTTTAAGAACCACTGGTCTAGAGCAACGTTTCTCAATCTTTGCTGAATAATAGAATCACCTAGAGCGATTTTAAAAATCCCAATGCCCAAGTCACACCTCATACCAATTAAGTCAGAATCTCTGTGGGTAGGACCTAGTATTTAGACATTTTTATGGTTTCCCAGATGATTCCAATGTGCAGCCAATTTTGACAACCAATTTGCTTTCCAGGTAAAGAAACCAAGCCTTCCTTGTTGGTGGCAGAACGGAACGTAGGTCCTGAGTCTTCCCTCCCCCACTGGAGGCTCTTTTGCTTCTCTCAATATACATATATTAGTTATCAATTGCTGCATTAGAAAGCATTCCAGGGGTGCAGAAATTAAGTTTGCACGCTCGGCTTCAGTGGCCCAGGGTTGACTGGATGGGATCCCGGGTGAGGACCTACACACTGCTTATCAAGCCATGCTGTGGCAGATGTCCCACATACAAAATAGAGTAAAGATTGGCACAGATGTTAGCTCATGGCTGATCTTCCTCAAAAACAAAAAAATTAAAAGTACTCCAAATCTTAGTGTCTTACAACAACAAATAGTTATTATCTCACAGTTTTTGTGGGTCAGAAATCATGCCCAGGCTACAGTCATTTCTCCCCTGGTGGTGTGTGTGAGGAGACAGAGGAGACCCAGGAAGGAAGAAGGGGGAGAGTGATGCAAAAAATGAAACCAAGAATAAAGTTTTCCCTCCAAATTTCCTGAGGGACAAAGGAAACGAACTTCTGAAAATCATTAGGCAAGTGAGGGGTCATGGAGCATGAGCTTGGTTGGAAATGGAAGAAGCTAGTAGAACATCTGATCAACGAGGAGACAACTGTGCTATCCTCATTAAAGTAATCTGGAAAAATATGTATTTATCTAATTTCATCCAGATAACTAGGCTGGCTGAATAAATGTGATAAACAAAAATTAAGTCTTAAACCTTGAAGAAATTATATTCTACCTCAAGATTTAAATAATAGGCTACACAAAACCAAAGACACCTTTTCATACAAGTGAGTTAACAGTAGCTCTGTGTCAAATTCACAACCAGAACTCGGATCTCCCGGTTCCCAGCCCAATATTTGCCTTACATAACCACACCCACATCCCGGTAATCCACATTCGACTCTAGAGTAGAGCACCAGCATTTCAGAATTGTGGACCACCTCCATTTTCACCAAGTCTCATGGCGGTACAGCTGCTTGCAAAGGTGAGAAAGAAGTAGGGAGGGAGGGTGCCCGTGCTGAGGGTGACTTCGACTCCTAATTCATCTACCTGGGCAGAAGGGAAGTTTGCAATAGATATAAAAAACAGCATCAGAATATGCCAGCTCAACTATGTTTGATTTCTTTTCTCAACAAGCACTAACTAAGGGTCAGACGTGTGCCACGCACTGCACTAGGCACAAAGCTTACAAGGCCAGATGAGACACACCACCTGCTCTCAAGGAGCTCCCAGGTAACAGCGGAGACAAAGAGGCAACTCAGGCACTGCAGGCCAGTGCAGATCGGTGCCTCCCAAGGAACACAGGTCAGGGGAATTTAAATCAGATTGGGAGTTAGAGAAGGCTTCCTAACAAAGGTGACTCTTGAGATTGAATTTGGAAGATGAAGTGACGTTTATTTGGACAAAAGTAAAGAAAACCTTAAGTAGAAATCACTTTATGTACAAAGGAATGAAGGGTTAAAAGAGCATATGTGCTCAGGAACACAAAAGAAATTCAGTGTGGCTGGATGATCAGATTTATGGAGGAAAGAGGCAAGGACCAACAGCAAAAGGGACTTTATTAGTTTCCCATTGCTGTAATAACAAATGACCAAAAACTTAGTGGCTTAAAACAACACAGATTTATTTTCTTATGGTGCTGGAGGTCAGAAGTCCAAAATGAGTCTCCATGGGATAAATCAAGGTGTGGGCAGAGCTGGTTCTTTCTGGAGTCTCCAGGGGAAAATCCGTTTCTTGTTTCGCCCAGCTTCTAAGGCTCCCAGCATCCCTTGGTCACACCACTCCAATCTCTGCCTTATGTCATCACATGGCCTTCCCCTCTTCTGTATCCAAGTCTTCCTCTGCCTCTCTAGTGCAGGAATACCTGTGATTACATTTAGGGCCCGCATGGATGATCCAGGGTAATGTCTCAAGATCCTTAACTTTATCACATTTGCAAAGTGCATTTTGCCATGTAAGGTAACATTCACAGGTTCCAAGAACTAGGACTGAAATATCTTTGGGGAACATTATTCTACCTACCACAGAACTATGTGAGCCAAAATGAAGATTGTTGACCTCAAAATCCATAGAAAACCATGGTAAGGTTCTGTTTTGTTTTGTTTTGTTTGTTTGTTTGTTTGTTTTGCTGAGGATGATTGGCCCTGCACTAACATTAGTTGCCAATCTTCCTCTTTTTGCTTGAGCAACATTGTTGCTGCACTAACATCTGTGCCAATCTTCCTCTATTTTGTATGTGAGATGCCACCATAGCATGGCTTGATGAGCAGTGTGTAGATCCACACCCAGGATCTGAATCTGCAAGCCCTGGGCCACTGAAGCAGAGCAAGCAAACTTAACCACTATGGCACTGGGCCAGCCCCCAAGTAAGATTTTAAGCAAGAGATTGATGAAGCAGATTTGGGGAAGCTCACCCTGACAATTATCTTGCAGAACATGAATCATAGGAACAAGTAGAGAGGTATGCAAGTTTTCAATAATCTGAGTAAAATGTGAAGAGACCTTGAACTAAGGAAAGGGTTTGAGAAATGCAGAGAAGGAATTGACATGGCAGATTTTACAACTAAGACCTTCAGGAAGACCTAAAGACTGTTAGAATCTGGAGAATGGAGGGAAAGGAGTCATCTGAGAAGACTCTCACATTTCTGGCCAGGGTCACTGGTTAATGTTGATGATAGTCACATTGATTTGATGTGCCAGAGGTTAGCAGCTTTGTGTCTAGGGATTGGAGCATTAGAGGAGGAAAGGGACAGGCTGGGGATAATGAGTTGTCCTAGGGACCAGTTAGATTTGAGACGCCTGGAGGATGTCTCATGAAGACAACCAGCTATCCTGTAGGAAGTTGGTGACGTCATTCTGAAGCTTAACAAGGAGGTCTGTCCAGAAAACTTGATCCGAATGACATCACGATGAGTGAGCATTGAACCACGTAATAGGATATGATTAAGATGATCATTCTGAAAAATATATAGGGGAGAAGAGGAGAGAGCTGTGAATAAAACCCTGGGAAATCTGAATATGCAAAGGTGAAGGAGCCCAAAGAGAGTGCTGGGAAGATAGAGCCAATGAGGGAGGAGAAAAGCAAAAGTGAATGGGCCTCAGAAGATAGACAGAGGAGGGGTCCAAAGAAGGAATTGCTACTGTGGGAAAAAACACCATTTGGGAAATCATATAACAGACAAACATCTAATTTCCCTGAAGATCTCCTAAAAATCAATAAGAAAAGTATTAACAACTTATGGGATACATACCAAAAAGATGTGAATATTTAACAGGAAAAAATGTAAATGACAGTTAAACGTATGAAAAAATGTTCCACTTCCCCTCTATAAAATAAATGTAAATTAAAAGTACATTGAGACGCAAATTTTACCTATCATATAGGCAAAATTAAAAATTTTGAAAGAACTGTATTAGGCACTCCTAAATCACTGATTGGTTGCATTATAAACTGGACAATCTCCGTGAAGGGTCTTTTGAATATCTATCAGAATGACTAATGTATGTGCTCTTTCAGCAAATGTATAGTGCTAAGTTAGCAAATGTTTATGTATGTTAAGAAAAAACTCAGAGGCTGGCATAGTGGTGTAGTGGTTAAGTTTGTGTGCTCTGCTTTGGCAGCCCGGGTTCACAGCATCAGATCCCAGGCACAGACCTACACACCACTCATCAAGCCATGCTGTGGCAGCATCCCACATATAAAGTAGAGGAAAATTGGAACAGATGTTAGCTCAGGGACAATCTTCTTCAAGAAAGAGAGGAAGATTGGCAATAGATGTTAGCGCATGGCCAATATTCCTCACCAAAAAAAAAAGGAAAGAAAGAAAAATGTCAGGGGAATATGTGTGAGCATGTATACGTGCATATGTGTATATGTGTGTAAGTATGCATGTTTGCTTATGCAAGCAAAAACTGCTCACAAAACTAGATTTTTAACTATGTGAATTTATTAACTCTTTGTAAATAAATTAATTTAATTTAATTAAGAAATGAAGGAGCTGTCAATATTTCCGCATGCCATAGAAATAGAAAGCAAAATAAAAACAGAAAGGAATCAATTGTTTTGGGGGCAATGTTCAGGTTTTCAGTGTCCCTAGAAAAAGAGTTTCAGTGATGTGGTAGGGACAGAAGCCAAGTTATAGTTAAGTCCATAGAAGGGAAGTTTAAAAAATAAAGACCTTGGGGGCTGGCTCCGTGACGGAATGGTTAAGTTCGCACGCTCTGCTGCAGCGGCCCAGGGTTAGGATCCTGGGCGCGGACATGGCACCACTCGTCAGGCCACATTGAGGCGGCGTCCCACATCCCACAACTAGAAGGACCTGCAACTAAGATAGACAACTATGTACCGGGGGGGGGGGGGGGAGGTGGGGGTTGGGGAAATAAAGCAGAAAATAAAAAAGATTGGCAACAGTTGTTAGCCCAGGTGCCAATCTTTAAAATAAAAAATAAAATAAAAAAATAAAGACCTTAAATGTGGACTGATTTTTCAAGAAAATTGGCTGAGAAGGGAAAATGAGAACATAAGCAATCGGCAGAGTTAAGGTTTTTATCTGTTTGCTTGCTTGCTTAATTTTTAATGTGTGCATGTTTCTATTCTGAAGGGAAAGAGAGAAAACCATAAAATACAAACAAAAATGAGTATTTAGTGGAGTATAACATTCTTAAGGAAGCAGAAAGACATGAGATTCAGAATACGTTTTAATGGGATTACCTGGATCAGAGGGAATTTCATCACATCCACTGAGGTAGGGAAAAGGAGAAGGGAGAATGGATGTATACAAAGATGAGAGTATAAATGTCAGAGAATGAAACTGATGAAAATCTGGCCTTTGGCCTTGATATTTTTCCCAGTGAAGTTGAGTATGCCCCATCTGCTGAGAGTGAGAGAAGTGGTGGTAAGTTGGAGGTTTGAGCAAAGAAGTGAAAATTTAAAATAGCTGCTGAAAGAATGAAAGATAGTGTGAATCATGGGGAAATGTAGAATTGGCTGAAAGCACTAAAAGCAATTGAGACTCTGAATTTGTGATGATATCACATATCTACAGTAGTTTGACTTCTCTACTGTAATTAAGCTATCTAGATATTGAAATGAAAAACTGAGAGGTTAAACTGGTGCATGGTTGGGTTTTACAATACAGACAAGGGAGCAATTAAAGGTTATTTATGAAAACATGAGTGAAAAGCTGGGCCACAATAACATAATTGAGTTGATCTAGAAAGCAAGGAATATGAAGTGAGAAGCAGGGTGATAACTGGAGAAAGACAAAAGAGCCAGGGTCTAGAGATCTAAATGATAGGTGGAGAGCAAGGGAGAGTAAAAGAACTGAAAGTAGAAGATGGAGAATGGAATTTGGAGTTCCAGATTTAGAGGCAGAGCCTTTGGCCATGACAATGGCCAAGGGAGAAGGTGGACAAGGGGGAATTGAGGTAAGGCTCTCTGGAGAAGAGAAAGTCAAAACACTGCTTCATGCTTCTTTAATCCTGGGCTCCATGCTTGTTATCACTGGGTATCTCCTCAGAGGTAGAGGATACCACTACCAGGAAGACTTGATGGGAATTACTGACTTTAAATGTTTCCCAAAAGTTCAGGTAATAGTGAAATGAAGAGTCTCAGCTAATGGAGTTTGCAATATATGGTCTTTCAGGAGCCTGATAGCTCAGCCCTTCCAAGTTGTAAAATTTTCTATGGAGAAACTGCATTCCCTGGGAATGGGTCTAGGAATGGCAATGCACTTTACCCTGAGCTGACCCTCTGTGATTGTCTATATTTGGTTACTGCTGAAACACATTGGTGTCACATTAGCACTAAATTAGAGAATGTATTTCATGTTTCTAAATGTCAAAGACCTTATAAAATAAGTGTAAACATCTACAGAAGAGGAGAGAGCCCTGGTAAATAATTTTCCATTAGACCATTGTGCTTGTCAAGATCTCCCCACAGTTGTTTATGAAAAGACGCAGAAGTTCTGCAATTTTGGCAAAAAAGAAGTGTCTCCACTTTCTCAGGCCAGAACTATGAAATCTGTCAGACCTCTGGAGTCAACAAATCAGAAATTTGGTGTTGATTCATTCATCCACTCAAAAATTTTATTACTTGCTTTCTTAGTGCTGTTAATAAAATAGGTGATCTTAAAGAAGTTATTTGAACTCACTGAACTCAGGGATCCTCATGTTTCAGGTGAGCCTATGACCTGAATTACTGACATCACAGAAAAAAGGATAATAAAACTGAAAAATATAGTTTCCCTCAAAAGAAGTCTAAACCTCTAAGTCTAGATGTCCAAGCTCTCCAACTAAGGTAGACTGTGATAAGATATAGATAAATATACCTAGAGCAACTACTAAAAACTCTACACAAAGGCATGCACTCAAAAACACTATAAACCAAAATGGAATTCTAAAAAAAAAATTCAAGTAATCTATGGGAAGGTAAGAAAAGAACAAAATGACAACTGAGAAAAAAACAGAAAACAAAAAGAAATGGCAGACTTAAGTCCGAACATATTAATAATTACATTAAATTTAAACAATACAACTATGCCAAATAAAGACAGAGATTAGAAGAGTGGATTAAAAACATGACCCATCTTATATGCCATTTACAAGAAACTCACTTCAAATATGAGTAGTAAAAGGGTAGAAAAAGACATATCACACAAATCTTAACCTTAAAGAAAGCAGGAATGGCTATACCAATATACAATAAGGTAGATTTTAGAACAAAGATAATTATCATAGAGAGAGAAAGTGCATAATGAGAAAAAGGTCACTCCACCCAGAAGACATGGCAATCGTAAAGTGTGTGGACTAAACAACAGAATTGCAAAGTATGAACAGCAAAAACAAAGAACTTAAAGAAAAAATAGACAAATCCCAAAATAAAGTGTATACTTCAACACCTCTCTTGCAGCAATTGATAGAACTAGACAGAAAATCAGCAAGTATATAGAAGAATTCAAAACACCATCAACGAACAGAATCTAAGTGACATTTATAGAACATTCTACCCAACAAGAGCAGATTACACATTCTTCTTCAGTACCCACTGAACATTAACAAAAATAGAGCACACAAATCTCAACAAATTTAAAAGAATTGAGGTCATACCGAATGTATTCTTTGACCGCAATGGAGTCCAACAGAAATCAATAAGAGAGAGATAACAGGAAAATATCCGGGGGACAAAATGGGAGGTTAATGTTGTTACACTTCACTCAGAATTATACGTATATCATTTATCTGTATATATATATATAGAACTAATAAGTTATATACAGAGAATTAATAAGATATATACATATATATATAATAAATTAACAATATACTTGTAAATAATCCATGGGTCAAAGAGGAAGTCTCAAGGGAAATTAAAAAGTTCATTGACCTAAAGGAAAATTAAAATGCTACCTATCAAAATTTGTGGTACACAGCTAAAGCAGTGCTAAGGGGTAAATTTATAACATTAAATGCATATGAGTAAACAGAAAAGCCTCAAATCAATGATCTAAGCTCCCACCTCAAGAAGCTAGAAAAAGAACAAAGTAAACCCAAAGCGAGAAGGAATGAAATAAGAAAGTAAGAGCAGAAGAATGATGTCAGCAACATGGTGGAGTGAGCTGTTCCCTTTGTCTCTCCCCCTTTGAACTACAACTAAATGGACATTCATTGATCAGCGGAGGATACCTAGATAACACATCAGGATGTCTGAGAGACCTGTGCAGCTATACATCTGAAAATGGATGGACTAACTCCCAGGGAGGTCATGGAGATAGGTGAGCATTCTCTGGCCCTCAGGCAGCCCAGTACATGCATGCAACTACTCTCCCAGCTGGAGCACTCATAGCACTGCTGTGGCCCTCAGGGTGATCATGGGAACAGGTGACGGCAATCCTGAGCCCCTGTGTGATCACCTCCCCATCCAGTGGGAGAGCCCACAGTGCGGTGTGATCCACAGGGAGTGGCTCAGGCTCAGACCTAGTAGGGAGGCCATACCCACCAACCACAAAGCCTGGTACAACCTAGGAGCAAACAGCAGAGGATTTGTGTGCCCAGGTGAACAAGCTCCCAGCTGCTGTGAATGCCCATATTACATCTGCAGCCCTGAAGGGGGGAGTGCATCTTGGCAGGACTGTAGGAGCAGGTGGCAGCAGCCCTGAGCACCTATGGACCAGTGGGAGAGCTCTCTGGACCAGTGGGAGAGCCCACATTCTCACCATGGTCCCAGGGAGTGGCTCTGGCCCACACCCAGTGGGGAGGCCCCACCAACCAAACACAACTGGTGCAACCTAGAAGCAGGCCTAGGAGAAGACAGTGGTGTATCTGCATGCCCGGATGAACCCCTGGCTACCACAAACACCCATAGTACTGCTGCAGCCCCAAAGCAGGGAGTGCAACTTGGCAGGACTGTGGGAGGAGGTGGTAGTAGCCCTAAGCCCCCATGTGATCACTCTCTTATCCAGTGGGAGAATCTACATTCCCACTGCAGTCCCAGGGAGTGGCTCTGGCTCAGATCCAGTGAGGAGGCCCCACCCACCAAGCACAATAACTGGTGAAACCTATGAGGAGACAGCAGAGGATCTGTGCACCTGGGTGAATGAGATTCCAGCTACTGGGAATGCCCATAATAAGACTGCAACCCCAAAGTGGGGAGTGTGTCTCAGGGGGACTGTAGGAGTAGGCAGTGGCAACTCTGAGCCCCCGTGTGATTGCTTTCCCATTTGGTGAGAGAGTCCCCAGGGCCACTGCAGTCCCAAGGAGTAGCCCAGGCTCAGACAGGCATAGATGACAAGGATCGTGATGGGCTCAGAATACACAGCTCCTGCTCTCTCTCAGTGGCAGCGGGTGGAACCTGCAACCAGACACTATCACTATTCAATGGCACAAATCCACTCCATCAAGTAGTATGAAGAAATATATTAATATTACAGACCAGGAGGAAAAAGGCAAACATCCAGAAATCAATCCTGAAGGCACAGAAATCTACAATCTAAATGAGAGAGAATTCAAAATAGCTATCATTAAAAAACTAAAAGAATGACAAGAGAACTCAGAAAGACAGTTCAATGAAATCAAGAACAAAATTAATGAACAGAGGGAATTCTTCACAGAAGAGATTGAAATTATAAGGAAAAATCAATCAGAAATGTTGGAGATGAAAAACAAAATGGTTGAGATAAAGAAAAATCTGGAGTCCTTAAATAATAGAGTTGATACCATGGAGGATAGGATTAGCAATCTAGAGGATAGGAATATAGAAATGCTTCAAATGGAGGAGGAGAGAGAACTAAGACTAAAAAGAAATGAAATTCCCTGAGAAATATCCAACTCAATTAGGAAATGCAACATAAGGATTATAGGTATTTCAGAGGCACAAGAGAGGGAGAAAGGAGCAGAAAGCTTGTTCCAAGAAATAATAGCTGAGAACTTCCCAAAACTGGAGAAGGAGCTGGAATTACACATAAATGAAGCTGATAGAACCTCTAACAACATCAATGCAAAAAAACCTTCTCCAAGGCATATATTAGTAAAACTGGCAAAAGTCAATGACAAAGAAAAAATACTAAGGGCAGCAAGGCAGGATAAAATAACCTACAAAGGAAACTTTATCAGGCTTTCAGTGGATTCCTTAGCAGAAAACTTACAGGCTAGGAGAGAGTGGAATTATATATTCAAAATTCTGAAAGACAAAAACTTTCAGCCAAGAATACTCTATCCAGCAAAAATATCCTTCACATGTGATGGAGAAACAAAAACTTTCCCAGATAAAGGAAAGCTAAGGGAGTTCACCACCACAAGAACCCCAGTACAAGATTTGATCAAGAAGGCCCTCATACCTGAAAAATAAAGAGAAGAAAGGGGTTACAACGCCTTGAGTAAGGAGATAAATAGGCAGACAAAATCAGAAAATTGCAGCTGTCTATCAGAACAGATTAGTAAACACTTAATTATAACTCTAAAGATAGAGGGAAGGAAAACATCAAAAAATAAATATAATCAGTTCATTTTAACCACAAACTCACAACACAAAATGGAATAAGTTGTGACAACAACAACTTAGAAGGGGGAGAGTAGGGGTGGAACTTGCTTAGACCAAGGGAATAAGAGGCTATCAGAAAAGGGACTATCTCATCTACGAGATTTTTTATACAAACCTCATGGTAACCACTAAATAAAAAATCAGAACAGAGATACAAATAATAAATAAAGAGAAAAATGAGAAAACCATCATAAAGAGCCACCAAACTGAATTGACAGTCCTAAATACATGAGATGAGAAACAAGGGAAATACAGAAAACCAGAAAACAAGCAATAAAATGTCAGCATTAAGCCCTCATATATCAATAATCACTCTAAATGTAGGGGATTGAATTCCTAAATCAAAAGACACAGGATGGCTGGATGGATTAAAAAACAGGACTCAACAATATGCTGCCACCAGGAACACATCTCAGCTCTAAAGACAAACACAAGCTTAGAGTGAAGGGATGGAAGATGATACTCCAAGCTAATGGAAAACAAAAGAAAGCAGGTGTTGCCATACTTACATCAGACAAAGTAGACTTCAAGACAAAAAAGACACTGAGAGAAAAAGATGGGCAGTATATAATGATAAAAGAGACATTCCACCAAGAGGACATAATATTTATAAATATATATGCTTCTAATACAGGAGCACCAAAGTACATAAAACAACTATTAATTGAGCTAAAAGGAGACATTAACAGCAACACAATAATAGTAGGGGACCTTAACACCCCACTTTCATCAATGGATAGATCAACCAGACAGAAAGCCAACAAGGAAATAGTGGAACTAAACAAAAAACTAGACCAGATGGACTTAATAGATATAGATAGAGCATTCCATCTAAAATCAGCAGAATATACATTATTCTCAAGTACATATGGAACATTCTCAAAGATAGACCAAATGTTGGGAAAGAAGGCAAGCTGCAATAAATTTAAGAAGATTGAAATCATACCAAGCATCTTTTCTGACCATAATGCTATGAAACTAGAAATCAACTACAAGAAAAAAGCTGGGAAAGTGATAAATATATGAAGACTAAACAATATTCTACTGAACAACCAATGGATAATTGAATAAATTAAAGGAGAAATCAAAGAATATCTGGAGACAAATGAAAATGAAAATACACCATACCAATTCACATGGGATGCAGCAAAAGCAGTCCTAAGAGGAAAATTCATAGCAATGCAGTCCCACTTTAACAAAAAAGGAAAAATCTCAAATAGAAAATTTTAAGCTACACCTAACAGAACTAGAAATAGAAGAACAAAGTCCAAAGGCAGCAGCAGCATAGAAATAATAAAAATTAGAGCAGAAATAAATGAAATTGAAACCAAATATGTACTAACGTTGTCAATTCTTCCAAAATGGATATACAATTTGTGTCTAACACAATCCTATCAATATCTCAGGAAGCCTTTTTATACACATAGATGAGGTTATTAAAATTTGTATGGAAAGGCACCTGATACTAGCTAAAACAATATTGACAAAGGAGAATAAAATGGGAAGAATTACTCTTTCCAATGTCAAGGCTTACTGTATAGTACAGTAATCAAGACATTGTGGTATTCTCAGAGGGACAGACAGATAGAGCAATGTAACAGAACAGAGAACCCTGAAATAGACCCACACAAATATGCCAAACTCTCTACAAAGTTGCAATATTAAGACGAAGACATGAGTGTCAAGTAGTTGATCCCATGAAGCCAAATTAAGGGAGTAGGGATAGTCACACACAGAAGGAACGAAAGCTGACATAGAATTATTGGACTGTCTACCACTGAGAGCAACTGGCTCTAAATCCCTCTGGAGACCCTTGAAGGCACAGTGTAGAAAGGACCTTGGAGTTGTCTCCCTAGTGCACAGAAGATGAGAGTGATACTGAACCTCCCAATCTCGGATCCATGCCTGATGCACAGCAGAAGCCAATCACTGAGACATTGGTGCTCAGAGATAGATAAAGGTTTATTTGAATTGGCCAAAACAAGAAGGCAGGAGAGCAGGTTTCCTCAGATCTGCCTTACAAAAGAAGAAAGCACGGAGTCTTTATAGGGCAAATGTATTTGAGAGGTGGAGTTTGGGGGGAAACAAAGGGTGAATCCACGTTTCTTTCACTTCAGATAAGACCTTGAGCAACTAGACCTCTTGGAGCCAGCAGCAGCCAGGATCAGGTCATGTGGTGGTCATAACTTCCTTAAAGGCATTCTTTTTCTTCTGCAAAACAAGCTCATAAATCTTTGTGACCACTGAGTCACCCCTCTGGTTAAACAAGAAAACAGCAAATTAGCAAGCTATAATTATGTGTGGGCTGCAAAGCAAGCATTTGGGTTGAACAAATACATCTAAAGCAGATCAAGGTTGTTTATCTAGGATTCACGTGGGTACTAACTTCTTTTCATCTGTGTCTGTGTCAGGAACAAGGTCTAAGGGTAACCATGTTCTTATGGAAAATTTACAGTAACCCTCAGGTACCTGGCTTCAGGAGCATTTATATGCTGATGCCTATTGCCCCTTGGTGGAAGGCTGTTCTCAAGTGAGTTACCTCCCCCTGCATTCTGGGCTCCACCTGTGAGTTGACTGACTGAGCTTCTGAGGCTTCAGAAGAAGCCATAAAGCAGAAAAGCTGAGAGGTGTTTCTGGCAGTGAGGTGGAAAGTCATCAGTGTGCCCTCATATGGTTGACCACAGCCTCTGCTCAAGTCTCAGGGGGTTAAGGGACCAGGGTTCAGGGAACCAACAGCATCCGCTGCTGTAAGTCTGTCTAATTATAGAACAGGGTGTTAGCAAGAACCGTTGACCACATAAGACATCATTAAACATATCAGCTTTCATTATTAATTAAAGATGTTATTTTTCCCCACTTACCTTACCCTCTTAGCTTTTCTCAATTCGTTCAGGACTTCAGCACGAAAGAGGATGCTAGCTATTGCTCCCGTCAACCCTCCTAAACCTGATTCTACTTCAACCTACAACCCTGACCCTCAATCTCACCTTAAAGTTTACATTCACTGTCACCCTCACCCTAAGCCTCACATTCACTCTGACTCTAGTTCTAATCCTACCCCAACCCTACCCCTAACAAAAACCCAAGCCCTCACCCTCACCCTCACCTTAACTCTACTGACTTTTTTCTGGACTATGGGTCATGCTTCCTTCCTTCATCAAATGTTGCATTAGATACTGGACGTGATAAATGATACATTCTAGACACTCTGCATTCTGCAATTTTTATGGTAGCGAGCAGTTAACTAGACTGGATCCAAATTCCAAACTGTCTTCCCTTGCAGTTTGCAGAAGCAGAAATCTCTCTACTCAGGACTTTCCACTTCCAGCTGCAGCTTTTTCACCAGGCTCACAGGGGTCCCCACCCCTCCATGCACGTGTAGCTTAGCGGTCTGCCAAGAATTTGGGAAAATCTTATGTGCAGATTTTGGAGATCGCTCCCTCAGACTCTCTCCCTTCCAGGATTTCTCTCCTACCTTTCTGGATCTTCTTCCAGCCCTGAACTCTGTCCTCCTCCTCTGCAGCTTTTGCCACTTTGTGGTTGCTCTCCAGCACCATCAAATAGCTGTTTAAATATGTGTACATATATTTTTTGTCCACATTGTATCGTTGTTATCTGTGGGAAGTTTGGTCTAACCAAACTACTTCATCATTACCAGAAGCTGAAACTCTCTGGAATCAAGTTTTTTGAGGCAAAGTCTCAGGGAGTGGCAACAACACAGCAGGATAGCTGTCAAAGGAGTCTAAGCTACCTACTCAGGCAATTTACTGTGCCTTCCTGACCTCCTCCAGCCCAGGCTCATATCTACCATTTCCTCTTAATGATGGATTGCTACTGAACACATCCAACCTTATGTCTTATGGATCAGATAACAGCCAATTTGTGATGGGCAGTTCCCATTTGGTGCATTGGTCAAATGTTCAGTCTCTGCCAGGACTCAATGGCAACTCAAAGGGTTTTTCTCAAAAGGAGAATAGTTATTAGCAAATGGGAGCATGGCTTTACTACAAAGACCCAGGTGGATCTGCTCTGCGATTCTTCTTTGGGGGACTTCCAGAGGCTCCATAAAGCATCCTTATTTGCCACAAACACTGAGTACAATTGGATTCTACTGAGGTATTCTAAAGTAACCAATCAGATTAAGCTACTCCTCCTTTCCCGGGAAGGAATGAGTGAAGGATAGAAAGAATCCAAGAGTGCTGTGTTAGTGAAACTACCTGCACATGATAGGAAATAGTACAAATGGGAATAGGCATCTCCCCGACCCCCAACATAAGGCCTGACATTGAGCCGGCACTCAATCCATGTTAGAACATATGAATACATAAATGAATGAATAAATCACTATATCAAATTTAGCATTGATCCTATATAAATATTACATAATAAATCACTTATTTAATTCACATACATTTTAAGCAGTATAGAACTCTAGCCAATAAAGACTTGAGAAAGTATCAGCATTAACTTGGTACTGGGCACTTGTAAAATGCCAAAGGTGTATTTATTTATTGTTCATTCATTCGTTCATTCATTCAGTATATGTGTGTGTCAGGCATCATACTAAGTGCTAAGGAGGTATATAAGAATAAATTAATGAATGAATAACATAGTCCTTGGCTTCAAGAAGCTAACAGTCTAGTAGATAATATGTCATGGGCCCATTCGGCAAAAATTTAGAACTGAGCTCTGAGCCCAGCCTGCTTCCCTCAGTTCTTTCCTTGACCCAGGACAGCTCTTCTTTCCCAAGGATGCCTTGACTCACTGACATTGTCACCATCCCACTAACATAATCTGAAATCCAGAAGAAAGCAGACAGGTGAGTAACACTGTACCAATCAGAAAAATGTATTTTTAGATAACTCTTAGAGGCATAAATAATATGAATGCCAAATAGCAAGAATCATGGGGAAATAGAGCATGGAAAATATGATTTAGCCACATTTTCCACAGATTCTGAGACACCTTTTTCATGCCCTTTATGATAGTAAATGAATAATAGAGCAGGTTGGTTGGACACTGTCCAGTTTCAAGTTAAATGCAGATAAATCCTGGTACCTGACAGCATGTTAAATCCTTACATATTTTATGCCCTGTGTTTATACCTGGAAAAGAGACAGATAGGGAGAGAGGAGGAAGGAGAACAGAGAGAAAGAGAAAAAGGGAAAGAGGAAAACTGACCGTGATTCAATCGATATAGTAGATTTTATCACTTCTTCCTCCTTGACTGATCTGTTTTTCCTTACATTGCAAACTTGGCAATCGCTCTTGGGAGACACAATGAGATCTCTCAGCGAATTCTGCATCCTGGAATTGGCCTCATCTGTGTCTCATGAAGTCTCTGTCTAATGAAGATCATCACGGATCAGTGGATTCACACCATTCATTCCATCCACTTCAAAACAACCTCACTCACACCTCACACTTACAATGCTTCATTAATTTGCAGTAACCAGGACATTTAAAAAGAAAAGTTGATGGGTGTTTTAGTCCCATTTTAAAAATTATGAATGCTAATTATATATTGAAATACCCCAAAATATATATATATACATATTTGAGTATGTATACATGTATATATTTGAGTATGTGTATATACACAAAAGAAGAAAAAAGCAAAGTAAGCACAGTCTCACACCAGGAAATGTCAGTTTCCATATCTGTGTAAATCCTTCCAGTTTTTCATTTATATGTCCTTATTTTGTTTTGATTCTTGTTTTGCATGTTATAATAGCCTATAGGTAATTTTGTCCCCTTTTCTTTAACCTATTATTACAGCTGAACTTTTTCCAAATTATTTATGAATCCCTCCTCATTTTTAAGGACCACATAGGTTTACGTCAATGGAGTGTTCTATTGTTGATAGCCATTCATTAGGTTCAGTAGATTCCTTTAAGCTGTGATTCCATCTTTGTTCATAAACGATTCCTCTGTATGTCCTCATGAGAGGCTATTACCAAGGTAGTTATATGTCTACTGCTTGTCTATTGACTCTGTATTATGAGGCTTTAGGGCAAGAAGTGTGTTTCTCCACCTCTGTTCCTCCAGTACACAGCACAGAGCCTGACTTATAGTAAGTAAGCAATAAATGCTTGTGGAAAGAATAAACAAGCCAATCGATCATTCAGGCACCCACCCAGTACCCTACAGGAATGGAGCAGAATTATAAAGAGCAGTTTTCTTGCTAAGGATTTAGAGCTTAACCTGCCAGTGCTTACCAGGAAGCCCAAGGACACAAAATTTCTCACAGGGCCTTCCCAGCAGTGAATGAGCTGACCCATAAAAACCCCTCTCTCTCCTTTGGCAATGTGAAAATATCTATTTCTAAGCAGATGGCCTATTGGAGGAATTCCTTTTCTGAATACAGCTCACTCAGATTCCTATTGGTATCGCTGACTCAAGTGCCTTTCCAGCGAAGGGGACTTGCTGAAATGCTCTCCCTGGGCATACCTATGGCCCACTAGAGATCTGTTTCTATGCCTGCCTACTTTGCCTCCCTATTTGCATGCCCTACCCTCATTACAAGCTTTTTGAAGGCAGGAATCAAATCCTGCCCATCTCAGCTTCTCCAGTTCTTAGCACAGTGCCTGGAACAGAATACCTGGAGTTCAAATTTAAACTCAACCTATATCATTCCAAACCCTGGGGTCTTTCATTCATTCAGCAAATATTTATTGAGGTTCTGCTATGTATATGGCTGTATGCTACCTGCTGGGGACGCAGGAGTGAGCTAGACAGAAGCAGCAATCAGAAGGCAGCCATCACAATGCCTAGGTATATTAATAAAATCTTGGCTTAATCTAAAAGATTGCCTAAGTAGCCCAAAGATAATGCTGAAATGACAATCTACCTTAGACTCTTTTGGGTTTGAAAATAATAGGGCTTGACTCCTCAACAAAATGTCTAGAATAAACAGTTTCTTTAAAGGGTCTGAACAATTTGGTGGCAATGAGAACAAAGGCTCCATTCCTTTCTCTTACCTGCAGTGTTTTGAGCTACAGCATCCACTGATCAGGAATCAATAGCTGTGATTGTGACATGCTCCATGTGACTCTGGGAAGGTTAAACCTGACTTACTGATCACTGTGATTAATTGGAGGTGGTCTCCTCGGGTTTGCACTGTCATTCTTCAGACTGAGGCCCCATGCAAATCAGACACATTTGAAAAAGTTGCTCCAATTCTCTTTGACACAGAGACATGGAAAAGGATCAATTCGTGACCCAGGAAGGGGAAAATTCTCTAAGTAAAAGGCAATACTCATGATTGGGTTGGGTTTAACCAGCCACGTAGGGGGAAACAGAAATGAGCACAGCTAGACGAGCTCCCTGGGTACTACCTGCTACTGGGACTGCCCTTCATCTCCCCAATCCCTCAGCAGTTTTGCCTGTCCTGCTTTCTCAGTGCCCTTTACAGCTAAGAGCCAATATCTGGGAGCTCTGAATGTCTCTGTTCCAACCTAGGCTTTGTCCCCTGTGTGTCATATTACTGGAAGCCTCCATTTAGTCATCTGAAAAACAGAGATTAAAATGCCAATGAATGAGTTTTCTGGGGCTGCCGTAACAGAATACCAGAAACTGGGGGGCTTAAACAACAGAAACTTATTGTCTCACAATTCTGAAGGCTAGAAGTCCAAGGTCAAGGCGTCAGTGGGGTGGGTTCCTTCTGAGGGCTGTGAGGGAGAATCTCTTCCATTCCTCTCTCCTAGCTTCTGGTAGCTCCAGACTTCCCTTGGCTTTTAGATGGCATTAGCCCTGTGTCTTCACATTGTCTTCGCTCTCTGCACGTCTGTCTCCAAATTTCCCCTTTTTGTAAGGACATCAACTATATTGGAATAGATCCCAACCTAATGGCAGTATTTTAACTTGATCACCCCTGTAAAGACCCTATTCCAAATGAGGTCACATTCTGAGGTACTGGGGGTTAGGACTTCAACATAGCTTTGTAAGGGGACATGAATCAACTTATAATTGCCAACTTCATAGCATCGTTAGAAGGATTAAATGTTCGAAAGTGTGTAAAACGGCAAGTGCCTGGTAGGGGCTCAAAAAAAGCTATTACCTTTCTTCGTTTTTTATTTTCAGCTTTGGTTTTTAGCCTTACCCTGAAACTTTTTTTTTTCTCTCACTACCAATAAGTTTTCCCCTATAATCTATTCCTTGCTCAACACTGTTCAACCCAGCCTCTGCAAGAACACCAGGGTCTAATGTAGTGCTGGGCACTTACCAGATGCTCGATACACGGTTTATAAGGAAACAGTTTCGCTTATTATGTAAGTACCCTCTTACTTACTTATGTTTTTTAACAATCTGATTTTCAATGGAATGAATGAGAACATAATAATATAATGTTCAATATGAATGAATTAAAAATACATTTAGCATTGAATCTATGGATTTTGAGCTATCAAATGCTATAGTGTTTATGTACACAGTATGTTAAAAGGTAGACACATTCCCCTCATGATTCTGAGAAAATACAATGAGATCATTTATGTAGAGGGTAAATCCTAAATCCTGGGCCCTGCCCTCCACAAGCTCTCTGTCAATTGGTTTGCCTTGCACTACAGTGGGAAAGGATGGAGATTGACATAGCAAAGGGCGCCACAGAAACACTGAGGAAGAAGGGACACCTCTGGGACCATTTCCAGAAGCCGAAGGGGGGAGGAGGAGGGAGGGAGCCTTAAGACAGCCTGTAATAGTGTGTACCAAGTCAGAGAGACTGAAGCAAGCACTGAAGACTCTGGGATTGTCAGTTAGCTCACCTCTGCTGGAGCATAATGTACCTATTCCTCTAGTATGGAAGATGAGTTGGAGAGCTAAGCAGGACTGATTGTGGATGGCTGTGTTGAGTGGTATAAGAAGTTAGGACTTTGTCCTGAAGATGGTGGGGGAGTCACCAAAGAATTAAAAGTAGGGAGTAACTTCATTCACTCATTCACTAAGCATTCATTCATGCACCAAATACCTATATTTGTTGTACTAAGTGTTGCATTAGTTTTGGGGTGATAAAAGGTGAAAAACATACAGCTCCTATCATGGATAGGTTAAGAATTGCATTTATGGTGTGGACTTTTCAGTTATTTCAGATGAAATATTCCTAATGCCAGAGGCTTCGGGATTTTCCTTTGTAAAGTGGTGGTGTTAGACAAGATTGCTAAAGTTCCTTCACGAGGGAGTTTTACGAATTTTGGAGAATAAATACAAAGTGTGCTTTACTAGAGGCTTTGTTAGCTAGTGCTTACAAGTAAGAGCTGTCAAAGTCAGAGACACTTGTGTTCAAAGTCAAGCTTCCTTGCTAATCACTTACCACTAATTATATTCCACAAATTACTTAACTTTTCTAAACTTCCGTATCCTCATCTATAAAGCAAGACACCTACCTCAAGGTGATGGCATAAGTATTGAATATAAAAATAATGGGAACTTCCTAGAGCAAATCCTAGCGTATTTAAGGACTCAGTACAAAAATGGCAGACATATAGAATTCATATATGTCTGCCATTTATATATAAACCATTGCTTGAGTTATGCTATTAATGTGTTCAAAGAATGTAATGCACATTTTGATAATTACATCTTCTAGTACTTCTGATAGGCACCAAGAGACCAAAACCACCTTCAGAAAGTATAACTTGTTTTCCTCAAAGGGTACCTTAGGCATACCTGGCAATATATAAAGGAATAGCTTGTAATTATTTATAAATGTCTATAATTACTCAACATACACATTGCAAATACTCCACAGTTGAGAATTGGATTTGCTCAATGTATGCTTAAATTAATATTTTAATATACTTTAACATAAATGGAAATCTAATAAATATTAATCCAAGCCAAACATTAACTAATGCATGCAACTCGACTTGCTAGGAAGAAGGAATGATTTGTGTTGTTTAGTGCATATGAAATATTTATGTATCATGTGCTATCTGGAGGATTGAAGCATTCTGTGCTATGAGCTATCCCTTCAACTAAAGATGTGCTTTAGTTATTATGCCCTTATGTATGTTGAAGGGACTAGGGAAGACACAGGTAGAATATTCTGTCTGGTACCCCTTGCCACCTGGCCTCGGATCCCCCTTCAGCCAACATGAGCCCTGATCTCAAATCACACGTGCAAGCTCCTTGATATTTGCTCCAGTCCCTAGGGTGTTTTGAGGCAGAAAAGCAGAATAGCCAGTCCTTTCTTATAATCTTAACATATCAACAAGACAAGAAGGACTCTTACACCCACTGTTAATAAAGTAGGTTTTACTTTTGTAGGGGAGGAAGACTTTTCCTCTATCCAATGTGGGTTTGTCTGGCCAGAGAAAAAATTCAACTCACATGAGACAGAATAGCAAGAGAAAATTAAACAAAGCTTTATGAGGACCATGGCCCAGGGCCTTTCTTCCCAAAGGCAGAAAGGGCACTGAAGAAGTGGGGTGCACAGAGCGGTTATATACCCCCAAACAGGGTGTTTGACATATGATTGAAATGTCCCTCCCACAATAATCACAAGATTGCCCTGTCAGGGGCTGGCCCCGTGGCCGAGTGGTTAAGTTCGCGCGCTCCACTGCAGGCAGTCCAGTGTTTCGTTGGTTCGAATCCTGGGCGCGGACATGGCACTGCTCATCAGACCACGCTGAGGCAGCGTCCCACATGCCACAACTAGAAGGACCCACAACGAAGAATATACAACTATGTACTGGGGGGCTTTGGGGAGAAAAAGGAAAAAAATAAAAAAAATCTTTAAAAAAAAAAAAAAGATTGCCCTGTCAGCACAGCACTTGATGGACACAGCAGATAGTGGGTCTGCTATCTCAGAGGGCGTAGCAGGAGGCAAGTCTATTGTCCTGAGCTGGGTGGTCACAGGTGAGTGCAGCAATCAGTTCCTAGCCTAAGGAAAGATGTTTAATCCTTAAAGAAATGCTAATGTTGGGAGGGGGAGGGAAGTCAGTTCCAGGAGGTTACCAGACAAGCACAATAAACAAATGCAGATTTAAGTCCTTGCCTTCCACATTGATTAAGAGTTTCTAGAGACAAGGTCATCTCCTTTCTTCTTCCTGGTACAGAGAGGGAGGCACCTTTACAGATAGAGATTTACCTTACAAATGTAAATGTGTCCTAATAAAGGGCAAGCAAGTTCCATTCCTCAGAGCCTCCTTCCCTGTCCCAGTTTATCAAAAGCAATCAGCCTCAAATAATCCTCATGCCAAAGAGACATATCTTGGGGTGGCCAATTCCAGTCCCCACACTTTACAATATGATTTCACACATCTCTATCACCGGAACAGGTTTGCCTACAGCACAAACTCATTAGCCGATATTTACACCTTCAGGCAAGGCACTACACCAAAAATATTAAATAGACATGATCCAATACTTTAGTCAAACTGGTACCAAGTGCCAGTAATGTGTAAGGCAATGGGAATGCACAGCTGGAAAAGTCTCTGCTATACTGCAGCTCAACTCATGAGAGTAAGTGATGCAACCCAAGACCTAAAGCTCATCAGAAGGTGGAAATGTACTGTGAACATGTTTGGGTATTAAAACCCAGTCCAGTGATGCCTGTGGGAGCACCAAAGCAACCCCTGGCCAGTGCCCCAGATTAGCGTTAGCATGAGATCCTCCAATCAGAGGAACCACAGGACTGATGTTTGACTTACCACTGGGCTTTTATTTAGCTGAATGAAGTAAGAGTTGAATTGCAAGAAAAATAAAAGAGATTTGTTTGCAGGCTGTAAAGGAAAGGAAAGAGTAGTTGCTGGAGAGAAACACTGGAAAAGAGAAGACAGAATTCTCAGGTAGAGATATATTTATATATTATATATATATATATAATATTCTTTTTTTACTTAGGTATAACTGACATATAACATTATATTAATTTCAGGTGTATAAGATGATGCTTTGATATTTGTATATATTGTGAAATGATCACACAATAAGCCCAGTTAACATCCAGCTCAGGCAGATATTCTGATGAGATTTTGCTACATGTTGGGAAGAAATCCACAAAATCCTCAGTAAAATTTACCTTCCATGATGATGCTTCTTTCTGCAGTCATTAGTGCTACTAACGGATAAGCAGTCCTCTTCTTTTTCAGTCACACTGGAGATGGATCTCCTGACCTCTTTGTGATTGGCTAAGGCCATGTACTAGTTTTCTAGGGCTGCTCTAACAAAGTATCCCAACGTGGGTGGCTTACAACGGCAAAAACTTACCCTCTCACAGTTCTGGAAGTTAGAAGTCCAAACTCAAGGTGTCAGCAGGACCACACTCCCCCAAAGACTTCAGAAGAGAATCCCTTCTTTCTTCTTCCTAGCGTCTGGGAGTTTGAATGACATTGGAATGCCTTTGATTGGTATTGGAATGCAAGGAATCCTTGGCATGTGTTGGCTTGCAGCGGCAGCACTGCAATCTGTGCCTCCATCATCACGTGGCATTCTTCCCTCTTGTGTCTGCCCCTGTGTTTTCTCCCCTTCTTATAAGAACACCATTCATATTGGATTAGGGCCACCCTAAACGAGTATGATCTCATCTTGACTTGATAACATGTGCAAAGACCCTATTTCCAAATAAGATCACATTCATAGGTTCCAAGAGGGTAGGACTTCAGCATATCATGTTAGAGGATGTAGTTCAACCTGTAACAGCACACATAAATGGTTTTTGCCAATACATGTGAGCAGAAGTAACATTTGTCTTCTCCAGGCTACAGCACTTACTTTTGGTATAAAACCTGATATAGTTCTGCTAAATTTGGGGATAATTTGTCATGCAACCATATATAAGTAATATACCTGCTATTCTTTATTAGCCAGGTGGCCTTGATAAATTGCTTAACCTTTCTGGGCCTCAGAATGCTCCTCTGTAGATGACCTTAATAATAACATCTAAGTCATAAGGTTATTGTGAGCTATACATGAGATAATACATCTAAACTACTAGAACAGTGCTGAGAACACAGTAAGTCCTCAATAAATATTAGCTATTGTTTTTATTATAATTCCTACAGCAGACATTAGCATCTGGTAGATAAAGTCACACCTGAGATAGTAGCTTACTCAGGAGTTGAATAGTTTACACGTGTAAAAAGAAATCTAACTCAAAACACCTCAAATGATAAAGGAAATTGTCCAGTTAACAAAACTGAGGTCTGGAGATGAGGGCTTGAGGAAAGTGATTAAGGTCTTTAAATCCTCTTCTCTACAATTTTCCAGGCTCAGCCCTCTGTCATCTCTCAGATGTTCCTGAGGCTGGCTTCCAACATGAGAGCCAAACAGCCACAGCAATCTTAGGCCTCAAGCCCTTATAACAATCCAAAAGAAGAAAGAGTTTCTCTTCATCCAATCATGAAGCCAGGGTTTCACACTGAGTGGACCTATGTTGAGACATGTAACCATGCCTGTAGCTATCAATTTTGACCATGGGAAAGCCCATCACTGCCTGGGTTACAGGCCCTTCCTTGAGCCAATCACAATGTGAAGATGTCAGTGGTGTAGCATCAGCACAGAAGGGATCATTTCTTGGAAATATGAGTGTGGTCAATCTTCTGATACCACACAGGTGCTGCTAACAGAGGAAAGACACAACAGGAAATGAGGGGGGCAATAATAATGTAGACTATAGACTAGAGGAAGAGGAGGCTATTGCTATAGTCCAAATTAGAGCTCAGAGGACTTGCAGTAAGGCATTTGGGAACAATGAGGGAAAAGAGGCAATATGGGTAAGAGTGAGAGTTGGGAAGTTTACAGAAACACAACAGGACTTGGTACCTGAGTGGGCGGGGTGGATGAGGAAGAAAAGGGAGTTGAAGAGTTTCAATACTAAATCAATGAGAACGAATGACACTTACAAAGCTAAAGACCTCAGATGGACACATGGATTAATAATAGATTAAATAGCTATTGAGTGTCTACTAAGTGCCAGACTCCAGGTCTTCACTCCCCATCCTCCTGCCACACTGGTTTCTATAAATTATTAGGACTTGACAAGCTATTTCCAATCTCAAAATTTTGTGTTTCATGTTCCCTCTTCCATGTTTTTTCATGGTTTTTTGAATTGCTGATTCTTTCTCTGACCACTCTATCCAAAGAAGAGCATCCCCAAATCATCTTTAACAACATCTTATTCGTTAGAAAATCCTATCAGAAAATATTCATCTTTATCTGCTCCCCATTTTAGAATAAAAGTTCTATTAAGGCAGAATACTTTTATGTCTTTTCCCTACATGTAGGACAGTCCAACAATTAGCAAGAGTACAAAAATATTTTTGAATGAATGAATGAGTGAGAGAGTCAATGAAAGGATTGAGGATCAACAATCTACAAGATAAACCCTAGCCCCTGTCCTTATGGAGCCTGCATTATAGAGAGCCAAAATGAACCATAAGGACCACAGGATATTAACTTAATAGCCAGTTACATAGTGAATTTAGTACATTCAAAATACTTCTGTGCATCAAATTTCTACCTACTCTTTCTCTATTAAAATATATCATAAAAAGGCAAAGTGTAAGAATAGATCTTCTAGTACCTAAAACCACAATCCTGAGCAATCTAGAGCCTCCCGTATTTTCACTTCCTTTTGAGAGCACTTTCTCTTCAACTTATGTTTTGTTTCCTTCTGAATTTTGATCCTATTTTGATCCCAAGTACTGTCTCCATTTGACAGAGGGGGACAATCTTAGCTGTAGAGGGGAAATAGGACTTTGTAGAAGATGTGTTATGGTGATGTTCTCACGCTCAGTTTTGGGTGGAGAATAGATTCTTGTGCACATTGGCAGCAAACAGTCTTTTACTGCATCTACTGTTCAGCCCTTCGCTAGGGCCGGATTTGAAAAACTAGCGGTCTGTGAATGGTTGCCTATGACAAGGACATACAGTGAATGGTGGGGATAGGTCTAGGTGGGAATCAGGAGGCCTGCATTGTCTCACAAATCTTCTGAAATAGACATGAACATTCACATGCAGCAGAAATGGAAACTGATGCTCAGAGAGATTAAATCACTGCTCACATTTACACAGCTAGTCAATCAGATTCCTAACACTGGTCTTTCCGACTCAAAGGTCTCCATCCTCCCTGTTAAACGTTGCAGTCGGGGAATAGCATACACAGTCATTCACTCCTCCATGCACTGAATGCACCTGAAACCGACCTGGTAAGTTCTACCAACCTTGGTTACAATTATATGTGCCTGATCCCTCATTTGCCATATTAGTAAGAAGTCATTTCCCTTGGGACTCTCTACTGCCACTAACTTGTACCAAAACGCAAAGCATATATTGTCCAAAAGTGTAGCTCTTTCAAAATTGGTTCTAGAGATCTGCTCTACGGCCTAGTGCCTATAGTCAACAATATTGTATTGTATACTTAAAAATTTGTTAAGAGGGTACATCTAACATCGAGTATTCTTACCACACATAAAAAGGGATGCGGGAAACTTCTGGAGGTGATGGATATGATGATGGTTTCATGAGTGTATGCTTATTTCCAAAGTCATCAAATTGTATACATTAAATATGCACAATGTTTTGTATATCAATTAAATTACATCAGAGGAGTAAAGATACCAAATTCCAGCCTGTTGCCACTGGCAAGACCTCTTGTCATTCTAGGTTGTTGTAATGGAATACTGGTCACTATAGCAATACTCCATCACTAGCCGAGCTCTTTATTGACAGCACTTACATTCTTTGAAGGAAAATGATCTCACTCTTTCATGGGCAATAGTAGCCGAAAGGATTCCAGACTGAGACTAGAGTTCAGTTTCACCACCATGTTGGGCTTCTGTTCCCTGGAGCACAGCACTGGGTCGAAGGCGGCTGAATCTGGAAGAGATTTTGACGTCACTCACGGTATGAGGCAACCACTCCACCCCCAAGGTGATTTGGATCCAGGCCATCAGCCTAAGTCTTCCATTCTGAAGGGGAATTTTATTTGGAGAATCTCATTGCCTTTTCCTGCAACCAAATCTTCAGCAGGTCCACCCAGCTTCACTCCAATAATTTTCTCTTAATTAGAATCTCAGGTAGAGAGGCCAGTTTGTTGTCCTTTCTCTTTTAAAAAGCCATGGGACCCTCGTGTAGATTTACTCACCTCCTCCTCTACAGTGGTCATCATACCATTGATCTGGAGAGCGGCACTCTTGATAAAGTTGTAAAAGTTTCTGCTATACGTTATCTCAATACAATGGCTGTGTTTCCCTCACTGTATATTTGCATTTAAGTGGCCCACTCAAATGAGCCTTCCCAAGAAAGTTACCTTCCTTCGATTAAGATCTTAAAACAAATAAAAACACACTTTCTATTTTAGTACAGCTCGATCAACATTTAAATGATATTTATGGAGCATTTGCTCAGTCTCAGACATTGAATACAATGTCCCAGTCTACACCGTTTTTTTTTTTCTTGAGGAAAATTAGCCCTGAGCTAACATCTGCTCCCAATTCTCCTCTTTTTACTGAGGAAGACTGGCTCTGAGCTAACATCCGTGCCCATCTTCCTCCACTTTACATGTGGGGTGCCTACTGCAGCATGGCTTGCCAAGTGGTGCCATGTCTGCACCCAGGATCTGAACCAGCAAACCCTGGGCCGCCGAAGTAGAATGTGCGCACATAACTGCTGCACCACTGGGCCAGCCCCTGGTCTATGCCTTTTTGAGCTCAGAGTTCAAAAAGTGGGTAAATAACAGTAGACCTCATTATAAGAAAACATAGTAAACACCATAAGAGAATAACATATGCAATGCCACAGGGGCACCCAAGAAAGAAATTAATTTTATATGGGGAAGGGAAGACAGGAGCAGTAGGCAGTGAAGAGGCAACACTTAAACCAAGAGTTGAAGATATTTGATCAAGCAGAGAAAGTAGGACAAATATTTGCAAAGGGACAAATATTTCCTGCCCACTTGTTAAAGGAGGCAGGAAGCTAAGTATACAAGTAAGCCATGGCAAAGTAGAGCAGAGTTTTTGCCAATACCGAATGTCTTAGTCAGTTTGGGCTGCTATTCAAAAAGTACCATAGACTGGGCTGCGTGGCTTAAACAACAGAAAGTTATTCCTCACAATTCTGATGGCTAGAGCTCCAAGATCAAGGTGCCAGCCAATTTGGTTCATGGTGAAGGCCCTCCTCCTGGTTTGTAGGCAGATGCCTTCTTGCTGTATGCTCACATGGTGAAGAAAGAGATTATCTCTCCTTCGTCTCTTCTTCCATGGACACTAATTCCATTTATTAGGGCTCCACTCCCATGACCTAATTACGTCCCATAGGCCCCATCTCCAAATACCATCTCATTTGGGGATTAGGCTTCAACATATGAATTTGAGGAGGACACAAACATTCAATCCATAGCATCAAATTATTGAGAGATCCAAAATTAAAGCTCAGTGCCTGCTTTGAAGGAAAACTCTAGAGAATACCCCAGCTTTCAGTTTGTAATCCCTGCAGGGCTACACCTAGAACTGGGGGCAAATACAAATTCAGTTATAGCCAAACAAAGATTGCAACCATGCCTTGAAAGAGCCCCATGATCAACTGGATTATGATGATTTGCCATTATCCTGGATGCCTATTAGAGAATAGGATGAACTCTTCCCAGAAGAAGAGAGCATAATTAAGGGCCTCTACAATTTTCCACATACATGCTATACATACACACACACAATTTCTTCAATATAAAAATAACAAACATGTATCGGCACAAAAATGGACACATAGATGAATGAAACAGAATTGAAAGCCCAGAAATAAAACCACATATCTGTGGACAGTTAATCTTTGACAAAGGAGACAAAAATGTACAATGGAGAAAGGAAAGTCTTTTCAATAAATGATGCTGGGAAAACTGGACAGCCACATGGAAAAGATTGAAAGTAGACCATTATCTTGTACCATACACAAAAATTACTCAAAGTGGATTAAAGATTTGAATGTAAGACATGAAACCATAAAACTCCTGGAATAAAATATAGGCAATACTCTCTTTGGCACTGGTCTTAGCAGCAAATTTTCGAATACCATGTCTACTCAGGCAAGGGAAACAAAAGAAAAAAATTAACTAATGAGTATACATCAGACTAAAAGCTTCTGAAATACAAATGAAACCAGGAACAAAACAAAAAGACAACCTATGAAATGGGAGAAAATATTTGCAAATCATATATCCAACAAGCGGTTAATTTCCAAAATATACAAAGAACTCATACAGCTTAACAACAAAAAAACAACCTGAACAAAAAATGGGCAGAGGATATGAACATTTTTACAAAGAAGATATACAGATGGCCAACAGACACATGAAAAGATGTTCAACATCACTACTTATTAGTGAATATATATATATATTATATATATATATACACACACACACACACAATGGAATACTACTCTGCCATAAAAAAGATAAAATTGTTTCATTTGCAACAACATAGATGGACCTTCAGGGTATGATGTTAAGCAAAATAAGCCAGATAGAGAAAGATAAATACTGCATGATTTCACTCATGTGTGGAAGATAAACAAACACCTGGATAAAGAGAACAGATTAGTGGTTACCAGAGGGGAAAGGGGCCGGGGATGCGCAAAAGGGGTAAAGGGGCACATAGGTATGGTGACAGAAAAAAGTTAAACTACGGGTGGTGAGCACGATGCAGTCTATACAGAAATGGACAAAAATAATGTATACCTGAAATTACACGATGTTATAAGCCATTATGATCTCAATAAAATAATTGAAAAAATTAACAAACATAAGAAAACCAAGATGGACATTAAAAAGATACAGAAATAGATCCATCAATGACCCGTATTCAGTTTCTAATGCTGCACAACAAACCATCACACACTCAGAGAGTTAAAACAACATCATTTACTGTCTCACAGTTTCTAAAGGTCAGAAGTCCATGCACAGTATAGCTGGACTCTCTGAACAGAGTCCACAAGGCTGAAATCAGCGAGGCTGCGCTCTTATCTGGAGTTTGGGATCCTCTTCCAAGTTCGATCAGTTGTTGGAAGAATTGACAGCCCCGTTTTCTTCTTGTTTGTTCAGCTCTTAGAAGCCACCCTCAAGTCCTCCCCATGTGACCCTCTGGCAAACTGGCAGCTTCCTTCTTCAAAGCCAGCCACCAGAGAGTTTCTCTTTAGTCTGCTGTGAAGAAGTCATCACAGAAATGACTATCTCATCATGTTTGTTACCCATCGTAACCTAAACAGGGAGTGTTATCCCATCACACTCACAGGTACCACCCACATTCAAGAGGGAGGGAATTATACATGCAATGTACACAGGTGAAAGGAGGGTGGAACTTGGGGCCCATCTTAAAATTCTGCCTGCCGCATGACCCAGATATTGTTTTTAACTATGATTGATGTGTAAAATAAAGTGGATGACAAAATGGACAATTTCACCAAAGAAATTAAACCAATAAAACATTCAAATAGAGACTTACAGCTAGGATATACAACTATGTACTGGGGCTTTGGTGAGATTAAAAAAAAGAAGAAAAAGGGAAAATTGGCAACAGATGTTAGCTCATGGCTAATCTTCCTCACCAAAAGAAAACAAAAAAAGCTGGGCAAAACACATTCAAATAGAAATATTAGAACTGAAAACTGCAATAGCTAAAATTAAGAAATCAATAGGTAGGCTTAGCAGCAAATTAGGTGCAGCAGAAGAATGGATTAATCAAATGGAAGCTAAATGAGTAGAAAATATATAGGCTGAAGCAAGGAGAGTAAAAAATATGACAAATACAGAAAGGGGTTAAGATTAGATAGAAAGATAGATATAGATCACATATATCTACATATATTAAATTCATTATATAAATGATATATATAAAGGATAAATTCATTATATAAATTCATTATATAAATGATGAATATATAAATTCATTATATAAATTATATAAATGGTATATATATATGAGTGATAAGGTATGAAGTTCTAATATATATGCAATTGAAGTCCCAGAAAAAGATGAAAGAATGACACAAAAAGAATATTGAAAGAGAAAAAATGGCTGACAATTTTCTAAAATAAAAAAAAAGATATTAAGCCACCCAAGAAGGATAAATGCAAAGGAAATCACACCTACGCATATCATAATCAAACAACTGAAAAGAAATCAAAAACAAAGAAAAAATGCATTAACTTCAAAGAAGAAAAAATAAGACTTAAGGCTGACTTCCCACCAGAAACAATAGAAGCCAAAGACAATGGAAGAACATCTGTAAAGGCTGGAAAACAGGTAATAAACACAAATGTAGAACTCTGTACTCAAAGAAAATAACCTTCAAAGTAAAGGTAATATAAAGACACTTCCAGACAAGAAAAAACTGAGATAATTCATTTCCAGTAGATCTGCATAAAAAGAAAAGAGAAATTTTCAGGTAGAAGGAAAATGATCCCAAATGGGAACACAGAAATTAAGGCAGAAATGAAGATTAACAGAAATGTTAAACATGTTGGTAAGACTAAATGAATATAAACTATACAAAAAAATTAAAATTTTAAGGGGTTTAAAATACGTGACAAATTATAATGAATATAAATTACATAAAAAAGAGAGTAATCAATAGAGAGTAAATTAATTTAAAGCATTCAAATCCCTAGAATTGTTTGGGAGGTGGTAAAACGTTAATTTATATAAAAATATCATATGATCCAGCTATTCCACATCTGGGTATGTACCCAAAGAACATGAAAACACTAATTCAAAAACGTGTGTACACCCCTATGTTCATCGCAGCATTACTCACAATAGCCAAGACTTGGAAGCAACCCATGTGCCTATCAAGGGACAAATGGATAAAGAAAATGTGGTATATATATATATATATATATATATATATATATATATATATATATATACAATGGAACGCTACTCAGCCATAAAAAAGACAAAATTATGCCATTTTCAACAATATGGATGGACTTTAAAAGTTTATTACACTAAGCAAAATAAGTCAGACAAAGACAAATACCATACCATTTCACTCAAATGTAGAAGATAAACAAACAAACACATAGATAAGGAGAACAGATCAGTGATTACCAGAGGGGAAGAGGCTGGGGGGAGAGTTAAAGGGGGAAAGGGACACATATATATGGTGATAGATAAAAACTAGACTATTGGTGGTGAGCACGATGCAGTCTATCCAGAAACTGAAATATAAGAATGTACACATGAAATTTATACAATGTTATAAACCAATACGACCTCAATAAAAGAGTTTTTTTAAATACTGATTTATGTTAAATTTAATAAATATAGGATCAATCTTGTAATCTCTAGGAAAGCTACTCGGAACGTAACAAAAAACGTTTAACTAAAAATCTAATAAAGAGAGGCAATGGGATTTAAAATTATTTATGTATTCTTAAATGAAGCTAGAAAGAAAAAATTAAACACAAAACAAGTGGATCAAATAAAAAATAAATAATAAGAAATTGTAAAAGTATAGTAATTACATTTAATGTTAATGGACTGAATTCTCTAATTGGAAGACACACACTGTCAGGCTAGAAAAAAACTGTATGCTGCTTACATGTAATACAGCTTAAATGTAAGGACACAGAAAGCTTGAAAGTCAAGGAATTTAAAAGGTAAACTATGCAAAATGGCACCAAGAGAACTCTAGTATAGCTATGCCAATATCATCGATATACTTGAGAAGGTGCGAAGGTGAGAAGGTGTTTTAGAGATAAAGAGATATATTTCCTGATATGAGGTCAACTCACCAAATGTAATAATTCTAAATTTACATGCACCCAATAGCATACATCAAATGTATAAAGTGAAACTTTAGAGGAAAAGGACAAACAGAAATATAATCATAATGGGAGATGAATGTGGCACAGAAGTCCTCACCAAACTGAGGCCAGTCTCTCTTCCCTGAATGTAACGCCCATGTTTCACTACACCCTGGTGGAATTGCAGGACTCATTGTTCCCCCATCCATATATTTTGGTTTTTAACATTTCTAGGCTTTCATACGCCGCTACTTCTTCTCCGCATGCTCTTCAAGTAGTCCTGAATATTCTTACCCTACATTGTCACCAAGGCTCAGCTCCGTTATCACCTCTTCCATGGAGCCTTCCCAGAGTCCCCTAACTGAGAATATATAATTTCTCCTAAATTCAAAATTAGTTCAAAGCTCTTGGCATTTTTTACCTTAAATTCTACTTATTTTTGAAGTCTCAATGTCTCCTTTTATTAAGGCAGAGCTTCCATATGCTTCAACTTTGTATGGATTATGCCTGACAGAACATGGTCCAAACCATAGTGGGAGGTCCATAGATACCTGTTAAATAAATGTATGATGAATTTTCCCATTCACTTTTCTCCCCAAAATGTCAGCCAACTCAAAAACATTAGAGAAAGAGAGAATTAGAAATCCGTTTTTGGAGAAAATGAGCCTCATTTCAGACAAGAATTCCTCAATCAGAACCATCTAGAACTTCTGCAGTTGACTGTCCTTCAAAAGGAGCTCTCTGGAAGCTGTGACAGATTCCATGGACACAGAAAATCCTGTCTTGCCAAAACCTGAGGTACTGGTCATCTTCTCAGCCTAAAGCAGCCATGATTGCTTAGAGCTGACAACTCTTACTGTGTTCTCTTGCATACAAACAGTTCACTAAAGCTACGCAGGGGCCGGCCCTGTGGCTGAGTGTTAAGTTCGCGCGCGCCGCTTCAGTGGTCCAGGGTTTCGGCTCAGGCCATGCTGAGGCGGCGTCCCACATAGCACAACCAGAGGCACTCACAACCAGAATATACAACTATGTACTGGGGGGCTTTGGAAAGAAGGAGGAGGAGGAGGAGGAGGAGGAGCAGGAGAAGAAAAAAAAAACAAGATTGGCAACAGTTGTTAGCTCAGGTGCCAATCTTTAAAAAAAAAAAAAAAAGGAAAGCTATACTATTTCTATTTCCTTCACCCCTAATTTTCTCTGTGTGAGTTAAACAGGGAGGACAGGTAAAAGTGGCTGAGGTATTAGAGTGACATGCTTTAGCAACCCAGTGCTTCCAAAAGAGTGGCTTGACTTTGACAAGATGCTTTAATGTCTTTAAGTCTCTGTGTCATCATTTATAAAGGGGAAATAATAACACCACTTATTTTGTAGGGTTGTTGTGAGAATTAGATGAGAGAATCCATGTGAGGCCACCCAGCAATGCCTGTGAAGAAAGGTAGGCTCTTTCACCACCTTCCCCTCCTCTTAGGAGGCCATTTCCCTTGTTGAGAAAACACTTCAGAAAACCCATCATCTCCCTGGGCAAGTAGAGAGATTCATCCCGGCTGCCTGGCATTTTCAGAAGCCTTGCAGCCATTCTGAAGATTCTGCGGGCAATGGATGAAACTAGATTTCCAATAAACTACTCCACACCAGGACATCCCCCAGCCGGAGAGGCCGACTTCAGTCCAAAATTGAGCTGAGTTTGCCATCTAGAGGATGTCCATGGACAGGCAGGCACCAGCACCTACTTTGGCGCTGAAACAGAGGTAAGGCCTCATTCTTTTGCTGACCAACAGTGGGGGAGGAGCTGCTATGAACCACACCCTGCAGGAACGGGGCACAAGGCAGCCCCCGCCCTCAGAAAGCTCACAGTCTAGTGGGGAGTTCACACTCTAGATCGATTTTAGTGTCCAAAGTGAGACCCAGTTTCTGGCAGGAGGAAGAGTCCTTCCTCTAACAGTACAGAGTAGATTTGCCCACTGATAAATCACACAGCCAGTAAGTAGAGGGACTGAGCTGAGTCTCACACTCAGGACTTGGGTTCCAATCTCCAGGACAATCAACGACAGTTGTGTTGGACATCAGAGTGCCCTACCCCCACATTTTACAGCCAAGGGGAAGTACGGTGGACTGGCCTGGGCCACACAGCCAGAAAGTAGCAGAGATGGATGTGAAGCCACTCTTGAAATGCCTGTGCTCCTTCTAGGACACCAAGAGATTGACCTAGTGTAGTGTAGACACAAGGGCTGTGTATGGAGTTTTCTGGCCTGTGTGTCGTTCAAGGGCAGGTATGCAGAAGCCAGTTGTTTTTATATCTTGTTGAGGCCCCCACTCACCAACAACTGAATAAATAGGGAACCTTGGCCTCTGGCCTAGATTCACATATCTCTTCTCACCCTGTAAATCCGGTCCATCTGGAGACAGCCTCTCTGACTTTCTTGGGTGTTCGTTCAGTTGCTGGGAATGTCTCTCCGTTTGGAATTGTGCTTATGGACCACAAATCCCTTAGCTTATGAAAGGTGGCAATGAGGCTAATACAATTAAGGACCTTTAAACTGGAAAAGAAATCTCTTTTCCAGAAGCAAGAATGTGCTCCAGGGTATTGAACATAGCACCAACATTATATCCTTTTCAGGCCTCTATCATAGCTCTTTAATGCATTTGTGGCCAGTTTTAGTTCATCCACATAGTCATTAAACTCACTCACTTCCACATCCCCTATGTGCTGAGTACTGTGCTAATTAGGCAAAGCACGGAGGATTCCGTGATGAACACGGCAGCCACCATCACTGCCTTCATGGAGCTTGAAAGTCATTATGGAGATAATTATGTCAAGTTATGATGAATGCACGAAAAGGAAAAAGACGGCTGCTCTGAGTAAATGCCAAGGATTCATTGACCACTGAATGAAACTGGATTTGTGACGAGATTTTCTGCCCACTCTCTATGTACCCATAGCATCCTATGCACACTTTTCTTAGAGCTCTGCTCAACATTTTTGTTGGTACTGTTTTTCATATTTTGTTTTGATTTTTGTTACAATTTATAATTGTCTGTTACATGCTCAAGACTCTCAGCTTCTTGAGGTCAGGGAAAAACTCTTATTTATCTCAGAATCCCTGGGTCTACTAAACAGTAACTGCTGGTTGACTTTTTTGAAAGGATCAAATTGAATCAGTCAATCAGTCTCAAATATTACAGATAAAACCACATCCATAAAGTTTTTAATTTGAAATGCATGAGACTCTAGACACAGTTATTGACAATTTATAAAAATTGTAGAATTGCCTGTTTCCCTCCAAGTATATCATTGCAAGTCGTTTATCATTTATTACACCAGCAATCTGTGAGGCATGGTGCTGGCTGCCAGCTAGAGCAGGAGACAAGCGTTTGCATAAAGAATCATAATATTCCAGGGGATGCTCAAAGAAGACCATGCCTAATAGTAGCAGGAATAATCAGAGTCACAAAAATAGGAATCATCAGGCTCATCTTTGCTGAAGGCCAAATTCACCTGAAATCCAACTATAATTATTGGAAATAGTGGAGCCCTCTGTCGTAGAAATGGGGGGAGGTGAGGGGTACATCAGAAGACTGTGTCACAAATGAACAGCCACTTGCCGGAGTACACTCAGTTTCTGTATACACAAATACGAAATCTTGAGAAACGATTTTTGCTACTCCCCAACCTGGTTTTTTTTTTTTTTTTCAAAGATTGGCACCTGAGCTAACATCTGTTGCCAATCTTCTTTTTCTTTTTCTTCTCCTCCCCAAACCCCCCTGGGATATAGTTGTATATTCTAGATCTAGCTCCTTCTAGTTCTGCTATGTGGGATGCTGCCTCAGTATAGCTTGATGAGCGGTGCCATGTCCGCGCCCAGGAGCCGAACTGACGAAACCCTGGGCAGCCGAAGCTGAGCATGCAAACTTAACCACTACGCCATGGCGCCGGCCCCATCCCAACTTGGTTTTCACTGTAGCTGGTTTTAGATAAACGGTCATGATATCCCCTGGTTGTGTCATGCCTTTCAATCCCATCCACCTGGAGCACCTTCGCTCACTCTCTAAGACTTGGGTCAAATCACACTTGGACCTGACAGCATTCCCCAATTCTTGAAAAGCTAGGCCCTGAGTGCATTGCACACACCTTTAGTCATAAGTTTTTAATAAGAAAGGCCAGTTAGTGCGAAAGAAGCTATGATTTCATGAGTCTCTATCTGCTACGTGCCCAGAACTGAGCTAGGCACTCATAGAATGATTTCATTTATTTAACAAAAAGCCACAACCTTGTGAATATTATTAACTCTATTTTATACATAATAAAAAGGCTGTTGAGACAGGCTGGGTCACTTCTCTGGGGGTGCCCAGATAATGCGCAATAGACCTAGGAACTTAATCCAGGTCCATCGCCCAAATCCCATTTTCTTACCCCTGTAAACCAATGTTTCTCAAAATGTTGCGTATGAGCTATAGGTATTGTTTGCAATATCTTTATTTTGTTTATTTTTATGTTTTATCTTCTATTAATGGCAAGTGATACTGGTTTTCAAGTTTTAGTAAGTATGTGAAGCTTCCTATTTAAAGAGAATTTTTTCCAATGAGAGCTTTAAAGAAATCTGTTATGTAAGTAACAGTACAGTTGGTGTGTGGATGGAGACAACACTGTGAATGTGATGCACAAGTGACTTATGTCTAGGAAACACTGCTTTGTCCTTTAAGTGCTTCCCTATTGCCTCCATGTCTGCCATTACTTCTTGATCTCTTTACCTTTAGACCAGAGTCTCTCAACTCTGAGTGCACGCTAGAAGTATCTAAGAACATTGATGTCCAAGCCCCATTCTAACCCAAGTAAGAATTTCTGGGAGTGAAGCCTAAACATTGATATTTTTTCAAATCTCCCCACATACTTCTTGTGGCAGTCAGGGTCAAGAACTTTGGGTACGACACACTGCCTGGCACATAATAGGAGATCAGTAATGATGGTTCAATGGAGAAATTACATCATCCTGGACTGCACCAAGCCCAAGCCCTGAAATGGGTCACTGGGGCCATATTTCTGATCATATCTTCTAGCATGTTCATTGAGCACATAATGTGATGCTGAACCAAAGGCCTCTTAATGGACAATCAGTCTGTTATGGAGTGAGACGCTATTATAACCAAACCAATATTAAATAATTCCCAATTCCTCATGCACATCAGTGCTTTGACTTTGCTTTTCTAGTTGCTGAAGGATTTGAGGCAACTTAACCCATCCAAGCAGAAGGCAGCCATGTTATAAAGGAGCAAGCTTTGGACCCAGAGGTGGTCCCAGTAGAGCCTTACCCTCATTGTGTGCTTTGTGTCCTTTAACTCCTCAGAGCTTCCTACCAATTACCCTAAGTGAAGCCGATAATGCCCAGCTCCCAGCTAAGGATCAGTGTGGTAGAGTGAAAAAAGGATGGATTTTAGAACAGACACACCCAAAATTAAATTACCTACCCACCACCTCAGACAAATCACTAAACCTCCATAAGCACTCACTTCCTCATGCTAAAATGAAAATGATCATATTTACCTTGTAGGATTGTTAAGGATTGGATACACTCTATGAGACGCTCTCCAAGAGCGTCTGGCACATGGTGGATACTCCATAGAGATGGATATATAACTTTTCTATGGTTGGAAGAAGGAATGAATGAGGATATATATAAGGCGATATAGGATTATGACAAATATCAGTGGTATACATTTCCCTCTTTATAAGAGAACACAGCATTTTTCTCATCCTTGGAGAGTCCCATTTACTTTTGTGCCTTCTCCAAAGAAAGATTGACTCAACAAGAAGATTCTTCAAGGCTTAGAAAAGCATGTCGCTTTACCGAGTGAATATATAGCTTTATGGAACAAGCAGCCTTTTATAATAATTCTATCATTATTTTACATTAGTTGGAAAAGATATAAATGCTGAAAATTTAAATGATATTTATAAGATATTAACACTGAAAAGAGACTTGGTTTTGTTTGTGTTTGAAGAACAAAGCCTGAGAAAGAGCTATGTTGTGGGATGAAATCTTGGCCTGAAAATATGCCCCAAAGGACTAACTAAAATGGTTCCTTGGACCCTTATTACATTGATAACTCAAAGCTTCTCTAATAGAGAAGCATCACTTTCAAATCCTTCAAATAGCCAGAGTTAAACCTCAAGACTATTTTCTCATTATCTGCATAAAAGGAAATTCTCCCTCCTACTTATTGAGCAAATACTTATTGAGTTCCTGCTGGATGCAGTGCACCATTTCAATTCACAATATTTTTTAATACTCACCATATGGAAGTAACTATCCTAAGTATCTTCTCTTCTAATCCTCTTACTTTAACCTTGTGGCAATCTATTTAAATCAAGTTACAACATCATCATCATCATCACCACCACCACCACCATCGTAACTACCAGTCATTAAGAACTTACTAGGTAAACTCTGCTAAGTTCTTTAGAGACATTATCTCAATCCAATCCTCCCATTAACCTTAACAAATACGCACTCTTGATATCCAATTTATGGAGGAAGAAGCCAAAGCTTAGAGAAAAGGAATTTGTTCAAGGTCACATAGCAAGTAAGTGACGGAGATAGGACTGAAAACCATGTCTAGTTTTGCCCAAAATCAAAGACTGTGCCTGGTTCAAGAGAACTTAGAGACCACAGCAGTCAATGCTGAGACAAAATCAGTCATAGCACACATAGTGGCAGAGCAATGACAACCAAGGATTTACTGAGTGATTTTATTTGGACATTCATCTCATTGTTTTGGTCTATTTCAACGTAGACAGATGTTTCCACAAAGGTCCTTTCCTTTTCCTACCTCAAATATCACAATTTGTAGGGATTACCATTGGAAGGATCCTTAAAGATCATCTAATCTGTTCCTTCTTCATGCCAAGCGGAGGAAGGTGAGGTCCAGAGAGGAGAACTGGTTTGCTTAAGATCACACAGCAAGTCATCAGTACCACTGTGACCAGAGCTCTGGTTCCTGACTCCCATTCTAGCACTCTTTCTAAGATGTCTCATTCTGCATAAATAACACTATTTCTGTCCTATACCTGATGCATACAGTCAGCTAAGCTGCTCTGGTTTTAATAAATAATGTAAAATAAAACATTAAAAAATTATGTGATTGGCCCTGGATGAACTCACATGGAGAAAGAAGAGGAGGGGAAAAGACAATTCTGGCCAAGGAAACATCTACAACAAAGACAGAGTCATGAAAGAAATCCAGCTTAGTGTGTTCAAAAAAGGGACTCCATCTGGTATACCTTGAACAGACACGGCAAGGGAATTATAAAGACGGAATAAATTATTCCTTCCCTCAAACTCCTTCGAGGACATTGAAAATACAGTGGTGACCATGACATAATATAATCTTCAGGGAACTTGTACTTTAGTTGCTTAAATCAAAAAGGAAACAGGTAATCACGATATTGTATGATAAATGCTATGATAGGAGTAAGAACAAGGTAGTGAAAAGCATAGAGGAGAAGCTCATAATCCAGACCTACGAAGATTTCTTGGAAGAAGTGGCAGCTAAGCAGGGTCCTGAAGGATGAATAAAGCTAGTGGAAGATAAGTCAATAGAACCATTCAAGACAGAATAAGAATCAAATTAAAGGCACAGCAATTAAAGAGAATATGGCTTGTCTTGCGTACAGTCCAGAGTTCAATATGGTAGATCCTAAAGAATGAAGAGGTGATGGTGAAAAGTGATGCTGGGGTACAAGACGTAGACCAGGTTGTGCTGGACACTATAGGTTGTGCTTGTTACTTGGGGCATTATCTTATCTTAAAGGAAAAAGGGACCATTGAGAATGTTTAAGCAACTGAATGACATGATAAAATGCATGCTTTAGATAGATCAATATGATTGCTGACTGATGGATGGAAAGGAAAAGGGCAAGCCTAGAAGCAGGGAGACTACTCAGCTAGCTATGGCAATGCTCTAGAAGAGGAAGGACAAGGGCATGAACTATGAGTCTGGGAGAAGTGGATGCAGTCAAACAATATGAAAAAAGTGGAATCAGCATGAATTAGGAATTGGTTAGATATCAAGAGGGAGGAACCAAAAATAACTCTCAACTTTCCAACTGGAGCCATTGGTGGCATAATGGAGTGTGCACCAAAATAAGAACTTCTCAGTGCACAATATGTGTCTCTGAGAGTGTAAGAGCCTGGAGTTCAGAATGGTGTCTTTTTTGACATTATTTGAATGATTTCTAAAAGGATAATAATGTTTTTGACAATTCCACTGCACATGATATCTGAGCCTAACCAAAGGACTCAATTGAATAGCTAAAATAGACAATTACACTAGTCATTTTAGAGGGTGAGGGGAATGGGTCTTGCCAAGTTTGTAGCTTGTCACATGATTTCACTTCCAAGACCTAAATATAAATCAAGACATACCAGATTCAAATGCTGTTTGATCTTGACCAAAAATGTGAAGAGGAGAGAGAGTGGGAAAGTAAAGCATTGGCAGTATTTCAGCAGGAATCATTAGATATCTTGGACACCTTACACAAAACACAATCCTGATGAATGAATCATGAATTAATAAACCCTAAGAGCAAGGACATCCCCTGCCACAATGTCAAATCAGTTTAAACTTCATGCAGAACGTGTCTGGCTACAAGAGTTCTGGCTTTTGCCAAACCCCCTAGAATGTGTTGGAGCCATTTTACAGACCTCTGCATTCCTATAGGTCTTCCCACCCTAAGCTCTGTCCCCTCTAATGTCGTGTTTCTCTGGGGATGATAGGTCTTGGGGCCTTGGGTTCAATTCACTGTGTGCCAGAACTTGGAGACATTTTAAACAAGTTCAAATCCATGTTTTGTTTTCAATTAAAGGCTTTGTGAGGCAAAGGAATACCAGCTCAGCCACCAAAAATTTGGGTCAGGGGCAGTTTCTTCAGCCTTCCTGACAGGCCGAGTGTGTTGTGGTGAGCCTGGCTCCTGTCAAAAGCAAAGAGAGAGACAGCAAGGGACATCGGGAAAATTAGGTTTGGCATCAAAGTAAGCCACTGAATATTCAAATACGTGGTGTGTGAACTGTGGTTTGAACATCACAGTCTGGGATGCAATGGGAATTCTGGGTAGGATTTAGGTAATTGTGAGAAATGATTGAAAAGATCAATCTCAGAGCAAAAATGAATAATGGGAGAAATATTGATAGAGAGAGAGTAGGAATAAGTAAAGAATACACAACTCCTTTGTAGACTTTTACGTTATTTTTGAAAAATCCACTGAATATTGGCTTGCTCACCAAAATCATTCACTCATTGAATATTCACCAAGCCTGAATTTTGTGTGTGTTTGGAACTACTATGGAGGCTATAAAAGACTTTGATGTAAAGAGGAGATTGGGCAGAGAGTCCACCAAAAGCTCTAATACTAGTGAAAAGTCTTAAATTTCCTAAAAATATTTATTTCCAAGGTCATTATTGGGTAAGGAGCATCAGATTTGGGAGGTTCAGCACATCTGACTTCAATCTTGGCATTGCTATTTACATGATGTGTGACCTTGGATATTATTTTAAAGGCTGACATGCAGTGACTGGCACATTGTAGATGTTTAGTAGATATTTGATGAATGAATGATTGAGTGCTTCCTATGGGCCACACAATGTGTGCTCAGGGTATTTGCATTCCCTCATGAATTAGAAACATCCTATGAGGTAGGTACTGCTATAGTCACTCAATATTTTATAAATAAGAAAACAGAGTTACAGAGTTTACATAGCTTGCACAGAGTCACACAGCTAGTGAGTAGAAAGCCAGAATTCAAACCCAATCTGTCCAATTCCAGAAACAAAATCTCAAATCTCTGCCGTAGAATAAACTATTCTTATATGGAATAGAGATAGTCCTAGGAGGAAATCAGAGGAAAACTTTCTGATTGGATGGAAGAAAATGAAGAGGATGTCAAGTGGAAGAATGTGAAGCCTTCCAGATTGGAGTGAAACAGAGGAGGGGGCTCTGGCCAGAGTGCGAGGTGGAGCCTGCTCAGGAAGCAGTGAGTTCTCCTTGAGGCAAGCAAGGATGATGCACTGGCATTAGTGAGTTGGGTCAGAGAGCCTCAGTTACCAATTGCCATGGTGGTTGATGTCTGCTTACCAAGAGAACAGTGATAACCACATGAAGGCTATTGAAGCTACAGGAGGAATGTGCTGTCTTTCTGGGGTGGGTAGCCACAATATGGAGGAATGAGAGTTGGCCCAGAATAGTGTACTAATACAGGGCTCAGCAAACTATGACCAGTGGGCAAAATCTGGCTCACTACCTCTTTTTGCAAATAAAGTTTTATTGAAACACAGCAGTAGTCACTCATTTACATATTGTCTATGCCACTTTCATACTACAAAAGCAGAGTTAAGGGGAAGTGATGGAAGCCCTGTGGCCTGAGAAGCCTAAAATATTTACTACCTGTCCCTTTACAGAAGACCTATGCCAAGCCCTGTGGTAAGATTATGTGATATAACAAATATGGACACGTCTAGCCATTGTCTGGTATATGGTAAACAGGTGGAAAATTCTGTTTTACCTGAATCACCATCAAGCCTATCAGCCTCTACCCAACAAGACTGATTCACACAAAGTAGCCAAACATGAGGACCCTCAAAGGTGACTTTATGGTCATAAGAAATGAGGTCATTAGTGCTCAGCAGGACTATGAGCCAGGGACTAAACAAGGAGTTTTCAGACCCGTTATCACATTGAGTCTTCCCCACAATTGGGAAAGCAGACCTTAGTGCCCCCATTTTACAGAAGTTCTAGCAAGCAGTAGAGGCAGAGTTTGAGCCCAGCTCTATCTACACTCTATCATAATACAAGTTCCCTCAAGCCTGAGATCAAAGAACTAAAAGGCTTACAGATCCAGGCAATACTTTCATCTCTTCTTCTAGTTGAAGGTCAAAACCTTGCAGGGAAAGGAGCATTTGGGGAGTGTGGACCTGCTATCAAAATGATACTGGAAATGGGGATTTGAAGTGTGGATCGCAGCTACCACCTCAGAACAATGGGTGCCTGGAAGGGGAGGTCGCCATCTCATCAACACCGGAACAACAGCTTCATGGGCAACAGGAATGACTGATGAAGAACACTTCAAACCAAAATTTCAAAGGAAGAGAGTAAAGCGATCTGATACAACTGAAAACTGAATCTCATGAAAGAGTTGTGAAGGACACCGGAAAAAGAAACAAAGGGATTGGGGTCATCAGCTTTACCTAGAGGAAATAAGAAGGAAAACACTACTGACAATCCTGAGACCTCCAGATGTCCCTATACAAACCAATACACTGGTTGGAAGTGTAGAACTAAATTAAATCCAACAGTTTGTGTGAGGTGTCCTACTATAATATGAGATGTGGGCAGAGGAAGAAACCGTGATACAGATATTGTCATAGGTAGGAGCAGTGACTCTGAGTCAGACTTGCATTCACATCTTATCTACTATTCCTAGCTGGGTAATTCAGGCAAGTTACTTAACCTCTCCGAGCTTCAGCTGCCTCAACTGTCTAAGAAGGTTCATAATAGTGTCTCATTGGGTCATATTAGACATACTGTATTACCATCAAGAACATTACAAAGTGTTACAGAAACAGGTCAAAGACAGCTCGTGGGAGGAGATGATGTTTTAGCTGTGACTTGAGGGAGGGTAGAAGTTCATGAGGTGAACACTCTCCAGGGTGGGTGGAGTATAGTGATGGTGGAAGGGGCTAGAGATGAGGGTGAGAAGGTGGGCTGCTTTCTTTGCCTCCAGTATTGGCCTACCCCATTCATTCTCTATTCTAACCCTAAGCACAAACCCAGCACTGCCACTACCTCTGCTTAAAACCTATTACTGATTCCATTTGGATTCAGGGTGACATTCAAACACTTTAGCATGCAGCATACAATTAATGTATGCATTCGATGTGTGCTTATTTAGCACCTCGTATATGTCAGGAACTGTTCTCCTGAGGAATAATACGTGGGCCTTGACTATGAGAAGTTCACAGACCAGTGGGAAGAAAGACGAATGTCAGAGAGGTTCAGTGCAACATAATCAGAGTTATGACAAGTTTATGCTCAGAACACTATGGTGAAGAAAAAGGACTCACACCTCCTTTACACTGGCAGTGTCAGGAAAAACTTTACAGTGGAGAGAAGGCTGACTGAGTTTTGGCAACTAAGTAGGAGAATAGAAAAAAATCCAGAAGACAGGGAACGGCCCACAAAAAAGCACGGAGGGAAACGAGCTGACACTTCGGTGGTATCCCTAAGAGTCCAGTGTCGCTGGAGCTTAGAGAGGTGCAAGTGTGAGGCTACAGGAGATGAGGGGGACAGAGTAGGCAGAGACTAGACCAGCCATTTTGGACGCCATGCTAAGGAGCTTTCACTTTATCTTGTGAACCCGGGAAACCACAGAAAGGTCATGGTCAGCACTGCAGAAGATAGTCTGGACAGGGGCCAGAAGAGAGGGAGAGAAATCATTGAAGGGCTCCTGCAATAATCTAGGCTATACAGGAGGAATGAATGAACAAACAGATAAATGAATGATCATATAGATGAATGGCTCTGATATCTTCTGCTGGAGTTTCAACCCACATGAGAAAGGGCAGCGGCTTTCATATCCTTTTCAACTGTCATCCCCTCCCCCACCCCCAGCATTCATGAATGGTTTCTCTCTTGCACGCATGTGTATCTCTTCCTCAAATACTGAGATCTCAGAGCTGCAGCCTTAGCATCTTGTACTGTGCTGGTTATATTTAAACAATTAGTTCTGTGAGGCAAAGGCTCAAACCAATTAAATCAGAATCCCCAGGGGTCCCAGGTAGAGAATAGAAATAAACAGTCTAGGTGTAGTTTGGACCAAAATAGTCATCAATTAGAGCTATTCTGAGATGGCTCTGATCGTAGAAGAGTGAAAATGAGGATGCTGAGAACAGGCAACGGCCTGAAGCATGAGCATGAATGATTTGCCTCTTGAAAGGATAACACTGCTGTCAGATACACCACAGCAATGCAGAGGACAGGGTCAGTCTTTTTTGATTCATTGATTACTAGTATTAATACACTAGTTATGTGCATGCCATGCAGTGGATACTAGACACAAAGAGGAGTAAAATGCAATCCATACTCTCAAGAAGCTCCCAGCTTAGCGGGAAGTATGAGAGAAGCCAGTTAAACACACTGCATTGTAATAACTGCTAAAACATACGAAAAATAAGGGAAGAAGTACTTCATTCCACGTAAGTAAAGAAAGGCTTGCCATAGGAAGGAATAGTCAAGCAGAAGCTGGAAGGATGAACAAGACTTTGTAAAACAGAAGAAACAGCTCACACAAAAGCACAGAGGTGTGAAAGTGAGGTAAGGCTTGGAAAACTTGAGAAAGAACTCAGCCAAATCGGAACACTTAAAGCTGAGAGCCTTGTTCAAGATCCCTTTGTCTCTCCCCGTTGCACCCAGGGCAAAGGCCTCAAAAGTCAGCTCTCTACTCTTGACATCAGAAAGACTGAGGGACAAACACTGTCTTCAGGCAGAAGAAAGCTACCAGTGGGGTCACAGTTAATCAGTATATCAGAAACCCTACCATCCAGCTATTGTTAAGAATGAAAGCAATTAGATATGGTCTGTCTATAGGGAACTTCCCGAAATACATGTCTGAGATTATGAACTTGGTCAGTTGCATGATAAACTACAAGGAAAGTTGAATTCCTTTCCCAAGCCCACCACTGACTTAGCTTCATGAACTCAAGAAGGTAAGAAACACCCTGAGCCTCAGTTTCCTGATCCATAAAAGGGGATGAGTATACGTGCAATAACTCCCACTCCGTTGGGTTATTGCAAGAGTTAAATATGACACATGTGAGAGGATCCAGCACAGAGCCTGATACTCAGCAGACAGGGAACAAATGTGAGTTCCCTACACTCCCACATCCCCCTGAGTCCTGGATTAAGTTCAATGCACACATCTCACACACAACAGATGCTCATACATTTTTGGTTTAAATACCTATCAACCTCCACATAGCCCACTGGGTCTACTAAAACATGACAGAAGAAGGAGAATAATAGCATTTCCTACATGCCAAATACTTTGCCTATATTTTCTCATTTAATTTTCACATCAACTCCATGAGGTAGCTGGAGGTTATGCATCCCCATTTTACAGTGGAGAAGTTCTGAGGCTCAGAGAGCTGAAGTGATGTCTGAGGTCACACGGCTGGTTAAGTGGCAGAGTCAGCAACTGATTCCAGATCTAAACCAGTGCTGTGTCCGCTCAGACGCTCCAAAGAAGGCCACTCCAGAAATGAGACTGAGGTGACCTCAGGCATCTTTGCTCAGCAAACCAGACCTGGATGAAGTGCAACAGCTTTCACACGAAGCCCAGGAGTGGACTTGTCTCCAACGCTCCTCAGCTACATCTGCCAGTGTCTCCTGAGCATCAGAGGCTATATCTACGTGACTCACTTTGATCATGGTGGTATTTCTGGAACTTTGTTATTAATGATAAACTACAAGAATAATTGTCATGATGTGGAAACAGAATTTATAGGAAAGAGACCAGGATGATAATTGGTGGGCTTCCTTAACTCCTAAGTCAATAAGAAAAAAAGATAGTGAACTAAATGAGTGATATTTGGGACAATTAAAAGTGAGCAAAATGTCCTGTTGTTCAGTATCAGTCATTTTTTTTTTTTGGCCACTTTTGGGAGGTTTTGTGCCTTTTTTTAAACTTCCAGATTTCATACTTTCTGTTCAGCTTTTGCAACTTCCCAAGAGCATGGTTAAAGAAAAAAATAGAACCTCAGCCCTTCTGTATCACTTTCAAGAAGGTACCTTCTTGCAGAAGGAAATTTGGGCCATAAAAAGCCCTTGCAGGCTTGCTTCAGCTCTTCCCTTTCCTTCAAGATCATTCTTTTTTTTTTTGTCTCTTATTTTTTCTGGTGGGTGGGTAGTCTTCGGATGATTGGTGTTGCATATCTTCGGGAAAAATTCATGCCAGACTAGTCACATTGTAACGGCTGCTATCATCAGCTTGCAATGGTTTCCAAGTTACTCCCCAGCAAAGAAATCACACTCACACAGGCACACGGGTCTCCTCTAATTTTGACATTGGAAATATCTATTTGAAAGTTTTTAAATTAAAAAAGAACACAAATAATCACAAAACAGCACTATATCATCACAAATCTAAAATAGAATCCAGACCATGCAACACACAATGCTCTTCAGCTCCCTGCTTTCCACCTCTCAGACACACAGAAATAAACTCCAGCTGTCTGCATGACACACTCTTCACAGTGGTCTATCTACTGGAAACATCTGGCAGCTTTGGTCACTCTATGTGCACCTCCCAAGCAGAAGGACTGTCATGTACCCTTTAACTGAAAAAAAAAAAAAGAAGTAGAAGAAAGTGTGCCCTCTCTCAGCTTTGCCACTGACTAGCTCAGAGACTTTGTAAATCTACCACACTATTTCTTTAGTTGTCATTTCAAAACATTTCTAACATGCATTATTCCACATTGCCCTATCTTTTTGAACAAAGGATGCTAAATATTGCCTTTTCTGGAAAATGAAAAGTCATCCTTTCATTCAATTCAACAAACATTTTTGAAGGCTGACAGTGCCAAGCACTAGGGGTGCAGAAGCAAAAGACATTGCCCCTTATTGTATAGTTTTGTGACACCTTCTAAGACGACGCTTCCTAATCAATGTGCTGGGGCACACAGGACAGCTGTGCCAAGCTGTAAACCCCCTTAATTCTCTGGGAGGCTGAACAGGGTTGAGCTGGCTGGAACCCAAGGATGGTCACCTTCTCAGGAAGCAACCTCCTTTATTTATCCCCGTGTGCTGAACAAGTGTCATCTTCCTGGGAGCACTGTCCTGTGAAAAAGGTAAGGAAGAACTTGACCACGGTCATGGACACGCCTGGGGTTATTTGTTCCAACCCCGAATAACCCAACTTCTATGCTTTTGAAATCATATATCTACTTTTTATAGTTTCTTTTTCAGTTTCCTTCCAGTTAATTGCCACATCTTGCTATCTTAAGTGGCAAGATGTCCTTTCTTGGTGGCTGTTTCTGGTCTTCTTTTAGCAAGAAAATAAAAGCAATTAAGCAAAATATCACATTACATTTAACAAATGCTTCCTGAGTACCTACAATATGTCAGACACTCTAGGCTCTTACAGAGGAAGAGAAAGCATAGATGGAGAAGGTACATAGTTTCATTCTTCAGTGGGGTCACCACCTAAAATTTTAAATAAAATAAAGATCCCTAGGCCCCCAAATCCTAGAGCTTTTATCTGGCACTATTGCAAAGTGCTTCACGGGTTTTAAAACAAAGCCCAAAGAGAAGCTGCCAAAATTTGAGCTGAAGAGTGAGCTTCATTTGTGCACACATCAGCAGACTGCAGGAGCAGAAAGCACGCAAACGCTGAAACAGAACTGAATTCACAATCTTGGCTCCATCCAATCCTAGTCGAAGACTTGGTATTTCAGCTTGCTTAATCTCTCAGTCTCAAGTTCCTGTCTTAGAAAGTGTGGGAAATAATATCTACCTTCAGGGTTATTGTAAAACTTAGAGATAATATATACAGCTTAGTGCCTCACTCCAAGTTGGTATATTCGATAGATGGTAGGTTGTTTGTTTTTTTTTTTAAGTTCTACACCCTGTAGTATTTGGAAATTGACCTCTCAATGATAAGAAAAGAATATTTCCGAAGTACATAGATTTAAATACCATTTACAGAAATATTTGGAAAGTGTGGGGGATCTTGTCAAGTATATTTCCATTAACCAACAACTCCTTGTTTCTGAGATGTTTTTAAAACTGCTTTACTTTGCTTACTGCCTCAGTGAACATATATGCACCTTGTTTTGTTATGCGAGCATTGAAATCGCTGTTTTGAACATCAGTGCCTTCTGTGATGCTTTGTGCACAGTACGTCTTTAAAGTTTGTTAAGAGAGTAAAGAAAGGATCGAACACAGTTTTCAACACAGGTGTGGGAGCTGGTGCTAAGTCGGCTCTGGCCAGCTTCCCTTTTTGGTCACATCCTCGAGGTAACCCTGTTCACTTGTGAACAGCCCCTGGCTCCTAAAAGGGGAATCATGTGGCAGTGTGATATGGACAAAGACGTGTTTCCCACCCTGGCTATGACATGAGACAACATGACCTACCCTCTTAAATTTTTGATATTTCATCTATAAATGAGGATAAGAATAAAGTTACTGTGAGAATTCAGTGAAGAAATGTCTACAACATGCCTAGCCCTGCATCTGGCTTGTAGTTGGTATTCAACTGGTGTCAGCTTCCTGACCCACCCTTTTTGTGATCATCTTACCGCAATAATTTAACCTCTCTGAAACTGAGTTTCCCCATCAATACAGTAGGGTTGGGAATCCCTACCTTGGAGGATTGGTGAGGGCTTAACAAGATAGTGTTTGGAAAGTGTCTAGCGTAGGGTCTGTAGCATGTACCTAAATATTGCTCCTTTGCCTTCACCCTACAGAACTATTTTTATACATTCTGATTCATTGGGAATTCTAATCGCTGAGGAGTGTGTGTGTGTGAATTTCATTTTCCAAAAAGCTACTGTATATTTAAAAACCATAAGAAAAGCCCATTGTAATCTAAATGCCCCCAGGAACTAGTTCCCATGTCAGAAGGTTTGGGGCCCACATGGCCTTGCTAATTTTGAGTGGCTGGATGTCCAGGCCCAAGCTGAGAATCTGCAGAATGCTAAGCAGGCAGTCACCCACTGGGAAAGAGACGGCACGACCCTGAGTCATGTGGGAGATGTGCAAATCCTGACCAGCAGAAACAGCAGCATCAGATAATGCCCAAAGGCTTGCTGTACAAAGGAGTTCATTATCATTCATGGGAATGAAGTGGGAAAAGCGCTGTCATCTCTTCCTGCGGTTTACTGAGTTTTCATTGACAAAAAAATAAGAACACCTTTGTTTGCTAACACACTGCCCTTTGCCAACGAGCTATGGCCCAGGCGTGTGAAGTTGCACTTCATGTTTCAATGGAGAAAATCTCCCCCAATGAGAGAAAAGGTTACTTCTCCCATCATATTCCCCTGACCACTACTTCTGCCAGATCCTGTCATGTGCTAGAGACAGAAGACAAAGCAAAAACGGAGAAGCCAGCAGAAAACCACTTCTCACTCTTGCTGAGGTTTGAATCCCAAAGCTAAACCAAAATCCAGTGGTGCTGTCAGTTTCTGTCATCAAGCCCCTGAGTTGGTGTGGGAAGTCTTCCTACACACAGTCGTAAAGCAGCCCGTTGGAGGTGGCGGTGGTGTTTCAGCAGCATTATCTTGAAGCCTATTCTGTAAACACTTTCTTCGGGCAACAAGAGAAAAAATACAATTACAGCTTTTCCTTAACTACAGTCCCAATCTGAGCTCCCCCTCTGATTGCCTCAATTGAATTTGAACACCCATTTTAAACAACCTTCTCTAAAACAGAAAATTGAGGTCCACAGAGGTCAGTGATCTGCCTGAAGTCATCCAGTTAACAAGTGCTGGAGCCAGAACTGCACCAAGAGGAGAAAAAGCCTTGTCTAGACACATAGATTTCAAAATACTGTTGAAGTAAAATGCATAGGAAGTATCAAGCACAGAGCCTGGCTTAGAGTAGGTATCCAAAAATTATTTCCTTTCCTTCTGAAGAAAAGAAAAACAGTCTGGTCATTGGTGGTTCTACCACACTGCAGGCTCTTTTCTCAACAGAAATCTTTATTCCCACAGATGATGATGACAACCACCACCACAACAATAATAATACTTGCCACTCTTTATTGAATGGCTGTCATCCAACCAGATATCATTCTCAAAGCTTTAAACACCGTGTAATCCCAATTGACCAAAGAGGAAGGGAAATATCAGAAAAAGGAACATCTTGCCACTCACACTGTCAACCAGAAACACAATGAATGAACTCCCCCAGGCTGAGGCCAAATCCCATGTGTTAAGGGTAGGATAACCACATAATTAATCATCCAAACCAGGACAGATTTCAAAATGAAAGGGCATACTGCTTATTCTGGGATACAGCAGGGCTGTCCTGGGAAAACAAGGACATATGGTCACCCTAGTACTCAAGTCCCAAGTCCAAAAAACTCAATTCAGTATTTTTCAAGGAGCAAGTATGGGTGAAGAGAAAGACATACATCTTTGGTGAAATCCTTTATGATTCTAAGCCTTGAACACCTTGAAGAGAGGCTATGACACATGTTCTCGAGGGGATGATGGAACCCAAATCTCCTCCGAACCTACAGGGACACCTGTCCTCTTGCTCACTTCCACTCCAGACCATAAGTCCCTTCCTACTTTGAGATCTTTGAAACATGCTGTTTTCCGTTCTTGAAATGTTCTCTCCACTTCTCAAAAGACTTTCTTCTGGTTAATTTTGATCAACCCATTCAAGCATCAGCTTAAAACATCACTATTTTTCAAAGAATGGCATTGCCTAACCACCTGTGCACAGACCCCAATCTAAGTAGGGTCTGTCAATGTACCTGTTACTTTCTCTTTCATAGCACTTACAAAATAACTCATTAATATAGTTCTTTGAAGGGCTTTTCTAAAGTTTATCTTCCTGCAAAATATCTTTCATGAAAGAGATAAAGCATAGACTATATATATTGCTTTTGTTCATTGCTGTGTTCCTAGGCATAGTGCAGTGTCTGTTAGACAGAATTGTTCATTGAATGAATTAATCCATTGACAAGGAAAAGAAGTTGAATTTAATAAATATCTACTATGTGCCATTTAATTCTCACAGCAACTCCGGGAAATACATCTAATTTCCAAATTACAGATAGGAAAACTGAGATTCTTCAAAGGGCTTAGCCTGTGCAAGCTGGTCCAGTGACCAGATAATGTGAGTCAACTCTCCAGATGCTCACTGTTATCTGAGTGAAAATTCCTAGGACCCGGCATTAGTAACAAAATTAGCTTCATGCAGAGTTAATCATAACAAAGAATGGCAACTGCCGTGCTGAATGGTATTTTTTTTCCAACTGAAGAATTAATTCTGCCCCCACCACAATAAAACCCATCTCTCTAGGGCCTATGGAACGTCCCTGCCTACACTATTCTGGGTCCCTCCCTCCTAGATGGGATTACATGAACCTTGCTAATTTATTATTATTCCTTTCCCCTGGTGTACATTCAGACTGTGTCCTTCCGTTACTGTTCTAAGTACAGGAGCTATATTTTCCCTTCTAAATCTTATAGCAATTCTATGCCGCAGATGCTATTATCAGCACCATTTTACAAATGAGGGAATTGAGGCTCAGAGAGGTTAATTAACTTACCCAAGATCATGACTACTAAATGGAGAAGCTAGGATTCAAACTGAGATCTGCCTGACTCCAAATCCTAGCCTCTTAACCCCTAGGTTAAAATAGCTAAGTCACAGCTTTTCATAATTATGGTCCAATCCTGACCATAAGGTCTGGTCATTTTCAGTTACAATTCAGTGATCCCCAAGTCCCTTCAGCATTAAAGTCTTCCCTTTATTTGAAAAGTCTTCCCTCTACAGACAAAGAAAGATCATCCAGAGAAATGCCCCCTCAAACTATGTCCTGTCATAGTCATCAATAGAAATTTGGACTCCAGAGACCCCATTGTGAGAGTGTCAGTCCCTTTTCCATTGTCTGTTCTCATCCATGGTAAGATGAGGGCAGTGTTCATCCAAAAAGGAGGCCTTTCTCTAAGCTCATGTCTCAATCTGAGGGGCACCTAATTCCGTTGACTTAAATAGCAATCCTTCAGTAAAGAATAGACCTTTATTTCACAGCAAGCCTGGAAGAAATGCCCATTTCCTGCTGGCCTGTGGGCACTTCCACTGAATTTCCTCCTGCTTTCTTTGTATGAGCTTTCTTTCCACTGGTTAGTTTCTTCCCAGATGTGTTCCTTGTTAGGAGGTGGGGGAAAGATCACCACCTACCCCCTGGGACTGCCGGGACGGAATTGCCTTCCAGGGGGTGTCTTTCAGAGGAAGGAAGAGCAGATGTGTGACCTGAAATGAACTGGGTTTGGGGTGAAAGCCTCAGGCGTCCCTGGAACCTGCTGGTGCAGGCAGTGCCTCTCAGCTGCTGCTGCCCAGTGAGCAGACGCCACAGGGAAATTCAGTCAATCAATAAATATTTATAGATCCATCACCTTAGAAGACACCATGTAAGTTATCTCGCCTGGTTCGAGGTAGCCAGAACCCTAAGATACTCTAAAAACTAAAAATACTACATGAGCGATGGTCCGTATTTCCAAAAGCTAAATATTATTTTATTTCCTCTTGCATATTTTTTATTCAGCAAATGTTTCTCCATTTGTTATGCATTACTTTCATGATTATATTTGTTTACCATTATTAATCAAAATAATACTAGATTTTTATTCTTGATAAGACTTGATAAGCTAATTAAAATGTCAGGTTTAATAATAATAATAATTTGAGGAGGAAAATGAGAACGGAACACTCCTAGAAGATATACAAATCCATTCTATAATATGAATCAGATGATGACACTTCACTGTGTAAAACCACAATAGTTTCTCACAGCACTTAGAATAAAATCCTAATTCTTCATCATAGCCTAAAAGGCCCAATATCACCCGGCCCCTGCCAACGTCATTGATCACACCTACTGCATTTCGCCTCCTTACTCACTGCAATTGATCTCTAGAATATAACAGCTTATCCCTGTCTCAGGACATTTGTACAAGCTATTCCCTTTGCCTGGAACACTCTGCCCTCCTGTCCGCACTTGAGCATCTCCTTTATCCACTCAAGTCTCAGCTCAGATGCCACCTCCTCAGGGAGGCCTTTATTGACCACCTAATCCAAATTAGCATCTCCCCACCCACCTCTCAGTCACCTTCTGGAACAACACCTATCTTGCTTTCTTGATGATGTTTTTTACTGTTTGAAATTATCTCCTTCATTTGATTGTTCCAAATGGTTAGACATTTTAATAGAAGATATAATCATGAGTGTCATACACATATAAAATGAACACATATCAAAGGTTTTATTTAGCTCCATCATTAATGAGGCAACCAGTGAGATGTTACAACCTGTTCAGCAGAGAACTCCAAGTACCACACATGGATTCAGCTAAGGAATGCTGAAATGAATTTGCAAGTGGATGGAAAACTGGCAAAAATCCTCAGTATCGACAGGGTGATAATTGCATTCCACCAGACATAGCTTGCATTTTTGTGGACAGGAATTAATTGCACGACTAACAGTTTTCTACAAGTTAACTTGTATCTCTACAGAATTGTAAAACGGCCAAGTCAAAGACCAAGACCCACATCCCTATGGAATCAAATCACTACCGGAGAGTCCAGAGCCATTGCCAGAATATTCACTTATCTCTTTTGCCCATTTCAAAACCATCCACAGTTTTTCCCTATAATATTTATTACTATCTGAAATTATCTCGTTCCTCTCTTTGTTCCTTTTTCTCGTCTCCCAGCCCTGGAAAGTAAGCTTCACAAAGGCAGAGACTTCACCTGCCTTATTCACCAGGGTTTCCCCAAAGCCCAGAGCTCTGATTTATACCAGGTGCTCAGGAATATATGTTGAACAAATAGGTGACCAATAAGTACATGAAAAAAAAAAAGTCACACTCTCAATTTTGAAAATGCACATTAAAATAAGATTATCACTTCTCCCCTTTCACACTGGCAAAGAATCATTCTGCTGGGTATATAACGAGGCGTGGTGGATAGTCAGCTGTCAGCTGAGCACCACCATTACTCACTTCTAAGGCATGAATTGCATTTCCTAGAATCATCTCCCTGTATGTGGTTCAGAGTTAGAGTTTGCCGAAGGGAAGAACTCACGGCGGATTTGAAAGGTAGAAGAGAAGCAGAAGGACCAGAGATCCTCCTGACCAGAGGTGGTGACTTTTTAGACCTTTCCATGAGTTTCCACTTTGCAGTCATGGCGACCGTTTGTGTGTGGTGGCTTCTGGGACATTTCCGCAAGCTCCAACTTCTCCACCAGCTCCAGTGCTTCAGGTTGAGGTCCTTAGGGATGGTTTTTCCCATCTTTGGTGGCAACCGGCCAGACCTTCGCTTCCCCACTCTTCTCATACTCATGCAAACTCTAATTCTTATATTTAACTCTTTTCCCTAAAAAACTTGTAGTGAGTGGTTCTGTTTCTTGACCAAACTCAAACTGATACAGAAGAGATTTCCTATACTGATGGGATAAATGTCTTTCTCTTTCATTCAACCTTCAACAAATATTCATGAAGTAGTTACTATATCTTGGAGAGCAATTTAATAATAGTCAGTCACGAAGAGTTCACAACCTTTGACCCAGTTGCTCCACTGCTAGGAATTAATCTGTTCTAAGGAACCAATCATTAATCCAGACAAAGATCTAAGTTTGTGCAAAAGGATGTTAATAAGAATGAAAGTAACACACTTTTCCCAAACAAGTGAAGACCCAAAAGTCCAAAGATAGGTAAGTGGTTTAAAACGTAAGATGTATCCATAAGATACAACATTATGTAGCTTATATGAATCATGGGTTTTTTAAATTACTTCCTGATGTGCTCAAATTACCACAACTAAAGTCAAGTGAAAATGCAATATATCAAATAATGTATGTAATATTTCAATTTGCTAAAATAAAAATAAAATAAAATACATGTCATGCTCTATGGTACATTACTTTTGTCACTTTGAGCAAATCAGTTAACTTTTTGAACATCAGTTTCCATATCTGTCAAATGGAGACCATAATACTTACCATGGCTTTCCTAATGAGTCAGATGATATAAGTTTTTTTCTGAAACACCAGACCAACGCAAGGGGCCTTATGTACTCCATTCTCATTACACAGCAGGCAGAGTACAGCACAGTGGTTAAGACCAAGCCCTCTGGAGCCAGCTGCCAGAGTCCAAACCCTGGCTTTGCCACCTATTAACCATGTCATATTAGGAAAATCACTTAGCTTCTGTATCTCAGTTTTTCTGAAACTGAAAAATAGTCTATCTGAAAAATAGTCTTTAAACTCATATTATTTCATATTTTTCTTATTACGAGAACTAAATTAGATAATTCACGCCATGTTTAGGACAGTACTTTTTACATGGTAAAAGTTAAATAAATGGTATGTCTTACTCCAAACTTAAGTAACTTTCCTCCGAGATTAAGTAACTTACCCAGCATCACCCAATTAATAGATACTAATAGAAGCAAACATGTAAGTTGCAAAATTAACATTTGCGTTTTCTATACTTTATCTCCTTAGATCTTCACAACAACCCTAGGAAGCAGACATTGTCATCCCAATCCTACTACTGAGGCACCTGGAGCTCAACAAAGTTATGACTTGCCCAAGGGCACACCACTAAAAAATGGAGGAGTAAGAACTTCATCCCATGTCAGGCTAACTCCATCCTCCTAGGACCTTTTCCATTGGGCCACAAATTATATGAACTTTTAATTTCAAGTTTCTGGTAACATTGTGACTCACTGAATTATTCTTAACCTCCCACATTCTGGGATCTTTTTTCCCTAGACATCAAGAATCAGCTCTTAAGCATTATCACTGTATCGCCCAGTACCTAGTATAGTGCCTGGCTAGTCTGAAGCCCCAGTAAACCAATGTCGAATGAATGAAGAAATGTATGTGTGTCCAAGTCAATTGGGAAGAGATAGAACAACTGTCTCCTACCTATTAAGGCTTTATTTAAACAGCAAGAATAAAAACTGACATAACTAGCCCTGAAAACAGTAAGCACCGAGCTCCTAGTAAACTGCTACACTCTCCCTGACTAGTCTCCCATCACCTTCAGTCAATAGTGCAATCCTATGGTGCATTAAGCAGAGAATTCTATCCAAAAGTAACATACTCTGTAGGAGCATAGGCAATTGTTCTGATCAAATAGAGCCTGCTGGAATTAGAGCACCACAGGCTGTTTGCAGAACTCTTTGGTTTTAATTATACCAACCCCATTCTAATAGCAAAGATAGAACAATGTATTCCTCAGGCCCTGTGGAGTGATGAATGTAATTAGTCTATGATATAGTGTCGCTAATATGCATCCAGTTGTGGAAATTACAAGATGATCAATTAAAGCTGCCCGACTTAATTCCTTGAAGTCTCGTTTGGTGGACTGAGGTAGGCAGCTCTCCTTGTGTCAGGCTTCAGGGAGCAATTTATCTTGCCAACATGCCCCCTGGAAGGGATCTAACATTTGTTACCAGCTGATTTATACACCAGGCTCTAAGCTGAGGCCTTTGCATACCATCTCTGTCAAGCCTCCCAGGGACCGCTATTTTACACATATGTAAACAGAGGTTCAGAGAGGTTAAGTAACTTGTTCTGACCTGCATCTGAGATGTGGCAAAGCTGGGATTCAAACCTGGCGTTGTCTGCTTTCAAAGATGTCGGTCTTTGTGGGGCAGGTAAGAGGTCAATGTGTCTGGGTTCAAATCCTGGCTCCTGTACATATTAGGAGAGAGGCTTGGCAAGATTCTGAAATTTCTCCATCCTCAGCAGTCTCATCTGTCAGGTGGATATCATAGTAGTACCTATTTCATAAAATAGGCATGAAAAGTAAGTGAGACCACAGAGAGAGCAAAGAGTAGTTGTCAGCTGTTAACTATTGCTTCATGGAGTGTTGCTGACATCTCTGGAGTGTCAGAAAAAATGAGCAAGTAGAGTCCAGAGAGTTCCACATGTTCGGATGAGGTCACACAGATAGTAAATGCCAGAGCTAGGACTGAACTCAGCACAGAACCTCCTAAACGCTCGACCACACTTTCGCTTTATCTCCATTGATCATCAGAACAAACCAGCCAGGTAGCAAGCACCGAAGCCCTTAGTGAAGACACTGAGCTCAGAGCAATGAGGTGACCAGACCTCAGGCAATCACACATTGGAACAAAGAGACAAGTTTAACTTTCCTCCATCCCACAATGTCTGTGGCGCTAGCACTGTGAAGGCCAAGACTGTGGTTAGAGTGGTCTGAGTCCAAATGCCAGCCCTGTAGCTTATGAACCATGAGACCCAGTTCTTTCATCTGTAACACAGAGACAGCAGTAGTCCTCAACTCCTGTTGTTGTTGTAAGTGTTAAATAAGTTATTGTAGGGAAAGTGCTTAGGACCGTGCCTGGCATTATTCAGCCTTGTTGTGGCCAAGTTCCTTTCTCTCTATATGGGAATAATAACAATTCTTACCTTTTAGGATGGTTGTGAATATTAAATGATTTAATCCATGTAAAATGCTTAACATGGTGTCCCATATGTATTGGAAGCACTCAGTAAATGTTACTTGTCTTCCTGTAGCAGTAGTGATGGTGGTGGTGGTGGTAGTATTAAATCATCAAAGTACAGACCTTCTGGTAGAGATAATCCTCCCTAGATTGTTACCAGACCATCACACCTTAACCAGAATGGTTTTCTTGTTTGTTTTGGTCCCTTTCCTGGGGAACTGTTTTCTCCAGGGAGAAAGAGAATAAGGCAATAATTGGACTCATTACCCCAAACAATGGGGAGCCTCCATCTTGCCAAGGACACAGAAAGACAAAGTTCACCTACTTAGTATTTACCTCCTAGAGCTGTTGTGAGGATGAAATGGGACAATGCAGGGAAAGGTCGTGGTCGTGGTTGGGATGCACCATAACTTCCTGGTGCTTCACAAACTAAACAAATATTACAGATATCACAGCAGGTGAGGTCTTCCAGCTCTAGCACTCTTCAAATGGAAGAGGGTTTGTCTGCATATTTGTTTGTAGGCTGTCTTTGGATGGTGGTTGAAGAAAAACACTTCTTGGACAGCAAAGTCCTCTAATGATCCCATTCTAATTTAAGACATCACAAATCCAAGTCTCAACCCAAGAAATGGGTGTTCAAATGGCCCACCGTGGTTAACTCTGAAATGCCTTAGTACTTTTCCACTCTGTACCAGCTATGTTCTAGACACTGTGGGGAAAGCAAAAGATTCAGAAAATGTGGTACCTACCTAGAGCTGATGAAAGAACTAACTCTTGCCTATCTCCTGGGCAGCAACACACACCTCTCACCCCAGTCTCTGTGCTCCAGCTACATTGACCTTCTCGTCGTTGCTTGCAAAAACCTCTTTCCTGACCTCAGAATCTACAAATTTTGTTTCCTCTTTCTGAATGGCTCTCTTGCTCCTTCTCTCCACCTCTCACCACTTCTCTCGCTTATCATCATTTGTCTTTCAGGTCTCAGCACAGATGTCAAACAGAAAAGCTTTACCCCACTCCGAGGCAAGGACATGTCCTCCTGTTACATGCATTTATCTTAGCCTTCATTTCTTCTTGCAGGCCTTATCACAACAACAATTAACCTATTAATTGGGTCATTGGATGTATAAAGTCTACCTCAGCAACCCAACTAGACTGTAAGCTCAGGAGGGCAAACTCACGCCTACATCCCTAGCACCTCCTACAGCCCTGGAACAGGGCTGGTACAGAACATAGCTGGTACAGAGTGGAAAAGTACTAAGGCATTTCAGAGTTAACCACGGTGGGCCATTTGAACCAGGGCTGCCACTCATTCACATTGGGTTTACTTAGCTCAACGATTACATGAGAGTGTGAGCTATCTGGGTGTTGATGTGTTTACTTTTGTTTTTGTTTTGTTTTGCTTTTTAGAAGAGGAATTTTGGTAGATTAAATTTCTTAAAGCAACCTGGTATTAAAAAAGAAATTAAAATGCCTGTTTTCATGTATTTTTAAAATAAATTCATTTATTCTTTCACTTTGAATCAGTTTAGGGGGCTAATATTTCATAGAGATAAAACTCCCATGGGTTTTGGCCGTATCTACCAAAGTTACAATTTATTCACTCTTTGACCCATTAATTCTACTTCTAGAAATCTACCCTACAGAAACACCTGAAAAAGCATGAAATGACATATGTGTAAGGTCATTAATGGTAGCATTATTTGTAAGTCAAAACATCAAGAACAACTGAAGTGTCCAGCAATAGGGAGCAGTTAAATAAGCCATGGTACATCTGCACAGTGGAGTACCATGCGGCCATAAAGAAGAAGGACAATCTTGGTATAGTAATATGGAGAGCTCACCAGGGCATATTGCCAAGTGAAAACATGAAAGTGTAGAACAGTTATAACATGCTACCTTTTGTCTAAGTGACGAAAATAAGAATCTCTGTATGTTTCATATATTTGCAAAAAAACAGAACAAAAAAAGAACTTAGGAAATGTAAACAAGAAACTAATAAAAGTGATCACCTTACAAGAAGGGCTTTAAGGAATGTATGGAGGAGAAAGAGATGGAAGAAAACGTCCTTGTATATACCTTTCTATGATGTTATGCCCTTTGAATAAAGTAAGTTCATTACCTATTAAAAATAAAGCTACTTTTTTAAACATTTCTAAAATCGAAAATAAACCAAGACAAATAAGTCTAACCATATATCAATTTAGTAACATAACCACACAGAAAAACGATTATTTTTTCCCCCAAGATGCTTTGACCACAGTACTTGATTGAACATTCTTAGTGGGATATGCTTCATGGACAAAAAGAACTACAAAGAAATTTAAATTAAACCTGACTATTTTATGTTAGTAATAAAAATCTTATTTTCTTTACATTGTACAATAAAGAAATGAGGAATTGTATTAATGATGGTCAAAGAGAATAAAAGATTCAACTATAAAATCAACAAGTATAAAACTAATGTTGAAATTGAAATCAAAATAGTTAAATGAACATACGGTTTTATTAGTCGTATATTATCCATCTTAGTCCACTGAAAGGACCTAGTAACAATGTCACCCCGGTACTAATAACCACTCCAAGCACTCAGGTTTTGCTGTATAAAAATCAGAATTTCTTGGAGAACTGGCTGCTTTGGGGACTAGATCAGAGAAGGTACAAGGTGAGCCTAGAATATGTTGTCATGTTCAAGAGCAAAGAAGCTTTCAAATAGTAATTGGGTATGTCAAAAGGACACAAGAACCAGCTAGAAGGAGCTCATATTGCCCAAAATGGTGATGACTGGAGCACCGAAAGGAGTAATGATTATAGTGGATGGAAACACATTGGGCCTACTAAAGCCATGAGTCCCTAAGGATACTCAAAAAAGAGAAAATTAGGAAGAAAAATTCATTTGTCACTATTTGAAGTGGTTATTAAAGCAACATCTTCCTTTGCAAATCGGTAATTAAAGCAAAGTAATTAAGTATTCATCCTTCCCTGTCAGTAAAAACTGTATTTCAGGGCAAAAAGACCCATTTATGACAGAAAGATCTGTTTTATGGGAAAATGTCAAGCAATAAATGTAGCAGGAATGTTTGAATTACAAAGCCACTACTTCACTTCTTCTAATCAGATTCTTATTTCAGGCACAGAAGCCTGCTCTGTTAGCACAGAAGGGTAGGAAATTATGTGCAGTCTGAGGAGGATCAGAGGAAACTTCCAGGCAGAGGCAATGTGGGCTTGAATGTGAGCAGAGTCAGAGAAGGAAGAGAAAGACTCGTGAGGCGGGAGGCACAGGAAGCCTGGAAAAGCCGGGGGATCTGCATTGAATTAAGAGGTCAAGAATCAGCACAAAAACTGAAAATTGCAGAGTCAAAATTAGCCTTAGAAAATCCCCTTGGAAGAAGCTTTGCTGTGGTCCCATGTGCCACCTCTCAGGAAGCCCATTACAGTCAGTTTCCCCACAGAAACGTGATCACATCACTATTTGAGAATCAACTGTTTGAAGTAGTTAGAAATTGAGGTTAATGTACAAAGACAACACACTCTAAGAGATAGACGAGAACTGAGGCCAACTGAGGGACAATCCAGAGTTCTGCCTCCCATCTTTGGCTTTCTCGGGGGCATATGCACATATAGTAGACTAGCTCCCTGCTAGCAACAGTGTTTACAATGTTAATTTTTATCCCCACCCCCTCTCAGTTGTAATTAAAACATCCATGTCAACCTCTGTTGCAGAGTATTCAGAGTACAAAGAGACATGAGAAGGGGTGAGGCATCAGACACGAGACTAGCTGGCTTCCCTTTCAGGTCCTCTTTAAGAGGTCAGGCATCACATGAGTTGGACATGAATACAAAGTTTTAGATCTGAAAGGAAACTTGGATGCCAGGTTTAGAACCCCAGCGCACAAAGAAGAGGTTATTTAGGGATCTAGACTCTTCAACCACAGAAAGCTAGTGGGTGAGAAGTGGCTGGTTCCCACTGAACTCCCCAGAGCAAATAAAGAGAACCACATGGTGTTTCTTCTCAATAACTGACCATAGTAGTGGAAATTATAAATGGGGCCAGGAAGTGCTCCCTTTCACTTCAACCCACCTAGAATACATACAAAATAGCTGCCACTTGCAAAAACAAAAGTCTACTTAGCACATATCCATTCACTCAGCAAACTTCATCGAGCATCTATTCAATGGGGATGTCAGGGGCTACACCATGGGTTAGGTTTACAAAAATTAAAACTTAGATCCCCAGTAAGTAAAGACCTGATAAATGAGACGGACAAGTGAACAGGAAATTCAGAAAAGGGTGGTGGGTGCTCTGATGGGTGCGAGCACAGAGGAAAGATCTTTGACCAAACGAAGACCCTGGGAAGCCACACCTGAAGCTGATTTGAGGGGAACAGGTTTCTTCCTACAGTCAAAACATCATTAGCCTGAAGTGTGAAAAATGGAAGAACTCTGGTGGATTTCATTTCCAACTTGCCTCAGCATCAACCAAATATGTTTCTGGTTGCCAGATTCATTGTTAAAAATATTCCCAAAGCAAACAAGACTTCTATCCTGGTTAGCAGCTATAGTAAAATGAATGAAATTGAATTATTCAGCGACAGGTCTCATATAACTAAAAGAATTTTGCTTCAGGAATTTGAGACCTAGAGGTGGGAATGCCTGATTTACTCCTTGCTCTTGTATTCTAAAATAAACTGTGATGATTGATAGATACATAGATGGTAGATAGATAGATAGGTTATAGATAGATAGATAGATAGATAGGTGATAGATAGATATAGATAGATAGATAGATAGATAGGTAGATAGATAGATACAGATAAAGAGGTTGCTACATATAATATACAACAAACTCCCCTTTTACATCTCTGATACAGTCTTTGCTGCATGGTTATTTGCTTTCTTCAAAATACTTAATCAAAGGAAAATAAATCTCAATTAATCTGAAAATTCTGGTGAGTTTTGACCTCATAGCACACAATGCTGTTCAAAAACACACTTTACATTCAAATGCCCATCAATTGGTGAATGCATTTACAAAAGGTAGTAAATCCTTATAAAGGAACACCACTTGACAATTAAAAGTAACAAAGTATGATACATACCATAACATGGCTGAACATCACAGTTAAACTAAGATTAAGAAGCCAAATGCAAAAGACTGTATATATCATTTACATGAAATGTCTAGAATGACCACATATTTCATCTTTAAGAAATGTCTATAAGGGGCAAATTTGTAGAGACAGAAAGTAGACCATGGTTGCTCATAGCTGGGAGTGGAAGCAGGAATTAACTGCAAACAGGCACAAGGGAACTTCTTGGGGTAATGGAAATGTTCTAAAACTAGACTAAACTCTCTAAATTTAGTAAAATAAGTAAATTGAACACTTACAATGGGCTAATTTTATGATTTGGAAATTATCATCCAATAAAGCCATTAAAAGAAACACACGTACTTCACATATTTTTAATCTGGGTAAATAGGAAGTATTTGAAGACAATGCTATGCAGCTACCTTATACTGAGCATCTCCTCAAGAACCAGGTGCTTTTAATTCTGTTCCAGGAAACCACCTTCAGAGAGAGAATGCAGTTAGCCCAGGGAAATGCATCAAGAGCTGAGCTGAGTTAGGAATGGAATTCAATTAGGCCCACCTCTAAATCCTGTACACAATTTGTTTAAAAATCATGCCCCCCAAAATAGACACAATCCATTGCCCAGATTCACAGAGTGCAAAGTAACAAACTAGATTCGCCTGGCACCAGCCTCTCCTCTCCTTCCCTGCTGTTGCCAGACTCTGCCCCCTACCCACCATCTCCCAGCTTCTGCCTTGGGTAGTGCCGTAAGTCAAAACTGATCACGTCATTCCTGTGCTTAAAAATGGTGCTCTGATGCTAAAACCTTGGCTGGAGCCCTTCACAACCTGGCTCCAGCACCCAGCCTCTAGAGCATCAATGCTCACTGCTCCCCTATCCCACCATGCACTGCTTTGCTCTGAACTACTCACCACTCTTTGAAGGTGATGGCTATTTTCACATCTCTCTGCCTTTTGTCCATGAAATGTTTGAACTCCTTGCTTCTTCCAGGAATTAGCAACTCCTACTCTTCTTTTAATATCATAAACAAATTGCTCATTCTTAGTAGAGCCTTCCACTGCTTCTCCAAGCAGAGTTAGTTGTGCCAGGCAACTTGTGCATAATTCAATCATTTTCTTCAGTCTGTTAAATAGCACTTTAAAATATTTACCTAGTATCAGTCAAGTCTATTTGTCACATTTTCTTTATAATCATAAAATGTATCATTGAATAGATTACTTGAATTCAAATCTCCAATCCATCATTTACTAGCTCTGTGACCTTGGACAGATGATGTAAATTCTTTGTACATCAGTTTTCCGAACACTAACATGAAACCAATGAAAGCATATACTTCGTGGGTATTTATAACAATTAAGTATGCCAATAATCATTGAAGAAAAAGTGTATCTTCTGGTCCATAGTAAGTGCTTAATAAATGTTAGCTAATAATACTAATTTTTATTGTTATAGTAAGGGTTCAGTTAAGTGTGAATTGAATAAGTGAGAGAGAGAAGGATAGAGGGAAGGAAGGAAAGGAAGAAGGAGAGAAGGAAGAGGTTCTGACAGCATGAATAGGAGCACAAGTTTTAAGCGTCAGGCAGCCTTGAGCCTTTACCCCGCTACTTGCAGGTTAGGTAATCTTGAACAAGTTATTTGGCTCTACGTGTTTCCAGGTGAATGTAAGTACTCTATTGGGTAACACATGTAAAATACTCAGCACAGTACATAGCCCATCGTAAGTAATGATGAAGTGACAGTAATCAAGACAATGAGGTACTGGCATAAGGAGAGACATATACAGAAATAGAATTGAGAGGCAAAAATAAACCCTTATATCTGCAGTTAACTGATTTTCAACAAAAGCGTCAAAAAATTCAATAGCAAAGAAAACTTTTTCAACAAATGTTGCTGGAACAATTGAGTATCCACCTGCAAAAAGATTAATTTGGATACCTACTTCACATCATACCCACATACTACTCAAAACTGATCAAAGACCAGAATGGAAGAGCTAAAACCGTAAAACTCCCACAAGAAAACACAAGAGGAAAATCTTCATGATCTTGGGTTAGACAATGATTTCTTAGATACAACACAAAAGCACAAGCAATAAAGGAAAAACATGGATAAATTGGACTTAAAAACTTTAGTTATTCAAAAGACACCATCAAGCAAGTGAGAAGACACCCACAGAATGGGAAAAAAATGTTTGCAACTTATGTATCTGATAAGGGACTTGTATCTGGAATATATAAAGAACTCTTACAACTCAATAATAAATAGACAAACAAGCCAATTTAAAAATGGCCATAGGATTAGAATAAACATCTCTCCAAAGAAGATATTCAAATGGCCAATACCCACATGAAAAGATGCTCAACATCATTACTCATTGGGAAATGCAAATCAAAACAGCAAGATATCACTGCACATCCAGTAGGATGGTTCAAATCCTGAAGAAAATGACAAGTGTTGACAAGGATGTGGAAACACTGGGACTCCCAAACACTGCTGGTGAAATGCAAAACGGTGCAGCCACATTGAAAAACAGTTTGATGGTTTCTTAAAAAGTTAAACATAGACTTACCATATGCCCTAGTAATTCCACTCCTAGGCATCTGCCAAAAAGGAATGAAAGTATGTGTTTGGGCTGGCCCAGTGGCTGAGTGGTTAAGTTTGCGCACTCTGCTTCGGCAGCCCAGGGTTCACCGGTTCAGACCTGGGGCGCAAACCTACACACTGCTCATCAAGCCCTGCTGTGGCAGCATCCCACATAGGGAACTAGAATGACCTACAACTAGGAAATACAACTATATACTGCGGCTTCGGGGAGAAAAAAAAAAAAGAGGAAGACTGACAAAAGATGTTAGCTCAGGGCCACTCTTCCTCACCAAAAAAAAAAAGAAAGTATGTGCTTACAAAAAAATTAATAAATAAAAGCTTGTACGTGATGAATGTTCATTGTGGCATTATTCATAATAGCCAAGAAGTGGAAAAAATCCAAATGTCACTGCACACTTTTGATATAGATTTGTTAATCCAGCTAATTTGAATATCAGTTTCTCTCGAAATTTACATTTGTCTCTGAACACTTTAAATGTCCACATTTTGTATTCTAAAGATTAGACTTTAATTTTACCAATTTTGCTATTTTTGCAGCCTTATGCTCTTCCCCGGCCCCTCTTCTTCCCCAGCCCTGCCTCTGCTGTAGTCCTTAAGCAAAACTCATCTGCCCTTCCTAGGAAACAGTTGCAGTAAACTGTCCTAGATTTGGTTTAAAACATTTCTTTGATGGTTTTCAGGGAACTAGGCCAGTCGATCATTCGGCAAAATTATTTTCACTGAATGGGTTTACAAGGAATTGGTGTTTTGGTGAACTGCCCTTGGCAAATGGATTTTCAGCAAGTTGACTGAGAGCCAGTGAACAGCTCCTTGGTTCTTCTGTACTCTCTGCCTCCTCACAGCTTCGTTCCTGGTTTACATAAATGGGTCCATTGACGGTTACATGTTTTCATTGTTTGAGCCTCTCGGGAGCTTCCAGGCTTTGAGACCTAAAGTTTGTCAGTTCAGATCTGTTGACCTGACTGTGGATCATGACAAAGTTGAAGGGTACAAACCAGCTCGCGTGAGGTATCACGTTGATTACTTGTCCCTCTCCCTTTTTTCATAAATAGCCATGAAATCTTTTCTTCAAAATTATCCAGAAGTCTAATACATAAAGGAGATAAAAGAAGAGAAGCTCTTGCTGATATGAAAGCTATTAAGCTCACTGCTCCTTGACCTTCCTGCGTGCACACCTCTGCCTGTAGCAGCGTCTGAGTTCCGGAGAAGGTGACACAGTTTCTACATATCACAGTTTAAAACTCCTAAGTTTCATCCAATCACATCTTTTCATGGATCAGAAAAATGATACCCAAAGAAAATGCAGTAGCTTTAGTAAAATACAAAGAGAAGAGGAATAAAATAAGGCTAGGATATTAACTCTCCCCAAAATGTGAATAACTATAATCAAATTCCAAGATTTGGTATAGAAATCTCTTTCTCTAGTATCCAAACGGGTTTTCCCAAATTGACAATGGAAACAACATGGATTTCTACTCCATCAGATGAAAACCCAGTCCTATTTCTTCCTGTCTATGTAAATTTTGGCTGTCTTGTAACCCACCTGCACCTCAGTGTTCTCATCTGTAATGAATACATAAAAATATCTATGTTTCCAGATTGCTGTGATGTTTAAATGAGCTAATATTTGTACGTGCTTAAACATCTGCATCATAGTAGGTACAAAAAAAATGTTATTTCCTTTCCCTTCTCCTAGCCGCCTCCCTTTCTCTCTGCTTTACACAGGACCCAAGGATTGGAGCACTGTGTCTATCTTCAGATTCAACCCTCCCCTAAAGAGTTGCCAACACTCAAAATAATCTGTGACCACAAGTCCAAATAAGGCTCATGTTGATCAGTCAATTAAAACCCACAAAGTAAATAAATGCTACAGAGACCAGCAAATAAAGCTGAAAATAGTTAAAACTCATATAAATTTGCATCAGAAATACCACTTCCCTTTGACATCTCTCAAACATCTATCAACCTACATTTGGCTCTTTTCCCCAAAATTCTACTGGAAGTTTCCTATGTGTTCCTACAACGTATGAACGAATAACTTTTCAAGAAGTTCCAGGACTTAGCTGCTCTCCATCGTGCAGGCAATCAGGGGAAATAATGCTGAAGACCTGCCTGCTGACAATCTCCTCTAATTCCCAAATCAAGTTATTCCTGGAGAGCTAAATAACATACCAGTGGACCGAAGACTTCCACAGCAAACCTGGAGTCTAAAACTCTCAGGGTTTACCTGGAATTCACACTAAGGTTTCAGCATATGAGAGAAGGTGGGGTAGGAAGAGAAATATATGGGTTGAAAGCATTGGGAAGCAAAAGAGAAGAGAGCATCTTTCAATTCTAGTTTGCCCTGTGTCCTGAGGAGTAAGATGTCACACGCTGGCAAGAGAATGACCTTGGAAAATCGAGCTTCATCATGCTCATCCTCATGGCTGTCTTTTGTTGAAAGCCTTTTACGTAACAGGCACCAGGCTGGAAGCTTTATACGCAATGTTACATTTGAAACTTATACCCCCATCTAAGACTTCTTAATTCTTATTTTCGAAGGAAGGAGGGAATTGTAAACTTTGACCAAAAAAATAAAAATTCTATCCCAATAATGAGATATGAAAGATCCCACTGAGGTCGCTTTGATTCCTCTTCAGTACTCCTGAAAAGCTGTTACTTAAAACTCATCAAAAATTCACCACTGCTTTTAAAATAGAAACCAAATTCCTCATGATGGCCAGAAAGCCCAACAGGATTTGATTCCTGCTTACCTGTCCTGCATCTTATTTTCTGCCAGTCCTTCCATTAATATTGTGTTTCAGACCTACATCACTGTATGTGTTCTCTCCCTGTCCGTCCTTTCTCGCATTTCCTCCTCTCCCACTCTCTCCCTCTCGTTCCTGTACTCCATTGCACCACTTCAGTTATTGCTCGGGAAAATTGCTGATGAAATATATCTCACCAAGTCATGCATAATTGGTTTAATGTCTCAGTCTCCCAAGAGCATTTGCATTTTAATAGGGGACAATATTTTATTAGCATTAATGCTAATTATTAAGTAAAATAGCTTTCATTTTTATAGCACTTTAAAGTTTACAAGGCACGTTTATATATAGTGTCGAATCTCTACTCACAGAGGTGAAGAGACGAGCATGTTTTCATTAAAAGAAAAAAGTTACCTTGAATTACATTTTCTTCCTGCCGTGTGACTCTTCCCTTTATGTGTGTAGTGGAGGGTATTTAAATTGAGATATTATGATCAAATAACAAATGATGCTAAACCGCAGACTATTTATACAGCTAGGAGAGATTGTGAGGTATCCCTATATTTTAATAGAAAATTTTTATTTTATTACAACTAACAGATAATGCTCATCATAACAAATTCAAGAAGTAAAATTTTTCTTCAAAGGAGAATTCCTGATAAGAATATGTTCTTACTGGAAGAACAATCAGTCATCATTAAACAAGGGTAAAGTTCCATTCATGATTGTACTGAAACACAAAGCTGGGATATTAGGACATTTGTCCAGCTTCCAGTTTCGTCCTTTTCTTTGTGCTCTCTTACACTTGGAAATCCATTAGAGAAGAAAACGTGGTGGTCTTTTCTTGTTGCATCTCAGTTCTCCGAATTCAGTCAGTGAAGGCTTTGAATAGAGGAGAGCGATGACAAGAGGGGAGTTTTGCAAATTTTAATCAAATGGCTATGGTGAAACTGCAATGAATTGAGAGACTAGACACGGGAAATATTGGCCACAGATCTAGATATGATATAGTCTGCTGGTGTCTCTAGTATTGATTGATGCATCAGCTTCCTGCCATGACATTTCCAAGCCCATTATTAATTTTGCCAAGCAGCTCAAGAAGAAGGAAAAGCCATGTTCAATAGGATGATGCAACCAAAGCCTCTACATTTTCTTCACATAAAATGTCCAGGATTTGTTCAATAACTAAGAAGAATAAGAAGCAAGACTGAGAAAAAAAGAAACTGGCAATGGAAACAAATACACAGGTGATCCACTTATTGCATTTAATAGACATGGACTTTTAAAAACCTGTGTTAATATGTTCAAGAATATAGATGACAGGATGTAGAATATTATATCAGATAACTCAAATCTTTTAAAAAGAATCAAATGGAAATTCTAGAAGTAAAAAATACAATAACTGAAATTAGAAATGCAGTAAATAGATATAATGAATTGCATATAGCTCATGAAAGGATGAGTGAACTAAAAGAGATATCAGTAGAAATTATCCAAATTGAAGAACAGAGGGGAAAAAATGTCAAAAATATAAAAATAAGACCATAAGAAACAAAAGGATAACAGTGAAAAAAACAATACATCTATGTAATTGAAATTCCACAAAAGCAAGAAAAAAATGTGCTAACAATTATGCAATTTCAAATGTATGTGGAACATTTACAAAAATTGACCATATACTATGCTACAAAGCAAGTTTCAACACAGTTCAAAGGATTTAGATCATTTGAAATATGTTTCATGATGGTACTGGACATAAACTAAAAATCCATAATAGAAAACTAGGAAGTTCTCAAAGGTTTGAAAATTAGACAATACACTGCTCATATTCAATGATAAATCAGACTGGATATCAGAAAATATGTTAAATGAGTGACATTGAAAATTTGACATTTTAAAACGTGGCATGCAGCTAAAGCATATGTTAGAGATGAAAAAAAGCTGGAAAATCAAGTCTAACTATTCACTTCAAGAAGTTTAAGTGCTAAAAAGAACAACAAATTACAACCAAAAAAAAGAGAAGGAAGAAAATAATTAGGATAATAGAAGAAATTGAGGAAATAAAAACAAAGTTGGAATAGAGAAATCAATGAATTCAAGAGTTGATTATTTGAAAAGACAAATAAACTGAGGAATCCATCACAAGAGAGAGACGTAGACAGAGAAAACAACCAACGTAAGGAATAAAAATACATACATCACTTTATACCTAAAGATATTAAAATGCAATGCAATACAAATAAAATACAATAACTTGCTGTTAATAAATTCAACAATTTAGACAAAATGAACCAATTTCTAAAGAATAAAAATTACCAAAACAGACACATGAAGTAGAACAAGTGAATAAAACTAAATCTATTAAATAAATTGAGGAAGATGGGCAGAGCAAAATGGCAGGGTGAGATGACCCAGGATTCTCTCCCCTCCAAAATACAACAAAGGATAGGAAAAACTGAATTTCAGAGAATAAATCTAATGCCAACACGTTAGAGACATACAATACCAAGAAGGCGGAGATCATAAACCTTGCAGACGGCATCGGAGGCGCTGGAACGGTAGAGAGAACATCGCTCCCTCCCCTAGAGTCTGCGATCGCTGTGGCGCGGGTCGGGAAGGAGTTGGGGAGGGGCCACACAACTGGGGATCATCCAGGACTCCTGCGGCTTAATAAGAGGAAACCCTCTGACAGGGGAAAAGCTTCTGTCTGCGGGGATCCCATAAACCCAGGGCCTCGGGAGACCAGAGAACAGAACTGATCTGAACCCAGACCAGCGTACGAGAATAGCAGCCCCTCCCTCCCAGCCAAGCCAGTGGGCGCAGCCATCTTGCCTGAAGACAGAGAGCTCATAACACGCGGCTCTCGACCCCCATCTAGTGGCGACTGGCTGTAACTGCAACCGAATTCTACCACCGTGTGAAAAAACTGCTCCTCTACCATCCAGCAATTTATAAAAGCCCCAGACCAGAAGGAAAACAATAAAAACATAGAATTAAGTCCTGAGGACTTGGAATTAGGTAAACTAAGTGATAATGAGTTCAGAGCAGCTATAATCAAAAAACTCAATGAGGTAGAGAGAAAGATAGAGAAACAAGCCGAGTTCTGGAGTTACTTCACAAAAGAGATTGAAATCATAAAGAAGAATCAAACAGAATTACTAGAGATGAAAAACACAATGGACCAGATAAAACAGAATATGGATTCCCTGAATGCCCACGTAGACACCATAGAAGAGCAAATTAACATAATTGAAGCTAGGCTGAATGGCTCCAGACAGAGGAAAAAAGAGAACTAAGAATTACAAAAAATGAGGAAAATCTCTGAGAGATAGTGGATTCAATGAGGAGTAAGAACATAAGGATCATAAGAATTTCCAAGAATGTGCAAAAGGAAAATGGAGCAGAAAGTGTGCTTAACGAAATTACTGAAGAGAACTTCCCAAATCTAGGGATTGACAGAGAAATGTGTGTAGAGGAAGGTTTCAGATCTCCTAGACTTGTCAATGTAAAAAGACCTACTGCAAGGCACCTAGTAGTAAAATTGGCAAAAAGGAAAGATAAGGAAAGAATACTCAGGGAAGTAAGAAAGAAAAAAGAGAATAACCTATAAAGGAGCCCCTATCAGACTGTCAGTGGATTTCTCTACAGAAACCTTACAAGCTAGGAGAGAATGGAGTGACATATTCAAAGCTTTAAAAGATAAAAATCTTCAGCCAAGAATACTCTATCCAGCAAGAATTTCCTTCAGATATGAGGGAGAAATTAAATCTTTTCCAGACAAACAAAAGTTAAGGGAATTTGTAACTAAAAGCCCCCCACTACAAGAAATCCTCAAGAAGGCTCTCATACCTGAAAAAAGAAAAAGGGAGAAAGGGGTCACAATCCACAGACTAGGGAGACCAATGGATAGAACCAGAACAGGATAGCAAATATTCAACTATAGCAATAGGGTAAAGGTAAGGAAACTACCAAAGCAAGGACGATCTTATCACTCTAACTACAAATTCATAACACGAGTTGGAATAAGAAATGAAAATAATTATTTAGGAGGGGAAGAGCAAAGGGTCTAAATCAGTATTGGTCAAGTAAGTAAGAGACCACCAGAGAATAGACTATATTATACACGAGATTCTAAATACAAACTTCAGGGTAGACACTAAAATAAAGTACAGAACAGAGTCACAAAACATAAATAAGGAAAAATCTAAGAAACCCAGCATAAGAAATTGCAGTATTAAATGGGTAGTCTAAAGCACACAGGAAAAGAAACACAGGAAAACAAGATAATGAGTGACAGATTGACAGCATTAAGTCCACATGCATCAATAATCACTCTCAATGTGAACGGATTGAACTCTCCAGTAAAAAGACACAGAGTGGCAAAATGGATTAAAGAACAAGATCCAACAATTTGTTGCCTCCAGGAAACACACCTCAGCCCCAAGGACAAACACAGGCTCAGAGTGAAGGGGTTGAGGACAATACTTCAAGCTAATAGCAAGCAAAAAAAGGCAGGTGTTGCAATTCTTATATCAGACCAAGTGGATTTCAAAATAAGACAGGTAAAGAGAGACACAGAGGGACAATATATAATGATCAAAGGGACACTTCATCAAGAAGAAATAAGGCTTATAAATATCTATGCACCCAACACAGGAGCGCCAAGATTCATAAAGCAACTATTAACAGACCTAAAGGAAGATGTTAAAAACAACACAATAATAGTAGGGGACCTCAACACCCCACTCACATCAATTGACAGACCATCCAGACAGAAAATCAACAAGGAAATAGTGGAGCTAAATGAAAAACTAAAACAATTGGACTTAATAGACATATATAGATCATTTCACCCTAAAAGAGCTGAATACACATTCTTCTCAAGTGCACATGGAACACTCTCAAGGATAGACCATATATTGGGAAACAAGGCAAGCCTCTACAAATTTAAAAAAATTGAAATAATAACAAGCATCTTCTCAGATCATAGTGTTATAAGGCTAGAAAATAATTACAAGAAAAAAGCTGAGAAAGGCACAAAGATGTGGAGACTAAACAACACACTACTGAACAAGCAATGGATCCTTGAGGAAATTAAAGAAGAAATCAAAAAATACCTGGAAACAAATGAAAATGATAGCATGCCATACCAACTCATATGGGATACAGCAAAAGCTGTATTAAGAGGAAAATTCATCGCAATACAGGCACATCTTAACAAACAAGAAAAATCCCAAATAAGCAACCTTAAAGTACACCTAACTGAACTAGAGAAAAAAGAACAAATAAAGCCCAAAGTCAGCAGAAAGAGAGAAATAATAAAAATCCGAGCAGAAATAAATACTATTGAAACAAAAAAGGCAGTAGAAAGGATCAATGAAACAAAGAGCTGGTTTTTTGAGAAGATAAATAAAATTGACAAACCCCTAGCCAGACTTACAAAGAAAAAAAGGGAGAAAGCTCAAATAAACAAAATCAGAAATGAGCGAGGAGAAATAACAACAGACTCTGCAGAAATACAATGGATTATAAGAGAATACTACAAAAAACTATATCCCAACAGAATGGATAACCTAGAGGAAATGGATAAATTCTTGGACTCCTACAATCTCCCAAAGCTCACTCAAGAAGAGGCAGACAATTTGAACAGACCAATCACAAGGAAAGAGATTGAAACAGCAATCAAAAACATCCCAAAGAATAAAACCCCAGGACCAGATGGCTTTCCTGGGGAATTCTACCAAACTTTCAGAGAGGATTTAATACCTATCCTTTTCAAGCTATTCCAAAAAATTAGGGAAGATGGAACACTTCCTAACACATTCTATGAGGCCAACATCACGCTGATACGAAAACCAGACAAGGACACCATGAAAAAAGAGAACTACAGGCCAATATCACTGACGAACATAGATGCAAAAATTCTAAACAAAATTTTGGCAACCAGAATTCATCAATTCATCAAAAGGATCATACATCATGATCAGGTGGGATTCATACCAGGGACACAGGGATGGTTCAACATCCGCAAATCAATCAACGTGATACACCACATCAACAAACTGAGGAATAAAAACCACATGATCATCTCAATAGATGCAGAGAAGGCATTTGACAAAATCCAACAGCCATTTATGAAAAAAACACTGAACAAAATGGGCATAGAAGGGAACTACCTCAACATAATAAAGGCCATATATGACAAACCCATAGCCAACATCATACTCAATGGGCAAAAACTGAACGCCATCCCCCTGAAAACAGGAACAAGACAAGGATGCCCTCTATCACCACTCTTATTTAACATAGTACTGGAGGTCCTGGCCAGAGCAATCAGGCAAGAAAAAGGAATAAAAGGAATCCAAATAGGGAGGGAAGAAGTGAAACTCTCGCTGTTTGCAGATGACATGATCTTATATATAGAAAACCCCAAAGAATCCGTTGGAAAACTCTTAGAAGTAATCAACAACTACAGCAAAGTTGCAGGGTATAAAATCAATTTGCATAAATCAGTAGCATTTCTATACTCCAGTAATGAACCAACAGAAAAAGAACTCAAGAATACAATACCATTCACAATCCCAACAAAAAGAATAAAATACCTTGGGGTGAATTTAACTAAGGAAGTGAAGGACCTATATAATGAAAATTACAAGGCCTTTCTGAGAGAATTGGATGACGACATAAGGAGATGGAAAGACATTCCATGTACATGGATTGGAAGAATAAACATAGTTCAAATGTCCATTCTACCTAAAGCGATCTACAGATTCAATGCCATCCCAATCAGAATCCCAATGACATTCTTTACAGAATTAGAGCAAAGAATCCTAAAATTCATATGGGGCAACAAAAGACCCAAAATTTCTAAAGCAATCCTGAGAAAAAAGAACAAAACGGGAGGCATCACAATCCCTGACTTCAAAACATACTACAAAGCTACAGTAATCAAAACAGCATGGTACTGGTACAAAAACAGGTGCACAGATCAATGGAACAGAATTGAAAGCCCAGAAATAAAACCACACATCTATGGACAGCTTATCTTTGACAGAGGAGCTGAGGGCATACAATGGAGAAAAGAAAGTCTTTTCAACAAATGGTGCTGGGAAAACTGGAAAGCCACATGTAAAAGCATGAAAATTGACCATTCTTTTTCACCATTCACCAAAATAAACTCAAAATGGATCAAAGACCTAAAGGTGAGACCTGAAACCATAAGGCTTCTGGAAGAAAATGTAGGCAGTACACTCTTTGACATCAGTGTTAAAAGGATCTTTTCGGACACCATGCCTTGTCAGAGAAGGGAAACAATAGAAAGAATAAACAAATGGGACTACATCAGACTAAAGAGCTTCTTCAAGGCAAATGAAAACAGGATTGAAACAAAAAACAACCCACTAACTGGGAAAATATATTTGCAAGTCATATATCTGACAAAGGCTTAATATCCATAATATATAAAGAACTCTCACAACTCAACAACAAAACATCAAACAACCCAATCAAAAAATGGGCTGGAGACACGAACAGACATTTCTCCAAAGAAGATATACTGATGGCCAATAGTCACATGAAAAGATGCTCATCATCGCTGATCATCAGGGAAATGCAAATCAAAACTACACTAAGATATCACCTTACAACCATTAGAATGACAAAAATATCTAAAACTAACAGTAACAAATGTTGGAGAGGTTGTGAAGAAAAAGGAACCCTCATACACTGCTGGTGGGAATGCAAACTGGTGCAGCCACTATGGAAAACAGTATGGAGATTCCTCAAAAAATTAAAAATAGAACTACCATACGATCCAGCCATCCCACTACTGGGTATTTATCCAAAGAGCTTGAAGTCAGCAATCCCAAAAGTCCTATGCACCCCAATGTTCATTGCAGCATTATTTACAGTAGCCAAGACGTGGAAGCAACCTAAGTGCCCATCAACAGACGAATGGATAAAGAAGATATGGTACATATATACAATGGAATACTACTCAGCTGTAAAACAGAACAAAATCATTCCATTTGCAATAACATGGATGGACCTTGCGGGAATTATGTTAAGTGAAATAAGCCAGCAAGAGAAGGATAATCTGTGTATGACTCCACTCATATGAGGAATTTAAAATTATGGACTAAGAACAGTTTAGTGGGTACCAGGGGAAAGGTGGGGTGGGGGGTGGGCACAAAGGGTAAAGTGATGCACCTACAACACGACTGACAAACATTAATGTACAACTGAAATTTCACAAGATTGTAACCTATCATTAACTCAATTTTAAAAAAAAAAGCTATTCCAATAAGCTAGAATGTTGGACTGATACCAAGAAGATAAAAACTAACTGGTATCAAGATAAAGGTCTGCAATTTGGTTCAAATAATCAGTTATATATTTTTCAGGGAAAAGATATTATGAATAAAATATCCTAATGATCTTAATATATACCAAGAGTGCAATAGAGATGCCTAAACATGTATTCCAAGCCAAGACTATATTAACAGATGTATAGGGTCCACATTAAAGGAATACCATGAGAAGGCAGGCTCCTACTTGGAAACTCACACTTTAAAATAAATATGCATAAAGGTAAAGAATTTTGAAAACATGCGTTAGGAGGAACTATTAAAACAACATATTTGAAATAGAAGAGAATATACTAAAAAGAAACACTAAGAATCCATTTTTTTAGTATATTTATATACAAATATAAGAAGAATATACCAAGAAGAAATGAGAATAACTAAGAAAAAACAAGGTTTATTTTATAGAGGTGGATGTTGACTTTGTGGGTCAAAAGACTTTATAGGGGCTGGCCCTGTGGCCAAGTGGTTGGGTTCACGTGCTCTGTTGCAGGCGGCCCAGTGTTTCGTTAGTTTGAATCCTGGGAGCGGACATGGCACTGCTCATCGGGCAACGCTGAGGTGGCATCCCACATGCCACAACTGGAGGGACCCACAACAAGGAATGTACAACTATGTACTGGGGGGCTTTGGGGAGAAAAAGGAAAAAATAAAATCTTTAAAAAAAAATAAAAAATAAAAAAATAAATTGAGCTTGTAATTAAAAATATCTCCACAAAGAAAACTGTAGGCCTTGATGACCACTTCTGAATTCTCTTTTAGATACTTAAAGAAGAAATAACAACAGTATGACACAAGCTCTTCCAGGAAAAAAATAAAATTGAGAAAATAATTCCCAACTCATTTTATAAGGCCAGCATAATTTGATCTTCAAACCTAATAAGAATACTAAAACAAAATAATATTAAGAACACTCCCTCAAGAACATAGAAGAAAAAAATCCTAAATATGTTAATATTTCAAATCCAGAAATATATGAAAAATATAATACGCCTACAACCAAATCTACTTATTCCAGAAATGTAACTGATGTAGCCAATCAACAATATTTACCATTTTGATAAGAGAGAAAAATCAGATGGTCATCTTTGTAGATATGATAAAGATGATAAAAAGTCAGTAAACTAGGAATATAAAAGATCTTTATCTAGAGAAGAGTATTTATTAAAAACCTAGAAGTATCTCTTTCTGATCTAAAAAAATCCTACAGCCAACGTCATATTAATGGTGAAATATTGAAAGATATCCCCTTGAGACAGAAAATGAGACAAAGATACCCGCTACCAACAACTTCTGTTTGACATTGTACTGGAAGTCCTAGCCAGTGTAATAAAGCAAGAAAATTAAATGGACATAAGATTGATAAGAAAGAAAGAAAACTACAATGATTCATTGACAGTGTGACTGCATATATTGAGAATCCTTAAGATCTAAAACATACTGAAATTAATAAATGATTTTGTTAAATAATTATAAACTTTAAAAATACCATTTGTAAAAAAAATCAAACAACATCACATATCTACTGGTAAAACTGAAAAAAGATATGGAAGAGTTCTAAACTGAAAACTACAAAACATTATTTAGAGAAATTTTGAAAGACCTAAGCGAACAGAGGGATAGACCACGGTTATGGATCAGAACACTCAATACATAAAGATATCAAGTTCTTCCAAATGAACTTCTACATTCTATGCAATTCCTATCAAAACCTCAGGTTTTTTTCATGAATATTAACCAGCTGATTCTAAAATTTATAGGAAATGAAAAGGGTCGGGAAGAGCCAAGACAGTCTTGAAGAAGAGTTAGGAGACTTACGTGACTTACGTTACCAGATATCAAGATATTTTATGGAGTTATGTATAATCAAGGCAAAACAAATATAGACAAATAGACCAATAAAACAGAAAATAGCACACAGAAACAGACTCATACCTGTAGTCACTCTTTCATACAAAGGTGACACTGCAGTTTAGAGAAAGAATGGTCTTTTTAACAAATGGTGCCATTATAATCCTGACTCCCTATCTTACAACAGACACAAAAATCCCAGACGGATTATAGATCTAGGTGAAAATGGTAAAACCATAGAGCATATGCAAAATACCCTAGAATATCTTCGTACCTTGAGTAAATAAAAATTTCTTAAACAGGACATACACGCAAACAACTAACCATATAGAAAAAGATTGACAAATTAACATTTTAAATCTTTTCATCAAAAGAAACCATTAAGAGTAGAAGGAGGCAAGCCACAACATAGGAGAAGATATTTGAAATTCATGTGTTTGACAAAGGACTCAACTCTGGATTATATAAAGAACTCCGTCAATCAATAAGTAAAAGACAAGTAATAGAAAAAATGAGTAAAATATTAAACAGGCACTTCACAAAAAGGATACCCAAGTGACTAGTAAACATACGAAAAGATGATCAAAATTATTAGTCATCAGGACAACGGAAATTAAAACTACAATGTGATACCATTACATGCCTACTAGAATGTCTAAAATAAAAAATACCACCAACACTACATAGCGTTAATGTGGATGCTATGCTATATAATGTGGATATAATACTACATAGCATTAATGTGGAGCCATCAGAACAGTCCTGCCCTGCCGGCGGGTCTGTAACTTGGTACAACTTTAGAAAATCATTTTGTGATATCCTCCTCAGTCAAACACATGTGTACCCTCTGATGCAGCATTTTCACTCTTAGGTAAAGAAAAATGAATACACAAGTGTTCTAAAGGATGTGAACAAGAATGTCTGTAGCATAACTATTCGTAGTTGTGAAAATCAGAAACAACTTAAATATCTTCAACAGCAGAATAGATAAATAAAATTTTGTATATTCAAATAATGAAATAATAAACAGTAAGGAAGATGGACAAATCATTGTTACATACAGACACATGGCTAATTCTCGCAAACATAATGTTGAGCAAAAGAAACTGGACACTAAAGAGTATGTGTTCTATGATTGCAGTTACATAAAGTTCAAAACAAGCATGGTTAGAAATCAGGGTAATGGTTCCCTTGGAGGATGCAGAGATGGGAAAGGAGCATGAGGGTCATCTGGAGATTTGGTCACATGCTGTTTCTTGATTTAGGAGCTAGGTACTTGGGAATGTTTATTTTTGAAAAGCCATCAACCTGTAATTTTATAATGTTTTCACTTTTCTGATGTTGTTTTATAAAGGGTCTGATCAATAAGAGATTTACTTATAAGAAATTTGCATGGCATTCCAAAATCTTGCCAAATCTGTTCTCCAGTTTCTGGGACTATCTAATACTTTACTCCATCTTCTGGGTTCCTGGACCCAATTCTAATGTGTGTGTGCAGGGGCAGAGGGGGAGCGTGTCCCACACCAACAAAAATTCTCGGGACACCAGCTGGGTGCCCTACAAGTCAACTTACTTCTGACACTATCTATCCAAAGACAGCATGAGACTCCATAGATTCAGGATTCAGTCCTACAAGACTTTCCCCCCTACTTCAGATGCCAGTCACAAGCCTAGGTTATCACCTGTGCTTCTAACCAACTGGCTATAGATTGCAGGTTCCAATGTCCCCCTCCTTGGGTTTCAGACGCCAATCACAAGTCTAGTTGTTATTTGTACTTCTGACCAACTGGCTATAAATCAGAAGTTCCTACAACCTCCTCCTTGGGCTCAATTAATTTGCTAGAGCAGCTCACAGAACTCAGGAAAGCATTTTACTTACTAGCTCACTGGTTGATTATAAAAGGATATAACTCAGGAACAGCCAGATGGAAGAGATGTGTAGAGCAAGGTAGAGGGAAAGTGCACGGAGCTTCGTGACCTCTCCAGGCACCCCACTCTCCCAGCACTTCTACATATTCACCAACTCAGAAGCTCTCCAAAACCCCTCCTTTTGGGTTTTTACGCGGGCTGTATTACATAGGCATCATTGATTAACACATTGGCCACTGATGATTGATTCAACCTCTAGCCCCTCTCCCCTTCCTGGAAATCAGAGGGTGGGACTGAAATTTCCAACCACCTATTCATGCTTGGTTCCTCTGGCAACCAGCCCCCATCTTAAGTGCTTTCCAAAAGTCACCTTCGTTCACAGAAACCCAATTGTGGTGGAAAAGAGCTTGTTATGAACAAGACACCCATTTCACCTTTATGGTACTGAAGCATTTTCCAGAATTGAGGCCAAGAAACCAAATATTATAACAAAAGATGCTTCTATTGCTCTTATCACTCAGGAAATTACAAGAGTTTGGGGAGCTGTTAGCCAGAAACTGTGGATGAAGACTAAATATATACAAGAAACATATTTTGGTCATCTGAATGACCAAATATATGTATTTCTTATAAATCACAATATTGTGCCCTTTTTAAATATGGCCTGTCCAAGATACTTGCCCTAAATAAACCCCTGATATGGTCTTCTTGTGTTATGGAGCAAGAGAAATGTTGTTGTTTAAAAGTAGAAATGTAGCCACCTAGAATAAATCAAATTGAATATCTCAAATATCATGCGTATTTCAAATTTTACAACATGGAGAGTAAGACTCAAAAAAACTAAGACAATAAAAGGACTGCAACTAATAAAAATGTTAGGAAATTAAGAACAATACACAGAAAATTCTTGAGGATTTTCCCTGAATTACATGCCAAGGACCTGCAAATTCACTCTCTGGATTAAAATGCAGACCTAGCTGAAAATTCCAAGAGAAGAAAATATAGTCAAGTCATGAAATCGCCTCTTCTGTTCATTAACTAGTGAGCCCTCAGTTAGAAACTGCAGTTCCTGTGCATATTAGACATCTAGCAAGCTTATGAAAGCATTAGCTGTTGTCTACACCTAAGCCACATCATGAGCACCAAGTTCGGCTTTCATCTGAAATCCTGCCCCAGCCCCTATGCCAATGCGCAGCCCTAAACACAGCTGTCTGACGTCCCAAGCAGATGTGGAACACAGGATCCTCAGTGGGGGTAGGATTCCAAATGTCTGCCTGCCTTTGGATCCTTGTCCCCAAACTATCTCCTTGCAACAGAACCTAGTCTGGAAACAAGACAATTATCCTTTCTAGTGGGGGTTGCGGAGAGGAGGGGAAGAGAACTGGAAAGGAGAGGGAGAGTTAGGGGATGAGAAACCAACAAAATGTGGTTCCTTTTCAGGAAGCTGCTAGGCTGGATCTCTCAGAGCAGCTCATATTTTTTCAAGATGCCTTTTCTTTGAGGTCCTCCACTCCGGATACCCCAGTGCCCTCCTTTCAGCCCTGGCCCTTGCATCACCACCAGCCAGGGGAAGGAGCCGTGGTATGGTCGCGGTCACAGCTCTCTTGGATAAGCTTTACCGTAATCATCATAAACCTCAAGCCTCAAGGTGCAGAGGGAGATTGGAGGAAACTTGTTTTTCCGTTGGTTTCTCTTTGACTTCTGTGGCTAATCATTCCTAGAACAGGAAGCTGGAGAAATTTAGATGGGAGACACTCCTCTGACCAGTCAGGTTTCCTCACCCTCCTAGGGTACAACTGATTAGGAAAAGCTTCAGGGTTACATAACCTCCTTCCTTCAGGGTGATTTCTCATCAAAAGGTGAATGGGCTTCTCACCCCTGAGAATCGCCCATCCCTGAGAAGCAGGGCAGGAATCTCTTGGTTGTGTTTCAGTATTGCTGTTGGTCTCATCACAACACCCCAGTGAACCAGTAGGGCAGGAAGACAAGTCCATTCATTCCTTCAATAAGTACTTATTGAATGCCCACCATTCTAGGTTCTTGGGACATATCATAAACAAAACGAGGCACTCTACCCTGGTGGACTCATATTCTAGTGGAGTGAAACAGAGGGAGCAACAGTAAATAAGTAAATTATCTCGTGTGTTGGAATGTGTTCCAGTGAAATCTATAAAAGCAGAGCAATGACAGAGTGATGACGGAGGGCAAGAGGGGTTGCAATTTTAAACAGGGTTGAGGGTAGAAGCCTTAGAAAGATGACATCTAAGCAAAGTCTTGAGGAAGATGGGGTGTCACTTACATGACCACCTGGAGGAAAAGCAAGGGCCTAAGGTAGGAGTGTTCCTGGTGTGTTCAAGGGACAATAGAAGTGGTCAGGACGGGAGGAGCTGAGTGAGCAAGGGAAAGAGGAGGGGGAGGTGATGGCGGAAAGATACGGGGCCAGAGCAGGTAGGGTTATGCAGGTGATTGTAAGGGTTTGGGCTTTTAGAATAAACGAAATGGTAGCCATTGCTGTTCTGAGCAGAGGAACGGCAGAACCAAACCATTCCTGGTTGTGCTCACTCTGGAGTGTGAAGGAACACAGGAAGATCCTTCAGATATCATTAATAGCTGTCTACTTTGGAGGCCCCTACAAGCTTCTGGATCAAGTCAGATGATCTACAGGCTCACTCCATCCTCATTGGCCTGGAGGCAGGGATGGGTAGAGAGGGCAGGGCTGCCAACAGCCTGTGAGTCTAACAACTTGGTTTAAATCATTCAACTGACCCATCAAGAGTAGAAAACATAATTTTGACTTTTTTTTTTTTCCTGCAGAAGGATTGGCTTTCCTTTGAGTTAATTCTCCTTGCCTTTTTTCAAACTTCCTTGTGACCAGAGAGATTCCAAGGACCACTCGCTGGGTGCAATCTACACCCTCAGAACACAGCTACTCTGGACCCTGGTGCCATTAACACATGCCCAGTTCTGTGCTGGCCACCCATAATGCTTCATGCAATGCAATCTTTTTTAAATAAATAATGACATAGAGAGCACACCATTATTTCAGTGGTGTGGTAGACTAGAGGAACCTTTTCAAGGCTCTCAGTTCATTTTGAGCAGGGCCACCAGCCTCTTGGATAAAGGAATTGCTGTTGTTGCTCTGAAGGCGTGGAACCAGCGGGATTTACTGAACACACTCCGAGAAGGACCACACTATTGCTGTGCCACTCTCACCCCGGAATCACAACAAACAATAGCAAGAAGGTGAGGTTAGAGGTCATGCATGGAGATAAGCCAACTAAGAAGCACTGACTGTTGAATTTTGGATCGAGAAAGTCATTTAGAGATTAGCCAGTCCTGATGATAACCTGTGGCCTACAGATTCAAATCCAACTGGCAGATACGTTTTGTTTAGACAATACAGCTTTTTTCTTCTTATTTTTTTATGTAGTTGTAGGATATATCACACAAAGAAAACTGTAATTCTTGCTTTTCTTTAGAAATAGGAAAGTCCGGCAACACGAAGTCTGCATCCCAACATGGCTAGAGCTTAAGAGTGGCTCTTCACATGAATCAGGCAGACAGTCCCCAGTTCACCCCAGCGCCCACCACGTACTGTTACTTATTTCTGGCCCCCGTTAACTCATTATAGCTCTAAAGTTGTCAAGCCCTCATCTGATCTGATACCTTTTGTATAAAATATAGTAAACTGAGGCCTAGAAGAAATGAGATGGTGGAGTCTTTAGTCATAAAATCAGAATCTGTGCATTCCAGCCACCCATCTAAATGCAAGAGCTAAAAATAAAAACCTCTCAGCAATTAAATTTACATAGGCCAGTCCTTCCTGCTAATACAACCTGGTGGCCAAGCCTCCATAATACTCTGGGCTCAAATTCTATTCCAGAATTATTTTTAATTTGGCTTTGATTCTGTTTCACTCAGTAGCCCACATTGAGCTGCATTTGTGGGTAAGGGCTTGAACAAGCAAGCAGGGTTAGGGGCCCCAGGCTTCAGCAAGATTCAGGTGGAAACCGTAAAACCATCAGGTTCCACTGGAAGCTGGTGAAAACCTCTGTCCTGCCTGGCTAATGGTGTTTAGACGTTGGACTGGAGTCAAAATCATGAGTCTGCCTGCCACTCTCCCTCACTGGGATTGTGGCCTGGCCTGACCTATAGCCAGCGATGGACTGTATTAGAAAAAACTCTCTTTGGGATACAGTGGCATTACTCTCTGTGTACTTTCCATTTGGCTCCTGCCTCCACCCCCCATTTCAGACTCACAAAGGTCCAGACAGTTCCATTTCTTGCCCATCACACTCTTCAGCAAAGATTTAGAACCCAGTGCATAACAAATGGCTCCTTTCCCAGGGGAACTTCCAGCATTAGGCTTTGGTGTAACAGGGGAAAAAAAGATCTCCATGAATCACCGAGAAGATAAGGGACAGATTTGAGCAAACAGAATGTCTTCTTATTCATTTATTCATCCATCCATCCATTCACTCATTCATTCATATAACAAACCAGGATGGATTACCTGCCCGGCTGAGTGTTTAGAAGATCTAAATGTGACTAGCATACCTTCCCTACCCTCGGGGAGCTCACACAACCAAATCCTGACTTTACAGTGTAACGTGATGATCCAGGGGCCTCTCTGGAGCCTCAGTTTCCTCATTTGTAATAGAAGGACCCCCTCACCTTCTACATTGGCTAGCTGCAAAGGACAAATGAGACAGATGGATGTTAACATTCTTTACAAGCTGCAAAGCACAACTTCAGCATCTGATTACCATCTCAAATTACTTGTGCTCAAGGATTTGAACCACTGCGGAGCAGACTTTCAGGTAAATAAATACAAAAGAAGGCAAATCTCTTCGTTATGGTAGAAAGCTAACAAAAGCAGAAAGTGATAGAAATAGAAAACCACTATCTGGCAACCATTTCAATAATAATAAAGTTAGGGAAGAATCATCAATGCCTGGTAAAACTAGTGGCTTAAGGTGTGAAGAGTAACAGAATGCTTACATCATAAAGTTTCTTCTCACAAGAAGCTTATTCATTACAAAGGGAAAGACAGTAACTTTACAGCGGAGAAACCTGGCAGACTTCGCCTTAATCAAAGTCAACACCACCAGTAACGGCGGAAATTGACCTTACATTACATGCCCCCTGATTACACGCAAGGAAGAGGACATAACATCACTTATATGATATTCCATCTGAAAATGCGTTAACCTGAATCTCATCATGAGGAGACATTAGAGAAACCCAGATTGAGGAACATTCTACAAAATATCCGACCCGTGCTTTTGTAAACTGTCATTGTGATAAAAGACAGAAAGATGGAGGAAGTGTTCTGCATTAAAGAGGCTCGGGAGACACAAATAAGTTCAAAGCATGATCCAGAGTTTTCTTTTTCTATATAGCATATCATTGGAATAATTGGTGAATCCGAATAAGGTCTAAAGATTAGGTAACAGTCTTGTATTAATGTGAATTTCCTAGTTTTGATGATAATACTGTGATTATGAGAAAGAATGTCTGTGTTTTTAGAAAGTACGCACAGGTATTTATGGGTAAAGGGCATCACGGCTGTAACTTACATATATAGAAAGAGAGAAAAAAAAGGAGTAAGAGAGAGAGGAATTAACCAAAGTTGGTAAATTAATTATTAACACTGGGGAATTCCTCATACTACTCTACAGAGAAGTCTGGCTGTGCTTTCTGGAAACCCCAGATGCCGAATGTGTTTCACTCATTTTTCATCCCTGTCTTCAGACCTTCCACTATTTATGACAAGATGAGAGATGATGCTAAATGGGCCCATTCCCTTGGTGATGGTGTCCCATAACTACCCATCCACACAATAGAGCAGCATCGTTAGGACTAGCTATCATTGCCAAGCCAGCTGGGATCTTAAAAATTTATGTCCTAGAACCCATAGTGGAACACAGTCTCCTCCATTCCTGCTGAAAGGCAGAAGGATATCTCTCCTGCAGTGCATCACACCAGCACACATAGATCATGCAGAAATCAGGTGGCACTTTGGTCCCTGGTGCAATTTGCACCATCGGATAAGTGTTTGCTGTGCTGGACTCTTCATATGCCCCCTGGGCCTTGGAGTCTGATCCTACCCGTCCTAGAAAAAACACTGGTAAAATCAACCTGCGCCTGGACACTTTGCATTCTGGGGAGTCATGAAATGGCCAGTCCCAGAGACCAAGCACAATGTAACCCACCACCCCAACAGTGACCCAAGAATTAAACTGGACAATGGGGACAAGACTTTGCCCGCTTCCTCCACTGAGTTAAAACAATCTAGAGAAAGTGCAAGAGTGCCCCCTTCTGTCCAGAGCTGGAATTGTTCTCACTGGTTTTTCACTCATTTCAGTCTCAAGGGGACTTAAAATCAAGCCTTTCAGATAAAAACGTGATTCCAGAGAACATATTTTTAAACACTATGTTACAGTTGTCCCTTAAGCCAGCACTTGTCATCTACAATAAGATTTCAGTTTATTATTTCATTTCATCCCTTCAACGACCTTAAGAGCCGAGCACAACAGTGATCATCACATCCACCAACAAATGGTTTGAAAGAGATGCATCGTCGGTAAAGTTAATCCAAGTTTGGGAAGACTCTCCTCCACGTCTCCATCTTTAAAACTCAGCGACAGCAAAGAATGGCTTCTAAATTCTCCTGCACCCCCAACAATACAGGTGAGATTCTATGTTTCCGGGTCATCCTTGATGGAGCAAAGGCGAGGGAAGAGTGGGAAATTGCCATAGGGACTACACAATGCCCTACGTCATTAAAAGTCAAAATACAAACTTTGTTCATTTTCCTATTGAGACGTGACCTGCCTAGGGCTATTGTCTGGTTTCCCATGAGCCCACTGTTCTCTCCCTTCCCTTAGTGACAGCTGTCAGAATGGAAAGGCTATCAGTTCTGAAGAGAAACTTTCCTAGACTTGTGCCACAGAACCAGAGGTCCAGGTCACATACCTACTGAGGTACCCAAACATGTATTTAAAGACATAGATAAATGTCTAGAAGGATGCGTACTAAATGTTAAGAATGGTTTCCTGTGAGAAAATTTGGGGGGATGGGAGAAGACGGCCCAAAGGGGACTTCAGTCTTATCTGTAATATTTTACTATATCATCATAGGAGAATGTATTTATGCATTAGATATGCAAGTGAATATTAATTTTTTCTTAAAATTCAAGACATTACCACTGGACACCTCAAATGTCAGCTGGATCATGGGGACAGCTTTTGTTTTGCCCAGACTAGCCACAGCCACTGTTAAAACCTGCCCAGACTGGGCCCTGTGCAGCTCAATTGGTTGGCGGGACTTTAGGAAGATGGCCCCAAATATCTGTCAGAGTGTTAGGCCAGAAAATGACACTGAAATCTCTTCCATTCCAAAGATTTAATGGTGCCCAGCATGTATCAATGCACCATGCAATGTGAAGGCCTGGTTCAAACTGGGTGGGAGAAACTTCCACCCTTACACTGCCCCCCAACATGCTCACCCCCATAACGCACACACACGCATGCCCCTGCTCCCGACTAGGTACAGAGAAATGAGTCAGCTCCAAATTGAGGCATATTCTGATATGCTCTGGTCAAGGACTCCAGCCTGGGGGGAGTGGAAGGGGTCAGAATCTAATGTAGAAGTACATTAATAAACTTGTGGAGCTTCCCAGAGAGAGATGTTCGTGTTGTGGGAAAGAGAAAGAGCTTGCAAGTCTGACTAGACAAGCAAACTGGATCCTCAGTGAGTGCTGGACGCTTTCTCCATCTCCTGGGTAGACACAGATATAGCCAGATGCAATGATCCAGCTCTCTGGGATTACCTACGCATAGCTGAATAGGGCTAGAATCGTAGTTCCTTTATTAGAAAGCCAAGAGGTTATGGTTTCATGAGGCGAATTGAGGAGATGAACAGAAAAACCTGAAAGACCAAACCGGGGCACTCTCGGAGCTGGCACTCCATGGTAGGGAGAAGGTGGGCGCCTGCAGACACTCCCTCAAGTCCAGAGACTGTTTGGCATGAAATTGCACTTAACCAGTCATGGGAGGTTTGCATAGTCATAATGTTCTCCAAGGGCTGTGCTCACCTTGAAAAGTAAAATTAATTTCGTCGTGGTGGTGGCTGTCCTCTTAAAAGTTTAAACAAACAGACCCAAGAGGGTGTGTTCATAGCTAATAATCATAGCAGAATAAAGAAGTGTTTCGTTAAATAGCTTTGAGGGAGTAGTAATTAACTAATTAGTTGGGCTAAAAAATGAGTTGAGAAGAAATAGAAAAAGACTACACTTGGAAATTGAAGGCCAGGGGTCAACACTCAGATCTGCTAGTCACCACTTGTGTGATCTGGAGCAACACAGTAAACCTCTCTGAGCCACAGCTGCCATCTGTAAAATGGGCATAATGCTAATAGGTAATTAGTCATGAGGTTATCATACAAACTAATAAAATAGTTCTTATTAGGCCTGGTTTACAGATGAGGAAACTGAGGCTCAAAGGGTTAAGTGGATTCCCCAAGGACACACAGCTAGTGAGTGGCAGAGCTCAGTTTCAAACTCAGGTATATGTGGCTGCAATGTTCCAGTTCCTTCCATGCCACTTGCCCCTACTGTTGCATAGGATTTAATATTGACTATTCAAATCCCACCCATCACTAGCTCCATCCTCCAGCACCCAGCACGAAGTCCATCACATAACAGATGGTCATTAAACACGTTTGTTGAATGAACCAACCCATAAACTAATGAATGAGTGAGCTAACAAATTGTTGCTTCATTTGCAAATACCGTTACATGCGTAACGTGGGATATGATGGTTTCGTGTTAGTAAAATCAAAAATATATTTCTCCCAATTTGATGTGGTGTTTCAAATATTATGGTGTATATGTGTTTGCATCTGTAACACACATGTGTGTATCCAAAAGAGAGGAAACAACATGAGAGTAAGACTAAGACAAAAGTAATCATCATTACGTTAGCAGCCCCCTCAGTATAAGATAGATGCCAGGCACCTGTCTTTGTAAACTCTGGAAGCTCCCAGGTATTATCCCCATTGCACACCTCAGCTGAAAGCCGTTACTCTGAATTGCAGAGAGAATTGTCTTGAAGGAGCGATTCTAGCTCCTTTCTCCATCAGTATTTGGTACTCAGAAAGGGTCGGGTTTGAAATTAGATCTATACTCTGCATTTCCAAGGTTCTGGCTCAACGTGAAACATCGGAAAGCTTTGTGATCAAATAACCAATGGGATCAGGTAACCTTTCATTGCACAACAAAGGCCACTGGCGCCTGCCTCCACCTTGCTATGCTGGAGAGAGGGGGTCTGCGGAATGCTAAACTTCTAAGCTGGCTCAGAAATGAGCCTGGCCTCCAAGACAACGCCCAACTGCCTTTTCCACTCACATTTGATGGTTTATGTTTTTGAGAACTTCAGTCTCCTCTTTCCTCTTGGCTATAATTTTCAGGCTGGACTGGTAAGTTTGGTAAACTCATAGGCTCAATAGTAGTTAGGAGCCACAGATCTTATTCGTCCTCCTCTTCCCAGCTCTGTGATTTGGGCATGTTCTTTGACCCCTCTGAGCCTCAACTTTCTCATCTGTAAGATGGGACTAATGATACTTAGAGGCTTAATGACTAGTACATGTGAAGTGCAGAAGGGTAATCAACTGGACGTGTTCATTACTCTAAAATGTAGTTAACAAATAAAAGTAGAGTGTTTGAGTATGTAAAAAGGAGAGAGTGGGTTTCAAAGAAAACAGGTGGCCATGAAATTATACTCCTCATTCAAGGGCCAGCTTAAGCATCATCTCCTTGGGAAGCTTTCCTGACTTCTTCGGGCATAGCTGAGCAGGCCCCTTCCATGCCTCCCTGGCACTCGATCGATACACAGAGCACACTCATTTGCAAACATTGGTCTACCTGTCTACAATCCCCAACCAGACTGTGATTAGTCCAAAGGCCACGGTCGTGTCTCATGAATCCTTCTATCTCCACCGCTCAGCACACATCATTCAATAAAAAATGCTCACTGAAATCATTGACTTGAAATTGTAAGAACCAACGTGAGATGGCCGTTTACTCATTAAATACTGTACTAAATTGTAGGGCAAGGGGAGATTCTCATGCCCTTTTTAAAAACGATGACATTGAGGCTCGGACAGAGGAGGTGACTCTCCTAAGAATAGAGAGCGGATAACAGAGCTCAGACTGGATCTGAGGTCTTCTGCCCCAAGAACAATACTGCTTCCACATCAACTGCGGTCTCCCGGAGAGGGTTGCCCAGTTAAATTTGAATTTCAAAGAAACAACAAATGATTTTTTAGCGTAAGTTATGTCCCATACAGTATTTAGGACCTACATCTACCAAAATAAAGTATTTATTATTTATCTGAAATCCAAATCTAACTGCGTGACCTGTATTTTTTTCTTCCTGAATTTGGCAGCCCTACTCCCAAACTCCAACGTGGACCTAGCTCATTAGCTCACAGCCACCTGGCTGATGTGGGCCAGGTGGCATTTTTTATGAAAGCAGGAGGGACAGGGAAGGAAGAACAGGGTGGCACTAAGTGGGGAGCTCTGGAGTCCCTGAAGCTGCAGGAGAGTTGCTCCAGCACCTGAGTAAGAGGCATCCAGAAGGTGTGATGAGAGAGTGAAAGAAGGGGGCTTTGTAGTTAGAGCTGGAATCCTATTGGGACACCACCACTGCCCAACCTGAGACTCCATAAAGATGCAATAATAATACAACGACTTCATATGGTCATTGTAATGATATACACAGACCATGTATATTTAGTGCTAAGGCCTGGCACCTAGCAAACTTCCAAAAGTAGTTTGAGTTATTATTCTTATTTTTGAGGGAGTGAGAAGTAGCATTTATCGAACATATTGCATATGCCCAGCGCTGAAGTGAGAACTATACATATGTTATCTCCTGCAAACCTCATAATAATTATCCGTAGTAGTTACTATTATTAATTGCAATTTACTAGGCTTCAAACAAGTTGGCACCTGCCCAAGGCCGTACAGATACTAAATGGTAGAGACAAGACCTGAGCCCAGGCCAGCTTATGCTTTAAGACTCTTTCTCTGCTGCACCAAGGGCTTGGAAGTATCCTTTTGGGATGTTTGCCTTTTGACAGCCTGCTCATTGCTGACATCGACTAGGAGACTCAAAGCCATTTCTGAATGGCTTCAAGCCATTCCCTTCTAGAACAGCCTTCTGACCCCTGCCTGAGGGAGGATGCACGGGAGCAGAAAGGATTGTCCGATGCTGGCTCTCAGAGATTAAGTGCAGGAGGGCCCAACCTGAAATGGGGTATCCGGACAGGGCCTTGTCCCTCTTCTAAAGTACCCTAAGTGACCAGCCCCTGGAAGCAAGGCTGCACTTCTGGCTGTGACCTCTCCTGCGTGCCTTAGGGCCCACTCTTTGTCCTATCTCTCGTGGCCCAGAGCCAGGGGTGGGCTGTGGAAAGACATGAGGGTGGACGGGTCTGAATGGAGCCCCCCCTCCAATGGTCACAGCTCCCCAGCCCCAATTCAGTTAAAAGTTGCAGGAAGTGGTTTGTCCGTTTAGAAGTCATCTCAGTTCTGGGGCCCTTCTGAGAAATGAACTTGCAGTTCTCTAAAGATAGATTGCGCAAAACAGGAGGGGGCAGCCCCCAAGGACCCTCCAACAGCAACTCTCCTGAGGACTTCCAGAGAGCTCTTCAAGTGCCCCACACCCAACCCTGCCCCCTCCAGCAGCTGCGGGCCCTGGACAGACAAAATCAACGCTCCACTCTGGGGTGTGCACCCTTGTGCAAGGCTCAGGTTTCGTATCCCCAGTGAACAAATTTTGTTCTAAAGAGCTGAAGAGGCGGGAGGGAAAAAAGCATAAAAAACAGGGGGAGGGGAGTTGAAGGTGGTGGGGGCGGGGTTTTCAGCTGTTCGTGTCATTTATTTTCCAGGGGATCTTAACTGTAATTTCAAACTGCATCTGGGTTTTCTGAAACTATGTGATTTGACATGAGGTTCACAGAGAGTTTAGGCCTCTCTCCAGACTTGAGCTCTTTCATGCCTAGGAAAACAGGTGGCAGGATCTAGGAGGGAGAAGGGGTGTGAGAAAGGGGAGACTGTGGGTCTCTGATGGGGGTATAAGTAAGTAAGCAATTGGCTTGGGCATTGGTAGAGGGTGAGGACGTGGAGGTGATTCCACTCAAAACTGAAATTTCCTAGCAGTCAGATAGGGCTGGCCTTTGGGAGAATAAATCTACACCATATTTTCTTCTTTGAACAATGAGTTTTTAAGCAACTGGTTTTGGAGAAAGGAGGTAACTCAACCAAGAATGATTAAATAGGCTTAAGGCTTATATAAGCCATCAACCCACGTCCCCGATCACCACTCTGATCAGAATTACTCCTTCACTTAAGCAGCTCTCAATGTTCATTTCAGTTTTTTCAGATCTTCTTTCCTGAGTTTTGGGAATACAGAAGTGACCAAGACACAACAAACTTAGGGTCTAAGGAGAGAGAAAGAAAATGTAGACAATGAGAAGACCTTGCAATTCCATGTAATAGGGCGAGTATTGCAAAGAATAAGTTGGCAGAGGAGAAAGCGAGCATCTCTCTGGAGGGACAGAAAGCTGGGAGTGGAGAATGTCAAGGAAGCCTTCCTGGAGGAGACGGCAGCTGACCTAGGTTTTGAAAGGTGAATTCACCAGGAGGACGAGGTACACAAGGCCCATTCTGGCATGAACAAATAGCATGAGCAAAGGCATGGAGACATAAAACTGCCTGGAGTGGTCAGGGTTTCTAATTGTTCAGAAGGAAAGGACACTGGGCACAGTATGATCAAGCCCCCCTAAAGGACTTGGCCATGGGACACAGGAGACGAAGTTCTGCTCTAAGCTCCACCCAGTGCAGAGTGGATTTTGAGCCAACCTGGAACTCTAGCAAAGCGTGCACATTAGGGCTTGGAATCCCACCATCAGAATCCTCCAGCTAGACAGGACTTAAGCATCGTCACTCCTCCCCACAGTGCCCAGTTCACATGACAGACTTGCCTGCAAGCGGTCTCTATAATGACTCTCCCCAGATTACCATTCGGAGCCTCGGGACAAGCTGCAAATCCAGCTGCTTCTCTTCCCTGCCCTGTCTGCTCACCTCTCAAGTCACAAGCCCTTTCAAGTCGTGTCTTCTGTTCTGGTCACCCCCAATCATTTGTGCTATTGGAGTCTCTGCCCCCCAAGTCAGTGCTCTCTGTTCTCCCTCTCACGTGTTCCCACTGTTTGCCCAGCACCTTGCTTGCCTGTAACTTCAGCCTTTCCACTGAATGCTCACTCTTCCTCCTCACCTCATTAACTTAAACCTGCCCTGGAAGTACTTTAGGGAGCTGCCTCCCCTCCTCTGGGCTCAGAATCAGGAGAGTCACCAGGCGCGTCTGTCTTCCCACTACGCCATTCCCACAACCTAGCAAAACCCCAAACCCGAATTAAACTCGCAGTCACCTTTTTTGCTCTTCTATTGGTGTGGCTGAGCACAGATGGAGAAAATCACTGAGGTGTAAAGCAGCACCATGTCTCCATCGCTCGACTTCAAAGGTGTTGTCCTCAACACCCGAAACCTTGGAGAATCAAGGTCACTAGTCAATTTTTTTTCTTCTGCTAGGTCAACGACTTCTCTCATTTACCCCCAAGACCTTTCCTTTCAACTTTCTTGTTTGATCCTCACCATCCTACCATATAAGCTGGCTTCCTAATTCCACAAAGAATTGAAGATATGAGGTATAGACAACTTAAGTTCCTGCCCATCCACTTTCCCAAAATCAGCTATTCCTGTATCTTCTGCTCCTCCAGTATCAGATGTATTGGTTTCCTATTGCCGCTGTGACAGATTAGTACAAACGTAGTGGCTTAAAGTGATAAAAATTTATTCTTTTACAGTTCTGGAGGTCAGAAGACCAAAATCAGTCTTACAGGGCTAAAGTCATGATGTGAACAGAGGTATTTCCTTCTGGAGGATCCAAGGGAGAATCAATTCCTTGACTCTCCTGGCTTCTAGTGGCCGGCATCACTCATTGGTTTATGGCCACATCACCCAATCACTGCTCGTGTAGTCATACTGCCTTCTCTTTTTCTATGGTCAGATTTCCTTCTTCCTCCTCTTAAAAGGGATCCTTGTGATTACATTTAAAGCCCTCCTAAAATATCCAGGATCATTTATCTTAAGATCCACCTAATTTAATCAAATCTACAAAGTCTCTTTTGCCATAAAAGGTAACATTGGCAGGCTCTGAGACTGAGACTAGACATCTTTGGGGGCCATTATTCAGCCCTCAGGATATGAGTTGTGGCCCCTTCTCTGCACAACCACCCTTCACCTGCGCTCCTCATGGTTTCTGTTCCTCCTCTTCTTTCTGGCCTCTACCTTTGGTCTTCTAGGTTTTCCATTCCCTATGGGCTTTCTCCCATGACCCTATAAAGAGAATCAAGTGCCTTCTGTACTAGAATATAAACACTTGGGATCTAACATTCTCCTCCTACAGCGACTCTATTTCTACTCTACATTTCTTCTAGAAAGCTCCAGAAAGAGTGTTCTTCACTTGCTGTCCCTACTTCTCACCTCCCATTCACTGGCCAGACTACTACAATCTCCCTTTTCTCCCACTACTCCACTGGAACTGCTCCTTGGAAGGTCTCCAGTGACCATAAATATTGCCAAAACTAGGAACACTTTTCAGTCTTATTCTAACTGGACTCCCGACTGCATTGGATTGTCGCCTACTCACAGCTCTTTAGAAACTCTCTTTCCCTTGCTTGATACTCCTCATTTCCTCCTAGTCATTCCTTTTGATTATTATTCATGGGCTCCTTCTCCTCTTCCCACTTTTCAAATAATGGAATTAAGTCCTTAGTATACTTTTCTTCTCTCCATAGGCATTCTGCTTGGGTAACAAATCAACTCTCATCACTTTAGCAACCATCTCTATGCTGATATCTCCTAAGTCTGCATTTCCATGCCAACACCTCACCTATGTCCTATATTCAATTGTGCATTTGACACTTTCAGCTTGATATACCACAGGCTTCTCAAGATCATTAAACTCACCCATCCTCCTATGTTTCTCATCTCAGTCAAAGTCATCATCATCTATCCGAATATCACCTACTTCCTCTCAGTCACCAAATCTTAATGATATCACCTCTTTATGTGTTTGTTCTCCTTTATCTACTGACCTACTGACCTAGTTTAGAGCATCCTACAAAAGCCTCATAGCTGGTCTTAACCACTCCTGCTCCCCTCTGCCCACCATGGATCCATCCTCTACACAGCTTTTAGAGGCATTTATCTATTTGATCTCTTTACTTAAAACACTTCAGAGCCAGTAAAGATGGCCCGGTAGGAAGCTCCTAGGCTCACGTCCTCCCAGGTATACACCGAATCTGCAGCCACATATGGAAAAACTTCCTCTGAAAAAAAAACTGTCTGAGCAACTCCTCCACATTGTCAGGCAAATGAGAGGAGGCCCATATCACAACAGGCAGAAGAGGCTAGGACACAAAGTTGCCATAAATCCCGTTCCTGGCACAGTGACCCACAATCCAGAGGGAACTCAAAACCTGGAGCTACTCCCTGAGGAGCGAACGGCTTGAGCCCCACATGGAGCACCCCAACTTTTAAGACCTGCACCCGAGAGATGAGCCCCAAAACATCTAGCTTTGAAAACCATATTTTCAAATGATTTTACTTTGTTTTCTATATGTCTCATGTTTTTTTATTCCTCTATTCCTCTTTACTGCTTTCATTTTCATTTAGTGAATATTTTTTAACGTAGCATTTTCATTTCTTTAATAATTTTTCAGTATATTTTTGACATTTTTTTAGTGGTTTCTCTAGCTATACACATCTTAACTTATTTAAAATAAAAGCAAGCTCTGGTTTACTTATTTGCAATATGAGAAAAGAAATCCCTGCCATATGGGCCTAACAGTTTTGCTTGTTTGTTTTTGTGACAGAATGTGAAATGAGTATATAAAGTGAAAGTACTGTAAAGAGTGTAACTGAGATGTCCCTTAGGAGCTCTGAGCCGCAAGTAAACCTGACTCAACTCCCCCACCCCTTCAATATATAAACATATTTCAATCCAGGGTCTTCCTTATGATTTCCCCAAATTCTCTTCCTTTTAGTCCCATCAATCTCCCTTCACACTTTCATACCTGTCATATCAGTTATACTCTCTGCCAATTTCCAAGAAAGAAAGAAGCCACTGAAGTCAAACATCTGGTGAATTTACAGACTACACTGCAGACTTGGGATATCATAGCAGAGGAAGATCATTTCTCCCTTGACAGGACTCTGCCATCTTGTCAGATCTTCCTCTCGTGATGCCCTCTTCCAAAGCCTTATTCCCAAAACACGGCCCTCCTTGCCATGTACAGCCCCCTGGAAAGTACACTCGGTTTCCCCAGTCCTGCTGCTTACCTCCTGGATTATTGGGACCCAACATTTCCTCCACCCCATCACATCCATAATAACACATTTCCACAACTGGCAAAGGAGAAGAAAAAGGGAGACCATGGGTTGTTCCTAAGAGTAAAGATAGAAAAGCCCAAATACTACCACACTTTAGAACAGGTTGGGAAAGTAGGGGAAACACACACACACACAAGATCACATACATCTTTTATTCTTTTGTAGCAATGTGACTGTAAGAAATGCTGAACCAAAAAAAAAAAAAAAAGTGCTATAACATAACAAAAGTGCCAGGAAACTGTATGAGGGCCACTGAGGCACAGGTGCTTGACGTGCAATCAGGTCTTTTGTCCCTAGTTAGCATTGAACCATGAATCGTTACATTCATGTAAGTCATTTATTCGATGGTTGTGGGTCTAGGTGTTATAATCTTGTGTTATAAAAAACCTTTAACAACCTTTTCAACCAATGTTTTATAAAGCAACCTCATTTAAGAGTACCAAAAGATTTGTAAAATATGTGATTCGTGTTTTCATGATATTATGTGCTTAACAGGATCTGCCTGATTTGCTACAACAAAAGGATAGAAATATTCTTAACGGTGCTGCTGACGTCACTGTCCATTTGGCGGCAACATTCCTAATTACCACTACTGCTAACCTGAACCATCAGTACCTTGTCCCCAACTAAGAGCCCTTTCCTTATCTTATTTAACCATAAGGACCCCACATCTCAAAGGTGTTACTGTTTTCATTTTGCAAGTAAGTAAATGGAAGTTCAGCAAAGTGATGTCATTTGCCCAAGATCTCCCAGCTGGCACGTGATAGGTCCAAGAATTGAATCCTAGAGTTTCTGACTCCAAAGTCTACAATATAAACAGGAAATCAAAGAGAGTATTTTGGTTTTCAATATATTAGGCTTTTAGTAGGTATTAATTTATAATTAAAACTATAAAATGAAATGTTTTGCTTTATCTTTGTTGATCTTGATCAAATAAAATATTGAATTTCTCTTAATTTATTATTTTTTCTGTCATTAAGTTTTGAAATGTATATGACTTTCTAATTAATTTCTTACAGCAATGAATGTATGAGACCATCCTTTGCAGGCTATCTGAATTCAAGTGAGAATTACAATGCATGTGTTAATCAGGTTGGGCCAGGAGGCTTAATTCAACAAAAGTTTGCTTCTGCTTCCTGCTGCACATCCAGTGTGAGTCAGTGGGGGAGCTCTGATTATTGCTGTCACTCGGGGCCCCAAGCTGATTAAGGCCCCATCCTGAGAGGGTGTGAGGCCAAGGCAAAATGACGGCTCTTAAGGCTTCTGTCTACAAGGAACACACATCACCTTTATTCACATTCTATTGGTCGAAACAAGTCACATAATCATTCCTGGCCTCACGTGAGGCTGGGAAGTGAGGTCCTACCATGATCTTGGAAGGTGGCAATACAGAATATAGGTGTACTGCCTTAATGACCCACACAGCTGACGAAGTCCTACAGGTGTTCTGCTTCAAGATGTCCGAACTCAATTCAATGCTGCAATTTCTCTCCCCTCACCAGCATTCCTGAATCTCTTTAACCTGTTCTGTGTTACTTTTTGCAATGTGTAAATTCTACACAATTTACTTATTTGTTGTCTCACCTCCTCCCCCAACTAGCATACATGCTCCAGGAGCACAGGTCTTTTGGTCCATTTTGTTCACTGTTCTATCCCATGTGCTTAGAACAGTGCCCGGCACAGAGCAGGCACTCCGTAAGTTTTCATTGAATATACGATTAAAGTATTTCCAAAGATCTTAAAGATTCCATCCAACCTTTAATATTCCATCATTCTTACTGTTTCCTACTTCCATTACCCTCCAAGGGGAAATAACAAAGAGCCACGGGCTCTGGAATGCTCCAGCTGCCAGATTCTGCCCCTCAGGAAAATGGCCCCGAGCATGAGGAGCCCTGAAAGATGGGGCTCTTGGTAGTTAACCCAAAGAGCTTTGGTCCCATTTTATGGAACTCTGTAGCCCTCTAGCACATCTCCTAAATGCATCTTGAAGGGTGCTGCTGGAGCCTGGACTTCAGTATTCAGAAGTAATAAACCAGCTTGACATGAGCATCTCCCCCTTCTCTCCATCTTTCACAGAGACATTGAGAGAGAGAGTCTTATTGTTCTCCAGGAAAACAGCAGCCACCTGGGTAATAGATACCATCTTCTGTAAAACAGCCATCTTTTAAGCACTGTGAGGGAACAGCTCCCTAGAGAAGGGATGTGTATTGTTCACCTCTGTAACTTCCACACTTAACAGAGTGTCTGATTCATTGCCTGGGCTCAGTGAGCTTTTGGTAAATGAATGAATGAATAAATGAATGAGTTTAAACAAGTGGCTTACCTGTCCATTGGTTTCAGGATGATTTCTTGGAGATGGATAGCAACTCAGATTTCTCAAAACGTCAGCCAGCCTGTCTCCCTCGCCTCTTTGGTTTTGGAAATCTTGCCCTTGCTGACTCTCAAAAGTTTGATTTTGCATCCCCTGTACACACAAGGAGAGGCAGTACATAAGCTTACTGATAAACTAAGCTAAGCACCTAAGAGTCAGAAGGGTTTTATTGTCCCAGAGGCTCAGACACATAACTAAGAACACGAATTCCACTCTAGGCAGCTTTCGTAAGCACTACACAATGTCCCACACAATTTTAGACCTGCTTCCTCAAATGTACTGTGAACACAACCATGGCGTCCACGAGCCATGAGACCCTGGGTAGGTCACTTCTCCTCGCTATGCCTCAGTTTTCTGAAGCAATATTCCCCACTGCTCTAGTCGTCCGTCTATGATCCTGAGAGCTGATTGGATGCTGTATGGTGTCCTAAACTACAGAATCTCTCTGTGCTCTGAGCTCCCATAGTTTCTGTACTTCCTTTGACAGAGTGCTTATTGTACTATGAGACTTGATCAGTGATTTTCCCAGCTAGACTGAGCTTCTGGCAGGTATGGGAGTGTCTACCATTCGTCTTTAAATCTGTGATGCTGTAGCGTCTTATTTAATTGCCATGTTATCTTATTCATCATTGCCCAATGCCTGGGTCACATAATAAGCCTTCGGTGAACATTAGCTGACAACATATGTGAATGAGTAAATGAATGAATGAACAAAGGAATCCTCATATTCTGATTTTATCATTTTACCCTATTTTCCTTCCTAGCACTTCTGATTGTTTCTGCTTACTTATTTAGCTAGTTATTTCTTGTACCAAAATGTGTGCTCCATGAGGGTAGAGAAACTTACTGTTTGTTCATTAATGAAATCTTCTACAGTGCCTGGCACATTAGAAGGTGCTTAAGAAAAGCTTGTTGAATAAATCAATAAATGAAAAATAAACAACTCAATAAGGTATAATTATTCACATTTTATGGATGAGGAATGAGGTTTTTGGAGTTAAGTAGCTAGTAATTGTCAATAATTGTCAAGTTGGTTTCACCTCAAAATGGCTGCTCTTTCCATTACTCCATCCTTCCCTCCATGACTCTAAAAGTCCTCTTAACTGCACCTTCTAAATTCAGATTAATTGGCTTACTCCCAGCTTGTGCACACATATTGACTGATGCCCACAAACCTAAGACCTACAGCTAGTAGGCTACATGCTGTTACATCACACCCTTCTGGACCCATCCATTGAGATATATGCTCACCAAGAGTCATCTGTATGTTTTTCTCAAACCAGTTCATTTTCTCCCCTGAGAAATGGGGATAATTATATTACTGGCCTATGGGCTGGTTATAACGAACAGTAAGTGAATGCAGGTCAAGCCCTGAACACAGCACCTGACACAGCCTAAGCCGCCAAAGTTAGCTAATATTACTAACGTGTAATTTAATGAAATAACCTGTAAACCTGTGGAATCTGAGTATATAAAAAAATTATTGTTTCTATGAAACCTAAGTTGAATTCTTTGGAAAAATTTGATAAAAGTAAGTTGGTTTTTAAAATTCTTTGTTGAATTAATTTTGGGCAAAACAATCATAAAACATTGGAGGAAAAACGTTGTAAAAAGTTGGAAGTCTGAAATCAGATTTCTTCAAAAGTATCTCTAAGCTCTTGATCCACTTTAAAGAAACTAGAACTAGAAATATGAATGACGCATGATTATGAGTGTCTTTTTTTTTTTTTTTTGAGAGGAGGATGAAAACCAATACACAAATGCCTTGTATCGGAAGATGGGTGAATGAATTTATAAACTTAAGTTTTAAGTAAAAATAAACAAAAAACATTAATTATACATGTATTTTTTAAAATCATTCCCTTCTTTATAGATCTTTTTGATTGACTGGTCAACTACAGGTCCTGATCATGTTAAAAAGAAGAATTCTAATATAGACGCTCAAACTATCAAACGATGAATGAATGAATGAATGAGTGTACATATGATGCACAAATGAATGATGAAATGAATGTCTAAATAAATTGGCCAGTTCTCTTAATAAATGACTTACTTTACATGCCAAACTGCTCATCAAGAGTATAAATTTTTGCCCTTTTGTTTCTGGTCTGATGGCTTGTTAGAACTTATAAGCAAACAATGTGGAGACAGCTTCTCTTGGTTTTTTCTTTCTTTTCAAGTTCCTAAAGCTATTCTTTTCTCTGCCCTCATTCTCCCATTTTCTTCACCTGCTTGGGTGGATGAAAGAATCTTAGTGAAATAAAAAGCTCAATGAGGTGAAAATACATCCCATAAAAACTCCCATTAAGGAGTTTACTGAAGGGGCTTGTACTCTCCTCCCTTGGATGGCCATATTTTTTCCCTCCCAAGGAAACTGGACACCCTTAATCCAAAAAGAATGCAACGAGAATCAAAGAGCAGGAGGCAGGATCAGGTTGCAATCCTTTTATTTTCCAAAGAGGGCTCTGAGGGAACGGATGAGGAGAAATTTATAACTAGCTATCCTAGAGCCTTATGAGCACAAAAGTTAAATCATCCTAGCTCCTGCCCAACTCACTCGACCGCAACCTGATGAACCAAGCGAGATTCTGTGTTAAAGGCGAAATCTGAGCAAAATTGAAAATGAAAGAGCCGAAGTATAAATAATGAATTTAGTATATAGCTTTACAAATAGTATGTAAATATGGTGCATTAATGGATTTTGTCTTAATTGGGTGAAGCAATGTAGATACGGAGAAGGAACATAGGACTCGGAATTTAACAAAACTGGGCTCCAATGCTGGCTAGCCCATTTAGTGTCCCTGTGACCCTAAGACTAAGGCTGAGGTTACTTAGCCTCTCTGAGACTGGATTTCCTCATCTGTTAAATAAAGATAATAATATCTGTTCGGGAAAGTTATGATGAGAATTATACGAAATAATAAATATAAAAGTGTCTAGCACAGTCCTAGTCTCAAAATAAGTCCTTTTTATTGAGTTTTCTTTAAACCTGGATCTAAAACCTCACCATCCACATCATGGGAATACTGCTAACCTTATGTAGGTAGCTCTTTACCCTGGCAAGACCTGTTTACTCTGTTTTTTAAAATGTGTATATATGAATAGTGGTAAACATTTTACATTTATTTGCTTATTTGTTCCCTACAACATCATAAGGAATCTTGGGTCTAGAGTGGTTAATAAACTTGCCTAAGGCCACACAGCAAATGAAAGACAGACCCAGGGATTGACATGCAAATCCGTCTGACTTCCCTCACTGTTCCGGTTTCTCCAACGTTGTATTAAAGAGATTGCAATTGTAAATATAAACAAGAGAACCTAATCTTTCTTTTTCCTCATAAACCTTCATAGCTTGCATTGACCGGGCCATATCTTGATTTGAATAAAGTCTCTTTGACAGTGTTTATTTGGGGAAAGGCACTATATGCGTTCATTTAATTTAAATTAGGGAGCCCTAAAAACGCTTATTGTCTTAGACCAAGTAATTCTCCTTCTAAGAACCTAGAAGACAAATGAGGAGATTTCCATAACACAGGCATTCATTGCACAGATATTAAAAATTCAAAGCTATTGAAACCATCCAGATATCCAACCACAGAAGTAGAGTCAAATTAACTCTGGCATACCTACTCGAAGTAACATCATCTAGTGATTAAAATGATGGTGATGGTTTCAAAGAATGTTTACCGACACATGCACACACGCACCCACACACATGCTCCTGAAATAATGTGAATGTTAAGAGGCAGGAGACTCCACGACGTCGGCCCTTCAGCCCTTGTATTAGTTAGCCAGGGCTGCCAAACAAATACCACAGACTGAGTGGCTTCAATAGAGATTTATTTTCTCACAATTCTGGAGGCAATTTCTTTACAATTCTAGAAGTCTGAGATCAAGGTATCGGCAGGGTGTTTTCTTCTGAGGCTTCTCTGCCTGGCTTGTAGATGGCCGTCTTCTCCCTGTGTCCTCACGTGGTCTTCCCTCTGTGCGTGTCTGTGTCCTAGTCTTCTCCTCTTAGAAAGAGACCAGTCATGTTGCATTAGGGCCCACCCCCACCAACAAATGACTTCATTTAACCTCAGTTACTTCTTCAAAGGCCCTATCTCCAAATACAGTCACATTCTGAGGTCATGGGGGTTAGGGCGTCAACATATTTGTTTGGGAAAGGGGCAAGGGAAGGGTGTGGATACATTGCAGCCCATAACAGCCCTGGGATCAAAATGACCTACATTTCAATTCTGGCTCACCTACTGAAACTAAACCTGGAACAAACAGTCCTCTCTGAGCATCAATTCCCTAATCTCTAAAATAAGGACAATATTAGTGTCTATCCCATAGAGTGTTCTTAAGAACGAAAAGAAATGCACATTTTTTAAAGCTGGCAGAGCATCTGACCTATGATCGACACATAATAAGTATAGCAAGAATAATTATCAACTGCAAAAACAGAGACGCAAAACTGTGTTAAAAATTGATCTCCCCCATCGCAAAATATATCCAAAAAATAAAGGAATGACATCAAATCTTTACAGTTTTCTTTTGGCAATATACTGTAAGCAATTTTTTTCTTAATACTTTTATATAATATACACAAATCAGTTAATTAATTAAAAAGTTCATCGAAAAACTTTTATCAACTTAGAAAATTATCACATGAATTTCACTGGATGTACCAGAAGTTAAAAGAGAAAAGATTGATCAACTTGACTTCATAAAAATTTCCAATTCCTGAACAACAAACATCATCGTAGGGGCTGACCTGGTGGCATAGTGGTTAAGTTCGTGCACTCTGCTTTGGTGGCCCAGGGTTCACCAGTTCGGATCCTGGGTGCGGACCTACACACTACTCATCAAGCCATGTTGTGGCGACATCCCACATACAAAATAGAGAAAGACTGGCACAGATGTCAGCTCAGGGCCAATCTTCCTCACCAAAACAAACAAACAAAAAAATCATTGTGAATAAAAACAAAACAAAACTATAGTTTTCTCGGAAAATATTTGCAACATATGTATTGTTAACATACTGCTGCTAAACAAATTACCCCAAAACTTAGTGGCTCAAAGCAAACATTTGTTATCTCACAGCTTTTGTGGATCATGAATTTGAGAGCAGCTTAGCTGGATGAGTCTGGCTCAGGGTCTTATGAGACCACAATCAAGCTGCCAGCTGGGCTTGCTGTCATCCGAAGGCTTGCCTAGGGCTGCAGGATCCTCCTCCAAGATGGCAACCTCACATGACAGGCAGTTGGTGCTGGTTGTCAGTTGGATTGACTGAGTTTCCCCCAAGTTGCCTCTCATCATCCAGAACCTTCTTCTGCACATGACCTCTCCTTCAGGAGAACCCAGAATTCCTTACATGGCAGCTGGCTCCCATAGAGAAAGAGATAGAGAGTGTGCCAGCAAACAAGAAAGAAGACCCAGGACAGAAGCCTTAGTCTTTTCATAACCTAATATCAGAAGGAAGATCTCATGACTTTTTCTGCATTGTACTCATTGCAAGTGAGTCAATAAGTCCAGCCTATACCCAGGAGGAGGAGATTACCACAGGGTGGTGAATATCGGGAGGCAAAGATCATCAGGGACCATCCCAAAGGCTGCCTACCGCTACGTATGATTACAAATCAATAACAACTAGATCTACAATCCAACAGGAAAATAGAAAAAGATAGATGCAGTCACTTTAAAGAAGAATAAACTGGAATAGTTAATACACATAAAACAACACTCAACCTCACTCATACATAAAGAAATGTACTTTAAAACGATCGGATACTAATTTTCATTTATATCAGCAAATATTTTTTAAATCTAATAAACCCAATATTGATGAGTGTGTGGAAAAACAGCTATTCACTTTTAGAGGCACTCTCCTTGTAAGGCAATTTGGCAAGATCTTTTTTTAAAAAATATATATATAATGTACATACCATTTAACCCACAATTCCTAGGTCTACTGAAACTGACTACACAGATATATTTGCAAAGATATATGTATATTGATATTCACTAATGAAATTTTTTTCATTGAAAATTATGGAAAACTATAAAAGGCTGACTAAATAAATTACAGAAAGCTATGCAGCTGTTAAAAAGAATGAGGTAGATTTCTATATGCTGATAATAAAGAGCTCTTTGTTACCTTATTAAATGAAGTATAAGGGACAGAGGAGTATTCATAATATGATTGCTTTTGAAAAGAAGAAAAAATGTGCACATTTATATATACATAAAACTTTCTGAAGGACACCTAAGAAAAGTTTAATAGCGCTTATTGCTGAAAAAAGGATAGCATCTTTTGTAGTGGTTAAATTTTTTAACCAAATGTACTTAATTGCCTGTATTATAATTTAAAATACTAGATGGAAAAAATAAAGTAAGAGCCTTAACTAAAGTCCATATAGTAAAAAAACACCCGATTAACAGTGAGTGAGTGCCAGCAGATTTTCAGGTGAGGCTTAGGAAAAAGGGAACAAAGGAAAGGAACTTTGATTTATTCATGGACCACTAAGCTCCAGGCACTTTGATCTGAGTTGTCCCTCACCACCGACGCTGTGCTCTAACTGCATAGAATGACATGCTGCCTCCGACTACCCGGCAAAATGCACTTCTCAGCCGTGAGTTGGGTCCTCAACCCGCACTGCCCTTCCTCGCCTCCTCTGCCTGCTGAAGTCGAAGAAGATACTGTAAATGCGTACCCTGAGATTACAACTTTGAGTTTATTCTCCTTTAGAAAAAATTTTTTTTTTTTAGTTTTTAAAATGCTAAAAGGAAAAAAAGAAAAACTCTTCCTGCTTTCCAAGCCAGCCTGGGTGAGCCCCTGCTTAGCCATCCTGCTCCCAATACATCCTCTGAGGGCCTTGGCTCTCCATGGACTGAGAGGCAGGACAGGGCTACCAGGATCCCCTGCTTCCTGGGAAGGAAGCCTTCTCATTATCCCCAAATGGGAAGCCAGGTTTCTACTTGCCTCTCTTGTGAGTTGAACCGGCCTCAGTCTGTCAAGGCTGAGGTCCTGCTTATGCGTCTACGGAGTTGACTCCATCTCTGATTCTCTCTATGGAGTGTTAGCAGCTTGCTGTTCCTCACCGGTTGATAGTGATGCACACACAGCTACCTTCAATAAGAGCTTGTTGAAAAGCAATGGGTCCGGCTGGTTTGAATAATACCACCTCCGCATAGATTCCATCCAAACCAACATCGACAGCCAGCAGGGGAGAAGAAATGACGGGGACAGGATCATCATTTGCAAAGAACTTTTTAGGGCGAAGCCATTAGTTCCTCGTTCTGCAATTCTCCTCAGCCCCACCACCCCAGTTCCTTGATATGGATGTTGTAGGGTAGAATGCTCATCAGATGTAAGATAAACCCCCTGGTTCCTGAGCCCCCTCTTCACCAATCTGGACTGAGTCCTTTAATCCTCTCCAAAGTAGAAACTCAGAGGATGCTTCTCATGCAGGGCGTCAGGTTTAAGATACCAAGATCCATTTTGCATATGTCGAATTGAGGTGCCCTTGGACATGCCAAGGAAGGGTAGGAGAAGGTCATTCCCTCTGGGTGGAGGCAAAAGGGACAATATAAACAAAGACAGGAAGGCTGAGAGGCCATCCAAAGAGACCGGTGGCTGCAACCTCAGGGGAATGGGAGCAGAGTCCAGATGGGAGCAGAGATGGCCATTGAAGCAGTTGGCCTTCATTTTGCAGCAGCAGCAAGAAGGACAGCGGTGCAGCAAAGCCAAGTCGAGACAGGAGCCAGATCTGAGATGGAGGGGGCCTTCAACTTCTCCACCGCCAGGGACAAAGGGCCAGTTTGAATGTGTGCCTCACTATTTTAACAACCAAAGATTTTCATTTGGCAGGCACTGTTCACACAACACAAACTCTCTTTCCTCTGACATAAATTCTTTCTTTAAGAAGAAAAATAAGAAAGCTTCCATCATCACAGCCCGCGGGTCCAGACAATGGGGAGAGTGTGGCTGCCAGTGCTCAGTGAAGGGGGCCTGTGTGCCTCGGCAGCCGCCCTCCTTATCTTTTATCTACTGCCCACGCCAGAGCTCTTGTTTTTCCTGGGTGTTTTGACGACTTCTCTCCTTCAGCTGCTTTGACAGAATGTGCCGGCTGCCGGCTGATGCGAAACAACCCTCTTCTTGTGCCTGGGCCCCTCTGTCTTCACTCCAGGCCGCAGGGGAGAAAACGTGTCTTTGTGGCTTCCCTTCAATAGCCCTCTGAATCCAAACCCCTCGTGGGCTCTGGCAGGAGGAGCCTGCGAGACTGTGAATAGATGGTGTTGTTTGCTCCTCTTTGCAAAACCGGCCTCTGGGCAGCCAGAAACGCATCCACAGCCCAGGCCTGCTAGTCTGGGGACAGATTCATGGGCAAGCTGGCGGATGCCCCAGCCCATGGAGAATTATTCTTGCGCGTGTGTGTACAGCTCGTCCAAGTCCATCTACAAAATGCTTTCAGAACTGTTGGCTCCTTAGACTAACATTTGCGGTGGACCTGCTCTGTGCCTAGCACAACCCTCACTATTTATTATCTCCTTGAGCCCTGTGAATATGCTCTATGATGGGTATAGTTCTAGTCTCTTCATTTTACAATTGAGAGAACCAAGCCTCAAAGAGAGAAGGTGATTTGAACACAGCCACACAGCTAAAAAGTTAAAAAGACCTAGCCAGAGACACCAATAGCTTCAGAGATGCTCAGGGCCCCTGAAAGGGGTTGTATTCTCTGCTAAGCAACAGAGAAGGAACATAACCCCCGCCAGCTTTGAGGCCGGGTACCATACCCCCTCTCCTCACTTCTAGGGAAAACGGGGAAAACTGATTCCCTTCACCTACCACCGACCAGTATCCCTCCTTCCCACACTCAACAACAAAAGTCCCCTTCAAATAAAAAGTGGAGTTTGTCACCAGGCTGACAGTTCAGGGTGGCCCTCTTCACTACAACATTCTGAACCTAAGCATCTGCAATGCGCTCAGCTTGGCCTTGGCTGGACAATGGGAGGTGGCCTAGGAAATTTCTCGGGGTCAAGTAGCAAGGCTCAAGGTGAGACTGGACTCTGGAACTGTCAGCCAAGTGACCTTCAGGAAGCCACTTCTCTGTGCCTCATTCGCTCTCTGGCAAAATGGAGATGTTGATAACACCTCAGAGGGTGTTGGAAAGGATTCAATGAAAGGAAGAAAAAAATGGCTGTGGGAGGACAAGGCAGCAATAGCAGTTACACTGTGGCAGCAGCAACTGTGTCAATACCGGTAGAAGTATCAATACTGGTAGGAGGGATCCCAGCAGGGGTGGTAAAGGTAAGCTTACTACAGCCCTGCTGGGAAAATAAAATAGAAACTAAGCGTAATACGACTTTTCTTACACTCACCTGTTGTACTCATTTACATTCCATCTTTTGTGGGCACTTAAGTTCTCAGCGTGTGGACTACAAGTTGAGAATCAGAGCAGATTCTGATTCCACAGTCTGGGTTCAAACCTGAGATTCTGCACTTAGAACAAGTTCGAGTGACACCATGATGCTGATCTACAGACCATGCTCTCAGTAGCAAGATTCTAGAATTCTAGGCTTCCGAGACCAGCTTCCTCTCCTCTCAAACTCCAACCCCTACACTCCTGTAGCTCTCTCTACTATGTCTGTCACACTTCAGTGAAATTATGTTTATTAATCTGAAATGATGTTTATTAGTCTGTCTTCCTTAGTAGGCTGTGAGCTCTTTGAAAACAAAGAGTGTGTTATTCATGCTCGATACATGTTTGCTGAAAGAACGCATGAACCTTTCCTGAGACCCCAGCTATAATCCGGGCACAGTGAATGAAATGAATAAACTGTATTTCTCACATACCCACCACGGTGAAACATGAGCTGGGAGCCACAAATTTGGCTGAAACATTCTGACCTCAAGGGGCTTTCCATCTAGTTGGGGTAATGAGACAAAGGACAGGACTTATGCCAAATAAAAACTGGGAGAAGAGTCAAGTGTCAACATGCATGCCACTCACTCAAGAATTAGGAGAAGGAGGAATGAGAGGGAACTCTCTTTTATGTGCAGAATCAGCCATATGTTTCCACTGGACCAACCAGGCTCCTTTTGTGTTATGGGCAGAATTGAGTCTCCCCAAAATTCCTATGTTGAAATACTAACCTCCCAGTACCTCAGAGTGTGACTGTGTTTGGAGGTAGGGTCTTTAAAGAGGTGATTAAGTTAAAATGAGGTGATTAAGGTGGGCTCTAATCCAATCTTACTAGTGTCTTTATAAAAACAGATTAAGACACAGACGCACATAGAGGGAAAGCCATGTGAAGACAGAGGGAGAAGATGACCATCTATAAGCCAAGGGGAGAGAAACCAACCCTGAAGACACCTTAATCTTGCACTTCTGCCTCCAGAACTGTGAGGAAAGAAATTTCTGCTGTTTCAGCCACCCAGTCTGTGGTACTTTGTTATGGCAGTCCTGGCATACTAACGCACCTTGTCTATTCTGTGCCACGCCAGGTCCTTACCTTTCAAAGCAGGTGAGGGAGGTGGGAGGTGGCTATTTGCTAAGCACATCTGCTGTGATCGTGTTAGGCAACTCATCTTTTCTTATTTGATCCTACGATAAATAGCCATATTATTTCCATTTTGCAGATAGAGGAAAGTGAGATTCAGAGACGTGAAGAATTTCCCCGATATCACAGAGAGAAGGCAAGGAAGGCAGGTTGGTAACCACCTCCATTTATCATACAGCCCTCAGTTTCCTGGGCTATACCACATTGCCTCTCTCAAACTCAGCCCACAGACATGTTGAGAAAATCAAAAGGTAGACTGTGCACAGGTGTGTGGAAGGTATTTTTAAACGCTGTACATCTGAGCAGCATTGCACTTACTAAAACAAATGTGAGGCTATTCTGGAACCAAGAGAATATAAGAAAATATTGGGGTTCTGGCCTCAGTATCCACATTTCTAACCTTCTAACACTAAACAATCTACAACGATAGTGAATCTCATTCATGTTCCTACTCTTTCCGCTCAAACTGGCTTTGTGAGTTGTTGGTTTTATCAAAATTGAGTGAGAGAGTGTTCGATACAATGTTGGATTCATTAAGGGGAAAAAAGCAAAAGAAAAAAACCTCGGTTCTTCAATGCCAGGAGCTTACAAAGACATATAAACCATGAGGAACTCCAAGGACTTACTCAGAAGCCGTTCTGCAAATGCATTTCTCGAACAAAGGGGCAATGTTCCTTTCAGGGAAGAGAGCAGTGCTGGTTTCCGGCGTTTTTCTTTAAGTCATTAGGACCATGCCAACAAACAAACATATACTTCTCCTGGGAGAAAGAATCTCATTCAGGGCAGCTCACAAGAGTTTGATTATTGGGGAGGGGGTTCTTCATGGCACGTGCCACGCCAGCCGGCCCCCAAATGTACAGATCTGCTTAAAGGGTTTTATTGATGGTGGCCGCAGACAGATAGGAGCTTGTGGAGGGAATGGACATCCCGTCGGCGCTCACTGATCATCACCATCCTGGCCAACACGCAGTTCCGCCAGAAAGAGCTGAAAAGTGCACCTCGTTCCTGGGGAAGTTTGTTTCCTAGACGTGTAAAAATATAGAAATAATAAACTCATGTCTAACAGGTTTGAGATTTCCTTTACCATGACAATTCAAGGGTTTTGGAGGACCTGTGATTGTATAAAATTGAATGACATCAAACTAAATGGTGACTGAATCGTTAGCTGGATACATACAGATTTCAGCTTTTAATGAACTGGAAATATTGTCAGCTGGGCTCTGAAAACACAGTTACTGGATTAAGACAGACCATGGTTCAAACTCTAGCTCTGCTGCATACTAGCTATATGACCTTCAGTAAGTCCCTTAACCTCTCTAAGCTTCAGCATCTTGTCTCTAAGGAAGGATAATAATACTACTTCCTGGGATCTATGGGAACATGAAATCAGATTACACAAAAGTGTTCAGACAATCGCAACAAAAAGAATAAAATGCCTAAGAATAAATTTAACGAAACAGGGGAGAGAACTGTACACTGAAAACTAAAAACCATTGTTGAAAGAAATCAAAGAAGACACAAAGAAACGGAAAGATATTCCATGTTCATGGAATAGAAGAATTAACATACTTAAAATGTCCATATTTCCTAAAGCAATCTACAAATTCAATACAAACCCTACCAAAGTCGCAACAACGTTTTTCATGGAAATACAGCAAAGAATCCTAACATTTATACGGAGCAACAAAAGACCCTGAATAGCCAAAGGAATCCTGGGAAAAAAGAACAAAGCTGGAAGTAACACACTCTCTGGTTTCAAAATATACCACAAAGATATGGTAATCAAAACAGCATGGTACTGGCACAAAAACAGACACACAGATCAGTGGAACAGAATCGAAAGCCCAGAAATAAACCCACACATCTATGGACAGCTCATTTTCAACAAGTGAACCAATAACATATAATGGAGAAAGGAGAATCTCTTCAATCAATGGTGTTGGGAAAACTGGGCAGCCACATGCAAAAGAATGAAAGTAGACCATTATCTTACACCATACACAAAAATTAACTTAAAATGGATTAAAGACTTGAATATAAGACCTGAAGCCATAAAACTTCTAGAGGAAAACACAGGCAGTATGCTCTTTGACATCAGTCTTAGCAGCATATTTTCAAGTATCATGTCTGACTGGGCAAGGGAAACAATAGAAAAAATAAACAATGGGACTACATCAAACTAAAAAGCTTCTGCACGGCGAAGGAAGCCATCAACAAAAGAAAATACAACCTAACAATTGAGAGAAGATATTTGCAAACCATATATGTGATAAGCAGTTAATATCCAAAATATACAAAGAACTCATACATCTCAACAACAAAAAAATAAACAGCCCAATAAAAATGGGTAAAGTATCTGAACAAACATTTTTCCAAAGAAGATATACAGATAGCCAAAAGGCACATAAAAAGATGTTCAACATCACTAATTATTAGGGAAATGCAAATTAAAACTACAGTGAGATATCACCTCACACCTGTCAGAATGGCTATAATTAACAAGACAAGAAATAACAAGTGTTGGAGAGGATGTGGAGAAAAGGGAACCCTCATACACTGCTGGTGGGAGTGCAAACTGGTGCAGCCACTATGGAAAACAGTATGGGGATTTCTCAAAAAATTAAAAATAGAAATACCATTTGATCCAGCTATCCCACTTCTCGATATTTATACAAAGAACAAGAAAACTCTAAGTCAAAAAAGATATTTGCACCTCTATGTTCATTGTGGCATTATTCACAATAGCCAAGACTTGGAAACAACCTAAACACCCATCAATGGATGAATGGATAGAGAAGATTTAGTATATATACACAATGGCATACTCCTCAGCCATAAAAAAAAAGATGAAATTTTGCCATTTGTGGCAACATCGACAGACCATGAGGGTATTATGCTAAGCAAAATAAGTCAAATGGAGAAAGTCAAATACCATATGATCTCACTCATAAGTGGAAGATAAAAACAACAACAACAAACAAACACAGATACAGAGATTAGATTGGTGGTTACCAAAGGGGAAGGGGGGTGGAGGCTGAAAGTGGTGACAGGGCACATGTGTACACTGAGGATAGCAATTAGTCTTTGGGTGGTGAACGTGATATAGTCTACACAGAGATAGAAATATAATGATGTATGCCTGAAATCTATATAATGTTACAAACCAATGTTACCTCAATAAAGAAATTTTTAATAGAGAAAAACATTACCAAAAAAGAATGTCCAGGCAGTGCCTAGCATAAGGATAAACCCTTAAAATATGTTACTAATTCTTACTTCCAAGGAACTGGATTCAAATACACAGTATGTTAAAAGGACGTCTAAGATTAAAGCAATATGACCAGTAGTACTAGTTAAGAAGGGCTAGGTTATTCTACTCTGGTAGTTAGTGAGGGATGAGTTTTCTATTCATCCACACCTTGGCCTCTAAATTCATTCATTTATTCAAGTATATTTATTGAGCACCCGCTCTGTACTATACCAGCTTCCTGAGCAGGGAGGGCACAGAGATGAATAAGAAAGTATCTGGGGGCTAAGACCCAAAAGGGGGTGACAAATGTGTGGAAAATAACACACAACAGCCGGAAGAAAGTAGAGTCATAATGGAGGAACAAGCACTATGCAGAGAGAAGTCTGACTGGTTCCAGATGTAGGCCCCACGCACACACACACAGACACACACACTATACCATCATGCACTGGAAGCTTCATGAAGATTAGGACTTTGTTTTCTATGTTTTGTATGCTAGCACTTAGCTTGTTACCTGATACTCAAGTAGGTACTCAAAAAAAAAAGACTAGAATAAGTGAATCAATAACTACCTTCATCCCTTTTGACTAGAAGACACTAGATGTGAATGTTGCTGTTATCTGGAACAGAGGATGCAAGGGTAGGGTTCATTGATGGACAGATGCAAAGGGCCATCATGAACTGGAGGGATAGTGCTCAAGACACAGGCCTGAGCTGGAGGTGCAGATCTGGGATCACCTAGAGGTGGGAGTTGAAGGCAAGAGAGACAAGTACCCAGAGAGGAAAGGGAATGCTGAGAGCCAACACAGGAGCCAAAAGAAAAGAGTTTTGAGGAGGAGTTTGCAAAGATGTCTCAGCAAAAGCTCCCTCAGTGGTAAGTGGGGTGTAAGTGAGGAGGGAAAAGCTGATCAACCACTGGTCAGGAAATTCAGTGGGAAAGGCAGCCCTAGGAGGGGGCACACGTTCCCTGGCCTCCTCAGCCAGGGGGGCAAACGTTATCTTCATACGACCACACAGTCCCACGGACCCTCCTCCCACCCTAGCCCTTCCTCAGCTATTTGTGTTGACGCTGTGGTTTTCCTTTCTGGCCCTTCATATTGAAACTTTGGAAGAAAAGGGGAAGAAAGCCAGGATGTCACAGAGGGACTGGGGTTGACAGAGGGTAAGGGCTTTGACCCCAGTGGTCTCCAGGGAGGCAGAATGAAGCCATAGGAAGACCATGGACTTTTCAGCCTCCCACTTCCTGGTGACACCAGCAATTCTGTAACTTTTCTGTGTGTCTGTTTCTGCATCTATCACAAGGACACACACGCACACACATTTCACAGTGTTCTCTAGACAATGCAATAAAATTATGAATATGAAAACCTCTGACATCATGTTTAGTACATAATAGGTACCCAGTAAATGGGATCTTCCTTTCCTTTGGGCAAATCTTGTAACTGCTCTGGGTCTCCATTCTTTTAAAAGACAGAGAGAATTAAACTAAGCCCTACCTATCTCACATGGATATTATGAGGATCCAGATAAAAGCGAGTGGGTGTTAGATAATGTAGGTGCCCCCACCCCTAATATGCTTCCTCTCTGACTGCTTCTAGAGGGGCTAGATATGAGCAAACGAGTTGGGATGCTGGTACTAACACGTACCTGAAAGTTTTTTTAAATAAGCACTTGACTAAAAGGATGATGGAAGGATCGGAGGATGAATGGATGATTCCTACAGATACAGAATCTTCCTGAGAAACAAGAGTCACAGAAATCTCTCAGGGGTCTGAGGACTATGAAAGACTTTCTCCTCATTTTGTATACCCACAAACTAGCCATTCTTCATCAAGTCTTCTGAGAAATGGCGCAGCCTGAGAAAACGGGGTTCAACTTGCCATGTAGAATTTTGTTAATGGCGTTGTATAAACATAGCTCTTTATTAATCTAAATTACTGGCCTTCAGGGTGAGTTTATTTTATTTGCACACACGATCTTCAGTCCCTGGGAACCCTGAAGGACAAGTGCGTTCCAGTGAGAACAAGCCTTTTGTGGGCCACTTAGAAACGGACCCTCAGAAGGTGCTACGTAAACAAAATGTAATGAATCGTTCCCCCTGTCAGAAACGAACAATTCATAATGTGCCCTTGAATGGAACCAACTGGTCCTCTTGTCAAACACTCTGTACTTTGATGTCCATTTCATTGGTTAGGAAAAAAAAGAAGAAAATAACAGTTCTTTTTAATTTTTTTATTTTTTCAGAGTAAAAAAGAGAGAGAAAAAACTATCAGCTACCAAGCCACAAGCACCTTTCCTGGTGTGCTGCTGATGCGGTGCTGAGGCAGTGCTGAATTAGACTTCCTTAAGTAAGAAAAACTTGGATAATACAATTAAAAATTGTCTAGCTGTGTTGGAAAAACAAACTATTTAAAACAACAACAATATTCCTGAGTGGCTAGTGAATGCAGTAAAAATAACAACAATAGTGATTACTAACATTTATCTCTCTTACTATGTACCAGGTATTGTATATTCATACTTTATATATACAGTATTAAGCAATATAATCCATACCACAACCTTAGAGAGTAGGTGCTATTATCTCCCTTTTACAAGTAAGAAAACTGAGACAGAAAGAGATTAAGTGACTTACCCAAAATCACACAGATAAATACATGGTGGAACCAGTATTCAAACCAAGGAATTGTGGGCCTAGGGCTTATTCTTGAACCACTATGCTATAAAAAACACTAGACTAGGAATGATGAAATATCCTTTTAGTTCACTTTCTGCCACTAACTCCCCATGTTACTTGAGGAAAGTTACAGATATGCCTCAATTTTCCTATCTCTGAAACAAAAAGTTTCCATAAGATGATGTCAGCAGCAACTGGGGTTCTATGGTTTGCAGGCAACTGAAACCCACTTTGGCTAATTTAAGTCAAAGGAAGAGGAGAACGCAGAGGAGGAGGAGTAAGAAGGGAAGGGAGAGGAGACGGAAGAGGAAGGAAAAAGAAGAAGAATTCACTGGCAAGATATTTTGGAAGATTACAGAATGGACAGAAGGCTAGAGGCTGGAGAGCCAGGCTTGGAAAAGGAACATACATCGGGACAGGAATCAGCATGGCATTTAGGGTCTGGTTGAAAGGACGACTAAATCACCTCATTCAGGTGCCACCAAGGGAGTAAATGAGCCCCTAAACTTTCGTTCCATTCTTATGTCATCCTTTAAGATTTAAAGTCCTAGTGGAAAGTCTGCTTGGCCTTGCTTGAGTCAAGTAACTACCCCTTGCCAGAGGAGGGCGGGGCACCTGATTTACAATCCCACCTATACTGTACCCACCAGTGGAGGTGGGCTCCCAAAGAGAAGCTGAGTCCTCTGGAGAAGGTATGGATTTTTTTAATTTAAATGCACTGCTGCAAGGAAGGTCACTTCCAGATCAATGCACAGATAAAATAAGTGTGGAAAGTTTGAGTTGGGTCCAGTTTACCATCAGCGTGCTATAAACGCTGGAGGCTATTGTAGGAAAGTGGTGATGGCAGCTACTGTCCCTGACGCTTTCTCCACTGTTGTTGGCATTCTCAGCATAGAAATGTTAGGGTTCCGTGAAGTAGCCAGGACTTAGGGGAATTTATATCACCAAGTCATTGACAGTCTATCAACGTCACTTCTAGTTTAGTGGGATGCTCTTGACTTTCAGAGATATTGATCACAGAGAATTGAGCCCTTTGATTTGATTCCTCATTCTAGGAGTAGTATGAAAAATGAACTAGAAGGTAAACCATTTGGATGGCTTTTGCAATATTTCAGATAAGATATGATATATGTCTAAATCTAAGTCAAAGATAGTAGGAATGAAGACAAAGAATATTCAACAGACACTTTAAAGATTGATTTGACAGGACTTGAAGACTTGGCAAATTAACAGGAAATGTAAAGGATGACCTCAAGGTTTCTGGTCCAGATGACTGCATGGATGGAAAAACCATGTATTGTGGAAATACAGGAGCAGTTGGCAGTTTACAAGAGAAGGTAATGGACACAGTATAGGCCACGTTAAATATGAAGTCTTTGGGCACATTCCCAGAAGACACCTCTAGGAGTCAGCTGAATATAAGAATCTAAAGTCCAGCATGACGTTTAAGAATGAGATTTGACAATAATCCACAGCAGCATCAGTTTAAGCCATAGGTTTGCTTAACCAAGAAAGAGTTTATAAGTGAGAATGGGTGGGTGGGGTGTTGAGTAGGGGGGTCCAGGAACTGGTGGTATATCCCAGAGGTACAGTGGGATATACAGAAGCCCACAAAGAGATACAAAGAAAGAACTAGGAAAGTAGGAAGAAAACAAGGGCAGAAGGGGAGTCATTGGTGTCCAAGACTAGGAGAGAATCCGTTAGCAGTAAGATCTGATACTCAGAATACAAGGAGAGAAATCCAAGCAATCCAGGTGGAAGACCACTTTTGGAAGGGCCCTTGTGGAACCACAGAGCACTACATAATCCACTGTATTATCAAATAGCCAACGCACCTAAGGAGAGAAAGACTGACCATAGCAAGATGAAGCTGCAAGATGGGCAAGGCCAACCGCACAGAGCCCTGTGGGCCATGATAAGTCCAGACTTTATACTTAAGGCAGAAAAGAGCTATTAGGAGTTTCAAGCAAGGGGATGATAAAATCAGAATGAGCTTTGAACAAGCTGCAGGGTGAAGATTCCTGGAAGGTCAAGAGTGGATGCCGGGAAACCTGCTAGGAAACTCTTGCATAAATGTTGGAGTGAAAAAAGTAGGCAGCGGTCCAAGCATGAGCTCCAGAGTCAGGCTGCCTGGATTTGATTTCTAGCTCCATCGCTTACGAGTTGTGGGCAAAACGTTTAACTTTTTGGTACCTCAGTTTCTACATCTGAAGATAGGTTTGCAAATACTTCCAACCTCCAAAGATGTTATTAGGATTAAATGCACTCATACGCACAAAACACCCAAAATGGTGTCTAGTACATGGTAAGCACTCAAAAAACCTCCCACTATGTAGCAGTATAGTGAGAAATAACAGAGACTAGAACAGTTGCAGAGAACATGGAGAAAGTAGATGAATTTAGACTTTTTTTGGGGTGGCAAGAGCCACAGAACTTTAGCATTAGCTAAATTCATGGAATTTGTCTTCCTTGTAGAAAAGCAATAGAAAATGACGTTGAAGTGGTAGCTTGTAAAAGTATAGTATTTCGTGAACAGAGTAGTTTTTCAGAAATTGTTACAAATTCAGAGTCTATGTCAAGAAAATGGAAGTGGAAGACCGGATAAATAAACAGGCCACGTAAAGGTTTGCATTTCTCAGGATGGATGTGAGAAGCAAATTGTAACCTCATCTGCCAATAGGCCCATTATGTGTGGAGCATTACCAATTGCTATGCCTGGCTTTTTTGAGAGATTTCCCACAACAACTGCTAACGATGCCAGGGATGAAACAGAAAAGCTTGCAAAGCCAACAGTGATAGCTCATTCTTCTCTTGACACTGAGGTCCAAGAATCTGGGATATTTTATTGAGGAGGATTAAAAAATACATGTGGAGGCAGAAAGCACATAGCACAGAGCCTAGCTCATAGAGGCTGCTGAATAAATATTGTTTTCTTTCGTTACACTTGATGACAATATTTGCTTCTTTGTTGGTCTACTAACATTACAAACTACTAAGGCACAAACTAAGACACTGAGAGCCTCCTTAGCTAGAAGTCTGCAAAATATGTCACTTTGCTTGAGAAGATAATAACTCATCATTTGCTATATTCATTTTTATGGCAACAGACTTGATTAATGATACGAATTATATAGGCTGTATATTTGTTTTTGAAATTTTTAAACTTTAAAGTCATTTATATAATAAAATAAATGACAGCATTAAAAACATACTACAAGTCCCTGCCCAAAGCTTTCTCACACCCTGACCCCCGTGACCCATTCATATATAGACAGTAGACTGTTTCGGTCAAAAAGAAGAAAGAAATAGGAAAGGAGAAATGGAGAGAGGAAATAAACTACTACCATGCTTGCTATGCTCCCATGTATCTACGTCTAATGTGAAACTCCACACTACCTGTGCAGGAGGAATTGTGGCCCCATTTGACAGAAAAAGAATCTATGGCTTGAGATTAGGAGTCAAGGTGGCAGAGCAGATGAATGGCAAATCAGAAGTCCAAACTTAGGTCCAAAGCTCATTTCCTTTCCACTGCTCTGTTGTTCCCGTGTGACAGTCAGGGCCCTTTCCCATGTGGGAGACACTTCTTCCTTAAGAGAAAGGAAGCAAACAGCTGACTTTGAAAAATCAAAATTTGATTAAAGAAAAGTACGTTTCACTTTTGCAGCAATAGTATAATCAAAAACTTCTTGTTTAGGGCTGGCCCGGTGGCTCAGCAGTTAAGTTCTCACATTCTGCTTTGGTGGCCTGGGGATTGCTGGTTTGGATCCTGGGCACAGACCTACACACTGCTTGGCAAGCCATGCTGTGGCTGGCATCCCACATATAGAGGAAAATTGGCATGGATGTTAGCCCAGGGACAGTCTTCCTCAGCAAAAAAAGAGGAGGATTGGCAGCAGATATTAGCTCAGGGCTAATCTTCCTCAAAAAAAGAAAAAAAAAAAAACCTTCTTGCTTAAGAAGTCTTGGCCACAGTGAAATTGAGGAACTATTTAGAAAGTGTTGATATTCTTCTGGTCATCAACCACACATTTGTTAAGGCAACTCCAGGTGCACATGCAACTAAATGGTTTTGTTACTAATTTTGTGGAGTCCTAGAAGTAGAATGCAAGATGATGTCAACAAGTAAAAGAAAAGCAGCCGTCAAAAATAGGGTGAGGAGTAGTGGCAAGTTGAGGACATTTTGACAAGGGAAATAGGTAAGAAATAGAAATTGACTGCAACATACAAAAAAACAGTGATAATGGAGTTCAGGGAAGTAGCTATGTTACGTATAGCTATATATTAAAGACCTCTTTGTCATTTTACAAAAAATATTTTATGACTGTTGATTGTTTATATACCTGTTTCTCTTACTTCATTTTTAACTCCTTGAGCTTAGTGTGTTGTTTATCCTTGTAGCTTAGTACCTTGCACAATGACTGGCACATGGCAGATATTTAATACAGCTATGTGCTACATAATGACATTTTGGTCAGTGATGGACCTCATATATGACGGTGGTCCCATAAGATTAGTACCATATAGCCTAGTTGTGTAGTAGGCTATACCATCTAGGTTTGTGTAAGTACAGTCTATGATGTTTGCACAATGACAAAACTGCTTAACGATACATTTCTTAGAATATATCCCTGCCGTTAAACGATGCATATCATATATGTTTTTTTGATGGGATGGATGAATAGATAAAAGAATGAAGAATAAAGAGATGTTAGAATAAATGAATGAATGAGTACATAAATGGATGCATTTTCATTAATAACATTTCTCTGAATGACAAGTGCTTTAAAGTTAAGATTGTTATCAAAATTCTATCACCCTTTCTGCCATGTTAGAAAGAATTATGACTAGATTTTTGGGCAGTGGCCATGCAGACAGTAGTAGTGAGTGGGTCAGAAATTTGGTGAAGGGGGCTCCTCAAACACAAAGGAAGGCAATAGGATAAACTATGTTTTAAGAGATTGCTGATATTCAAATGCCAAGAGGACCAAGCATAAATTTCATAATGGGCATTGGTTGGCTATCTCTTTGCCATCCACCACCCTCTTTCCTAATGGTGTGACTTCCATCTGCTCTCCCGGAGCAGAGCTCATAACTTAGGCCATGCTCACCACTAGCCAGAAAGTTGATTCAGGGTAGTTCTGTAACCTTAGCTAATTCAGAATAAATCTCAAGACTTAAATCCTGAGAAATCTCAGGGAAAGAAGTTTTCACAACTTCTGGATGAGACAAGAAGATATGTTACTCCAGGACCTGTTGGTATGTATCTTGAGAACAAAGAAAGAAGCAGACATAGTGCGAAGCCAGAAAGAAAGACGGGAAAAAATGAAGTCTTTAGTGACAGCATTACCTGAGGCTGAAGCTTTGTCTCTGAATTTTCAGTTAGTTGTCTGTTTTCCTGTTGTTTATAATGTAATGCATCTTAACTGATACCATCATTACTTATCAAGCAAATTTACATGTGGAGCAACAGGTAGGAGAGTGGTCCTTAGGGATTTCCTCAACTTCAGCTAGTGTTACCGCTTGCCTTTACAGGCCAGTAGATATAAGATGCACACGGTATTCAACAACTCAAGGGATCACAGAGTTCAAATGGAATTAAAGATGTGGGTATGAGCAAACCATAAGGACTATAAGGACTGTCCATGCCCACTAGTTTGTCCTTGTGCATCTTTGGAGAATCTGGTTGAATTAAACACAGTCCGCCCCTAGAACCAGACTTTGGGGTTCATTGGAGAAGATAACTGCTCTCTCATCAGATCAAGATGACTCCTCTACTCCTCAGCTCCTTCCTAAAAATGACCGTATTGCTAAAACAGATAATGCAATTGGGTATCCTTCTCCCTAACTGCAGCTGCACCAAAAGCAATTATGACAGAATGGACTGAAAACATGGAAGTTAGGAATTGGGGAAATGAGCAAAGCTCTTAAGTGGCTATCATCAAAAAAAAAAAAAATCCCAGAGCATATCAGAGGCTGGGGGTAGGAGAAGATTGAGCAACAGCTGTCAGCTGGAAATCTGATATAGAGTAATGTAATCAGGTCAGATTTGCAAAGCCCATTTGGTTAACAACAAGGAATAGAACTTCCAGAGACCACATCACCCAAGTTCAGGAACATATCATCTTCTGGATGGGAACCAAGGCTTCCAGCTACAATCACTTCATTCAGTGAGCTTTGACAAGGATCTGATTATTCAGGGAGTTTCTTTGGTGGGCCAGAATAGGCAGCTCATCCCCCAAAGAGGATGCTAAACCCCCCTGCTAGCCCATACCATGTAATCAAGTGAGGAAAGTATAGGGTGATGCAATGAATTCCAACAGAATGGGGTAGAAACAAGAAAGAAAAACACTCAAAAACCCCCAAATCTTTTCTAAGTCACTACACCAACTGGAGGATTTAAAATGAAATTCCTATCCATGGGACAATGGCCAAGCCAGGAGACAGCATAATTACAGGAGATAAGACTTGGAATAGGATAAATTAGAAACATCACCCCAAAGTTACAGAGTTGACAGGAAATAAAGATGACACACACACAGGGAAATTTCTGTGATCAGGAGAATGCATCAGGATTAAAAAATGCATACTTGTAAGTAGCTAGATTCACATATATTTAACTTATATAAATATATAAATATGAATGCCTGTTCAGTAGTTCTGTTTAATTCAACAAACGTAGAGCCAGCCTATGATATGCCAGGCACTGGGTTAGGCCCTGAGAATAGAACACTGTTTCTCAACCTCAGCACTATTGAAATCTGGGACTGCATAATTCTTTCTTGTGGGGAGAGGGGTTGGTGTGAAGATTTTCCTGTACATTGTAGGGTTTTTAGCAGCATCTCTGGCTTCTACTCACTAAATGCCAGTAGCAACCCCCACTCCAGTTGGAACCACCAAATTGTCTACAGAAATTCCTAAATGTCTCCTGGGGGTGGGGGAGGGGGTAGAGAGGAGCATAAAACTGTCCCCTGTCTGAGACGCTGGAACAGAACAATAAAAATTAAGGCAGAATCATCCCAGTTCAATGCATGTACTCTGGGGTTAAACTATTTGTGTTTGGATCCTGACTCGCCACTTACTGGCTGTGTAACCTTGAGAATGTTATTTAATATCTTTCTAACTTCAGGATCTTCATCCATATAGTGGAAATAACAAGAGTATCCTCAGCCATAAAATAAAAATAACTCTGGAATTGTTATGAAGATTAATGAGAAGATATAGGTAAAATATTTGACACAGTACCTGGCTCAGATTAGAAATGCAAATCTTTTTCCAAGGAGTTCACAGTATGATGCAAAGCAACTACAGCAAGGACACAATTAATTTTCATAGATTTCCCTTGAGAAGTATTCAGTATTTCTCCCAGATTGCCAAAATCCCATGCCACCTTCAATTTATGTATATGATTTCCCCTTCTATGCTTCATGTCCACTGCCATAAATCAGACTAGAGACCTCATACCAACTCTCCAGTCTCCATCATCTTTCTCCAATGCATCTTCCATCTTGCTGCCAAAGTTTATTTCCTGAAGATCAACTCTGAGAACCATGTCATTCTGTTTACTTCATTGGCTCCATATGGCATTCAAAGTCTTCCGCGATTGGATTCACTATGATTTTCCAGCCCACCTGGACCTCAAGAGTTAGTTCAACTCCAACCTTCCTCAAAAAGTTTTCCCAAATCCTCCCAGGTAGAATTTCTTTCTTCCTCTGTCACATGTTCCCTTGCGCTTTCATGCATCTTTAAATTAAGTCATAACAATCTGCCTCATTTAAGAGTTCTTCATGCTTATCTGTCTCTTTCATTAGTGTGAGAGCTACTAGGGAATTGAGACCAATCTTCCGTCATTTCTGTATCCTCAATGCCCAATCTGCCACTGTAGGGTTATTACACACTACACGTAAAAGAAAATAAACATAACTTGCACGACACAAGGAAAAATAGAATCCAGACAAGAGCCAACAAAAATAGACACCATTTGATCAGCCAGTGGTCCTTGTCCCATTAGAATCACCAATTAATCAGAATCTCTAGAAGAAGACCCCAAGCATGAATATGTTTTTTTAATTCTTTAGGTGATGTCAGTTGCAGAAAACTATGGTTGTACAATTGTATGTATTATCTGAGAATAGTTTCCCCACCTGGGATGGCCAAGTTTCATTTGTGGAGCCAAGCTCAATGAATCAAGTGTGGCTGCCTGGAGCATTGCCTTGAGAAGGATTTTGAGGTTCCCCTGGGTCTCAGCAGAAGAGAGAATGGTGATTGACTGGCAATGTCTGCCAGGAGCAAGGAATCAGAGAGCTGCAACAATCATTCTGCCAACTGTCATCTCTGTGATTGATGTCATAATGAGAAGGAACTGGATGGACATAATGACTATCATTTATATATGTATGTATCTATGTATATGCATATATATAAATGATAGCCATTATATATAACACTATCATTTATATGTATAAACATATACATATACTTTTTTTTGCTGTGTACAATAATAGCTACCATTTTTAGCTATGTGCTAAATGCTATGGTATACACTGGAGGTATTACTGAACAACACTGATGGGGGCTCTGGTCTCAGAGTGTGGACAGTCAAGGGGAAGGCAAGTATTTATAAAATAATCACACAAATAGATCATCAAAAAGTGGGGAAGAAAATTAAAGGATGTTCTACAAATCTCCAAAGAGGGTATTGGACTAGTTCAGAGGATCAGAGAAGCCACCCCAAGAAAGTGGCATTTGAGGGGAGATCTGAGTGATGAGAAGGAATTCGCAAGACGGTGAGTGGAAGAAAGAGTTTCTCCAGCTGGAGGCCAACCCATGAGGGAAGGATTAGAGCCTAGCCTCCCACACACAGAGCTGTGTGTTCTTGGCAAGTTACCTTGACTCTGACTCATCTGTAAACAGGGGACTGATAAATCGCAGTACGTGGAATTGTTTCAAGGCTGCAACCAGCTGCTCCACGTTACATATGCAGTACCGCAGGCAGCGCCATGCAGCACGGGAGAGATGTTCCCAAAGAAAAAGTATGAACAGGGGACCGGCCCCACGGCCGAGTGGTTAAAGATCCCTCTGCTCTGCTTCAGTGGCCTAGGGTTTGCAGTTTTGGATCACAGGTGTAGACCTACTCCACTCATCAGCCATGCTGTGGAGGTATCCCACATACAAAATAGAGGAAAACTGGCACAGTTGTTAGCTCAGGCCTAATCTTCCTCAAGCAAAAAAAAAAAGAAAGAAAGAAAGAAAAAGGGGACTGGCAATGGATGTTAGCTCAGGGCAAATGTTGCTCACAAAAAAAAAAGTATTAACACACTGGAGCTAGAGAGACCTGGCATCAGGTTTTGGCTCTGCCATTTACTTGCCATGTGGCTTGGTCAAATAATTTCACCTCTCTGAGCCTGTTTCCACATCTGTAAACCTAAGGTAGTAATTAGTTGAACTGAGAAGACCACAGTGGTTCAGAGGCTGTGCTCTGGAGTCCAACTGCTTGCCTTGAAATCCTGGCTCCACTACTTTCTAGCTATGCAGCTTGAGCAAATTAACCTCCCTGTGCCTCAGTTTCCTCATCTATAAAATGGGGATAATAATTGGATCATTTGTGAAGATTCCGTACGGCAATGTAAGTAAAGAGTTTAACATCAAGCCTCTCACAAGAACATACGTGGCAAAACTGACTCTGCTGGTGATTTCTGACTTGGTGGAATTTACTCGGCATTATGATTCAATCAGAGCATTATCTACTCATAGGACTTAATCTGGATTACACAAAAATGAAAACCACAAAAGGCCTTGAGCTCTCAAGAACTTTCAAACTAAGAGACCCCACAGCGAAGCTGTGCTGCAGAATGTTTCTGCCTGTGATCAAGCAGACCCAGTGTTGGCAAGGATGATGCTGTGGGTTAACCTGGCTTCTTGCTTCCTTGGTCCCAGCTGCACCATTAAAGCTTTTGACTTTCATTGTCCACAAAGCCAGGGGTCCACACAGAACCTACACATTTAATAAGGCAGAGCTAGGCTGCCTTCTCAGTGGCCAGCATGAAGTCAGAGGAGCCCTGGAATCACAGGCCGTGGTTTACAAAAACAGAGCCTGAGGAAAAGAGTTGCAAGAGGTGTAGACTGAGTTTTTCCAGGTCTTCAAGACCTAAGTACAGCTCAGAGCAGCAAGAAAATCAAAAAGCTCAGAATATTTCCATCCAGCAAGATTTGTACACTTTAGCACTCAATAAATATGCACTTAGTGAATTCCTGGATAAACGAATGAATGAATGAATGAAGAGGACGAAGGAACAAAAATAGAATTGGACTGTGCTGGCACTGTGCATAGATTCTTTCATCGGATTCTCAAAACAATACTCTAGACAGGGACTATTAGCCTCATTCTGCAGATGAGAAAACTTAATTTCACAAAGTAGGTGGCAGAACTGTCTGACTTCAAGGCTTTGCTTTGAAAAACAGGATCAGCATTTCTCAACACATGCTTCACAGATATTAATAGATGCTAGTCAACAGAGGGCTACAGAGCCAAACCCAGACATTGTCAATGCCTACTCAAATAGCTTCAGCCAGCTCTCTCTGCAGGACTCAGAGTGTTTGATATCAAAGTGCACATTATCAATTTGCAGGTAGAGATAGTACATATATACATATATGACCTCAGAGCCCATTCTTCACAGAATATCTTGCAGGACTAGTATTCAACAGAACACTAAAATTCCATACTCTGGAAATTCCATACTGTGTTACACGACCTTTCCAATTGATGGAATAAATATAATGAAAGGACAAATGAAGGAATGAATTCAAGGATATTCTGGCAATAAACTCTGCGTATCAGGTCTGGAATATGAGGCATGACATACAGGTTAGCTTGCTAGGGCTGTCATATCAAAATACCACAGACTGGGTGATTTAAACAACAGAGATTTACTTTCTCACAGTTCTGGAGACTGGAGGCCAAGATCAAGGTGTTGGCAGGGTTGGTGTCTCCTGAGGTCTGTTTGGCTCACAGATGACCATCTTCTTACTGCATCCTCACATGGCCTTTTTTCTCTGTGTACACAATCCCTGGTGTCTCTTCCTCTTCTTACAAAGACATCAATTATATGGGATTAGAGCCCCACACGTATGACCTCATTTAAACTGATTACCTCTTTAATGGTCCTATCTCCAAATACATTGGGGGTTAGGTCCTATCTCCAACATATGAATTTGAGGTGGGAGACAGAATTCAGTCCATAACAGCCTATTATCTCAGTCCGATGGGGTAGGCAGGGAGATGCCTGGCGTTAGGCCATAAATGAAGGTTGGGCAGCAAGAGTTACCTCGGGACAGAAGTAACAGTGGAGACTCCATCTGGCAGGAAAGGACGTGCACCAAGAGGGTAGGCAGCCCTGTCCATATACACAATTGGTAATAGGAGAAGGCAGCAAGATGCATGGGGGATGGGGAAGGGGGGCTGCCTTCTAACAGGACTTTAACAGGCAATTCCAGGGAGATGTTTCTTTGGAAGAATAGTAGGTAGGAAATAGGAGGGGTGGTCACGTTTTCTGCCCTTGGTCCACTCTTCAAAAATTAAAAGACACTAAACCAAGTGGTGTGGGTAATCAGACTGTGAGACACAAGAGCAGGTGGTAGAAGGGCGGCACCTTTTTGTGATCCCACTCCCCTCCCAATGCCTCCCAGCCCTACTCCCAGCTCCTCTCCTGAGATGTTGAACAAGGTTATGCTCTCAAGAAGAGGGGGTCTCAGGAAGTGGAGAGCGTGGAGGTGTCAAAAACAAAGACCTCGGAAGGGATTGGGGAGGTAGATAGATTATTGGGATGCTGTATTTTATCAGTGACAATGCTTTTGGCTGCATGTAATAAAAATAAATCCAAGTGGCTCAAACACTAAGAGAATGCCTGGAGGAGAGGTGTTAACAGGGTTGGTTAATTCGATGGCTCAATAACTTCGTGAAGGACCCAGGTTACTTCCAACCTTCTATGCTGCCACGCGCAGCATGTTCTCCTCAGGCTCATACATTCATGGTCCCCAGATTGGTGGCTGTAGTTCCAGTCATCATATGTAGGCATATTGGTATCCAGGAGCAGCAGCAGAGTGCTCAAAGTTCCCTTCTAAAAATGAGGAAAAATTTGCCAGAAGGCCCTGAGCTGTCATCCACTCATGTCTCATCGGCCAAAATGAGTTACAAGCCCATGCCTAAACCAGTCACTACCAAGCGGATTGGTCCCATGATAACTGGCTTAGATCATTGAGGAGTCACTCCCTGAGCCTGGGGCTGGTGCCGAGGCCAGTCTCCTGCAATGGCCACAGAGGGTAGACACCAAGCAAAAGCAGAGTTCCGTTTTCAAGGAAGAGAGGGTAATGGCCATTGGCTGATGGCAGCCAACATGTCTGCCAAAGACTGAGCAAAGGTAAAGCCCAGTGATAGGAACAGGGGGACAAAGCAGGAAGCACGACTCCAGGAATCAGGAGCAAAGAAGAGCCTCCATTATTATGGCTCAATTAAGGGGACATGATGTGAAGAGAGCTCCCCGAGAGGAATGTATGGACCACAGTGTGCAGACAAACCTGCCCTGTCTTGAGTGAGAGAGGGCAGTGGCCGAAGGGGAGCTAGGCTGGTTCCATGGAGAGGAAAGTCAGTCAGACACCATCTGAGTTATCATCCAGAAGCACAGGATAAACCCACTTTCCACCCCCAACCCCCAAAGCATCGAGCACCAGGGGTTTTGACTCCTTTCCTGAGCATTCTTTAGGTGACTATGAAGAATGCTTCACATAATGTCAGAAGACTTACGTCCAGTGTCCACCATAGTCACTTCCTGGGCTAATGACACTTAGAGAGTTATCTCTGAGCCTCGATTTCTTCATCTTATAAATACAAGTGATAAAAATACTTCTCTCTTCAAAGCTTCACAAGAATTATAGGAGATCATACAAGGGTTGGGCATTGTCAATCTTATTAATGGCAATATTAATATATATTAATTAAGAGCTATGTTAATAGTCATTCGTACTCTAGAGAAGTCTCTGACAACCTCAGATTAAGCAAAGTATTTGACTCATTATACAAAAGGTAAGGATACCACCCCCCAATCAAACCGGCCAAGAAATCAATTAAAGTAACCATATCAAAATCATTTCTAATCAAAATGGAGATCCTTGACTCTGGTGGCCTCAGGCTCCAAGAACAGACAGCTCCTTGCCAGCTGTCATTCAAGCTTTCTTCCCACTTCTATTATTTTTTTCCAGAAACCGAACTGGTCTCTACGCCACTCCATGCTCAAGCAGTAATAACTACCCAGCATGTCAGCTCTTGGGTTAAGAAATTATGGTTTTTCATTTCTGCTCCAAAGAAAACACCATTCAGAAATATGATCACAATATTCCAAAGGAAATGTGCGGTCATTTTTCACATCTCTCAGATGCACATGATACTATGTCCCAATTTGTGTGCACTGCAAATCCAGCTTTTAAAATAAAGACGGACTTTGATCACAGAATTCCTCTGATAGCATTTTGATTTTAGTGGCCAAAGTGTCTTCATCTCAGCCCTGCTATTAACATGCTGTGCAACCTCCACCAAGTCACTTCCCCTCTCTGGGACTCACTTTCTTCATCCAAGAAATGAGGGATTAGACTAGTTGATAACATAGATTCATTCGAGTAGCCACCATTCAGTCAGCAAAGCTACACTTTGCTGGTGATTTTTAGCTCTAATTCTCACTGCAAACTGAGAGACCTGAGTCTCAGCGAGATTAAGTCTGGGTTGGAACCCCAGTCTGTGTGACAATATATTGCCCCTTAATACGTTCCTATACTATCTTGATATGTCTGTTCTTTTCTATTTTATCAGTTTTTGAATTTTTTTTTTTTAAATAAGTCACTTATTTCTAATGTCTGCTAGCTCTGGATTGTGACCTCGGGACCATGTGACAGGTTTTGGAATCTAAGTGTCAGTTGCCATAGCTCCCTACAAAGGAGCGGGGTGGAGACATGCGGGTGTCCCAGACGGGTGGGGAGTGGGAGCAAAACCTGAACCTACAGGAATTGCACAGCCTGTCTTGGCACCCCGTTTTTGTCACAGGCAGCAGTTTTCCAGCGAAGTGTGTCCTCTCCCCACCGAGTCATTAGAAGCAATCCAAGGCCCTCTGACAACTGTGGGGGAGAAGGGCAAGGCCTTCCTCAGGCCCACTTTCTTTCATGGGCTTTACAAAGCCTCTCTCCAGCACAGGTCATTACAGGGGTTTAGGCCCCGGAGCTCAAGGGACCCCAAGGCTGGGTCAGCCCTGCCCTCCTTTTTGGCCTTTCCCAAGGTTGGTGGGCCAGAGCCTTCTCCCCTCCTGGCCTGTCCCTCTGCAGCAGAGTTTGATGAGACGGCAGTAGAAGAGGAAGACGCTATTTAAAGGAGAAAAAGTGCCCATGCTAAACTCAGGCAAAAGATGGGATTAAATGGTTCAGAGGGAGGCCCCTCCAAATTGCCGAGGGGGCCTCAGTGAAATTAATTTACTTCCCTGGGCCCATTTAGAAAGCTGGTCCCCTTTCTAAATCCATATGTATGAGAATGTCAGCCCAGGAACCCGATCTGAGATTTGCTTAATGTCAGGAAGAGAAAGGGCTGCAGGGAAGAATTGATCTAAGACCTCTGTCTTTCTCAAGTCACCCAAGGGGCTTTCCTTGGGGCACAGGGATTCAGCAAAGACACTGATTTCACCGTTCTCAACAACTCTGGGAATGAGAGTGATAATCTGGGAATCTGGATTCTAGCTTTGTTAATTGCCTGTAGAACAGAAACTCCTCTCCTTGGCAGCTGTGTGGGCTTCAGCAAGTTACTTGACCTCTCTGAGCCTCAGCTTCTTCATCCCTATCTCTCTTACTCAGTTGTCAGAAGGAGTGAGTATGAGATAAGGAAAGGAAAGTAATTAACTGATAACGAGGGTGCTGTTTCCTCCCTCCGTCTCTGCCTCTCTTCCTTCCTGTCTTTCTTCCTTTTTTCCTTCCTCCCTTCCTTTCTTCCTTCTTTCAATTGAACACATATTTCAGTACTGTTCTGGGTGAGTGATTTTGCCAAGAGCTAAGCTTGCCAAGGTGAGTATTACACCACCTCTGCCTTCTTGTCCAGTGAGGAGACAATCTCAATTGTGTGATAAGAGCCATGGAAATTATGCACAGGATGGGGGATCCATCAAGACTAAGTGCCTTCACCATAAGAGTTCTCAATCATGCTTCTGGGTCTCTCCTACACAGTCCCTGAGCCTATGATTCACCAAGTTATTACTCAGATGACCCCTACACACTACCAAAGGCAGAGGTGGGACCGGGACTCACATCTGGCAACTCCTGGTCCGAGTTCTTTCAACGTGAGCCTCATGACAGACAATTAGAAGGTCATAAGCCACGCTCTAAAAATATACCATTTAATTCATGCTCAAACAGGAACTGTCCTCCTTTTTGTTTTTATTTTCCTGTCTCAAAAGAAAAAAGAGATAATTATTTTAAAAGTAAGATCGCTTTGGTGATAACACGAGTCTATACAAAATTCAGCTTTCAAAAATAGCTGCATGGAAATGTGGACCCAGAGAAAAAAGGTCACTGGGGGAGAGAAACATCACCCTTACCCCACCGTTTTTGAAACCAAACCACGTAGACCCTTGAGTGGGCTGCTCAACTTCCAGCTGAGACTTTGGGCTGAGACAAATGCTTCAAAAAAAAAAAAAATCAAATGCACAGCTGAACTTTGTAGTGGTGTTGATTATGTTTAGAAAGGCAGTGTGGAAAGAGTGCTGGGCATCAAGAAGGGACCGCTGTAACTGCTGGCTGGGAGACCTGGGCTCATCCTTCATCTCGTGAAGATGTACATTTCCTCATGTGTAAGATGCTGAGAGGACCCAGTACGCCAGCATGTGAGAACGTGCCTCCAAAATATAGAACCATCCTGTCCAATATGGTAGCCACTAGCCACATGCGCCTACTAAAATTTAAATTAATTAAACTTTAGTTCAATTTAAAAGTCAGTTCTTCTGTTACCTTGGCCACATTTCAAATGCTCGATGTTAACATGTGCTTAGTTCCTTTTGCATTAAACAGTGTTGAAATAGAACACGTCACCAGTGCAGAAAGTCCTATTGGATAACGCTGACCCAGAAGGCTATATAGGTACCGGACTGTTAATAATTGCTACTCCTAGGAAGAGGATGGGTGCTGGGAGAAATTTTAAATGTTTACTTTTTAAACCTCTGCATTGTTTGTTTACTTTGCCAGGAGCATGTATCTTATTTATAACTTTAAAAATAAAGCAGCAAGGAAGTGATTGCCATTAAAGACAAGATAATAGTCAACTCCAGGGGAAAGAGGGATGAACTGGAAGGGACTCAGGGTGGATTTGGGGACATTGGAAAGGGAATGTCTGGGCACAGATACTCAACAGAAGAAATTAACATTCCCATTCCTAATAACTATAGGTATGAATACAGTTATATAAATGTTCACTTTAAAGTTATTTCCAATAGTTAAATTTGTTTTATGTACTTTTCCATATGGGTGTTTTATTTTGTAATATGAATTTTAATAAGACTTTTTTATATAGATAAATAAATTGTGGGGCTGCCATTCTCGATAAGGAGATAAATAAATGATCCCAGGCTTGGTAAATGAGGAACGTGGTTCAGCCCTCATCTTCAACTCCTCCCCGTTAAGCTGCCCTTAGTGATGGCAGCTCTGCCCAAGTCTGCTCATCACGTCCTCTCTGCCTAATTCCCACCAGGGACCTCATGAGAAACAAGCCAAAGGTAGCAGGTAATGGTGATAGAACTTTTCTAGGGGCATTTGACAATATATACCCCTAAACTTTTAAACATGCATATGCTTTGATACATCTTTTTTACTAAGATTTTTACCTTAAATAACATAACTGTACAAAGATTTATCTAGAAGGGTGTTACTAACAGGGGTTTTCATAAGATCCAGGAAAAATAATTAGAAATAATTTAAATGTCCAAACTGACAAATGGTTTAAATTCTGATATATCCAGACAGCTGGATACTGAATAGTTATTAAAAGTCATGTTGGGGGCTGACCCAGTGGCATAGTAGTTAAGTTCACAAGCTCTGCTTTGGCAGCCTGAGATTCACGGGTTCAGATCCTGGGTGTGGACCTGCAGACTGCTCATCAAGCCATGTTGTGGCAGCATCTCACATACAAAAAAAAAAGTAGAGTAAGTTTGACACAGGTGTTAGCTCAGGGACAATCTTCCTCAAGCAAAAAGAGGAAGATTGGCAACAGATGTTAGTTCAGGGCCAATCTTCCTCACCAAAAAAACAGTCATGTTGTAGAGGAATATTTGATGTGGAAATCCATTCATGCTGTATTATTAAGAGAGAAACAACAGATTACAGAAAAGCCCATCCAGTATGATTCTTTTTTGGTCAAGATAAATTTATATTAAAGACTACCTTTGCTAAAATATGTAGGTCATCCCCCACTGTAGGAAGTGGGGCTTAATTATCCTCTCCTGAGTGTGGGCTGAGCTTGGTGTCTCACTTTCAAAGTATGGAAAGAGAAATATAGTTAACTTATAGTGGAGAAACTTTTGACCAAGAATAAGTCATGTTGATTGCATGTACCACTGAAATGATATGATGAGAAGGGCACTTCACCTCTGTGGTATTCTTTCTCAAAGCCTCTAACCCCAACCTAATCAGGAGAAAAACATCAGACAAATCCAAACCAAGGGACATTCTACAAAATACCCCACTCATACTCCTCAAATCAGTCATGGTCATGAAAAACAAGAAAAGACTGAGAAGCTGTCTGACATCAAAGGAGACCTAACGACTGTGGATCCTGGGTCAGATCCTAGAACAGAAAAGGGACACTGTGGAAAAGCTAGTGAAATCCAAATAAAGTCTTGAGTTAGTTAATAGCACTGTACTATTTTCTTAGTTTGACAAATGCACCATGATTGTGCAAGATGCTGATCTTAGAGGAAGTTGGGGGAAGGGCATACCGAAACATTTCATATTATCTTTGCAACTTTTCTGTAAATCTAAAATTATTCCAAAATAAAAAGATTCTTTTTAAATTATCTTTGCAGTTGTTTCTGGATAGTGTGATTCTTTGTACTTTTAAAATTTCATTCTCTAAATTTCCTAGAGTGAACAGCATTGCTTTTTTAATCAGATGAGTAGGTCATTACATAATCAGAAGTTAATTGGGAACCTCTCCTCTTCCATATTTCAAAGTGCTATGTGAGTTTCAGCAGGAGTCTACAGGATGATGATGATAAAGCAAATCAACTTTGTCCTTTTATGAACTAGAACGGTTGGCTGCAGGTGACCTAGGCTGGGTCACTCAGAGGCCTTCCCTGGTATTTGACAACTGGAAAGACCTATGAGACAAGGCCTCAGTTGCTCTGCAGTGATGGAAGTGGGGACTCCAGTGCTGTGTTCCTTTACTTGGTGGGAGAGCCAGACTGAAGTAGGAGATGATGAGACTGGAACACAAAGAGGAGAGAGAACACACGAGGAAAGCAAATCTTGGTGATGTTCCACTTATCTTTGGCCTGAATACATGCCTTATGTGAGTCATCCCCAAAACTTCCCTTTTGGCCTAAAATTGTTAGACTTGGGTTTCTGTCTCTTGTAACCCAAAAGAGAAAACTCCCCCACCTGATTCATGCTCTTGGGAAGCCCCCAAAGGCACATTTGCCTGGGTTTTAACTGGACCACTTTCAAAGTAGATGAGGGTAGGTTATCAATAAATAATGAGTTGAACTGAACTGAACTGAAATGGATTGAAAAGTTACCTATGAATTCAACACAGGAAGTATTTAATTAATATCATTTGATTTTTTTCCCCAACAACAACAAGGATTAGACTTTTCTTTGTATTACCATGAGGGCAAGAGACACAAAATATCTCTTACTTCATGATCCTCAGTGCCTTCCACACAACTTGGCCCATAGTTGCAACTCAATGGATGAGTATATTTTTACCTTTCTATCCATAACTTGTTAGAAATAGACTGTACCCAATTGCATGGGATGTAAAAATCATCGTGTCCTTCTGTGGCTTAATAAACTATGATTGAAGCTAACATATCTTACTCTCCCTCTCTATCAGTTGAACATGAAAAGTGATTGTAGCATGCTACCTGCAACCTCCTCCCCATCTGAAGAATATTAAAGTTTCAAATAGCTCTGTTAATGGATATCGAATGACACAGGGACCACTCAACTTTTTAGAAAGCTGCCATCTCAGGGCTCTAGATGCCTGCCATTAGACAAAATCAAAAATATCTTGGACTCATAGGATTCACTGAGAAATCCAGTGAGGGAAAGAAAGAAAAATAACCTGGAGAATGAGTGAATCGATGTCACAGAGGACGGATGCAATACAGATGAGGCAAACATCATTCTTAGATCATAAGGGAAAATTTGGGGAAAGATCCTTTCTGAGAAGTGGAGAACCATGTTTGGGCACCCCACCCTCTACACTGCATTCCTTTAGCTCCACATGACTCCTTCTACCATCATCAGCAACATGGATTGATCACCTACTATGTGCTAAGCACTGTTTTCTCATGCAAACCTCTCAGCAAGACTATGAGTTAGACATTATTATTATCTCCATGTTACAGATAAAGAAACGGAGGCAGTGAAAGATTAAATAAGTTGCCTGTGGTCAAACAGATTGTCATGGGTAGACCTGGGATTTGAACCCAGGAACTACAATACCCTGACTCTCAATCGTAAAACTTAAAAAAGTCCAGCAATTGACTATTCACCAATCAAAATTCCCCACAAAACTAAAAGCTTCCAGTGGAGGGGGACCATGTTTGTTTTTCCAACGCCTGGTGTCTCATGCAGAGTTTATGCTCAATGAATGGTTGAGAGATAAGAGCTACTTAGTTTTCATATTTTTCTTAATTTTTCAATTATAAGACATGTATACAGCATTTAATGAGCTTAGAACTCAGAGTTTTAAAATATTGACTGTTCGTCTCAGTATCTTCAGGTCCTAGCACTATATCTACAAGTTATTTAATAGGTTCTCAAAAAAAGAGAATGAACCAAGAGGTTTCCTCAGTGGTCTCCATGTCTGTGATCCTACAGCTGCTTCAGTTAATAGACAAAACCTGGGGGGAAGACACAGGTGGAGATGGGCCCGCCTAACTGACCCACATGTGACTAACCAACCAACGCTCAAAGCCAATCCCTCAGTTTTCTTTCCACATAGGAAAAAAAAATGGTGTGCTAGCAATAATCACTTCTGCCCATCTTCCCCTCAAGCTGCGATAAAATTAGATCTTTGTATTGTTACTTTTTTAAATTTACTACATATTGCTCACCTACTTAGGAAAAAAAGTAAGATCTGAGATATCAGAATAGGTGATAGATAAATAAAGCCCATTTAAAAATAAAATCAGAGGGGACTGGAGATTATATGAAGAGAAAAGGCTGACAACACTGTAGGCCTCTCTGTCCGAAGCTAAAAATAAATCTGATGTGGTCATATCCTCTTCTTTAGATCTTCTTCAGCGCCTGCTTGTCCCTTGTGGTTCTTAGAACCTTCCACTGCTAAGGTGTAGTAGATGAACTTGTCTGATCTCTTCTATAAGATCAGAAGGCCTACAGCGGTGGGACTGTGTCTTGTCTGTTTCCGCATTCACCAGCATGTAGCACTTGGCCTTGTGCATCTAGGTACCCAGGAACTGAGAGCTGTTAAGCTCTTCTTGGAGAGTTTCTACATTCCTGGAACGTAGCATAGTGCCTGGAAGGCAGGAGACACTTAATAAACGTCTGCTGGGTCAGTTGATTGAATTGAGCAGAACTGCCAAAATGTTGTCCATACTTTGGACTCCCCCCTACTCTGTTCTTTCAAACTAGTTCAAGAAAGCTAAGCACAGTCTGCTATACACTCCTGGGCCTGGGCTGGGCATCTAAAGTCAGGCAATGTTAGCTCCAAAACGCTCACTAGAACCAGGAAAGGTAGGTATCACTTTCTCCTTTTTTATGATGAAGAGACCAAAGCGTAAGAGGCGGAATTTTTTTCTGAAGTCATATAGATACTAAGGGACAGAACCAGGACTGGAATGGTGATCTGTCTGGATGCAAAACCTGTGTAATGTCCATTTTGCCTCACTGCCTTCTCATTCTGAGACGCATAAATATACGTGGGCACATACACATAGACATGGCCTATTAGTTCCCTTTGCCTGAAGGAAAAAGGGCTCAAAAGACATACACACCTAGAGTCAAAACCAGTCGCAATGTCCCGTGTTCCCTCATTGGTTAAATTCACTTGACAGATATGTATTGAGCTCCACCATGTGTCTGAAATTGCCAGGGAATCAGCAGTGAATGAGACAAGCAGGGAGAGAGAGCAGAGGGCCACAAACACTCTCTGTGGAGGGCCAGAAAGTAAATATTTTAGGCTATTCAGGCCAGACTGTCTCTGTCACAACTATTCAGCTCTACCCTGTAGAGCCAGAGCAGCCACTGACGATACATAAACAAATAGGTGTAGCTGTGTTCCAATAAAACTTTATTTACAAAAACATGCAGGCTCTGTCTGACACACAATGGTTTGCCAACCCATGAGATAGACAATAAATGTGGAAATGAATGGAGAGGGACAAAAAGTACAGACATAAAGGTAAGGTCCATGAAGAACATAAAACAGTGTCATAAGATAGAAAAAGAATGAGAGGCAACTTTAGATTGGGTAGCAGGGAAAGAGATGACATGGGAGGTGACCATTTGGTTTGATGGATTGACACAGAACAGCTGCTGGGCAATGAACAGAATCTGTGCAGGTCAAAACGGAGGGGCTCAGACAGAAAAAGCACAATTGGTTCGGGTGCTCTGAAGGTTGACCCCACTGACCTGCAAGGTGGCTTGACTCAGAGCGATCTGCTAGGAGAACACTGCAGAGTCTGCCTCGTCTATCATACAGCATTTTGAAACATACAAACCGGACAAGTAGGAACTATTCGAAGACTGTTCCAATTTCTTATCATCAAAACATCAAACTGTGAGGAAGCAAAAATACATGGCTCAGCCTCACTGGGGCCAATTGGATCCGCTGACAAAACTCAAATGTTCTACTGTATTCTCCACCAGAAATCCCTCTTTCAGGTCTAAAGGACCATGTATTTAGGAGATCTGAAAAGTGTTTGTGAAGCAGGTGAATACAAGACATTTCCTGGGGGAGGGGAAGTGGAGACAGGGGCCGGGGGAGACAGCCTGAAGCTCTCTGAGGAAATCAGGCACTGCTGTAACGCTCTAAACGGCTGAAGACCAGGCTAATTCCACTGCAAGAAGCTTGAAACCTTTCACTGGGAGACAGGCATACTTTCTGTTCTCCCATTATCAGAAATGCTGTCAGGCACATAGTAAGAGTTATGTAATAGGAAGCAATACTTTCCGGCCATTTCTCCATCCTCCTGTTATATAATAATCATGCCAAGATGAAGTGGCCAACGTCTAAGCCACAGAGATGCAACCCTGTCAAGTAAATTTATAGTTTATACTTCCTTTTCTTTTTTTTAGCAAGTGCTCCCTACCCCTCAGCTCCCCCTCCCTCACGCCTTGCCAACATACCAGTTTCCAAGCTGATTTTTTTCTCATTAGGTGGACCTGTTCCATTCATGAAAAAAAAGGGGTAAAGGTTGCTTTCATTCATTCATTCATTTACTCATTCAGCCGATCAGTGGACAAATAATTCTTTAATAGCCTACCATGTAAGAGATTCTGTAACAATGTGGAAAGAGAATAAGCTTCCAATCATGGACTTGTGCCTACCAGCTGGGTGACCCAGGACAAAGGACTTCAACTCTCTGAGCCTTATCTGTAAATGGGCTAAGAAAGCCAACCTAGTGGGTTTTGGGGAGAATTAGAAGTATTTGAGGTAAAGCACCTTTCCATAATTATTATTGTGCTTCTTAATATTATTGTGTATTTGGCACCAGGATTAACAAAATGAACAAGATAAAAGTCTCAGCTCTTAGAAAGTTCATATCTAGTTGGGGAAGACACTATGGTAAAAAAGGAAAGTAGCAATTGTAATTTGGTGTAAAATGTACATTTCTAAAACGAGAAGGGGTCCCTAACTCAACCTGGTCTCTTCCATATCAAGTGGGAGCAATGTCACATAAGCAATCATCGGGTCCAAAAAATAAGCACTCTTATAGCTGAATTAAAATTGGGTCCAGACCTCAGTTTGGTAGGAATTTAACATACGATGTAAAAACGGCCAATCCCAGGAATTCAAAGCTCCTTTAAAATTCAAAATTAATCAATGCAATTTATCATGTCAACAGAATAAAGGGCAAAAAACACGTGGCCAATTCAATCGGTACAGAAAAAAGCATTTGACAAATGTGAAAACCTAGTCACAATAAAAACTCTCAACAAACTAGAAATAGAAGGAAATTCCTCAAGCAGATAAAGAGCATCTATGGAAAATCTACTCTAATATCTTACATAGTAGTGAAAGACTGTTTACCTCTACATTTGGGAACAAAGTAAAGCTGTCTGCTCTCATCATTTTGTTCTAATTGAGGTCACATTGGTTTATAACACTATACAAATTTCAGACGTACATCATGTTTTGACTTCTGTATAGACTATATCACATTCACCACCAAAAGTCTAGTTTCCATCCATCACTGTACACATGTGCTCTTCTACCCTTTTTGCCCTCCCCCTACCCCTTCTCCCCAGCAACCACCAATCTGTTCTCCATATCTATTCTCACCATTTTAATCAACATTTTATAGAAGTCACAGGCAGTGCCATGAGGGAAGGAAAGAAACAAAAGGAAAACATATTGGGAAGTGAGAGGTAAAATTGTCTCTATTTACAGAAGGCCTGATCGTATGCGAAGAAAACCTTAAGGAATCTACAAAAATGAAAAGCTAGTAATTGGCACTAGCAAATGATTTTAGAAAGGTCACAGGATAAAAGGTTAGCATTAAAAGGGAAATAAGAAATTATATTTCTGTACACCAGCAAAACACAACTACAGGTGAAGTTTTAAAAATACCATTTAAAATAGTCTCTTAAACATGAAATACATAGGGATACATTTAAACTATATGTAAGATCTATAAACTCAAACCTATGATATAAAGAAGACCTAAGTAAATAGAAAAATGTGCTAAAGTTCATAGATTGAAAGTTTCAATCTTATTAAGATAGTTATTCCCCCAAAATTAATCAATAGATTCATACAATTCCAATATTAACCCTAGCAGGCTTTTCTGTTTGTAGAAATTGACAAAATGATTCTAAAACTATATGAAAATTCAAAACACCTAGAATAGTCACAGCAATCTTGAAAAAGAATACAATTGGAGAGTTTGAGAGTTATTATAAAGTTCTAGTAATCAAGAAGTGTGGTACTGTCATAAGGATAGAAATAGAAACCAAAGGAAAATAATGCGGAGTCAAGAAATTGAACTTTGAATTGGTTAATTAGTGTTTGACCAAGAAGCCATGGTAATTCAAGGGTAAAACAATATTCTTTTCAACAAATGGTGCTGGAACAATTGGATATTTATATGGGGAAAAATTACCCTCAATGTTTACCATACATCATTCACAAAAATTAATTTGAGATGGATTATAGAACTAAACAGAACACTAAAACCATAAAACGTCTAGAACATACAAGAGAAAATCTTTGTGGCATTGGGTTAGGCAAAGATTTCTTAGGAAAAGAAAAGAAACCATGAAGCATAAAGAAAAAAATTGATACTCCATCAAAATTAAAAACTTCTGCTTTTCAAAGACACTGCTGAAAAACTGAAAAGGCAAGCCTGGAAAAAAATATTCACAGCACATGTATCTGATAATGAATTTGTATTCAGAAACATATGAAGAACTTTGCAACTCAATAATAGGCAAAACAGCCTATTAAAAACTGAAAAAATAAAGGCAAACTGAACCGAAAAAATAAGGGGCAAAACATTTGAACAGACACATTTCACAAAAGAAAATATACAAATGGCCAGTAAGTACATGAAAAAATGCTGAAAGCATTAGTTATTATGGAAATACAAATTAAGATCACAATGAGACACTACTACACATCCATTAGAATGTCTAAAATTAAGAAGACTGAAAACGCTACGTGTTGCCAAGGAAGTAACTGATGTTCTCACACATTGCTGGTGAGAATGTAAAATGATGTATAATCACTTTGAAGAACCATTTGGCACTTCCCTATAAAGTTAAACATACTCTCACCATATAGCCCAACAGTTCCACTCTTAGACGTTTACCCAAGAGAAACAAAAACGTGTTCACACAAAAACTGGTGCATGAGTGTTCACATCAGCTTTATTTACAAGAGACAGAAACTGGAACGAACCCAAATGTCCACCAACGGGCAAAGGAATCAACACAGAGTGGTAACGAAGGATGAACTACTGACACACACAACAGAATGGAACAACCTCCAAAACATTATCCAAAGCGAAAGAAGCCAAACCCAAAAGAATAAACACCATATGGTGTTTTATCAATTTTCATATTTTATCAATAGGAAGAGTTAGCAAAGATAAATCTAATCTACAGTGAGGAAAAGCAGATAAGTGATAGCCTAGGGCCAGGATTGAGGCTGAAAGGGCACAAGGAAATCTTTCACAGTGATAGAAATGTCGTACATCTTGATTGACATGATGGTTATATGGGTATATATATATATTTCTCAAAAAGCATCAAACTGTACATTTAAAGTAGACGCATTTTCTTGCATCAACATTATACATTAATAAAGTTTATTTAAAGTAATTTTTAATGGGAGGGGAAGGAATCTTGGTTTGGTGGGGCATTTAACACAGGATGTACAAATTTCCAATATAATGGACTTATAGTGAATAATTGAAAGATCAATACAGAAGCCCCAAACTGGTTGAAAGTTTAACGACAAAAGAAGCCTTCTAAATAATTCCCATAACTTGAACTGAGATATTAATCAAAGTCCTATGACATCTGGGTAGATGAGAGTCCTGCCACAAGAGAGATGACACACTCACAAGAGAAATGGAAGAGAGTTTCATGGAGGGACTGTTTTCAAAGGTGTGGGCAGAGTTAGGAGAACCAGAAAAGGATGGTGGAGGATCCAAGGACTAGCAACCGTGGGAGCCATTGCCACATCAAGGCCTGAATATCACCAAAACCTGGTGAGAGTTAAACCATGGGAGAGGGGCCACTCAACAGGAGCTGCAGACTTAGCTGGTGGGAAAGAACTCCTGTCTAACCATGGCTAAATACCCTGTCTTCTCTCCTCCTCTCCCCCTCTGATCTCCTGCTAGTTCCTTCTACTGGCAAAACCCAACCAGAAGCTAGAGAGCAAGGGAGCCCAGAAGACACAGTTCCTTGATTTCAGTCTCCTGGGGCAGAGCAGGTGGAGAAGGATAGAAAGTAGATCTGGGGGCAAACCAAGATTATCCAACATAAGATCTGAGAAGCATTTCAGAATTCAGTCTGTTTATCACACTCTTGTATTACGCCTAGCTCCATACTTGGCGCTGCAGAAGATATTTTTTATGGGAAAAACAAAAGGAGAGTACTTCGTTTTATAAAGCACTTTTCCATCCCTTGTTTATTTGATCCTCACTAAAGCCCCAAGAGAAAGGAAGGCAGGGATAAGGGTCCCCGTGTTACAGATCAAGGAAGGAAGGCTCAGGGGGAGACATGCCGGCAATGGATAGAGCTCCTTGTCATGATGTCCACATGGCCTTCCTATCTCATCCATCTACTAATGAAATCACAGTGAAGAAATGAGCATCCCCCTAGTCACTCTGATGGGGATAAAGGAGCCATTCTGGAGAAAGGACAGAATGGTGAAGCATCTAATACACTCAGGCCACCCTCTGCCCTGTGATGGTCAAAATGCTTATTCCTAAGCATATATCTGCCTACTTGACTCTCCTTCCTAACATGTGTCCCTTGCCATTTAAGGCCCTCCATGACTTGACCTCTGTTAACATCTCCAAACTCATCTCCCCTAGTGCTCTCTGGAAACCTATAAGAAGCCACAACTCACTACTCAGAGTTGCTTATGCATAACATCCCCTTTCTTTCCATCGCCTCCTTTGTTGTACGCACTGCTTTCTCATGCTCCAGACACCCCACACACAGACAACTTCTGCTTTGCCTCTTCATAGTAGCTGCCTTTTGAGACAGTAGTACTTCATTAACCTAGTTTTATCAAGAAAGAGGAATTTCAAATGAGAGGATTTTTCAAGTTAAAAAAAAAACAACTTTTAAGTATGAATTAAATATCTTAGCTATTTTGGAAGGAAAAGTGTCTCAGCTCTCTTGGCTCTGTAAATTGAGGACATTAAACCTAATCTTAGTCCTGTTCAGTGACCCTGCAAGGGTCATCATCCGTTGCACCATATTAGTGCCGTGGGAATTAGTGACCGATAGCATGCTGTTGCCCTTGCACAAAATGCTAGAAGATGGCCACTTAGAGTTTTCTCTCCTTTTTCCTAGTTGTTCTCTATCAGGGTCTCTGGACTTTTTGTAGCTTCCCTGAGCTCAATCTTGTACCGTCTTCCTCTTCACACTTTTAATTTTCTGTATCTAATCTGCTATGTCTTGGGAAACCAGATTGCCAAGTTAGAACTGTTTCTTAAGTAAGAAAAAATAAGTTCTGCACCATAGCCAGAAAGCACATTACTTTACTCCATAGGCTTTTGACACTGGCTCTGACATCTCTGAATCTCTTTTTGCGCATTTCCTTGTTCTCAGATGTTTGTCACACAGCCAATGTGGCCAGATAAGTGACCTCTAAATGAGGAAGGTCTTATCAACATCCTAGTAAATTACTGGGTGTGATCCCCCAGCAATGGCTCATTAAACTGTTCAGACTAATGTTCACATCTGCTCCCACACCTCAGGGGCACTTTCCAGAAGGTTATTCTCTCCTTTTCTGCCTTTGTAGCAAAACTGAATTATTACAGGACACACGTTGGGGAAGGAGAAATCTTGTCATCTTGAGGGAAGGAGCCATTCTTAATCAGTGTCATCCCAGCCTCTGAGATTTGCCCAGGTTTACTCTTGCTGACCAGTCTGAAAGGTACCCATTGGTCTGCATCCCCTCTCAGGCCACGGTGTTAAATGTGTCTCCCCTGGAAACAGCATAATTGGGCCTTCAGTAAAAATTATAAAGGAGTGTTGATACTAGTAATGAAGAAAGGAGCCAGAAAATCAAATTTTTTCAACATTCACTGTGCGTTAGATTCTCATTCATTTTTTCCATCTCAGTTCAAGGTTGCTCTTAGCTGAGCCTTCTCTTCTCCCATCTGGAATTAATTTTTCCTCCTATTTGCCCTGGCTGTTACCTGTAAACCCAACAAAACAACCGTGATACTTAATTAGACGCTGGTATTTACCACTCTGACCCCCCCCCCCAACTAGTCTCTGAGCCTCTTGAAGGCAAGAATTGGATATTGTTTATTATTGCATTCCCAGACCCAGAACAGTGCTCACATACAGAAGGTGTTTAATTAATGTTTAAAAGGTGGAATAGAGCATGCTTTCATAAAACTCAAGCTGCTCCCTTATTCCGTTATTTTTCCTAGGTCCAAGTCAGTCTGGAAGGGTTGGTCTCATACCCACCTCCCCTCAGAGTTTTGCACAACTTGGGGCATTCAGGACTCGAGGACTCAGGATTCAACTTGGAGTTTGGGGCATTCAGGACTCAAGTAACCTGGGTTCAAGGATAGGGTCACCATGCAACAGTTTTGCTTAAATCTTACTGTTCCATTTTATCTTTTATAGAAGACTGAATACGTTTGTCAAAATTGCAGCAATGCTTTTTTGCAAAAGAAGTTTTGAGTGCCCTCAGGCAGCCACCAAGGGGCCTGTAACTAACATCTCTCTCTCTTTATGGTCCTGGAAGGTGGCACTGCAGTGGACCATGGCTAGTAGAACTAGACCTGTCCTGGATTGGATTGGCCAATTAAAAGGATGTCTTTGGACTAATGATGCTACTTCTGCGATTTAACTGAAGGATGTAATCAGATATACGTGCATGGATGCTCACCCTAGAATTACAAACATCTATTAGCAAAAAGCTGCAAACAGCTCACAGAGCCAACAATAATCAAAGAATGTGTGATTCGTCCATAGATTAGGATACCAGGCAGCCACTAAAATTTATTGCCAAGGAATATTGACTCTCATGAGAAAATGCTCACAACACAATATCATGCAGTCAACACACATTACAGAATATATATATACACATACTTATAAACATACATGTAGGTATAGTATAGAAACTACTATGAATACATATATATTTTGGAAAGCACAGTATATGCACACACACACAAATGCACACACACACAGCAGCAGCTCAACTCTAGATGGTAGCAACTTAAGACCCCATCCGTTTAATATCAAATTTGTGTGTCAATAAGTACTACAATATTAATAATAATATATAATAACAACCAGTAATAATAATAACAACCTAATACAAGATCAGTCGTAAAGTGTGTCCCAGTTCAAGAAGCATTCAAAGTAGAGGAAAATCCATCTTCGTTAGAAGAGAGGAAATAAAGCCACATGATTTCACACTTAGAAAATATATTGAAGTATATAATGAAATATTTGAAAATGTTACTGACGGTTGTCTCTGAATTGTTTCTACTTTTTGACGCTCTACAAAATTTTCTGAATGAATATTATCTCTTCCTTCAAGATGCTCAGAGTCTGGTAGAGGAAGACAGACGCATAAATCAATGTTAGGAAGGATTGCAAGTATGTGAGAGTCCGCAGGGTTCAAAGAATTGACAGTGGTCAGCTCTACGGGAACTGGTGAGGTATCAAGCAAGGTCTCATCCAGGGGTGATGTTTAAGGCAAATCTTCAAAAGGGAGCAGAGGTAGATGGGCAGCCAGTTGAGGGAAGGGCATTGCACAAGGGGGAACAGCATGAATAAAGGCATGGCTTTTTCTAGGAACCGCAAATGCCCTAGGGCGTGCTCACTGACCACATATGAATACTCGTGTGGGGTGGTTAACTTTTGTAGAACTTGCAAGATCTTCTTCCCTACCACACAAAGACATTTCAAGATTCGGGTGCCATGGGTCCTAAAATTCAAATACCTAGAAGAGTGCACAGCACAAAGCAGGTACTCGGAAAAACCTGTGAAATGAATGAATGAAGAAAGAAGTGTTAACTCAGGCTTGAGTTCTTCCGGTCAACTATTGTCTTTACCCCCTTCGGCTATCTTCCGCTTCTAAGAAAATCTTTCCTTGGTAGGGTTACCATTAGTTACTCTATTTCAATGTCAATGAGTTCAATTTAAATATGTAAGAGACTCTGGAAATTTTAGAGGCTTAGAGGGAATAAAAAGCTGAATTTTTATTTCTTCTCTGCTGTTTACTAGCCTTGTGACCCCAGACAAATGGCTTGAATTCTCGGAATCTTGGGGGGATTTTTGTCTGTAAAATAGAGATAATTATATCTTCCCTGCCCTTACATAATTGAGAGGATCATATTAGCTAATACGTATTAAAGCCATTAGTGATATCTAAAATTCTATAGACCTACAAGAGATTATCACCTTATACATTATGGGGGAAACTAAAAAGAATCAATAATTTGCCCAGGGGTATAGGAAACGGCAAAATGAGATTCTTGATCTCTGTCCATAATAAATACTCTCACCTGGGAGCCCTCTGTTGGGGTGGAAAGGAGGGGAAAGATGCTGTACAGAGGGGTTTTGAATCCCACTGTTTTGCCTGATTCATAACTGTGCCCTCATCTGTCCTCCTCTCCATTTGACATCCCAGACAGTCATGCAACCAAGTGGTCACAAAGCTATGCATAAGCGCATTTCTTCTTCCAAGGATAATAGGCGTTTGTGTGGGGAGAACAGCCAGGCCAGGCTTGGAAGCCCAAAGCCAATGCAGGTTTGCATGGCCCAACACCCCTCATTGTGATTAACTCTTCCTTCATGGGCCAGGACGTGAGCATTCATCTTTTTGGGTTCTTCAACTATTAGTGCCCAGGACTCTTCTCAGGCCATATATCATGGCACCAGAGGCAGGAGGTGCAGACAAAAGTGGTCACTTGTGTTGATGTGGTGTGAAGAGGATGATTAATGAAAGTCACACATGGCCGCCCAGCTTCTGACTTACCTAAGCTCACTAAAGTCGCTGACTTCACTGTTTTTCATGAGCCATCTTTCCCACCCCTTTCTCCCTCGCTGCTTTCAATAATAGCTTCAGCTTTGGGAGTCTTATTTTGAAAGGGTGGGAGAGAAAACATTCATTGTAGTCACTGAAATCACCCCAGTGTTTCTGACAAGGCTGCGAGCTCGACTTTGATACTCTGATTCCTGCTGCTTTTGTTGAATTTGAAATTCATTCACTCATTCAACAAATATTCATGAGGACCTCTTTTAGGTGCTTGGGATTCATCAGCAAGCAAAACCAACAAAGTAATTCTTGCCCTGGTGAAGCTTACATTCTTGTAATGGAAGATTGGTATTTATAAGTCAATTGTAAAGCATGCTAGGAGGTCATAAGTGCTGTGGGAAAAAAGAGCAGAGAAGGGGAGATAAGTACTAGGGTTAGGGGTCAGTTTCAATTTTAATTGGAGAGTCAAAGTAAGCCTCATTGATAAGATGATGTTTGAGCAAAACTTAAAAAGAGATATGGGGGTCAACCAAACAGATAACTGAGGAGAGAATGCTCTAAGGAGTGGGAACAGCCACGGCAAAAGCCCAAAGGTAGAAACATGTCTGGCTTTCTTGAAGAACAGCAAGGAAGCTAGGGTGGCTGGGGAGGCATGTGTAAGGAGTAAATAGAACAGGAATGAGATCAGAGAGATCGGGTCACGTACAGCCTTGTAGGACATTATTGGGGTACCGGCTTTTTCTCTGTGTGACATGGGAAGTCATTGGCAGGTTTTGACCTAATTTATGCTTTAAGAGAGTCACCCTAGCTGTGATTTGAGAATAAACAAAGGATTGTCAAGGGAGAGGCAGGGAGACCACTCCAGAAGCTATGATAGTCATCCAGGTGAGAAAGGTTCCAATTGTGACCTGAGTGTTAATGGTGGAGGGTTGAGAAATGACCAAATCCTTAATATACCATATCTCATTGGATTTAAGATGCCAGTTTGTGGGACACGTTCCTAATTTGGAGATACATAATCTGTATCTCAGTATCAAGTAAATAAGGTATTTCAAAGTTGAACTAAAGAGTTTCTGGCAGATCTGAAGTGGGGATGAGAGACAAAGAGGAGTTAAGGATGTCACCAAAGGCTTGGGCCTGAACAGCTGGAGGATGGAGCTGCCCTCAGCTGAGAGGAGGAAGACCACAGGAGAAGCAAGTTGGGAGGGGTGGGTGAGGTGTAGATCAGGAGTCCAGTTTGGGACATGTTGAGTTTAGGCGTCTATTAAAAGTACAAGTGAGAATCCCCTATAGGCAGCTGAATTTACAAGTTCAGGAGAGAGGTTTAGACCAGAGATACAAATTTGAGAGTCATGGGATATAAATAATAATTGAAGCCAAAAGGCTGAATAAGATCACCAAGGAAGGAGTGTAAATGGAAAAAAAAGGTCTCAAGTATGGAGCCCTGGACCTCTGGGCTAGGGGTCTGGGCAGAAAAAAGAAACCAGCAAAAGAGACTGAGAAGGAGTAACCAGAGAGATGAGATGAAATAACAGAAATGATTGAAAATGGCCGCGAGTTCTGCGCTGGTTTGGCAAGGGGCCCGGGGGGGGGGGGGGGGGGGGGGGGGGGGGGGCGGCGGCGAATAACCTACTTAAATGCTTCTAAAGTAAATACAACAAAAATGGCTCATATTTGAGCTCAGTCAACAACAAGAGGTGAACAGCCAGAATGTGCTTAGGGTAAGAGTATCTACAGCAAGGAAATGGTAAAAAACGAAAAGAATTAGAGCAGAGATGACAAGATAAAGTAACCAGTGTAAATTAGTAGTGTAGTTATCACACTACTTATTTAATGTATTTCTTCACAAGCTCCCTTGTTCTGGGAAAGATTTAAGGTGGTTTATGAGAAATCAGCTTGTTTGCATTGAATATTTTTAACCTTGCAAAGCAATTTTTTCTCCCATTCTAATGTTCTCCCCATCATTTATTTGGCCTGTATTGTCTCACATTCATTCATTGATGCATTCATGCCACAAATACTTATTGACAACACTGTGAGCCAGTGTACCAAGTGCTGGGTCTAGACGGTTGAATTCAAGACACATGGTTCCAACCCCCTTTTCCACCTTGAAACCAAGCCAGACACAAGACCAGGCATTTCACAAACTCATTCTCAGGCACTCATAAAACCCTGTTTTTAAATCCACAAAATGCAGAGAAGAAACCCAACACACACAAGCTATGGGTAACCAGACCAGCAGGTACCAAAACCTCCCATGCTAGGTCAGGGTCTACACTGCCACTGAAGTCGTTTGTCCTTTCTGAGGTAAGCAGGGAAAGTAGGAAGTGGCCAACAGCAATGACAACCAACACATGCATGCCTTTCATGTTTAAAATCAATTTTCATATCTTGCACATAAGTTCAACTCTATGACAGCAGCGGGAGGTGAGTACTGTTGTCATCCCGGCTTGGATGAGGAACCAAAGGCTCCAGGGCGGTGAAGTGGTTTCTCCGGGGCATCGCCAGAGGTGGTTCAGCTGGAACTCAAGCCCATCTTCAGATGGTTTGTAGCCAGAGGTGGGTTGTGTGCTTGGGGGAAGCTCCAAACGGATCAATGGTAAAGGGCCTGACTCAAAACGAGAGCAGTAGGCAACTGATGGGCCACGAAAGAGCTGCGAGGAGACAAGGCTCCCAGCAGCGCCAGGGAGCAGGCACTGACAGACAGATAGGGAGGAGCATGGTACATCCCAAAGAGGGTTTCAAGGGGAAGCCCAAAGCTGGTACTGCTGTCAAGAGGGAGGCCAAGGAAACTTCTCAGCACCTAGGTGACAGGCACAGCAGACAGAATGCAACAGACCTGGATATTAGGCTGACCAACTGTCCCAGCTAGCCCAGGACTGAGGTGGCTGCTGGGCCATGGGGCTTTCAGTCTTAAAACCAGGAAAGTCCTGGGCAAACCGAGTTGAATTGGGCGCCTGGGTTAGAATTCCAGCCCTGGTGCTTTCTAGCCTTGTGAACCTCGGGCAAACGACTTCCCCTCTTCTGCTCCTCCTCCCCACTAAAGTGGGTGTAAGAATGGGAGCCTGGCAAGTTTATCATGAGATTTAAACGAAAGAAGTGAAAAATCCCTAACATACCATCTGGCGCTTGGAAGGCATTCAATTAACGGCAGCTGTGATGATGATGATGATGATGTTATGAAAATGAGATTTTCAACTCTACTTTCTCCCCATTCCTGAAGCTGAAATGCGGTCTTCAGCATCCTCCCAGAAGCGATTCTCCTAGGAGCTGGGTTTGGCGCCAGCTGTTACAGATCTTCATAAACACCATAAACTTTGAGAAGCTGAGGCAGCAGTACACAAGGAGGAAGTGAAAACCCAGCTGTGGGCTCCTCGGTCCTCTGGCTGCTCCTTACAAGTTTCTGTAACTTCTAAGATAAAGCGTATCCTAGATCAACTTCACCACTGGAAAAGTTTATCATACCAGATCGACCCTGGGAAAAACAGAGAAGCCGAACAAGTTTCCTCATGACAGCCCAAATACCAAGCTCTCGGGGCCTTCCCCTGCCTCTGTTTACCCAAGACTGTGCCCCATCCTCTTGCCTGCCCAGCCCCTTCCCCCAAGGACTGAAAGGGGTCTTTGGCTAATCTGATAACATCACAGTAACACACCCCTGGCATACAAGTTCTGAGTATCCCGTCCATGAATATTATTTTAATTTCCAGGAGTATTTGAGCCATTAATCCACAGCTCTGTTATAAACAGAAAACTCAGGCCCTGTAGAGAAAACCACCCTCTCACTCTCGAGTGAAAGTCCTTGCTTTGAAGATCTTCCTTACACTGTACCCTATTTTTTCTTTGGGCCTGGACTATCATCATGTTTATGGCATCGTAATATAACAATCTGTCCAGTGCTGGCAGAACCCTTGGAATGTGGGAGGCATCTTCAGACTTCATCCATGGAGAGAGAATATAGTATAGCAGTTAAGAACACTGCTGCCAGGGGCCGGCCCAGTGGCGCAGCAGTTAAGTTCGCATATTCTGCTTCGGCGGCCCGGGGTTCGCCTGTTTGGATCTGAGGTGCAGACATGGCACCGTTTGGCAAGCCATGCTGTGGCAGGCATCCCACATATAAAGTAGAGGAAGATGGGCACAGATGTTAGCTCAGGGCCAGTCTTCCTCAGCAAAAAAGAGGAAGATTGGCAGCAGATGTTAGCTCAGGGCTCATCTTCCTTAAAAAAAAATAAATTAAAATTAAAAAAAAAAGAACTCTGCTGCCAGCTGCCCATGAGTACGAGGTTTCTTACTGGGGTGAGGAAAAATGTTCTAAATTGACTATGGTGATGTTTGCATATCTCTGTCAAATATACTAAAAACCATTGAATTGTATACCTTAAATGGACAAATTGTAGAGTCTGTGAATTGTATCTTGATAAAGCTGTTTTTAAAAAGAAAAAAGGCAAGAACACTACTGCCTGCCTTTGATTCCCAGCTTCACTACTTACTGAGGGATCTGGAGCAAGTTACATAATTTCTCTGTGCCTCAGTTTCTTCACCTCTAAATTGGGTTAAAGCAATACCAACCTCAAAGGATGGTTGTGAGGAATTAAATTGATGATTATTTTTAAAGTAAAGAGAACAGTTCCTGGAACATAGAAAGGAATATGTACAGGCAATTATTTATTTTTCATCTCTGCATTACCAGAACACGGTTAAGTGCCTGACACACAGTCAGTACATGATGAAGATTTATCAAATGTATAACCTGACAAGTACCTACAGGAATCCAGTGTGGCACATGTCGGCCCATATGCTTTAATCAACAAAAAGAGGCCTGGACTAAGGGGTCACATGACTTGAGTTCGAGTTCTGATCACCACCTTAGAGCAGGGTGACTTTGACCAAATCACTTTCCCATCTACCCTGAGATTCAGCTCCCTCATCCAACAAATGAAGCTGAAAATTTTGTTTCCACCAACATTAAAGGGCTGTTTCAAAGATGAAATGAGGTCAGGTATATGGATGCCCTTTAAAACTATAAAATAACGTACAAATTTAAGTCCCTCCCAGAAATTGGTTTTGCCTTAAAAATGGCCCAGATTTCTCTCTTTTTGCCTTAAAAATGATCCAGATTTCTCTCTTACCCCAAAAGTCCTATTATGCATGCCCAGGTTCCCTGACTTATTCATCATTGCAGGAACATGTGCCTAATGTCAGACACAGCAAGGTCTTACCCCAGCGAGAGAGGAGAGATATAACGGGGCTCTGAGCCCCAGCATGGTCCTATGGGCAGAGCCCTAGGTGGGCTGTAGACGCCAAAGAAATGCTGTTCCTTTAAATTTTTCCCCTTTGTGACTCACAAATGAGTAAATTCAGACAGCAGCTGTTGAGGTCAGCAGCAGAAAACACTTCCAGGGCAGCATTCCCAGCATTGTCAGGGTGGGAGGATGAAATCAGGTGGGCCAAGCAACCCAAAAGTCCTGATTCGAAAGTCTCTACTGCCATCTACCGACCCTTGGGGGATTTCATTGGCAAAAAGCCAAGAAACTACATAGGTGGGAGGGTGGAAGCCCCTGTAGATCTTCCCAGGCATAATGGAAGGGACCTTATTGACCAATTAATTCACCTCCTCTTCTTCCAAATGCGGAAGCTGAGACCCAAAAAGTAAAGGGGAATGCCTGCGGTCACACCTCTAGGCCATGGCTCCCCGTATCGCCTGGATCCAGACCTTAGCTCTGCCCCACTATCAGTGAAGCTGGCTTGGAGAAGAGATTCTGCGAGGCATCTCTTTCCTCTCCATGTTCTGTTCCACCTCCTTCCTTTTGCACCAGCAGCCCCAGACTAGACCTGCATTGATATTTTCTTTTCCTTCTAGAACCCGTGTCTCACACTATCCAGCAATCGCTTTCAGGGAGAAAGCGTTGAACCATTCGAGTGAAGATATTTGCTTATTTTTTTAACAACATGGAGGACACGGCAGATCCTATTTAGTAGACACTCAACATGCCCATATTATAGATAAGCAAATGAAGGCTCGGGGACACCAAGGAATGTGCTTGTGACAGTGGTTCCCAACGTGCCTGACATTAGGATCACCTGGGGATATTTCACTACCTGCAAAACCCAGGCCACTCCCCTGACCAATCAAATCCAAATCTCTGGGATGGGAATCAGGCAGCAGTAGTTTTGAAGCCCTTCCCCCACTACGTGATCCCAATGTGCTGACGGGTTCGGGAGCCACTGGCTTATATTCATCAATTAGTAGATTAGACAGCAGAGCCCCAGGTCTTTCAACTCTCAGGCTGGTGAAGAATATTGCTGCCCACATTTCAGTTGTTTGCCTCACAACTTTAAAGATTCTTGCCAATTCCACATTCTAACAATATTATTAATAACCTTAGAAGTGACCCCTTTTTTGCTTAAATCAATGTAGATTTTAAAGAACACTTGCTTTCACAAATGGAAAAAGAATATCACTTGCCACAAAACAAAACTCAAGAATAAAAGAATACACTTAAATACAAAAATTAAAATAAAAATGTACACGTGCATGAAATAAGGTTACCTTGTATTCTAATTTGGAGAGCCATTACTTACTGAGCGCAGAGAAAGGTACCCCTCTCTGCTTCTGACAAGACTGAAAGAAATGTGACAAAAATAAACCTTTGAGCAGCAAATATGTGTGTTCAGTTGGTGCCTTAACATGTGTGTGCGCCATTTTCTCTCTCTGCTGTTCTGTCTCTCTCCAGCCCCACTGCAGAACTTGGGGGAAAACTCCCTTCAGGATCCTCTGTGTTGCAAGTCCTGAGCCCAAGGACTGTGTGTTCTCTGCCAAATTGCAACAGTATCCTGCCCAGGGTCTTATCCAACAGCTGGGGCACCCTCACTCATTACTAAGAGCAACAGACATTCTTTTTGCATTGCTCTAGCCCTTTCCCGATTGGCTGCCCCACCTGCTGGAGTGGAACCGTCAGCTCTTTGTCCCTCAGCCTGCAGACCAGCTCCACGAGCCACATTTCCTGCAGGTGAGTGTCATCACGCTGCTTGCTCAGAACACAGCTGTTTGGCAAAGGGAAGCAGCAGATGTGAAGCCCAGGCCCAACTGCGCTTGGCAGCAGCATTCTCAATCCTACTGACCCACGGGCAGCTGAGAGCGGCTGTCTTAATTGAACAAAAAGAGGGTTAATTAGCAATTACTGGGGATGACACAATTTGTGTCTGTTTTGAAAATATTTGGGAATCAGTCTTATTCAACAACCACCTGGAAGTAAACTGGTTATCCAGTTTTTTTCCCAATCAAATAGAATCATCACCTGTACACCTTAAAAAAAACAAATGTTTAAAAACTAATAACTGCATTAGCATATGGTCGATTTGTATATTTAAGGAAAAGTAGAAATGCAAGAAGAAGTGAAAAACATTTATGGTCCCACCACACATAGAAAATCCATTATTAACCCAAGCATGATAATTCTTCTCTCTTCATTGTATACCTTATTTTGCATTTTTATACAAAAATGAGTTCATTCAAAACATGCTACTTTGTATCATTTGTTTCCCATAGCAATATATGACAATCGTCTTTCTGGCATTCAATGTTCCTGTATGACATCATTTGTAATGAACACCAAATAGTCCATTTACAAATGAAGATGAAAAGAGCAAGGGAACTTAGGTATTGAGTATCCTAAACATTAGATATTGTATCACCCATTTTAAAGATGTAAAAACGAAGGTGGATGAGGAACGAGTTAATGGTGGAGCAGAGATGCCCATCTGCCTGGTTTCCTTACCTAAACTCCTACTGTACCTGTATTGCCTTTGCATGCGTGGCTATAAGACTCACCTTGGAAATCCGCATTTTTAACACGGAGCGCACTTTATTATAAACTGAACTCCAAATGAGAACCTAAAAGAGGCACCCAAGGTGGCCAATGACCATTATTCAGAAAAACAAGCCGAATGGGACTTTGCCTCTGACCGAGACCAGCTGTGGTTGGCTATGGCTTCTTGCTCTGTCAACAGTCTTACGTATCAAGATTGGAAAGAACTTCTGGACTAGATATCAGAAGATCTGGGTTTTATTCTCACCTCCTCCATTCACCAGCCAAAAAGTCACGGCCATGATCCTCCATTTGTGGGAGCCTCAGTTTCCTATCTACACGCTGGGGTAACACAACCCAACTAGCCAACCTCAGAGAGTTCTAAACAACAAAGGAAACAATGAAGCACTACACAAACATAAGAGATCTTTACAAATTCTTTTATGGCTCTATCAACAGTGAATTTATCTAAACTTGATAGGACATCAAAGAATTTTAAATAGGGAAGGAAACTCTGAAGCCGACTAATTTTAGAAATAGGGAAACTGACTTCTCAAGATGTTGGGGGTTTGCTCAAAGTTTCACGGTGAGTTTGGAGCCCCGTTGGTGCTAGAGCTAGTGTTGGGATTTGCAGGGCAACATTTCTTCTATAAAGTCCCTTCAGAGTGATGAAGGGCCAAAGCCGCTCACAAAAATGTGTTGAAGGCAATTCAGTTCATTTCCATTATTTTGGTTCAGTAAAAATGAACATTGGCCACTTACGGTGACTTCTTTAGTCATCAAGTTACAGCTTCGGGGTTTTTTTTTTTACCTAAACTTAATTTCTCTCAACTTTGAGGGTTGTATATCCCTTGTCTAAAAAGAGCTGCCTGAAAAGAGCAGAGAAAAACATAAAGAAACTTGAGGCTTGAGTGTTTCCCATGCTGGGAGCTCTCACACCAGATCCCAGATCCAGCCTTCTCTTGAATCTGACCTGACATCGTTTGGTCAATTGATCACATCCCAAGAATTTGGAGAGCTGCCAGGACCGGGAGAATTAGTTACAGAGTCACGGAGCGGTGCGGCCCCATCACATGAAAACTCACTTCCAGCTTGGAACGGATTGCAAATTGCTGCATTCTGAGTGGTGTTTCAGATGACTGGGAGCTGGCCCGTCTGCGGGCAGTCACCAAAGTAGCAGAAGGAAGTCAGGGGGGGCAGGGGCATTCCAACACCCAGCCCAAGACCCACAGTCACAGAAAACAAGGTCCTTCTGGTGCTCCACCAAGCCTTGCCTTGACTGAAAGTTTTTCATCAAAAATATCAAGTTTTGCTTTGCCTTCATTTGGAAACACAGAAAGGGTTTGTCATTTAACAGCACAGGAACTCTCCTGCCCCAACCTGGAGCTTTTCCAAACTGTCCACATTGCACATACAAGGATGACAGGGTTTCACATCTATGTCAGAACATATGTTTTAAAAAGCTTATTGTGCGCCAAGCACTGTGCTAAGTGTTTTACAGACCTGGGCTCATCTAATCCTCATGCTCAACCTGAGGAGGGAGGTACCAGGATCACTGTTACAACCAGAAACCCTGGGGTAGTTAAGTAACTTGCACAGGGTCAACAACTGGTAAATGACAACGGAGCAACTTGACCTGGATCTGTCTGACTCCAAGACCCAAGCTCTAACCACATTGGATAGATACGAGGCCTCTCCTCCCTCTACCAGGCAGAAAGACCTCCAAGTCAATAGATGAACGTTAGGAATCTGGCCTCTGTTTTGTCGATTCCAAGACCGTCTCGCATTCCTGAGTCACCCATTTCAAGGTTTTACAGCCTTCACTTCTGGAAAGTTTTCCATATGTCAAAATGTTTCATCACCCTTAATTCCTGCCCTCTGCACTCCCCAGTCCCCCTAGCTCCCAAACTCTCCTCTGAGAAATCAGTCTCAGGCCCCATTCCCATGAAACGGATCCCCTGACATCACAAAGGGATTTTTGTCTGACTCCCATCCTTCTCGTCAAAGTTTAAGCCGAGTGTTTCTTGCTGTAATCTCAGTAAAAGAACATAATTGTCCTCTATTTCATGTTGCCCTCACAGTTACAATATGTGCTTACATCTGGCGGTGTAAAACATGATTAAATTTTTTCCTAAAACCCTAGGGCTGGAAAGAGCCTGGAAACTTTATCTTTTACTTCCTCCTGCCTTCAGATGGGACCCCTCTAAATCAACAAAACATAGAAACAGCCTGTGAGATCTGTAGGAAGAGTGTTATTAACCCCACCTGACATACTTGGAAAGCAAGGCAGAATGACTGATCTGAAGTCCCTCAAGTAGATTGTGGGTAAGACAGGAAGGGAGGCAGGAGCTGGGTCTCAGAGGAAGCTCTGCCTCCCCATGCAGCCCTTTCCAGAGCATCGCTGCTCCGTTGCTAACTGTAAGCTATAGACCCTGCAATGGTACATGGACACAGAAGCACAGTGTCCTCTTAAAGGCATTCAGTTTCATTCATCTGACATTTTCTGTACTGTCCTAGGCATATAGAGGCAGATAGATCCGTTTGCCATCCCCAGAAGCTCAGGTCAAGGCCTCAGAATCAATAACCACCTGGATAACAGATCAACATGGAGCACCCTCTGTGGGCAAAGCACAGCCCTGCAAGCTGGATCACTAAGGACTGTCCTACCTCTGCATGGTCCACACATTCCGTGATGTTCTACAATGCTCTTGTAGTAGACAATGCTTAAGGCAGGCCTGAGGATGAGTCCCAGCCCAGCTCTGCCACCCACCAGCAGAGGGGCCATGGGTAAATTACCACCATGGATTGAACCCAGATTTCTTCATCTCTACAGCAGGGTTAACAATATTTTGTAAAGGTTTGAATGGTGGCCCCCCCCCAAAAGGTGTGTCCCCATCCTAACCTCCAGAACCTATCAATGTGACTTTATTTGACAAAGGGGTTTTTGCAGATGTAATTAAGTTACGGATCTTGAGATTATTACCCTGGATTACCCGGGTGGGCCCTAAAGCCAGTGACGTGTCTTTACAAGAGAAAGATACAGGGAGAAGAGAAGAAGTCTCTATGAAAAGAAGGGAAGAGATTGGAGTTACACAGCCACAAGCCAAGGAACCCTGGAGTCTTCATACGTGAAAAGAGGCAAAGAAGGACTCTCCCGGGAGCCTTCGGAGGGGAACGCAGCCCTGCCAATACCTTGATTTTGGATTCTGGCCTCCAGAACTGTGAGAGAATCAATTTGCGAGGGTTTTTTCAAGCCACCAAATTTGCGGTAATTCGTTAAAGCAGAGCTGGGAAGCTAACACACAGGCGGTCCATGGACCATTAAGCATGGTGCTTTCCTAGAGTAAGTGCCCCATAATGTTGTTGGCATTACTCTTGCCCTGACTGTGCTCAGAGTCAACTCAAGTCCCTTCTCATCCCACACATTCCCTGAGACCACCTAGCCCACGAAAGATGCAGCATAAAGTTAAGTGTTTTGACTCAGGGTTGTTTATTTGTTTGGAGGTGAGCATTTACCAAGATCCTGCAGACATTGTTCAAAATCATAGCCCCCAAGTTGTATTCAAATGAAGCTGAATGGGCCCAAAAGCATGTATTTTGAAAACACTTCACATATGATTCTGATACACAAATGTGACCAATATTCAACCAGTACACTGACCAGAATCCCTTCTGGTCGGTTTGTGAAGGGGTCGTGATGGGTGACCAGTTTGACTCTGGCCCCAGTGCCCAGGCACTGCTCCTCCATCTCTGCGGGTGGGAGAATTGCTGACACAGCCTGGCAGGCCTAGAAAGCACGGCTGAGAGTAACTAGTCCAGGGACTCAAACTGTGTGGGGAGAAGCCAGGCTTGCAAGCGCATGCCTCGGAGACTGCGCATGGTAGAAGGGAAGAGCAGGAAAGATCTAAACATAGAACCCTGGCAGTCCAACCTCCTTCTCACAGAGCTGCTCTTTTTATCTGTTTTATAAACTCGAAATATGCATACAATTCTTTTTTGGAAAAAAATTTAAAGCATTCTAATTTTTTTTAAAAAACAAACATTTCAACCACTGATATGACACACTTCATTTCTAGGCAGGAGACTGAGGCCCAAAAAGTTGTGAGACATGCCCAGGATCACTCAGTGAGAGACTGACAGCCAAGATGAGGATTCCAGACTCTGGACTCTGTCCAGGGCCTATCTGCTCCAGCAGCCATGGCCTCAGCCACTCGACTCCACTGCTGAGGCCTCGGAGAGCTGCCATCATTGCACCCAGTGCTTCTCTGCAGGTGCAATAGCGCCTGCTCCTCTCAGGAGGTCCGTGCCTGGGATGGGACAGGATGCCCAAGCAGTGCCGGCAGCCCCTCATCGGAGGGTGGGCTTGGTCTTCACCAGCCCCCAGGCAGCCCAGTCTCCAGGCCATTGCTGCAGAGGTGGCGTCATTGTCTAGGAAACTTTCCTTTCCGCTGTACATTTTCCCTTCCTTAGAGCTGACACCCAGGCCCTATCTCAGGTGAGGAGATGTCTGGGGTACAGGACCGTTGAATTGTTTCTTGGAATACAATTCCCAGGCACATGTTTTCGCAGAGAAGAAAGCGACAAGGAGAAGGCATCCAACAATCGCTGTGCTGGTTCTGAGAATGAGCCCTTATCTGCTCCGGCCCAGCTCTGGACCCAGGGGCTGGTGTCAGCCTCGCAGCTGGTCAACGGGGCAGCCAGGAAAAGTCCAAGACGGGGGAGGGAGAGTCTACCACCCAAAGGTCAAGATGCAAAAAGATAAACACTTATGAGAGAGCTGCAGCCTCAAAGCCCTGGGCTGCACCAGGCCGACGGACCACCGCAAAAAGACAAGGTTGGAAAATGTGAGCCCCATCCACACAGGGCTCCTGGTGCAGAGAGATTGCGCAATAAACTGGGGTCAGGTTAGAAATGTTGGCATAGAGTCTTCCTTCAAGGAACTCCCACTGCACTGAGCAGGATACTGTGTATGTTTGAAAAGCTAAGTGGTAATAAAATTCCAACAATAGTTCCAAGCAGGAAAAAAAAGAGGTGATACGAAGAGCAACATGGTCAGTGAATGGCCAGATAAACGGTAGAATCTATAAGAACTAGAAGAGTTCAGAGGGGAAATTCAGCAGGAAAGACGAGCAAGACTTGGCTGAAAATATCTCTCATTTGTTAAGCGCCTACTACCTGCCCAAGGTTGAGCGTTTCACTTCCAACAACTCCACGAGGTCTGTATAAATATCTCCACTTCATAGAGGGGAAGCGGAAACCCAGAGAGGCCAAACCATCTCCCACAGTCACTCAGCTGTGGAACCAGAGAGGGAACAAGGGTCTGCCTGGGCCCAGGCCACCTCTCGAGTGTCTTCAGCTCGGGACAACTAGAAGGATTTGGATAGAGGCAAAAGGAAGGAGAGATCATTCCAGGTGGCGGAAGGAACCTCTGAAATCAGAGGCAGGAAAGTCAAAAGCACACTCCAGTCCATCAATAGAGATGGATTTACTTAGGATGGAGGTTTCCGGAACAGGTAATATTGAGTGAGTACCTGCTATGCCAGGTGAAGTTCTAAGAATTTTACATGAATCATCTCATTTAACCTTCACAATAGCCCTGTGAGGTGTGGAGTATTATCATTCTCAATGTATGGATGAGAAAATAGAGACACAGAGAGGTTAAGTAACTTCCCCAAGATCACACAGTTGGTAAGTGGCAGAGGTAGGATTTGAACACAGTCTGTACTGAAAGTCCATGCTCTTAATCACCATGTTATACTTGCAGAAGTTTGTTGTGGACGAGCTGAAAAGGCTGCATTCGATGTGGGCATTGCCTCAAATGGCAGGTGTTTGCACTTGATCCTTCAGCAAAAAAAGAGAAATGGAATTATAATGAAATAATTGTTCTCAGAAAAACAAAACAAAGTGAAAGCAGAGAAGGTCTCCACAAGAACAAGTCCAGCCAGGAAAGAGGCAGCAGCGTCCTTGCCCTGAGAGTCCCATGCATCTTTCGCTTGCATTGCAATCACATGATCAAAGCAGAAGGGTTTTTCAGCTGTGGACGGGAAGATAGACCAGAAGGAAGGATGGAGAACCGATCTGCTGCTAGAGCCAGAAGCAAAGCGTGAAGTGATAAAGGATGGAGTGAGTGGAGGTTGCAGGGAGCCTGGAAAAGCAGAGGTGGACATGAGAACAACAGAGAAGAAAGAATAAAAAGGATTGGATGAATGATTTGGAAAAAGTAGTTGTAAGTGGTTGTGGCTGAGCTTCTGATCCACAAAATAGACTCACAGGTCCTCACAAGAGGAACGAGGCAGAAGGTCTGAAGCTGTCTCTGCCCCAGAAAGTCAAGGGCAGTCTGTCACTGTGTTTATGCCTGTCACTTCCGCGTGCTTCTAGGAAAGGATTCACTAGTCCAGAAGGCCAGTCCAGCACCTTACTACAAGGAGAAGGACAGGACATGAGAGAAGCCCCAGAACCTCAGCCTCAAGAGCTTCCAGACCCGCCATGGAGAAATGCACACAAGGTTCCCTGGGCATCCACGGGAGGCATTGCCTATTACATATATATTACCATACATCATCATAGATATTACCTTTCTTGACTCCACCCATCCCACCAAAAAAAAGAGAGACTCTCAGAGCTATGGGAGTGTGGGGCAAAGAATGAGCACTTGTTTGAGGTGGGTTCTTTTCCAGGCAGTGTTCTGGGAGCTCCCCACGGCTCTCAGACAATCCTCACGCGGCCTAGGACACGGTTCTTATTCCCTGCAGACACTGCAGATGAGGAACTGAGCTCCGGAGTGATTAAATAACTTCTCATAGTCACACAACTAATAAGGAACAGGCTCAGGATTGGACCCGCCCTCTGCTCTTCACTAGAACGGGAGAGCAGGTGTAGTGTCACCGCTTCCCAGGTGAGGAAATCCTGGCCTTGAAACACCTGCAGGCAAACGGCGGAGCAAGGCCAGAATCCTGGGCTCACAGCTCAGGTCAGTGCTAGTTTTGCCTTTCACTGTTTTATTTGAGTACACTTGGCCTTTTCCCTCATAAGATGGTAAGTGCCTCAAGGAAAAGGGTGGATCTTTCCATCGTGACATCCTCATAGCGCCCAACACCAAGGATGGCCCCTGAAGACATGAAGGGTGTGCTGCTGGCTTATTGGATGAATTGACTGTAACAACTCATCTTTTGGATGCCAACATTTCACTTCTTCAATCCATCCTTCATGCTGCCTCTAGAGGTCCAGCGCTAAAGCGTTAGTGTTCTTCTTCAACAAATGCAGTTCTCCTCCTCTTTCAGGCACGGCTCAGAAGCCATCTTTCCCATGGAGCTTTCTGCATTCTCTCCGTGGTCATCCCCCTCTCTGCCTCTCCCATGCCGCTTGGCTGGTACCTCTGCTCTGTACTCATGGGTGTCTGCCCCATTACGATATCGTTCCTTGAAAAGCTGTCATAGCCATTTTTATGTTTTTGTTTTTGTTTTTGTCTTTTTGCTGAGGAAGACTGGCCCTGAGCTAACATCCGTGCCCATCTTCCTCTACTTTATATATAGGACACCTACCAACCACAGCATGGTTTGTCACGCCGTGCCATGTCCGCACCCGGGATCTGAATCGGCGAACCCCAGGCCACTGAAGCAGAACATGCGCACTTAACCACTGCGCCACCGGGCCAGCCCCATATCTTTGTATTCTTAATAAGTGTTGATGAGTGAACACAGAAAGGAATGCATGTGTGGATGGATGGATTAGCCAATGAATAAATAAATATGTAGAGGGAAGAGAGGATGGAAAGATGAAGTATTGGGTTGCAAGGCTTAAGCAGTTGTACAGTGGAAAAGGCACTGCAATCCACATCAGAGGCTCCAAATTCTACACAGAGTTTTACTTCTGACTTGCTGTGTGATCTAGGAAAAGTTGCCACCCCTCTCTTGGCCTCTTTTCACTCCTGCTTTAAAAAGAAGGGTTTAAAAAGACTAGAATTGCTGCAGCTCCCCGTTCTCCAACTCTGTGAATGAAAAGTTGTCCCTTGGACGAACCCATTAACGGATATAATGCACCTCCACCCTTGAAAACAGCGATTCTCCTCAAGCAGCATCTTATCTGAAGCCACCCCTCTCTGCCTCATCCCCACCAAGAGCATTGCTATCTCATATGGGACCTGCTGGAGGTATTTGTGAACAAAAGCAAGTGTTTTATCTGGCCACCGTCTCATGCACCATTCTTCCCCTGGAAAACGTGAATGGATTTGCAGAATATGTGGCCTCTGATAGTTGTCCCATCCCAGGAATGGCTAGAAAGGCAGCCTCAGCTTTCTTAGAAAGGTTGAGCAATTTCATGCTGCTATCAGAGCTGACATGGAGGCAACTCCTGGCCCCGGACCCTTTGGCTAAGTTCAACTTCAGGTCAAGTCAGGGGCCCCCAGCAGCTCAGGGGCACAGGATCCACAAGGAAGAAATTCCAGGACGTTGCCAGAAGCTAACAACAGTTCCCAGCTGTTCCCAGCTGCCTTCTGCCATTGAAGTTGTTTGGAGCGGGGGGTCTTCACACACAGGCAGCAGAAGGAGGGGTCAAACGAACGGCTGTGCCTCCGGGCTGGGGTGGAGGACGGGCCTGCAGGAACAGAAGTCTCTTTGTTGTTGGCAGCTCCTGCACATGGCCCCGAGACCCTTGGCAGAGACCTCCCTCTCCCTGGACCCCTCGGGGACCTTGACATCAGTTGTATTGATGCATTATGCTTGTGTACTGATGAAAACCTCTGCTTCCAGCTTGCCTGGGGCCGGGAGCCTTAGTCTGTGAGTGCTTTTAAAGCACAAGCTGTGAGACTCTTGTTAAAAGGTAGTTCTAGAACTGAACTTCCTCGAGTGGAATCAAAATGACACCTGCCTTAGAAAGAACTTTGCTCGGAATGTCCCCACCCCCGTCCCCCTCTTTGGCCAGCTCCTACTCATCTTTCAGGTCTTTCCTGTGATGTCCCCACCTCAGAGATGTGCACCATCTCTGTGCACCATCCGAAAAAGACCAACTCATGCCCCTTCTCCCAAGACAGTCATCCATTTTCCCTGGTTTTTTTCCTTCTTGGAACTCAACTGGTACTTGTGCACGTGTGCAATGATTATGCCCCTCACTAGAACTGCAATTTCATGAAGACAGAGGCCGTGTTGGGTTTTGTCATCACCATCAATCGAGAACCCACGCATTACGTGGTACACAGTAAGTGATCAACAAAGAGTTGTTGAAAAGAATGAATAGAATCGATTACTCCATGTGGAAGAGTATTATCTTCAGAATCCTAGAAGAGAAACCCTTGTCTTTATTAAAAGCTGTAAAGCCCTGAATACATGGTATCTTAACTGTTTCTTTATTTTTATGTAAAAGAAACATGAAGATGAAGCAGGCAGTCGTATGCCCTCAAGGAGTTCGCAGGCTCCTGGGGAAGCAGACGTGTTATTTGCAGATTAGCAACACTGCGTTCTCATTAAATCCTCGTGTGTAGGGTAAGCATTGTGATCCACAAGGGGCTCTGAGGCTCAGAGACACCCAGTTCTTTGCCCAAACCACAGAGCTCATGGGCATCAGAGCTGGATCCCAGGTCTCCGGAACCCCAGCACGGAGGGTTTCTACTCCCTGTCTTCCTGCCCTTCTTGACTAGGACTGCTTGTTTCATTTTCCCACTTAGGAAAGCAGGTGGGCCCTGTGTTCTGGCAACCCATGCTATTTGCCAGGAGTGACTCCAGTAGGCCCAGGAGGTGGTCTTGCTTCTGGGCCCTGTTCCCCTGCTGTCTGTTCCAAGCTGGGTATTGGGTCCATTGGAGAAAGAAGCTTGGGCACCAGCTGCAAGCGACCGCTCTTATCCTGCTGAGCTGGCTTTCTCATCTTGCTTGCTCAGGGAATGTTAGATGGTTTGTGCTGAAGAAGCTTCCTTTGAATGCCAGCAATCATGGAGGATGTATGCCATTAGCAAATGACTGTTGGGTCTACTCTGCTTGGCGATGTCCAAAGATACATTCTGACTTAGAAACCGCTCCCTCCAGAGCCATGTCAGTGAGTCCTTTGCCAGCGTGTTTCCCACACTGGAAGCACAAGGTTGTGGACTCACACAAAACCGACTCTGCCACCAACTGTGTTATTTTGGGCAAGTAACTCAAATTCTTTGAACTTCACCTTCCTAATATGAAAAATAGATTCTTATGGTTGTTGTGAAGACTAAATAAGACAAATCACACAATACCTTTGGCACTTAAGAGGTGTTCATTCTATGATAGCTCTCACCTTCAATCCCTCTGGCTTTCATTTTTTTTTTTTTTTTTTTTGCTGAAGAAAATTCGTCCTGAGCTGACATCTGTTGCCAATCTTCCTCTATTTTGTAAGTGGGCTGCTGCCATAGCATGGCCACTGACCAGTGTAGGTCCACACCCTGGAACCAAACCTGGGCCGCCAAAGCAGAGTGCACTGAACTTAACCACTAGGCCACTGGGGCTGGCCCCTGTCTGGCTTTTAAACCTTTGTTCTCCTCCCCTATTTCCTATTCTAAGCCTTGTTTGGTCTTTATCTCATTCTAATACTTTCTGACAGTTCCTCATGTCATCAAGGTCCTTTAGATTCTGACCATCTCTTCTGGGGAGTATTCCCCTCTCCCAACAGTCAGCCTGCAGGAGATCCCCAAAAGAAAGACCAATTCACTTCTCCTGAGAGAGTCAAGGCCACTGCATAGAGGAGGTCATTTCGAACTAATTCTTGACAATAGAGTGGATGGTTACAGGCGGAAGAACGTGCGAGGGCCCACAGAGCGTGGAGTAGTTGGAGCGTCCCCATCAGTGACACTTGGAGCTGGGCCAGGGCAGTAGAGGAAGATGAGACTGACAAGTTTCAGGGCGCCATTGAGGAAGCACTGGATGTTACCCAGGAGCCTTTGAATGCCATCCTGTGGCTCTTGGAGGGTTTTAAACATGGGCGTGAAATGAGCCCATCTGTGCTTCAGCTGCAGCCCATGCTGGCAGTGGAGAGAATGGACAGGAGAGAAGAGAAACTAGAGACTAAGAGACTGGTTGGGTTTTCGAGGTGAACACAGGCAACATACGGTAGGGGCCCAGAACAGGGCAAAAGGCAATGAGAGTCCAGAAGAGAAGATGGATCAAGAGACACGCCTAGAACACAGCACAGGGGGTCTGACCACCGGTTCATGCAGAAGGCGATGGGAAGAGAGCATAAAGGTGCCTGTGAGGTTTCCAGCTTGGGAGCCCAGGACTCCAGTGTCACCATTAACAGAGATTTGCGATGCAAGAGAGACACACTCATAGTAGGAAGAGAAAATGAGTTAGTCCACGACAGGCAGTGTTGGAGCTACTATGGGACATCAGGTGATGTCCAAAGGTGTCCCATCAAATGGATCTGGAATGGAACCTAGATATTTGGATTGGAGGTAGAGTTTGGGGCCATTTGGCACGAAGATGATTAACAGAATTTATGGGAGTGGATGAGAGCACCATGGGATAGAGCCCCTAGTAAAAAAAAAAAAAAAAAAAAAAAAGGCTGACACACCAGCATTTCAGAAGCATTTAGAGAAGGAGAAGCCAGGCAAAGAGAACAGGAAGGAATGGGCAGAAATGCAGGATAACTAGGAAAGGCTGAGACGGTGTGGTGAGGGCAAAAACAGAGAGAAAGCAGCTACCTGGTGTTTACAGCAATTTACACATATGCTAAAGCTCACAGCATGTATGCCAAAGTCAGTCAGTTTTGCTATACGATAATTTATAAAACAAAATCAATGAAATACAATAAGAAAAAAAATCACTTAGATCCCACCTACAAAAGGAGGGAACCACTGTTAACATTTTGGCGCGTTTCCTTCTAGTCTTTTTTTTCCTTAGGCATGTTTTGAAATGGAATTGTAGATGCAGTTAACAAGGACCAAAGTAATCTTTCCTAATTTACATCACATTGTTTTAAAATTCCATGTGTTAAATAAATAAAGTGGTGCCAACACAGGAAAGGGAGGAAGGAAAGGAGGGAAGAGGAGGGGGATGGAGGGAGGAAGGATGGAGGGAGGGAGAGCCCACAGATACTGTTGAACCCAGCAGAGGGGAAAGACAGTATAAGCCTGAGAAGAGGATATGGTTTCTTTCAAATTCATTTTAAATCCTACCTAAAGCTTAGAAGTATATGTCCTTTTAGAAAGCTCTCCCTCCATTTTTCAAAGAAGGAAAAGAAAAACAACTTGCTTATTTTTTTCTGCAAAAGGAGGGGCGGCCACTCAACTCGTGGGCCAAAACTCCTCTTGCATGTGGCAACATCGCCATCTGCTGGACATGGGTGATATCACCTTGGAGCGCAAGCTTCTAAGAAGAGCCAGACCCTAACCAGCCCTGCCTCCCCCGTGAAATACTCTACCACCCCCAGCGCCACCAAGAATTAAGCATCAAACATATCACCAGGGAATATAGGAGTCTGAACCCATTGAATGTAAGGGGCACTGGACGTGCATTAAGCCTTGTTGTGTCAAGAAGGCAAGTTGGTGTGTGAGGAGCCCTGGTACAGAACTGAGGAGCCCCCAAGGCCGAGGCGCAGCCTTGCCATTAGCCTGGAGAGACTCAGGTCCCCCAAACAAGACTGGGCTTTGCCACCAAGCAAAGGGATCACATCCCAGCAATGTTCCTACTAGTAACTAAGTTGATGGTTTTGCCTCCAACTGCCTGTCTCCTTTCCCAATTGCTTAACAAGTTCTAGACTTACAGTAATAAGAGGATGTGATTAATTAGCATCTTCAAACTTTGTATCTTCCCAGAGAGTATCTGCATAATAAAAAAAAGTGAGGCTGGGAAAAGACATCATGGAAGACAAGGGTTCCTCTCACACCCCACTGGGAGACGTCATTGGGAGTGAGAGAATTTCCCTTACCCACCGTGTATGACCCCCGCTATGAGACCACTGATCTGCTTACGCACAAGACCAAGCCCTGTGGTTCTGCCACATTTGAGCCGTTGATTGTAGCTCGAAGATGGGACATGTTTGACTCTCTCTTCACGTAGATCACCCACTGAGATCTCAGGCGACACATGAGGCTGGGAGATTCTCAAACTGAAAATGAGCTTAGACCCCAAACTCCTGGCCTTGGTTTCATGTAAGCACTGAGACTAATATGATTCTTGGGACCAAACTGCAGCCAAGGAAACAGATGTGGGCCTAACAGCTGCCTCGAGCAAAGAGGGGAGGGCAGGGGAGAGGCAGCCTTGCCGTGCCAGCAGCTGGCAAAGGCCAGGATGGGAGAGAGAAGAGATCGAGGGACCCCACTGCCCACTGATATATGGGTCAGGTCTCAAACCCATAGAGCACGTCGACGGTCATGACCATGACCTCGTCCTCGGGGAGCTGTATACTAGAACTAACCAGAATGCTCAGATGAATGAAACTTCCCATGCAAGAGAAAAAGTTATTTTCCTGCTAACTGGCAACATAAGCAAAAATGCCAGTTGGTTTAATTCTTGGGATTGATATTCCATCTCTCCAGCACGCCTAAATCTCCTTCTCTCACTTACTGCCTCCACTCAGAAAAATTATCAAGCCACTGGCTTTTGGTGTCTTATGCTTTCATTAATAAATCATCTTGGTTTCACGCCTACCATGGTCCAGGCTCCATAGGGACACACACAGCAGATACAGCTGTCAGTAAAACAGACTCAGCCTCTGTCCTCCTGGAGCCCACAGCCCTGGGAGGCAGCTTCACGGTGAGAGGCACGGGTCCTGGGGTCAGACAGCCGGGTACTCGTCTGTCACTTCCTAGTAGAGTGATCTAAGGCAGGTTGCTTAACCTCTCTGTGCTGTTATTTGCCTCCTCTGAGAAATGCAGATAATAGTACCAACTTCCTAGGCTGGTGAATATGAAGTGAGGTTGTAGTAAAGAGCTTAAAGCTCTGCCAGATGCATGGTTAGCATTTAATAAATGTAAGCAGTCATTATCATGTGGCAAGTCCTAAAGGTCTTCATTCTAAAGGCATCACTGTGCTGAACAGTGCAGAATGCAGGTTTTAAAAGGGGAGGAGATTACCCCAAGAAGCTCTGACTTAAAACGTTACTTGATATTGTGTTAGGCTGAATAACGGCCCCAAAGATGTCCAGGTCCTCATGCCTGGGAGCTGTAACTTTATATGGCAGAAGACATTGAAGATGAGACTCAGTCACGGATCTTGAGATGAGGAGAGGAGCCTGGGTCATCCCAAGGTCGTCACAAGGGTCTTTATAAGAGGGAGGCGGGAGGGTCAGAGTCACCGAGTCGCAGACAGAAGGCGGTGTGAGGATGGAAGCAGAGGGAGAACAGATGATATGATAAGATTCCTTGGCCATCAAGGAATGTGAGCAGCCTGTAGATGCTGGAAAAACTAAGGAAGCCTCCAGAAGGAATGGTAGTCTGCAAACACACTGATTTTAGACACTTAAGACTCATTTCAGACTTCTGGCCTCCAGAACTATAAGAGAATAAGTTAATGTTGTTATTAGCCACTAAGTCTGTGGCAATTTTTCACAGTAACAATAGAAAACTAATACACATTTTAATAACAACATAAGCTTATTTCCTTATAATAGAACCCTTGTGAAAGACAGCATAATAGAGTAAAAAGAACACTGGGCCTGGGATTTGAGTCCTGCCTCTATACATGACTGTGTGTCTTTGGATAAGTTACTTAACCTCTCTGAGCTTTGATGTTCCATCTCTAAAATAAAGATAAACATAATTATTTCAAGGGTTGGTTGTAAAAGTACACAGTAGGCATTCAACAGTTGTATCACTCTTTCCTTTAAAGATACAGTCCCCCCTACTTCCTCCCTCCCTCCAAAGAGCTGATTATTTGAAGCTCCAGCTTATCTGAGTTTTGATTAAAGGTGTTCACTCATACACAGGCCACTGTCCACTTCTAAGTACTTGACTTCTCGTTGGTGGATCTGGACAACCTAGATAGCATGTGTTAGCCAGAGATAATATTTTGGCTTCTGTTACTAGGGGCTGCTGATAACCTGAGCTCCACCCAGCCATGCTCCACACCCCTACTCTTGAGAGTCAGAGACCCCCAGCTGAGAAGGTGTCCTCGGCTCTAGGCTACCTTGTCATCAGCGCACCAATTCACCACCACCTCCCCCTCTTCTGGAATGCTAGAGAAGTAAGATCACCTGCCTTCTTTCACCTACCCATTGGAAATACCACTGTTACTATTATTGCTGTCAATAATAACAACGGCTAGCATATGTTGACGGCCAGAGCTGCGCCAGGGACTTTGTATAAGACCACAGGGGTTTTTCAACCCTCTCCATCTTTTCCTGGGAGGATGTCTTGATAAGAAGAAGAAAAATGTAACAGCATCGTGGAATTATGCAATAAGACGTGGTCAATATGAGCAAACAAAAAAGTACGTCTTGGAGATGTTTCACTGTTGGACAAGGGCATCTCCTCCCCACTGCGCCCGCCCCCCACCCAGCTCCATCTCTGCCCCCACCTCTAGTCGCACAAAAGGGACTGACATGAGCTGAGGCATCCATTCCACCCTCAACACTGCCAGAGAACAAGATAGAACCTGTGGAATCAGAGCGTGAACTTGTGTCGGGGAGTGAGGCGAAGCCGGAGGGATGTGTGCACGTGGGGACAAGGGGGGACGAAGGAAAGAGGGATGTCAGGAGGAGGGACTCGTGGACATCCCAGTCAGACTGAGACTGAGACGGAAAGCTCCCTCTTGCTCCTTAGGTGGTTGTCGAACAGTGTGCTTTTCATCCCGGTGATAAAGTGCACCTTCCGTCTCTCCCAAGGTTATAGACAAAGCTATGCACACACAGCTTTTCATTTAATCGTCACAAGAAGCTGTCGAGATGGTTATGTTGTTCCCATGATGTAGACGAGGGGTGGATGCCCAGGGATCAACACGTCCAAGGTACCTGCTGGTCAAAGCCAGGATCTAAGCCATGGTCACCAGAGGCCCATGCTCTTTCCAGGCATCACCCCACTGCTGCTGCTGGCCCCTGCTTCCCCTCCCCCACCATGGCGGCATCCAGAGCCAACAGCATTTCCAGGGCCTCTTCCAACAAAGCCCCAAGTCCTGGGTGGTCTAGAAACCTTGAAGCGAGCATTGAGTTTTATCCCAGAACAAATGAAGAACAGGAAGTGAAGGGTCCTTTCCAAGCTGGAAACAGCTGGGCCCAGCTGAGGGGCAGGATAAAGTCACCTCTCTGAATAGCGCCATCCTTCAAGGGGAGCCCGGTCTGCTGCGGGGTCTTGGAAGGAGGCCAGGGATGCTTGCCGAGAGCGGGCACTGCAGTCTGCACGAGCTTGGGGAAGGGGTGGCAAAAGACATGGGACAGCTGCTGAAGGGAGCCGGCTCTGAGCCCCGAGGACTGCAGAGATGCCCCTGGAGCTCTGGGCACAGCCAGAAATCAGGCCAATACGCAGACACTCGGGTCCTCCCTGCACGCACGTGGAGGATGAGCTGTCCCGGAGCACCCACTCTGTGTGGCAGGCACTGTGCTGCGTGCCTTCAGAGATGCTGACAAGTGCTGACAAGCAGAGGGCTCCTCAGGGTCAAAAGCCCTTGGGTTCCCAGCCTGCAGTGGGCCTGAAACCTCCTCCACTTCGGACTCTGCTTGAGTTCAACTTCAGTCCTGTCCTGGGCCTGTTTCTTGAAGCTGAGCTGGACCACAAGGCCCTAAAGAGAGCTACTTGGTGCTGCTCCTCCTGGGTTCACATCTGGTTCTGAATCTTCAGTGTACACGAGAAGCACTGATGCCACAGGTCCCGTGAGGAGGATGCTGGCAGGTCTAACAAGCATCCCCAGGTGGCTTTTTTAGGTAGATCGTTCCCAGACCACACTCTGAAAGTATTGCTCCTTTTCTAGGCCACGGCCTCAAAGCCTCCTTTTTTAGACCAACGCTAGCATGGGGTGCTAATGCCAGGACATCTGGGCCAGCTTCCAGCATCTTCATTTCAGCAGCCTAGTGGTACCGCCAGCATGCACTGGTTCGGCTTTTGAACCTCATGAGGCCCCTGACTGAGACCATGTGCCCCGTGTTCCACCAGCTGAGCTGAGCCCACAGCCCCTCTGCCGGCAGGAGCACCTTCTCTTAAATTTGTCTTGCCTGATGGAGTCTTCTTTTCAGCTGTCTGGACCCCCAGGTTCTCTTCTTCCCTCGATGACTCAAGTCTCTCTTCCCCAGGCTGAGTGCCCTTTCTCGACCCCACACCAGCCCTTCCTGATCCAGCCTTGACCCCAAAGAGCTTTACCTTCTGAGCTCGCTCCTCACCCACCAAGGCTCCTCAGCAGGGGAGACAGTCCTGAAGGCTCCCCAAGTCCCGGGTATCACAAAAATAGATGATCTGGCAGGAAGGAGAAATAGAGCAAATCAGTTCTTTCCAGGGTTTGCAAAGGAAGGAGGCCCAAGAGCAGGAGAAAACCATAGGGAATCATGGAAGTCTGACCTGGAAACCCACATTAGCCCCTGGAAGGGGGACATTCCTTTGAAGTTCCCCGTCTCAGCTTCAAGTCGTGTATGAATTGAGCATTTTACGCCATCATAGAGCTATGTTGCTTTGAGCATATAATTAGTGTTTTAAATCAGTTATAACTAAGAGGTGGGGAGAATGAAGAAATCCCTCTCGTGATTAACCTGTGCCTTTGTCTACTATGTGACTCAATTTTAGAGGTTAGGTTTTAATACCCCAAGATGATACACAGATTCTCTACTCCATTTTTCAGAGATGCCCAGAAAGAAGGAGGTGAGATGAATTTGGTTGTAGGGGGAAGAGAGGCGAGGACGTAGAGCATGAACCGAGCCAGTGCCTCAAAGGCTGCATAACAGACTTGGGATTTAGAGGGAAAGGAAGTTACGGGAAGTGAGGAGGGTGACGTAGACAACATGAGCGGCCATCACTGATCCCGCTAACAGACGTGGATACAGTAGAATATGAGGGCGTTGTTGTTATTCACTGGGGATGAGCACAGAATAAGACAAGCGCAGCAATGAACTGACCATTCCCCCAAAGAAAATCATCATGCTCAGCCCCCTCAACGTACAGATGGGAAAATCCGAGGCCCAGAGAAAAGCGACCTGCCCAAAGACGCTGGCCGTCAGTGTAGAGCCAAGATGAGGTCCACCTGGTCCAGTGCCCCAGTCCTGTGCCCTGTCCCTGCCCCTGAGCATCTCAGCTTACAGTACCAGCTTCTCATTCATCATGAGGCTTCAAGGGCTTCTGTGATAGGCACAAAAGTGCAGCACCTTGGCCCGTAATAAATCACCACGGCTAATGATCTTCTTGCTCCCCATGACCAACTGCAGACAGCCTTGTGCTCACTAACTCATGCAATGAAACAGCTGAGGCCACTGCCTGCCCTGGGGGGAGGGTGGGAACCAGAGAGGGAGGGAAGCTGGACTGCTTTTCCTTTCTCCTCTCCCTTGCCTCCCTCCTTCTTTCCTTCCTTCTTCATTCCTCCCTTGCCTCTGTTGCTTCTTCCTGCTTTCCTCCCTCCTTCTTCCTGGCATCACACGAACAGGGCACTATAAAACAATTTCTGCGTTCAACCTCAATTCTGCCACCTCCATCACTGCGAATGTCCCCCTAATAGAGTCACTTTAAGGTTCTGAGGGTCTTATGCAGGGCGGCACTTGGAGGGCAGCCTTGGTCATTATCTCCTGTCCGCACAGGGGACTACAAAGATGCCCGTGTCCCTGTCCCCAAGTGCGTCGGGCTGGACAGCTCTCTGCTGCTTCTGGTCCAGGCTGCGGCCTTGGGAATCCCTTGCCAGCTGCCCTCAGTCCCGTCTCCCATGACAACCACCCAGCTCTCCCTTGCACGGCTCTTGCCGCCTCCCCGGTCACCTGGATTTTCACTTCTCTGGAGCCTACAGACTGCTCTCCGCTCCCCCAACCAGGGAGAATTGCGTCCTGGCCTTGGGGGCTAAGTAAGGGTCTTTCTTTGCTTGTCTTAGACGTTCTGTCCACACAGAACATCTGCAAGACATTCTTGAAACACTCCTTCTCCTAAGGACACAGGCCTAAGCTGTTCACCTCTCTATGCCTCCATTTCCTCTTCTATAAAATAATAGTACCTACCTGTAGGATTGTTGAGAGGATTAAATGAGTTAGTATACGTAACGTTTTTTTAGAACATTGGCTGCCATATAGAAAATATCATATAAACAATTATTATTATTATCAATGGTGTGCTGCAGCTGCCCCCCCCCCAAAAAAAATCAGTGATTCCTTAGGCTGCATCAATGAGAATACAATATGCAGAATGGTGGAGGTGATAGTACTTACATAATCCCCACTGATCAGATGATCAGACTACACATGGTATATCTCAATTTCAGGGGGAATATTTTAAGAGAAATTTAGATAAGGTGAAGGATATTCAGAGAAGATGGATCCAAATGATGTAGAAACTTAATACCTTCTGATATGAAAGGGGCTGAAGCCTGGAGATGGTTCATCTGAAGCAGAGAAGCCCAGAGGAGTAAAGTGGTGGCATAGAGGGGAGGGGGCATAAGAATCATCCTCAGAAACATGAAAGGGTTATTTTGTCATCATCTTCGTGTCCCCAGCTCCTGGTAGGATGCATGGCACTTGGGTCATGCTCAATAAAGATTAGCTAATGGTTGAAAAGGCAACTGGGTAATGAATCAATCAATCAATGCATTCATATGGATAACATCTGAACAGCCCTCACAGGCAGAGACCTACTATGAGAAATTACAGGGAAATAAAATAGCAATTAACAGAAAGAAATGTTAAGGATAATTTTTACAGAGAGTCAGGGAGTTTCTTTGCCCTTAGGAGGATTTCTGTGTACTCTGTTCAGGGCAATGAGCAGGATGGTGATGCTTCTGGATGACAAACTTAAGTACAGAGGAACTGAATTGGACGCAAACAGACATTTCTAGATTTTATATTTCTTGGACTCATAAAAAGTTTCACCACCAAAAAAATCACAGGACTGACAGATGGTTGCCAACTCTTTGACAAGAATGGATATTAAGACAATCATCTAGTTTTGTAGTCATTCTAGGGGGAAGAAAAGCACATTTTAACGAGAAGGAAGAACATGATCTCAGAATAAAGGAGATCCTTTAAATTCATGAACTTAGCTTTCTGGAACCTCAGTCTATTTTCCCCATTCTTCTGGGACCCACTGAAAACATCCAGTTTGATGGTCCGTGCCTGGGAAATGCTGGACACAATGACATACAAGTCTTTTCTTTGCCTGAGTGTGTGTGGTTCCTGGTCCAAAAGTGGAGCCAGGCATTCAGTAGGTGCTCAATATATATTTGCGGAAGGAACAACTAAATCACATGCAGTCATTTGATATCAGGCAGCATTCCCCACCCCAAGATAGAAACCTCGTCTAGATAGACACAGAAGTAGGACAACTTACAACACACCCAAAAAGTGCCTGGAGGAAAAAAGTCGATCAAAACTCCTGTGGACAGAGGAGAGCCCACACTGCTCTGCTCTGGCTGAATTTGGAGAAGCTGTATTCTCTCTAACCCCATTATTCCCCCACATCAATGATAACTCTCCTCTTCCTATAGGATTCAGCAGTTAATATGGGGCTTTCATGTTCATTATACCACTTGTTCATTCATCAAACATTTATGGAGCGCTCGCTATGGACAAGGCACTGTGCTAGCTTCTGGGAAACAGAGCAAAATAAGGCAGCCTCTCATCCAAGCTGTCCTTGCCTTCCTCCCCCAGACACAGTGGTTCCCTGCCCTGTGCTCCCATGACATCGCTACTTGTGCTTCCCCTCACAAGACTATAAACTCCTACAGAGCAGAGATGGCATCTGTTCATCTCTGGATGCCCAGTACCTGGAAGGGTGACATGATCAGGGAATGCAAAGAACCACAGCAAGCTTGGCCATCTTCTCAACATTGCTGAAGAAATGCCCAGAGAAGTCCTGTGCAGTTCAGGTTAGGCATCTCAAAATATTTGGCTGGATAAGCCCTGAATGCAGGGATGGCTATATAACTTGCAAGGCCCTGTGCAAAATGGAAATACAGGGCCACCTGTTCAAAAAGCAGGAAAAAAGTGCCCTTAGACAAACTAAAATAGAAAGCTTTTTCCTTTCTTTCATGGCCTCTCTTTCCATTAGTCATGTTTTATTTTATTTGCTATTTAATGTCATTCTAAGGAAAGAGTTTTTAAATTTTAAGTCATTAGCATGAATTGTACTGTTCCTCTTCATATTATGCGATGCCAGTTTTAAATGCACATAGGAGAGCATTTAACTCACGTGCAGAATTGCCAAAGTTACACCGTTCAAATTTAGCGGTTCGTATTTCGTTCTTATCAGAATGGTGGAAACAGCACGAAAATAACGTGGCTGTTTTTATGTCACTTCTTGATACACACGTATTCTACCTATATCTCCCATTGGTTTGCTGATGACAAGGAAGGACTTAATGGAGGTGAACTCTGGGTCACCCACCCTTGCCTTTTGTTCTATGCCATCATGACATGATGTCACGTCCATCGGAATTCAGCACCCACGGCGCACCGCCAGCTCTAGGCCTACTGGAGCAGTGAGGCACTGTGGACACGTGTACTGCACATGCTCCATTGTCCCGTTGGCCTCCTCTTACAAAACACAAGTTCAAAGATAAAATTATTAAGAATTTCAAGACTATGGCAACAGAACTTTAAACCAAGCACGGGCCTTTTCAAGCATGGGATTCTGTGTGACAGCACGGGTCACATGGTCATGAAGCCAGCTCTGTCTAGATGGGACTAAGAGTTTATAGCCAAGGAAACAGTCCCTGAAGCCTGAGTGAGGCCCTGGCTGGAGCATCAGCTGCTCCAGAAGAGCCCAGAGTCCCACAGACCCGGGTGAGTTTGGCCAGTTAGGCCTGGGTGAAAAGAGGATGTTGGTTGCTTCTGGGAGCTTCCTTCGCAAGGAGAAAATCGCTCCAGGGCCTGCAGAGAGAAGGGCAGGTGATGGAGTGAGATGCAAGAGAAGGCAGATGCAATCCTCCAAGCCCAGCCTCACAGTAACGTCCCTGAACCTGAAAAGGGGAAAATGGCCAAGACAACACTCCCATGCTCACCAGGACTCAGCGCCCCAGGCAATCGCTGCCCTAGCCATAAAGGGTGTCTTCCATACATGTTGGTGAGAGATACCATAGGAACAGAAACGGGAGAGCACTGGAGTTACAGCGGTCCAGCCAGTAGGCACTGGTGGGTTTCCTACTACGACACGGCCCTTATCCAAGCATTGCCAGATGGGAATTTGGAGTACCATCCTTAATCAACAGCACTTAAAATGGTGCTCTTCAGATCCAGGAGAACTGTTGGCTTTCTCACTGGTATGCCACCTGGACGTGAAAACCATTCCCACTCCAGGCAGGTCCGTGTCACCAGCTGGCGGACTGTCCTTAGCTAGTTACCTCTGTGGGCCTCAATTTCCTCATCTGAAAACAGAGGTAATAACACCTGCTCCACAAAGATGTTAGGAGGTTAAATGAGGTAACACATGTAGAGAGAAAAGAAAGAAGGATGGAGGGAGGAGGGAGTCCCCATGTTTTCCTTACACCTCCCCTCATTTTGCTTATTCTAGTCCCGCTGTCCAGAGAGAATCCAAGAAGACCTCGCACAAGTCTTACCCCATCCACAGGGCTTCTATCTCCAGCTCTCAGTGAACTTGTCCTGCTAATGTTGAAGAATAATGTCTTTCTATCCCACACGTTGGAGCAATTAGTTGCATTCAGCTTGCTGAGTGCTACTGTGAAAACGGATAAATAGCACTGGGTGAGATGCTAAACTCAGCCACAGCAGTGTTCGTCTGTTTTAATATGACAGTTCCCAGCACAAAGCCTGACACAGAGACACACAGTAGATGGAATTCTGATGGTGCCCAGCTTCAAACTCAACAGTTTCCCTTTGCTCTCAAAAAAAAAAAAACAAAACAAAACAAAACTCCTGGCATGGCCTGCTAAGGATCTGTATGATCTTGCCGCTTCTTAATTCTCCAATCTCATCTCTTGATGTTCTCTCCTTCTATTGTTTCTTTACAAATGCACTAGCCTGTTTTTAAAATGTCTCCTCAAAAATGTCAATCACTTTCCCAAAAGAGGGCTTTGCATATGCTGTTCCCTCTGTCTGGACTGCCTTTTCCCCACTTTGGCACAGCCATCTCTTTCTCATTATGGAGATCTCAGCTTAATTATGGTGGTCTTTGATCACCTAATCTAAGGCGGTCTCTCAAGTTTCCATGATGGTGGGAACTGTCTTTGTTGTTCATCTCTGGGTACCAGCATCTAGCACAGTGCATGACACACAGTTGGTAATTAATAAGTATTTGTTAAATGAATGAATGCATGAATGATAAATGAAGTAAATATTTTTTTTCTTCTCCCCATGCATGTAATTCTTTTCTGGGTGTTTTGCAAATGCAAATCATGTCTCCCATTAGAATGCAGAAAGGGTAAGCATTATAGATTTCTCTTGTAACCAGCCCAGTATGCAATACAGTACAGTACTTGTATACAACACTCAAAAAATGTTTGACGAATGAATGAATGAATCATTGAATGAGTAAGCAATTGGGCACTTACCCCAAACTGGCTGGACTGAACTGAATTAAGCAGACCTGCATGTGTAGAGGAAGTGCCACATCCTCGCGACAGCAAACATGTGTTCTGCATTTGTCACTGAGGCTTTCTTGGGCTCAGCTCCCTCTATAGCCGTCACCCATCAGCCTGCTAATGGATCATAAAGGAAAGGGAATCGGGGTCCTGGGCTTTCTCAGAGTCATCAGCTCAAAGCCCTTTTAATGTGAGTTCCTGACTCGACTGGGTGTGGAGAGAAGAGAAAAGGTGATGGATGGCCCAAATACTAGGAAACTCAGATACCTGACTTTGTTCTTATCTTGGGAAGAATGCAGCAGCCTGAAAGAGTCGGCAGCAGGCACACCGAGTCGTGATGAACTCAGAAACTCAAGAATGTCCCTTGATAAATGTTTGCTGTGTAAATGAATGAATGCTTCTGTTGCTTATTACCTTTTAAGTGAATAGGTCAAAGGTTGGTATTAACCCAAGGCTCATGGGGTAAGATATTCTTTGTGACCTGGCAGGAATTATTACCAAGGGCAGACTGGGCCAGCCAGTTCACATGGCTAATGAAGACAGGGTCACAGGTTTGAGGCCCCCCTGGAGACTAGTTATCTGCAGGCAGCGGAAAAATCTGCTTCACAGCCATACTCCATGTGCTAATGCTGGGCAACGATCTTGCAATTTCATGCATTCGTCCAAGAGGTAGGAGGGTACCTTATGGATGGCTTAGCTGAAACCCTCCATCAGAGGAAAGCAAACACATTCTTGTTTACATTTGCACAGGACATCTTAAGGACGATGACGATGACAGCTGGCATCTATTGAGCAGTCGCTCTGTGCCAGGCGGTGTGCTGAGCTCTTTGCATGCATTTTCTCATGTAATCCTTGTGGGCAGATATAATCATTCCACTTTCCAAATGAGAAAACAAAAGCTTAAAGAGGTTAACAAGATGCCTTCACATCTACTCTTAATCATGTCATCTAACGGAATCCAGTGCAACCCTGTGAGATAAATTTCCTTCTCTTTCTTTTACAGATGAGAAAACCGATGGAGGAAGAGATTTGCTGACTTGCTCAGGATCACCCAGCTGGGAAGTGCAGAGCCTGATCCCAGATGCAGATGCAGGTGTGCCCAAAGCCAATTACATTCTCTTAACCAAGATACCAGAGACATTGTTTTTTCTTGACAAGCAGTTAATAATATGGTCTTCAGGAATCCAAAGGTGACTAGCTCAAAATCACTGTAAGCAAGGTACTTGACTGTTACAAAGAATTGCCACCTAAGGCATTACCCAGGTTAATCTCACAGGTTTCAAGGCTGAGAAAGAGGACAGTGATGTGTAGAGGAAGAAATGGGCCTTAGAGTGAGAGGGCCTTTTGGCAAGTGCCAACTGCACCATTTACTGTGTATTGCTGGGCAAGTAACTCAGCGTCTCTAGGCCTGGTTAGGTGCTGTCTAAATGCTCTCGGTGCATAACAACCACCTGAAGTAAGCGTGAGTGGTCCTGCTCCGTGGATGAGAAAATTGAGCCACAAAAAGGCGAAGCAGCTTATCCAAGGTCCCAATTAGAAAGTAGCAGAGTGGGAATTTCAATCAGGTACTCCAGCTGTAGTGCCTGCGCTCTGAACACAGGAATAATAATGATCATAAAGCCTATGTCCTAGGTTTTGGGGATCTGATGCACATAAAATGCATTGCAAAGTGTCTGGCCTGTACTACTTGGTCAATATGTGGTACATTTTTATCATTAAATAAATTTCCCACCTCTAGAGTTTCATTCTCATTTTTCAGTTAGTGCTAAGGAATATCCTGATTAGCTGCAGCTGGATGATACAGATGGTCCAGGACGGTCCAGGATTTGAAAGTCAACATTTTGCGCGTGGTTTGAGCTGCAAGTCCATCTAGCCCAAGAGGCTGACTCGGTGTAGGGCATATTCACTGATGATGGGTGCTAGTTCAGGTTTGCCACCATCCATGAGAGACAGAGCACAGCAACAAGAAACCGGGAGCAACTTATACTCTGAAGGATGCGTCTGCATCTAGGAGGTCTGCCTTCAACCAGCAAGACCTGAATCATTGGGCAGGGGCTCAGGGACAAGGCTACAAGCTCCGGGGAGATCTTACTAGGGCAAGGCAGGGCGGGGAAGTATCTACATTATGAAAACAAGGACTTGAGCACAGAGAGGAAGGAAGGGGTAGGTGGCTCGTGTCAGGATAAAGTTTCATCCTAGTTGCCTGATCACTAGGGAAAAGATGGAGGTCACAGCAGGAGAGACCTGACATTTCACTTCATTCAATTCATCCAGAGTTTTGTAAAACTCTCTCACCTTGGGACAGCGGGGTTCCTGAGAGCTTGGCATGGTGGGATTCATAGACAAGGCTGAGAGGTTCCAGCTGGCAGCAAAAGATGCTTAGCAAGGCTGGGAACCAGGTGGGCCTAACATATTCAGGCTGCAGTTGGATGAGCACTTGTCAGGAATGTCAGGGTAAGGATTCTTGCATTTGGTGAAGGGTTGGACCAGATGACCTCTAATATACCTTCCAACTCTGCAATCCCAGGATTGCAGCAGGCTCACTCCCTCATCCCCCCCCATCCCCTCCTGGATCCTCATGAGGCATCTTTGGGCTAAACCGAGGCATCTTAGGACTGCTTACATGAGAACACTTTTGTCCCAAATATGGAGACAGCACCATTCTCCGAAATCCGACACTGACAGAGATGTCTCGAGAACCATCTCCCTATAAAGTCAATGCTCCTCCTGAGAGCTATGATTCCACAGTCATGCATTTGTTCTCAGAGGTGCTGTGATGGCCGTGGGGAAGCAGGAGCCCCAAGAGTGGCGCCGAGTCCCTCGAGGAGCAGGGATGGGATGGTCCTGCCATCAATGGAGCTTTGTGGCCTCAGTGGAAAGGGAGGAACGCCCTGTCTCAGGAATGCAACCTCCAGAGGCTGAAGACAGCCTCTCTTTGCCATTATGAAACCCCAAACACTCTGGGTGTGGTGGGTCTTTTAAAAGCGTATTCTGCTGCCACTGAGGAGCCTTGGAAATGTGGAGAGCGTACCACCCAAGCCATTAAATGCCCAGACAGCTCAGGACAGAGACAAGAACAAGGAGCCAATGAGTTTGGGGCAGAGTGTCTCAAAGAAATAAACATGCGGTGAAGGTATTTCCATAGCCAGTAAATACTGTCTTTCAGGGGCTTCAGAAGGAGACCAAACAGCCTGCCTCCGCCATCCTCCGATAAAAGAGTGACACTGTGTATCTAAGGAGCGAGCAGCCAGGCACAGAAGCCAGATTTGCCAGCCACCCTTTAATTTATAGGCCGTAAATGATGGAGCCCATGATCTATTGCCCCTGACTCGGGGGGGATTTATTCTGGCTAAGAGCACACACAGAGACCACTGATATAAGTAATGGCCTTGGGTGGAAAAAGGTCGGGTTCTCACTAAATGCTAAGTAAAGATGTTTGGAACAGACAGTTATATTACTAAGGGATGGTTCCAAACACATCACAGGAAGCAGCTCACACTGCCCATCCCAGCTGAGGTCAAGCTGAAAGGGAGGGAGAGCTGGGATGCTGCAACTGGGAGAGACAGCCTGCAGCAGCTGGCACCCAGTCTTGATCTCTAATGACCTCTACACTGCACATCTTTTCAAGGCGTCCTCCTATCCCCTGCTTTGTCCCCATCAAAACCTTCTCTCAGATAAAGTTGGTGCCGCTCCTTCACTTAAGCTGCCCGATCAAAGTGCCAAGAGGGCCTAGACCTCGTCTGTTCCATGATCACTGAGACAGTGCTCATCGCAGAAGAGAGGCTTAATAAATCTTTATTCAACGGAGAGACAGAAACAGTCTGTTTCTGTTCATTCTTTCACTCATCCATCCAGCCATCAACCAGTATTTCCCAAAGGACATGACTTGTTACAAAGACAACATATTTCGCGATTGGTGCCTGGCCAGCAAGAAAGAATTTAATAATCTTCTATCTTCACTCTATATATATATATATTTTACTGTTGTCATCTATATATAGCCAGTGATATTGATTTTCCATTCATGGTAGTGATATAAAATTTTTTTGTTCGGATTTTTTCACATGAAAGAAGAAAGTCAGTTTAAATGAAAATATTCAATTATTATAGCCCAGGTTTTACAAGAATATGGCAAAAACCTTAAAGGAGGTTCAGGAATGTCTAAACCTTGCCAAAACACCACATTCAATAGACATTTATTGATTAGAGACAGTTCTAGACTTAGTAAACTCCATGGCAACAGGCATCTATAAGGTAAGTTACATTTTTCCAAAATTCCTCTTTGTACACTTATTGAAGTTTTCTGTCTTTTTTTTTCACTCATATTGTTTGTCATGGTAAAATTCTATTATTGGTTGATTTTTTTAAATCAGTCACTATTAAGGACTGGATTGTGTCCCCCTCCACAACATCAATATTCACATGGTGAAGCCCTAACCCCCAGTACCTCAGATTATAACTTATGTGGAGATAAGCCCTTTAAAGAAGTTGAAATGAGTCTGTTAGGGTGGGCCCTAACCCAATCAGATTGTGTCCATATAAGAAGAGGATATTTGGACACTCACGGAGACACCAGGGATGTGCGTGTGCAAAGGAAAAGACCACGTGAGGACACAGCAAGATGGCGGCCAAAGACAGAGGCCTCCAGAGAAATCAAACCTGTCAGCACCCTGATCTTGGACTTCCAGCCTCCAGACCTGTGAGAGAATAAACTTCTGTTGTTTAAGTCACCCAGTCTGTGCTACTTTGTTATGGCAGCCGATGCAAATTAATATGGTCACTACACTCTGCATTTTATCTATGTTGATCATGATGTACCATGGAGAACTGGCAGAAATCCAGGACTGTGGACCCGTGACCAGCATGTGAGCAGACAGATGTTGAGCTCTAATTGGTTAATGTCACTCACGATGCTCCAAAAGTCAGTTCCTGAGGCACATTCACAAGAGTGGAGGTTTTGAAAATGCGCATCTTCCTATAAAGTCATGGTATCTTATTTTATAATCTATATAGTACCAAATTATTTCTTAGTCCTGAGTAAAATATCTGACAATTCTGTTTCCATGGATTCTGTGAATAAAATTTCAAATTTTCTCCCAAAAAATAAATAAATAAAAGTAGCTTAAAATTCTTGCATTTTGGGACCACATCATCCATGCAAACAGCACTTTGCATTCACAGGTGGCGATGGAGTGCTCTGCATCCTCTGGTTAGAAAATGAGTCCATCATAGCAGATTAAGGTCTTTGCCCACATCCTTAAACAGTTGCATAGTTCACCTCATGAAAAGGACACTGATGAATAACATACAGCCCCTGCCTCGTGGAACTTTTTATCTAGTTAACAGGAAAAGATAAGTAAAACCTTCCAGTGCCAGCCAAGATGGAGAACGCTGAGCACAGACCAGCTCTTCCAGTGATTATGACTAAAAACTCTGCAAAATAAAAGCTGCTTGAGCCAAAAGGAGAAATAGAAACGTTGGCAGTTATAGTCTGAGATTTCAAGACCCATCTTTCACTAATTGATAGAACAGTATGGCTACAGAAGACTTGAACAATGCTATCAACCAACTAGACGCAAAGGACATTTATAGAACACACCGCCCAATATCAGCATGATACACATTCTTTCCAAGGGGACGTGGGACACTTACTGAGATAGATTATATTCTGCACCATAAAATAACTGACTACATTTAAAAGAATTCAAGTCACGCAAAATGTGTTCTCTGACCACAGTGCATTATATAACTTCTCTGAGATGTGGCGTTCACATCTGCAAATGGGAATAATAATCTCTACCCTTTAGAGAGTTCCTGTGAAGTTCAGAAACAGTAACATGTAAAAGAAGGTCAACATAAAAGGCACTCAGCAGTGTCACTAGTATAATGCACTCAGGAGAGCAAAGTTAGTGAGTTGGCAGGAGCCAGAATGGAAGCCCGAGTTTGCCAACTGTCAAAGTCTGTGCTTCTCCCAGGATACAAAACAGACACCCTCATGGGGTTGTGGTGAGAACAAATAAGAGAGTGCTCATGACCCACTCTACAGGCGAAAACCACAAATCCACATGCACAGATCAATCACTATTATCATTGTCAACATCTGAGATTATGAATATGAGTATTTACACTGTTCTGATACCAGGACATACCGCATCCATTTCTTTTTTTGCCTGAATTCTTGTTTAATAAAGTACATTTTAAAAGCCAAAAACTTCATTGTTTCCTGAGTACCGAGATAAATATTCACCCCCGTACGCACTTATCATACATAGCATACATATATCACATATGACTACACTTATAAGAAGAATTACAAACACATAAAAAATTAATGCTATTCTGTACTTTTATATACACATGCTTTATTACATGTTATTGAACATATGCACAAATATTATATACATTTGCAACAATGTCACCTCAAACACACACAAACACACAGTCCGTTACAGGCTTATAATAATAATGCCAGCTTATATTCATATACTAACCTACAGTTTACAAAGCAATTTTGGACACATTGTTTCATTTTAGGTTCTCAATTGTCTTACAACATAGTCAGGCTAGAAATCATCAGAGCAAAGCAAAGTGAGGAAAGCCCGGATTCTAGAGTCAGGGAAATTTGGTTTCAAATTCCCGCTGAGTCTTTTACAGACGCAAACTCCTAGACATGCTGATAGCAAAACGTGCTGAATGCAGCAGGAAACTGAAACAGATCCTAGGAAGCCCACCCTCAGGTGCATGTGAGGGACGGGCAGGGAAGACTGCCTGGATGAGGTGCCATCTGAACTGTCTTAAAGAATGACTGATAAGAGTAATGGATCCCAGGGGATCAGGAACACACACACACACACACACACACACACACACACACACAAACACAAAAACATTGGGACGAGAAATACCTTCATTGGTTCCTCTTCCTCCTCTCGAGTCCTAACCTGAGTCCTCTCCATGGGTCTACCCACAACCCATCTTTCTTACACACGTGCTATGGACTGAATCATGTCCCTGCAAAATCCACGTGTTGAAGCCCTAACACCAATGAGGCTATATTTGGAGATAGGGCTTTTAGGAGGCAATTTAGGTTAAATGAGGTCATAAGGGTGGAGCCCTACTCTGATAGGACTGGTGTCCTTATAAGAAGAGAAAGACCTTTCTCTCTCTCCCCTCGCTCTCTCTCCTCCCCGCCCCCAGTGTCTCCCCAGGAACATTCACCTGGGAAAAGCAAGAAAATGGCTGTCTGCTAACCAGGAGCCAGATCATGCTGGCACCCCGATCATAGACTTCTAGCCTCCGGAACTATGAGAAAATAAAATTCTGTTAAGCCACTCAGCCTATAGTATTTTTTTATGGCAGGCCAAGCAGATTACGACACCCAGCCCCATGCTCTTCTTTGGTGATTTCACTCACGACAGTCTTGTTTTTAATTATTGCCTTCCCATTTTGAATTTTAGAATTATCTCTCTCCTTTGCTTCCGTCCCAAATTCCCAACTACTGGGCTGGATGCCCAGCCAGCACTGGCAGCTCAACATGTCTGCAATGGGTTTCAAGCCTTTGCCTCACTCCAGATAGTTTTCCTGACTTCCTTATTCCAGTTAAGGATACCACCATCCTCCAAATCATCAGGCACAAGATGCGAAATCTTACTGCCTCCTCCCTCTCTCCTTCATCCACCATATTCTTTTGCAGTTCTCAAAAATTTCCCTTATTTCAATTATTTTACTCTATGAAAGCCTTGCTACTACTCATCGGTTTTAAGTATTCTGTCATAGTAGCAAGGGCTTTTTTTGTGAAAATAGCAGAAATCCCAAGTTAAACTGCTTTTAATAAAGGAGATAATTTATTGGCTACAGTAACTGAAAATAGACTTCCGTCAAGGCTGGATCCAGGGTCTCATCACTAATAAATATCATGCTCAATGTCTCCCCTCTAATTGTCTAAGTTGACGTCACCGTCAGTCACGCTCTCCTCAAGCAATGGCAAACACGGCTTTGGGTTTACATCCTACCAATGAGCAACCCCACTGGTAAGAAGTTATCTGCCCCATTGTTCCAGCAAGCATTCTGTAAATGATTACCGTGGCTTGAGAACAACGTGCTGCGTGTACTTTCATTGGCCTGAACTAGTCTGCTGACCCCGGCCCCAGAGTGGGGGTGAGATCAGCCCCCTCCTCCCGAATTATAATGACTTGGAGGTTGACTTTTTTCCCCAAAGCATAATTGAGTAGCTGCTGCAGCAAAATAGGGAAGAACTGCAAATCACCAAGACGGATAGATGGCAGACGATAGATAGGTTAAATAGATGATTGACAGATTGATAGCTAGGTAGATAGATACCTGATAGAGATTGACAAATGATTGATTGATTGATTGATTGATTGATTGATTGACTGATAAAAACGTCTTTCCAGTAAACTTCTTAACTATATTTCTTTATTCCAATATCACTCCACTTCAGTTAGCTCTGTTCCCTCTCAGTGAATTCATCCTGAAAATATCTCTGGCAGTTTCTTTCTCCTGTTCACAAGCCTTCAATGACTCCCCACTGGAGGCCCCGCAGTGTTTGGGGACAGTAGTTTGCAAGCACAGGGAGAAATTTCAGAGCCCTCCTTGAATGAGAAGGAGGGGCTTGGAAAAAGATGTAGCTTTAATGGCATAATCACTGTGACGGAGGGAGCTACAGTTTTATTTCTTGTAGCCCAAATGGACGCCTTGGGCTAGTGAGGCTTTTAAACAAGTCTGTTGTGTAAGAACCTATACATCATGGATGGCGTTCCCAGCAAAGCATCCAGAAATGCAGATTTTGGTGGCTCAGGGTTTCCTGTGTAGCTATTAAAATCCTCATCCACCTAGTGGGGTCCTTTTTCCCTTCTCCTTCCCCAGGATAGCTACATGAGTTTTTCTCTCTTCCCCATTATATCATGAGCCCCACTAGAATGTAATACTATGAGGACAGGGAACATATCAATTTTATTTATGTCTATATCCCAGTGCCTAGCAGAGTCCCTGGAAAATTGTACCCTTACTAAACATTGATTGATCAAATGAATGAAGGAGACAGGTCAAACATTATCATTTTTTGCCCTTCAACAGCACTTAATCCAGAACCTTGCAAATATCATGTGCTCAGTAGATATTGACGGTATTTAATTTATTTCAGAACATATAAAAAGGGATTCTAATCAGATTTTCTTGTTTTGAGCTAGCACAAATTTTGGGAAGCCACTGGATTTGAGTTATCTATGTGTCAACATCCCAAAAATGTATAGCTTCTAATCATGAAACTGTAGAGTGTTCACAGATGTGAGGAACTTACAAACAAGCCGTGTTCTATTTTCTGTGTCGCTCCTGTTTCAATGCAAGTGCTACTGAAGCAAGTGTCAAGGACGTTTGAAAACAAATGTCATCCTTTCTCAGACGTGAATCATGTCATTCCTAGCCATCTATAAGGAGAAATGCTGGCCATGTATGCTCATCCCTCCCCCAAAACTAGGCAAACTCAGCTGCTCCCAGGGTTTTCCCACCTCGATGTCCACCCTCTGCACTGCCAGGTGGCCTCAGAGCTCAGCATCCAGCAGCTTCTCTGCTGCTTGGGAAACCCAGTGAATTTTAATGCTATTGAGCAACTCCACTCAAACACTCCTGGTGTGAACTGAGCAAAGCTCTGGTTGCTAGGCAACCATTACAAAAGACGAAGGATTTCCAAAATAAAAAGAGACCCAGAATACACTTGAATCAAGTACAATCACACTCTTAATGTGCACCTGGCCGGCATGCATCCTTACCTTGGTTAGATGGTCTATCTCTTGGTTACTCTAGGAGATAGTCTTTCAAAGCTTTAAAGAAGCTGAAAGTGTGTTTTACTATTTCCAGAGTCTCCATGAAGAAACAAAGAGGAATATTTCAATGCTGGGATTCCTGGCAAGTAGTGGGTGATCAATAAATATTTGTTGGGCACAAGGGCCTGCTTTTGCATCCTGAGGGAATCATGGCCTTGGAAGACATCTAAAAACGTAGTTGTACAACTATGTGGTGGTTTTAAAATAAGTCTACAAATTCTTTGAGCTCCTCCCATCAAGAGATGTAGCATAAGTGGGAGTTGGACTTGCAAATAACTTCTAACAAATACAATACAGCAGCATTCGCGGTGTGTGACTAGGTCATATAAGGCATCAACACCTTCTCCTCCTCTTCTCTCTCTCTCTCATCATCATTCACTCGGGGGGAATCTTCCTAATATGTCATGAGGAGGAGGCCCTCGTGATGAGGAACTGAGGCCTCCTGCCAACAGCCATGAGAGAACCATCTTTAAAACAGAGTCTCTAGCCTCAGGGAAGCCTTCAGATGCCTGTGGCCTGTGCCAACGTCAACTGTCAACACAGGAAAGACCTCAAGCCAGAACCACCCAGCTAAGGCCACTCCCAAATTCCTGACCCACACCAACAGGAGACATGATTAAATGTTTGCTATTTTAAGCCACTATGTTTTGGGATGATTTGTTACACAGCAATAGGTAATATAAGCTTCTTTCACCTTTTTTGAGATGACAGCTTCCTGAAAGATAAACCCCCTAAGAGTGTGTGGTTCACTCTTGTCTCCCCAACACCTGTCATCTTGTGTGCACTCAGTAAATAATGGGGAACAACTCATGTAACAACAAGCTTGTCCCTAATTTTTTATGGAAACCTATACATACATATTCATACACAAAAACAAGAGCATAATTCACCAATAAAAAAGAGACTTTTTAACAATGAACCATTAAATAGTATAATTATCAAAAAAGGAACTATTAGAAATTGTCAAAAAAGTAATTAGAATTTGCATAATCCTCCTCCCTTATTGGGGTGAAAGGGAGCTACATCTAGAAGGAATATAAGGCCTTGATGTATCCAGGGTAAGAATCATTAACACAGGGCACAGCATGAGAAATCCATTCTTCTCAGGAGAAGAAAAAGACATTACTAGAAGGTGGTGTGGAGGACTAAGATCTTAGATCCCACTTGGGGATTTTCTTATGTTCTCCTGAAGCAACATGATCAAAGGAATTCAAGCATACAAAGACCAGTTGGACAAGATACCTTCCAGGACCTTTCCAATTGGGCTGCTCTGATTGGAAGACCTCCTCCTGCCTCTGCGCCCTACACACCTGGAGGCAGGTGGGGAGCACACTCTCCTGCCCTCTGCTGGCCCCAAGAAAGCTAAAGAGGAAGACATGGCACCAAGAGTTTCCCCCATCCAGGTTCACACACTCCCTGTCTCCAATACCATATGAAACGGTCAGTGTGAGGGCAGGCTACACACCTCTGTAGAAATAAGACACGTGAATAAAGGCAGCAAATCACTGGTTTGCTTCCTCTGTGACAATGAGGATGCTGCAGATTAAAAGCAAGACTTGCCTTCTCGCCAGCCTCAGATAATTGAGGGCCAGCTGCATTCAAATGCAAAGATGCACCGATGTTTGCTTTTCTTTTTAACAATGATATTGTACATTCCCCCGACCTGCCAGGAGGTAGGCAAGAAAATAGTATCCAGCCTCTGAACCCAAGTTGCTTATCGCCCGACTCCAGAGAGGAGATATTTTTCAATATGTTCAATTGCCCAAGAATATCTAAAAATTTAAAATAGTAATTTAAATGTCTCAGACCAGAGAATTACATTCTCCTCGTCTTCTCACCCACTGATTTTGAGTCTGGCCACGACATCAGGTACACAGCAGGCCTCTAAAACTTAACATTACTATTGCCATCAGTTCAATTCAGTCAAGAAAAACTCACTGAGTATCACCTATGTACTAGGGGCTATGGTAGGTTCGCCACATATGTTATTTAATTTGATCCAACAACAGCCCAATAAATGAGAAAATGAAGCTCAGAGAATTTGAATTATCTACCAGAAGTCACAAAGCTAGTGATCTGTCCAACGGCAATCCCCATTCTTGCAGCTGTCCCCACCGAGAAATCACAGTTGTCTTCTAAGTGTTTGAAGACAAGCTTTGCTTCCACCAAGATAGCGAATCCAAGATTTTCACCGCCCTTGTTTTCATATGTGTTGATGAAGGTTCCAATATTTTGAAAGAGTTTTGTTGCTTGGTTGAATTTATTTAGAAATGATATTTCCCTGCTTATTGAAAGACATTTAAAACTCTCAACCTGGGCTTTTGGTCAGCATGAAACAATCAGATTTATCACAGAATCCATAATAATTCCTCCATAAGTGGTTGACATTTTACCAAGGTATAACTTTTCTGGAACATTGAACATAGCTCTAAGTTCTCCGTAATTCAGGTCTTACCTCCCAGAGATCTTTAAGGGAGTCATTTAAGACGATCAAAGTGGTGCTTAAGAGGGAGATTCTATTCTGAGGGCATCAAATAAGCCAGTATTAACCCCTTCTGCCATTGCCCCATTTCTCCCAGACCACTGTCTGTTAACCCAGCAGGGAGGAAGCTGAAAGGGAGGGAGGGTGGGGGAGGGAAAGCAGGAGAGCAGAAAGTGGGAGAGACAGCCTTTAATTCAATAGGTCCCAGAGCGGAAAAAAAAAAAAAAGAGGTTCTGACAGCAGCAACAAGATTCCGGCTGCTTGACAATGCTGCCACCTTCTGGCAAAAGTTGGAAATTCGCTAGAAGATACTGTCAGTCGCTGTCATTCGAAAGATAAACCACAAAGGTGTGATCCCTTACAGCAATGAAGTTAAAAAAACAAAAACAAAAAAAAATACCTCATAGGTATTCCTGGCATCCCTCTATTCCTGAACCCTTGTAATTCAGTATATTCAATTTTTAAGCTCCTACTTCTTAAAATACACCATCTAGTGCCTGGAGAGTTAGAGAAAGTTCTTCAATGTTCTCCCTACTTCCATGCATGCCTCTCTTCCAATCTATTCCCCGACTCAGTATCCAGAGTCTCCAGTGACTTTTAAATTTACTTGCAACAAATTCATTATTCTGGCCCATGAAGGATACCGAACTGGCAGCCTGTGAGCCCAATTGGCAGCAGCTTACATTCTGGGTGTGTGTCCAGAGCAGGATTTTAAGTGGCTTTAGGGGGGCACTCCCCATCTCCTCAGTCTGCTGCCCACCTCCCCCTGGACCCAATACAGACATGCGCACCCCTTCACAGCCCTGAGGTCAGGAAAGCTCACTTGGAAATTACATCCACCTGGTACCTCAGAATGTGGACTTATTTGGAAATAAAGTCTTTGCAGATGCAATTAGTTAAGTTACAAAGAGGTCATACTGGATTAGAGTGGACCCTAAATCCACTCTGACTGGTGTGCTTAGAAGAAGAGACACAGAGACAATTACACAAGGAAGAAGGCCATGTGAAGACAGAGGCGGAGATCAGAGCGATGCATCCACAAGCCAAGTAATGTCAAAAATCACTGGCAACCCCCAGAAGCCAGAAGAAGCAAGGAAGGATTGTGCCCTAGAGCCTTCAGGGGGAGCATGCCCATATGACACCTGGGAACGTGTTTGAGGAGAAAGTTCGTCAAAAGAATAGACAAGGACCCTCAATTAGAAGGACTTTGGTGACTTGAACCCAAGGAAATTCCCAAAGCGTTGTAAGAGCCAAGCAAGACTGGGAGTTTAGCTAAAAGTGACAACCATCATCACACAGTATGAGAGCCTTAGAAATAAACAGAAATCGCCTAGTCAAAACAACTTCATTTTACAAGGAGGAAGCCCAAATCTCAAGTAAAATAACTCACCTGTATCCCTTATCTCTGCTGAATCTTCAACCTCTCCCTCACTACTGATACTTCCCGTTGGTCCTCCGTCCTGCCCAAGCGGGAAGAAGTTCTCACCCAACCTTCCAACCGCCCCCCACTCGAGGTAACCTACTGCCTGAGAACCATCTTCTTTTCCCCGCCAACAGGGAGGGAACTTTTCGAGATGTCCACCCTTGCCATCTCCACGACCTTCATCTCCCACTCTTCCTCAACCCACACCTGGGCGACTTCAGGGCCCATCGCTCCCCACAAATAGACCTGCTGACCTCCCTAAATGACATCCATGTCACTAAACCTAAAACACATGTTTTAGTATTAATTTTTTTTAATTTCTCACCAGCATTCAAATCTTTTGGCCTTTTTCTCCTTCTTGAAAAACACTCTTCCTAAAATATTGATGATTCAACACACTCCCGGTTTTTCCTCCTTCCTCTAGCCCCCTGCTCTGGTTTCTATTGCTGTTCAACAAGTTACCACAAGTTTAGCAGCTTAAAACAACATTTGTTTATTATCTCACACTCTGTAGATCATAATTCCAGACAAGCTTGCCTGGGCTCTCTGCTTTGGTCTCACAAGGCCAAGTCAAGGTTCTGGAGGCTCTGGGAAGAACTTGCTTCCAGCTCATTCAGGTTGTTGGCAGATTCTAACTCCTTGCAGCTGTGGGAGTGAGGTGCAGGTTTCCTCGCTGGCTATCTGCTGGGGGCCTCATTCTCAGCTCCTTAAAGCTGTCTACTCTTCCTTCTCACGTGGCACCCCGCTCCATCCTCAAACCTAGTGGCAGCACAGGGAATCCTTCTCATGCTTGGAATTTCTCTGAATTCGTCTGTCATCAGCTGAAGGAAATTCTCCCTTTTAAGGATTTATTTGATTAGGTTGGACCCATCGGGATATCTCCATTTTTAAGATCAACTGTGCCGTACAACATAACATAATCACATGAGTGAAGTCACAGTCACGGGTTTCCAGGGATGAGGGCATGGAATCTTGGAGACCATTCCTAAAAATTCTGCCTACTATACCACCCCATTGTTATTTCCTTTCCTGGCTCAACCTCCTCCAACCACCTTTCAATGATGGAGATCCTCAGGCTCGGTCTTAGGAATACTTCTCTTCTTCCACGTACTGCCTCTGAAGTCAATCTTCCTCATCTATCCCCATGCCTTCAATTACCTTCTACACAGCAATAAGTCCCAAATTTACCTCCTGAACCCAACGTCTCTTCTCAACTCCATGCCCTTATTTCAAACCACCTATTCAACGCCTTCACTTGGAGATCTCACAGACATTTTCCAATTCATTGCACCCAAAGTTAATGTAAGATCTTCCCCAGCCAAGCCTGATTTTCAGCCACATCACCTCAAAGCACAGCACTACAAAAACCCAGCTTCACAAGCCAGAAACTTAGACCCAGTTCTGTCATTCTTGACCCAAACTCGCTCTACATAACTCTGAATACTCATTCCATCACCAAATTTTTAAGAAGACAAGAGATTTCAATAGACATTTATCCCAAGCATATATACAAATGACCAATAGGAACATGAAAAGATGCTCAAAATCATAAACCATTGGGGAAATGCAAAACCCACCAAGGTGGATATATGCAAAAAAAAAAATAAACCCAGCTATAAGAAGTCTTAAAAAATACAAACACACACACGCAAACATGTACACATACATATAAACACAGATTTGGGGGGTAATTTTTTATTTGAAACAATTTCAGGTTTACAAAGAGTTTCAGAAATGAAAAAAGAACTCTCATATATCCTACACCCATATTCCCCAATTATTAACATTTTACCACATTTCCTTGGTCACAGATCTGTTTTTGAATCATCAATCCACCTGATTTTTTGATGCACTTTGAAGTAAATTACTGACAGCAGTACACTTCACCCAAAACAATGCATATTATTAACTAGAGTTCAATATTTGTTTACATTGTTTTGAAGTAAAATTTACAGACAGAGAAATGCTCGATTCTTCAGCACACTGTTGGAGGAGTTTAGACCAATGCATAAACCTTTATCTAGACAGAGAGACTTCCATCACCCCAGAACCTTCCCTTAAGCATCCATCCATCCCTTTCTCTATCCCACCGGGAAAGGCAGAGAGGCGTGACCCTGGGTCCCCTGAGCCCACCGAGGACACTCACAGCATAGACTGGGGTGGGGCCAGGCCTCTCTGGACTGACCACCCACCAGGGAAGCCTCAGGCCTCCGCCAGCTGCTGCAGCATCGAGAGGATCCCATACAGGGCAGACAGGGGCTTCTTGGCTTCCAGGTCCCATGTTGACCTGGGGCTATCCAGCTGCATCTTCAGGCCACACTCCTCCAGCAGGCCATAGGTGATGGCCAAACCCTCCCCCTGGAGTGGGGCAAGGAGCTCGGGCTTGATGGTGAAGGGAATGTTCCAGGGGTAGCTGAGGTTGGGCTCCAGGATGCTCCTCACCTAGAAGAAGCAGTGTCAGAGGTTACAGGTCACCCTCCAGGGAGAGGAAGAGAAGACTTTCTGTCCCAAGATCCAGGAGTCATGCAGGGTAACTGAAGGGAGCAAGAGCTTTGGCGTCATGTGGACCAGGAGTCATGTCCTGGTCATGTCCTGTGATCAATGTGATTATGGACACGTTATTGGAAATCGGTGAGCATTGGCTCTTCAGCTGCTAAATGGTGATACTAAGATTTACCCTGCAGAATAGTGGTGTCGGGAATTAGATATGTATATGCATGCGTGTGCAATGTGTGTATGTATATGTGTACATCTATATGCATAGACGTACTTATATACACATATCTATGGAGAGAAAGAGAGAGAGAGAGCAATTTGCAAATGGTGACCGTGTAAGTAAAGCAGGGCTGTTACTCAGATCCCCTGAGCTCCCAAACATGTGTTCCTATGTGGCTAGTTTAGAACTGTGGGTGCCTCTGCAGGTGTTGCCATGGAAACTGACTCCCTCCTGAGGTATCTTCATACCCGCTGACCTGCTCTCCACAAGGAGATGCAGCCCCGGTGGCCACAGAGGGAGCCGGACTCCCCTCCCAGCAGGAACCTGTGCCATCTCTCTTTTCTCTGATTCATTCTTATCTCCGGTTCCCTCACCCTCTTCCCTGGATGCTGGCCCCTGGGGATTTCTCACCAGCTCCCGCTGATGGAGCAGGATCCTCTTCTCCTTGGACTGGGCCAGCAGATCATGTTGGATGTCACTCAGTACTGGGGACAGGGAGACATTTGGGGAAAAACAGTGATGAAGACTCAGATTATCTTCCCCTCTGTGAACTAGGAGACCCTGTCAGAGGGGAACTCTGAGGCAGAGGAATAAAACCCATGAGACTTGAAGGTCAAGTTCCCTGCCCTGGGAAGTCCTCCTTCTGTTCTTAGGATGGTCTCCAGGATGCTACATAACATGGTCCAGAGGATGGGATTATGAGGCTGGAGCCAGGATCATTCACCCCCAATGATATGTTGGGTGAACTTGGACTCATCTTGCTAGGCGTCAGGCTGTGTCACATGGAGACTTTATCTTTATCTCACCCTTGGAGACAGGTGTGATGTGAGGATGAAAAATCATAATATTTAAAGGGCTTTGGAGAGGTTCATCTAACTCAGCCCTTTCAGGATCTCTTGGGGACCAGCCTTGTGTCTCTCCCGCTCTTCTTCCAAATCATTCTTACCCAATATGGCTTCAAGCAGGTAAAGGATGGGGTACTTTGGGTTAACCGGTGGATAACTTGAGTCCTTTCGCAGTTCATTTAAGATGGTGCCACCAGGGCCACTCAAATGACCCAAGGGTTCCTGTTCGAGCTATAGGAGACAGGCATTATTGACGATGACTATGATGACGTTATTTTGACTGTAAATTCTGTGATTAACCAAGAGGTGAGGGTAATGGCTCTCTACCTCCTCCAGGGGATTCCCAACCCCTTCTGTATGCAGGGGCTACACTCCTAGACCAAGGTCTTGGGGCATAGGTCCAAGGTCCCCAATCTCAGACATCCTTATCATTCCCCTGTAATTACCCCTATTCCTCTTCCCTGATGTATCTTGGCAGCCGTATCTCCTAAACATTCCCATTTACAACTTTGATCAGCCTTAGGCAGCTGTGGGACCCCCTCACCATGTCCATGAGTTCCTGAAGTGCCCCTCGGTCCCCAAGCATGGCCGGAATATTGTGGAATAGAGCATCCTGAACGCCCTTTGTGAGCTGGGCCAGTGCCTCCATTTGCTGGGAAACCTCCTCTTGTAGGTGCTTGAACTCTGCCCTCAGGCATCAACATCAACCGGAAAATGGGGACAATTCTTAGATTAGAACATTCCTGGGATGATAAACCCTTCCCCATCAACATGAGCCAGTGTCTCTGTCACTTTACAAACCCGAAGTATCTCAATGGATGGCATGTTTGAGCTCTGAGGATGGAGCTGTCATAACAGGCTAGAAAGATGGGCAATCCCAGTGAACTAATGAGGGGGCAAAATGCAGGGAGAGAAGGAGATTCTGGAAAGTGGTCCTGGGAATTGGAAGAGAATGACCAGGTGCTCATTTCTGGGACATGTCTGGCATAATGTGAATTCCAGCTTTGGGCTGTAGAGATGCGAATGTTAGGTGCTCTGAGCTCAGATTCCATATCCTTTAGGTGGGGATGGTATGAGGATTAAATGAGTTTGTCTACATGAAATGCTTGGATTGACATCTGCACACACGACCACCCTTCTTATCTCATCATTCTGCCTGTATTGTCTATCTCCTACAGAATTCACCAAGCAGTGGGTGTTGGGGGTTCTCAGCTTCTCCCAGGAAATTCCAGGCAGTCTAGGAGATCTGCGAGGGAGACGTCACCAGAATGGAGGATCGAGGGAGGTGGCCTTTCCATTTGGTTCACTGCCATGTTCCCAGTGCATAGAACAATGGCTCTGCCCAATGGGTCCTCAGTAAGTGTTTGTTGCATGAATGCAGAAATGAATGAATGAAGAATGAAGAGATGAGGCTGTAAATTTTGGAGTAGAGTGCAGTTTTCCGACTTTCATGGAAACCTCCCATTTGGGTTCTCAGCCTTGCGTTTTGCACCCAGAAGCCCCAGGTTCCCTCTTAATAAACACTCACCTTGGCCAAAACGTTTTTCTATTCTTCCTAGAAAGAGAATCACAAGTGTTCATCTCCTTTTTCATGACCCAAATTAGCTTTAGAGGCACTTTGGAGGTTTCTTCCCTCCTACGGCCTCCTGCCTCTTGCTTAACCTCTTCCTTCCCCACCCGGGTCCATCCCTCCATGTCCTCGGGCTTCTCAACACTTCCCATTCCAGGGAAACTAGCCCAGGCCCTGCAGCAGTGGTGGCAAAGGCCAGGGCAGTCTGCCCCGCTCATCACATGTGTGGAGGAAGGATCCGAGCCCCACCTCCAGCAAACACACACTCACCTATTGGGAGGACGGAAGGAATCTCTTCCGTGTAGGCTAGAAGAGAAATGAAATTCCCCACCCAAGAGTTAGTCTCTGAAGACACTCGGTTTCTCTGACTTTCTGCCCGCATTCCCCGATCCCCTCCTCTCCATCCAGCCCTGCCCGTTGCCCAGGGGCCAGATCCCAGTGCCCTGGGGAAGGACAGCAAAGGCAGCCTTGGGGTTGCGGTTGTTCAGAGAGACCAGGGGGAGGGACTTGTCTGGAACAATATGGATTCCAGCTTTGGGCTCTAGAGATGAGAACATTAGGTGCTCTGGGCTCAGATTCCATATCCATTAGGTGGGGATGGTATAAGGATTAAATTAGCTTGTGCACATGAAGTTCTTGGGGAAGATACCTGCACACACGACTCCTTTTCTTAACATGTCATTCTGCCTGTATCTTCCATGTCCTACAGAATCCACCAAGGAGTGGGTATTGGGCATGTTCTCCTTCTCCCAGGAGATACCCGATGTGTGCAGGAAAACTCTCATGCCTACCTCCGGCAAACACACAGTCACCTCCTCGGAAAGTGGGAACTTGCACGTTTAGAAGAGAAATGAAATTCCCCACTGAAGTTTTAGTCTCTGAAGACACTCAGTTTCTCCGACCTTTTGTTTCTACCTCCCCAACACGCTCCTCTCCATTCACCCCTGCCTGATGCCCAGGAGCCAGATTTCAGTGCCTTGGGGAAGGACAACAAAGGCCGCATGTGGGCTTGTGGCTGTGCAGAGAGGCCTGGGGAGGGATGTGTCCGGAATAATGTGGATTCTAGCTTTGGGCTCTAGAGATGAGAATGCTAGGCACTCTGAGCTCAGATTCCACGTCCTTTAGGTGGGGATGGTATGAAGATTAAATGAGTTTGTCTACATGACGTCCTTGGGGTGGTACCTGCACACCTGACCACCCTTCTTATCTCATCATCCTGTCTGTATCGTCTATGCCCTACAGAATTCACCAAGCAGTGCATGTTGGGGGCACGCTGCTTCTCCCAGGAGGCTCCAGGTGGCCTCAAGGAGGTCTGCTGAGAGGGAGAGGTCACCAGAATGGAGGCTCCAGGGAGGCGATTTCCATTTGGTTCACTGCTGTGTCTCCAGCACAGAGAATAACGGCTCCGCCCCTTGGGTCCTCAGTAAGTGTTTGTTTCATGAACGAATGAATGAAGGAATGAATGAATGAAGAAGTAACGCTGTAAATTTGGGAGTAGAGGACAGTTTTCCGAGTTTCATGGAAACCTCCCATTTGGGTTCTTAGCCTTGCATTTTCCCACCCAGAAGCCCAGGTTCCCTTTTAATAAACACTCACCTTTCCTCACGTGTTCCTTTACTCCTTCTAGAAAGAGAATCACAAGTGGTCATCTCCTTTCCTCATCTCCAGATTTGCTCTAGAGGTACTTTGGAGGGTTCTGCCCTCATATCGCCTCCTGCCTCTTGCTTAACTTCTTCCTGCCCCATCGCAGTCCATTCCTCCACCTTCTCCGCCTTCCCGACCCTTCGCCTTCCACAGAAACTAAGGCCAGGCCCTGGGGCATTGGTGGCAAAGGCCGGGGCAGTCTGCCCTGCTTGTCACATGTGTGCAGGAAGGGTCCCATCCCTTTCTCCAGCAAATACACACTCACCTGATCGCATGATGCGAAATTTGATGTCTAGAAGAGAAATGAAATTCCCCACCCAAGTATTAGTCTCTGAACACACATGGTTTCTCTGATCTTCTGCCCCCTCCTCCCCGACACCCTCTTCTCCATTGCCCAGATCCCAGGCCCTGGGAGAAGGACAGCAAAGGCAGCACTCGGGCTGTTGTCGTGCAGAGAGGCCTGGGGGAGGGATCAGATCCCACCCCTCATGTTTTGAGATCCTGCTCAAAAACATCCACTCACCCATCCTTGACCACAGCACGATATTCTCCGGAAAGAGAAACAGAAGGGCTCACTCACCAGGAGTTAGTCTCCCCTCCCTACACACACATACACACACACATATACACACACACACACACACACACTCACACATACCTGTCTGGCCCTTAAAGGAGAAAGGTGGCTTTCCTTGTGGCCAGGAGCCCTTGCCAGGATCAAAGGCAGGGCAGCCTGGCAGGAAGTGGAGGAGCCTGGCTGGGAGGGTCTCCCTGGGGTCTGTGGGGCTGAGCCCCTTGCATGGTTCTTAGCATCCAAATGGGGTCATGGCTCAGCAAGTCTAAGGTCTAGACAGAGATCCTGTCCAGCTCTGGGACTCACCTTCTGGAAAGGTCTTCTGCTTGTCATCATCTGAGATGTGATAAATGTCTGGATGGGAAGAAGCCAGGTCAAGCAAGCCAAGGTCATTCCTGCTGGAGTCGTTCACGCCCCACACTGCAGCCCCAACCCCCCAACCCCAGCTCCCTCTAGGCCAGATTCAGGAGATTGTCTCAGGGTGGCCTGGGGCCCTTATGTCGGAATCAGCTGGGATGCTTCCGAAACTCAGAGTCCCTGAGCTCACTCTGTCTCCTGAATCCGACTCTCTGAAGAGCACCCCTACGTAAGGGCCTCAGTGATCATTATGCAGGGAGCCACCTTTGTAGGGTGAGCGGAAGTGCTTCCTCCCTCCTCCTTCATGAAGGATTGAGAGAGAGAGTGTATGTGCGTAATGTGTGTGTGTGTGTGTGTGCTATGTGCGTATTATGTGTGTGTGTGTGTGTGTGGTGAGGGCATCCCCTTATCTCCAAGGACCTGGACCCCACTGTATCAGGCTGACCTCTAGCTGGGACTTAAATTTGGGCAGGGAGACGCCAGGGACTGTGAGCTGGTGGTGTTCTCAGCACTCACCATTCAGCCCACGTATGCAGTTGCTGTTGGTGTAAACGGTTCACCCATGTGGAGTCAGAACCCGCAGCATGTGTGGTGGGACACTGTTCATTCTGAGGCTAGTGACTGAGAGAGAGATGTAGGTAAAATCCTGCATTGTGCTGTTAGAGCATTACGTCTGCAGTTCTGTTTGTGACTATGGTGGTATCTTAGGGGTAACCTGGGGACAGCTCTGTGGCTCCCCCAGGTGAGCTGCCAAGAGTGGCAGGACCTTAAATGAACAGAGATGGTCAGGATTAGGGCTGCACTTCCGCGTTGGGCACCTCTTTTGTCTCCCTCCATGTAGGAGACTCTGTATCTCCTGTAGCAACATTTCCATCGGGCCATCCTAGGAAGTAGCTGCGGGTGCTGAGCTGTGTGTGTGCCCAGGGTGCCTGAGAAATGATGCTCTTCCCCTCCCTCAACAGGTGGAAAAGCCAAGGTTGCCTGCTGATGGTCTTTCTCCCTCTCGTTTGTCTTCTCAGGAGAAGCAGAACCCCTCTCCCCATCTCCTCCTTCACCCTCTGCTTACCCCAGCCATTCTTCGCTGAAAACCAGCTGTTTCCTCTTATAGGCCATCACCATGCCCTTCTGCAGAGTCAGCTCCTTCTCTCTCACTTTGAGATGCTCTCCCGCTCCTTCACCCTGGGGAGAGAAACCAGGTAACATGGTCATGTATGCATGTGATTTTAAAACTCAGATAGAACTAGAAAGCTCATGAGGAAAGGACCCAGCTGTCCTCTGATCTCACCCCTCTACTCCTAATTTCCAGCTACTTCTCTTCTCTCTTTTTTTTGTCTAGTATTTACCCTCACATTTCTCAGTTTCAGATTTATTGCAATGATTTGACTTTTTTTTTTACCAGATTTAAGTATATCCATGTACTTTATCCTGTTGATGATGAGGATTTCATTTTCCTAATCTTCCTCTCACTCCTCATTTCTCCTTCCCCCATCTTCCTAAAATGTTCATATCCAGCGTCTGTCGAAGTTAATATTCACTGTTTACTGTTGGGGAGACTGCTTTCCCTCACTCCAGATCTTTCCTTTATCACTTAATTAATGTGATGATCATGTGCCCTCTCTGCCTCTTACTCATTATCTCTAGGGACATATAGGATACATTTCTTAAGACCTTGTATATCTGAAGATGTCTTTATTTTATTCTTAACTTTATGGACATTTGACTGGACATAGAATTCAAGGCTGGAATTCCTTGTAATGTGCCTATTTTTTCCTTTTTAGAAATATTCATGATTTTCTTTTTGAGGCAAGTACCCTGGAGTTTCACACCTAGGTTCCGTGGTATAGATCTTTGTTGACTCATTATACTATGCCTGCAGTTAGCGTTATCCTTTGGTCTCAGATCCTTTCTTGTATTATTCCTTCAAAGATGTCCCCCCACAGTACTGTGTCTCTGTTCTCTCTTTCTGGATCTCCTATTATTTAGAAGTTGGATCTCTCCATCCTCTAAATTGTTTTATTAATATTCTCTTCTCTTCTTACTTTTTTGGGGAAATTTTCTGACTTTTCTATTTTTAAAGTTTTTTGACTTCTAGTTCCTAGTCCAACATGTAAGGAGTTTGGAAGTCATCATTCCATCCTAACCACAAGTAAAAAGCTGAGCAAACTGAAAAACCAACAGCTCTTCTTAGATCTGTCAGAGAAGTGAGGTCACAGAGCAAACGAGTGCCCCAAGAATTGGAGAGACAGAAGGCAGATATAGAGAATCGAAATTTACAAGAGCGGAAACCTCCATGGGACCAGTGCTTGGGTAGGAAAACCTGAATTATAGTTGACAAATTGCTGGAGGCTCAGTGTCGACAAGTCTCGCACTTAGAGTCCAGTGGACCCAGTCATCACAGGGGCTTCAACTTTTGTGAGTTTTATCTCCAGGAGCTCTATCAGGTTCTCACAATGCATATCAAAGAAAAATCCCCTCATGCTTTAGGCACTGGGAAGGGAAAAGCAACCATTCTGAAATCTCTCAGAGCATTCTGTTCTCCTTAATATGGCCTGCCTCAAGAGAAACTGTTTTGCTAGAGCCTAACCTATTGGAGTTTTACGAGAGCCAAACCAACCTGATGGAAGAGAAACACCCAACTCCAGCCTCTTCTAGCCTTCCATGTGGGAAAAGGGAAATATCCAACTCTAGCTCCCTCTAGCCATCTGTCCTACCTAAGAGGGGGGAGGGCCTGGAGAGTACTGAGAAGCTCTTGTGAAGTTCACAGACCAAGCGCACAGGCTCACTAAAAACCTGAGACCCAATCACAGGACTACAGAATACTACCCTCCCCTTAGAGCTTACCATCACCTCACTAATGGCCCATTTACCAGAAGTCATTCTACCCAGTATATCGTGTCCAACTTTCAACAAAAAAGTACAAGGCATACTCAAAGGCAAAAAACCAACAGTTTTAAGAGTCAGAGCAAGCATGAGAATCAGACTCAGATATAACGTGGATGTTGGAATTATCAGACAGGGAATTTTAAACTACTGTGATTAATACGCTAAGGGATCTAATGGAAAACATAGACAAAATGCAAGAACAGACAGGTAATATAAGCAGAGAGATGAACATTCTAAGAATCAAAAAGAAACACTAGAGAAGTCAAAAACACTATAACAGAAATAGAGAGTGCCTTTGATTGGCTCATTAGGAGACTAACATAGCTGAGAAAAAAAATCTCTGCACTTGAAGAGATCTGAATAGAAACCTCAAAACCGAAAAGCAAACAGAAAAAAGACTTTAAAAATGGTACAGAATATCCAAGAACTGTGGGACAACTACAAAAGCTGTATTACATGTAATGGGAATATATGAAGGAGAATAAAGATAGAAAGGAACAGAAGAAATATTTGAAGCACAACGACTGAGAGTTTCCCCCAAATTAATGTCAGACACCAAACCATAGATCGAGGATGCTTAGAGAACTCCAAGCAAGGTAAATGCCAAAAAACTTAGACCTATGAATATCATATTCAAACTGCAGAAATTCAGTGATAAAGAAAAATGTTGAAAGAAGTCACAGGATAAAAACAGTTTACCAAGGAAATTTAAGAATTGTATCTGACTTCTCCTTAGAAATAATGGAAACAAGAAGAGAGCAGAGTGAAGTACATAGTACTGAGGGGGTAAAAACACACCAACTTAGAATTCTATACCCTCCAAAAGTGAAGGAGAAATAAAGACTCTCTTAGTCAAACAGAAATTGAGGGAATTTGTTGCCAGTAGACATGCCTTGCGAGACATGTTAACTCTTAAAACTCAACAATAAGAAAACAACCCAATTATAAAATGAGCAAAAGACCTGAACAGACACATCACCAAAGAAGATATATAGATGGCAAGAAGCATTTGAAAAGATGCTGCACATTGTATCTTATCAGGAAAATGCAAATAAAAACAACAATGAGATACCACTATACGCCTGTTAGAATGGCCAAAATCCAGAACACTGACAACACCAAATGCTGATGTGGATGTGGAGCAACAGGAACTCTCATTCATTGCAGGCGGGAATGCAAAATGGTACAGTCACTTTGCAAGACCGTTTGGTGGTTTCTTACAAAACTAAACATATTCTTACCATACAGTCAGCCAACATGCTCCCTGGTATTTACTCAAAGGAGGTGAAAACTTATGTCCACACAGAAATCATCACATTGGTGTTTACGAGCAGCTCTATAGGTGCCCAAACTTGGAAGCATCCAAAATGTCCTTCAGTAGATGAAGGGATAAATAAACCATGGTACATCCAGACAATAGAACGTCACTCAGCACTAAAAAGAAAAGAGCTATTAAGGCATGAAGAAATGTGGAGGAAACTTAAATGCATATGACTAAATGAAAGAAGTTAATCTGAAAGTCTAAATACTGTAGGGTTCCAATTATACGACATTCTGGAAAAGGCAAAATTATGGAGAAAAAAGAAAGATCAGTGGCTGCCAGCAGTTCGGAGGAGAGAGGATAAGTACTGGAAGACAGGATTTTTAGGGCAGTGAAGGTATTCTGTATGATATTATAATGGTGGATACCTATCATTATACATTTGCTAAAACCCAAAGAATGTATAACATCGAGATGAACCCTAATGATGCAGCAATGTAGTTTGATCAGATGTAGCAAATCCACAAAAGAAAATAAATTTTGTTACTTTTTTTTATACAGCATTATACCTTCATGGAAACAAAATATTATCAATTTGAGAGATGAAGTATTTCTTTCCTACCTGAGAGGTCTTTGTTTCTTCTGGTTTCCTAATTTCAGTGTAGGGTTTTTGTGTGTGTTTCCTCAAGTGCTTAGGATTTTACTTGTGTGTTTTTTACTGACAAGTGAAGCATTATTAAAGATGATAGAAGTGAGGTGTGCAAGGGCAGGGTTTATGGAGTGGGGGGTTTCACTTTGTGATGATCAGGAGGGATAAAGCTGTTTTTGGAGGATCCCTAACTGTACGGATATTGGGGTTTTTTCTTTTAGACTGGACAATTTTCCCAGGGATTTATCCCTCAATCTTGTGCCTGGGATATGCGTGTTGAGGCTAACAGGCGGTGGAGGCAGGAAGCCCAGAGCTGAATGGGGAAAGAGGGCTCACTTTCCCCACACGGAAAAAGGATTTTCACTTACTTTCCCTTTTCCAATATGATCCCTTACCCCTGCATTTCATTGTAACCAGTCTCTCCAAATCCAGAGCCCACATTATTTAAATTCCCAGAGAGTGTTCTACTGGGGCAGAGGGTAGTTTCCAGGCTATGCAGACGTGGGAAAGGGATCTGGAACTCTAAGTGTTCCTTACATAGGTTTTCAATCAATATTTTTACATGTAACCCTGCATATACCCTCTCTTCAGAGGTAGCTAGTGCCTCCAATTCCAGAGCTTTTCAGGGGTTTTGTCTAGACGTCCTTCCCTGATGCATTTGGGGCTCCATTATTCCTGCTTTCCAGGGTCTGTTACCATTTGCCTACTTTTTAGTAGAATTTTCTGAATTTTGACATCTCCTGTCTGCAGTTGTTTCCACTTTTTTTTTTTCGTCTTTATGAATTTGTACCCTGTTCAACAGGAACATGACAATAAGTTATTTGAGGATACAAGTAAGGTTCTACGTTTTGCTATAAAAGCAAGAGGGATTTCAGTTAGACCAAAAAAAGTTAAGCTATTTGAATTTATTTTAAGATTGGCCCTGAGCTAACATCTATTGCCAGTCTTCCTCTTTTTTGTTTCTCCCCAAAGCCCTAGTACATAGTTGCATATCTTAGTTGTAGGTCATTCTATTTCTTCTCCGTGGGATGCCACCACAGCATGGCTTGATGAGCGGTCTGTGCCAGGGATCCGAGCCAGCGAACCCCAGGCCACTGAAGCAGAGTGTACGAACTTAACCAATCCGCCATGGGGCCAGCCCCAAGCTATTTGAATTTTGTAAACATTTTTGTTATTATGAGGCTCTTCTATTTAATTTTTATTATGGAAAAAAACACACAACACAAAATTTACCATCCTAACCATGTGTAAGGGTACAGTACAATAGTGTTACCTTAGGCACATTGTTGTGAAAGAGATCTCTAGAAATTTTTCATTTTGCAAAATTGAAACTCTGGTATCTTTTAAGTGACAATGCCCTTTTCGTCCCTCTCCTCAGCCCCTGGCAACCATGATTCTACTTTCTAAGAGTTTGATTTCTTTACATGTCTCATATAATTGGAATCAGGATGCATTTGGTCTGTTTGTGAATGGGTTATTTAACTTAGCATAATGTCCTCAAGGTTCATCCATGTTGTAGCATATGACAGGATTTCCTTCTTTTTTGAGGTCAAATAGTACTCCATTGTATGTATATGCATTTTCTTTATCCATTCATCCTTTAATGGACATTTAATTTGCATCCACCACTTGGCTATGGTAAATAATGCTACAATGAACAAGTGTGCAAATCTCTCTTCAAGATCTTGTTTTCAATTCTTTTGGATATATGCCCAAAAGTGGGATTGCCAGATCATATAGTAATTCTATTTTTAACTTTTTGAGGAAACTGTATACTGTTTTCCACAGCAGCTGCACAATTTTACATTCCCACCAACAGTACACAAGAATTCCAACATCTCTGCATCCTCAACAACACTTGTTATTTTCTGTTTTCTTGATAGCAGCCTTCCAGACAGGTGTGAGGTGATAGCATGGGTTTGATTTGCATTTCCCAGATAATTGGTAATGTTGTACACCTTTTAATGTGCTTGTAGGCCATTTGTATATCTTCTTTAGAGAAACATCTGTTCAAGTCCTTTGCTCACTTTTCAATCAGGTCATTTTGGTGGTTGTTGTTGATTTGTAGTTGTTCTTCAAATATTATGGACATTAACCTCTTTTCAGATGTATGGCTCGCAAATATTTCCTCCCATTCCATAGGTTGCTTTTTCTCTCTGCTGATTGTTTCCCTTGCTGCACAGAGTATTTAAGTTTGACGTAGTCTCATTTGTCTATTTTTGCTTTTGTTGCCTGGGCTTTTGGTGTCATATGCAAGAAATCATTGCTGAACACAATGTCGTGAAGCTTTCCCCGTATGTTTTATTCTGGTGATTTTACAGTTACAGGTCTTACATTTAGCTATTTAATGCATTTTGAAATGATTTTTGAATATGGTGTAAGGTAAGGATCCAACTTCATTTTTTTTGTATATGGATACACAGTTTTCTCAAGACCATTTCTTGAGACTATTCTTTCCCCACTGTGTGGTCTCGGCATCCTGTCAAAGATCATTTGACCACATATGTGATTGTTTATTTCTGGGCTCTATCTTCCATTCCACTTGTCTATATGTCTGTCTTTATACAAATACCATACTGTTTTGACTACTGCAGCTTTGCATATGTTTTGAAGTGGGAGGCTGTCAGGTTTGTTTTTTTTCCTCAAGATTATTTTGGCTATTTGAGATTCCTTGAGCTTCTATATAAACTTTAAGATTTTTCTCCCAGGAATGGAAAAAAAAGCCATTGAGATTTCAACAGGGACTGCATTGAAAATGTAGATGGCTTTGAGTAGTATGGACATTTTAACAACATTAAATCTTTCAGTCTATGAACATTGGATGCCTTTCCATTTATTCTGTGTCTTCTTCAATTCTTTCAGCAATGTTTTCCAGTTTTCATTGTACAAGTCTTTCACCTCCTTAGTTAGGTTTATTCCTAAGTATATTTTTCTTAAGAACATAAATGGGATTGTTCTCAAATTCATTTTGGATTTTTCATTGTGAATGTATAGAAACAACTAATTTTGTATATTGGTTTTGTGTCCTGAAACTTTGCTAAATTTATTTACTAGTTCTAATCATTTTGTTTGTGTGTGTAATTTTTAGAGGATTCTACGTATAAGATTGCGTCATAGTGAGCAGAGATAATTTTGCTTCTTCCTTTTGAATTTGGATGCCTGTTATTTATTTTTCTTGCCTAACTGCTCCGGCTAGGGCTTCCAGTAATATGTTGAATAGAAATGGCAAGAATGGGCATCCTCGTCTTTTTCTTGGTATTAGAAAGATTTCAGGTTTTCACCATTGAATGTGATGTTAGCTGTGTGCTTTTCACATGTGGCCTTTGTTATGTTGAGATAATTTCCTTCTATTCCAAGTTTTTTTGGTGTTTTTTAATCATAATAGAGTATTGAATTTTGCCAAAGCCTTTTTGGATCAATTGAGATGATCATGTGGTTTTGTCCTCCATTCTGTTTATGTGATGCATTACATTCATTGATTTTCCTATTGTTGAACCATCTTTGCATTCTGGGAATAAATCCCATTTGGTTATGATGTATAATCCTTTTAATGTGCTGTTAAATAGATCTGCTGATATTCTTTGAGGATTTTTACATCCATATTTATCAGGGATATTGGTCTGCAGGTTTCTCTTTGTGTAAAATCTTTGTAGGGCTTTGGTACTGGGGTAACGCTGGCCCCATCAAGTGAGTTTGGAAGTATTTCTTCCTCTTCAATTTTTTGAAAGAGTTTGAGAAAGATTAGTGTTAATTCTTCTTTAAATGTTTAGTAGAATTCTCCAGTGGAGTCACCTAGTTGTGGGCTTTTATTTATTTGGAGGCTTTTAATTACTGACAATATCCTTACAAGTTATAGGTCTGTTTCTTTTTATTATTTCGTGATTCAAGCTTGGGAGGTTGTATGTTTCTATAAATTTATCCATTCCTTCTAGGTTATCCAATTGGTTGGTGTAAAATTGATCAGAGTATTCTCTAATGATCCTTTTTATTTCTAATGTCTCCTCTTTCATTTATTGTTTCTGATATTTGACTCTTCTCTGGTTTTTTTTTTTTTTTCTTAGTCTAAGGAATTGTCTATTTTGTTCATCTTTTCAAGAAAATAACTCAATTTTATTGATTTTTTTCCTACTGTTTTTCTATTCTCTATTGTGTTTACTTCTATGCTAATCATTATTATATGCTGCTTTCTGCTAACTTTGGATTTACTTTGTTCTTTTTCTACTTCCTTGAGGTGTAAAGTTACATTGTTGATTTGAGATCTTTCTTCTTTTCTAAAGTAGATATTTACTGCTATAAACTTCCTTCTTACAACTTCTTCTGCTGCATAACCTAAGTTTTAGTACACTGTGTATTCATTTTAATTTGTCTCAAGATATTTTCTGATTTTCCTTGTGATATCTTGTTCGACCCACTGAAGGTTCAATAGTGTGCTCTTTAATTTCTACATATTTGTGAATTGTCCAGTTTTCCTTTTGTTATTGGTGGCTACTTTCATTCTTTTGTGATCATAAAAGATATTTGGTATGACTTCAATCTTCTTAAATTTGGTAAGACTTCTATGGGCCTACCATGTGAACTATAGTGGAGGATGTTCAGTGTGCACTTGAGTAGAATGTGTGTTCTGCTCTGCTGATGGAGTGTTCTGTATGTGTCTGTTAGGTCTAATAGTCTATACAGTGTTGTTAAGTCCAATTGGTCCAATAGAGTTGTTCAAGTCCTCCATTTCCTGACTGATCTTTTGTCTGATTGACCAAAACAAAATTGATGCACCCATGAACCAGAGGTGATATGCAAACTGTTTAACAAGATCACAGTGCAGGAGCCAACATTTGGAACCATGCTAGCTGTAGACAGCTGGGAACGTGGCACACACAGCTGAGCCGTCACTCTACGTGAAATGACACAAGGTTTTCTCCTCTTGTTCTCACAAAACCCAGTTCACCAACACAAGCACATGGAAACCCGAAGCTGAATGTCACGATATCCTCCAACCTGTAAGAATGTTTTATTCAGTTCAAACTTGTTTGTCCCCCGAATGTGGAATCAAATAATGTGAGTGGAGCCTGGTCCTACTCAAGGACAAAAATCACCCACCTCTTTCTAAGTCTCTTAAGTGAGGTCAAATTACACAGTAAATACTTACTGTGCAAAAGTGCATTATAACACACGTAAAATATTTGATAAATGAATTTGCTTCACTTAACTTAAAGTATTATAGTTGGTTATTGTGAGAGAGTTATGTAAATCATATGTGCTCGAAGATATTTCAATAACACTCCTTAAGTCATTTCTGCTCAGCATATCACAGCATTTAGGGTACTGTAACTGCTGAGGTTATGTGTTAGCGATCCATTGCTTCTTCCAGCCATACACAAAACTAGACATGTATACAGTACAGCAGACACACCTTTGGATTCACCAGAATACATTACTTACCCAAAGTAAAATGTAATACCACAAAATTAAATCGATTTCCTATTTTGCCAATACTGAGTAATCCCATATATTAAAGCACTACAAATGAGGATGTTAGAATATAGTCTCAGGTTAGGAGTCAGGATTCATTGGCACAGGAGAAGTGGGAAATAATGACCCCACTCTTTCTGACATCTGGAAACAGATACTGATTAAGATCCAGACTCCCCTGGGAAGTGAGGCTGGGCTGATTATGCTCTTGGCGTCCCCATTCCATACCTTGAAAAAAGTATTCCAAGAGAGGGAAAATAGTCCGGAACTTTTCCCACTGCTGGTTTCCTGCAGCACAGGACTGTTGAGCAGTTCCACTGTCTCTGTCACCACATACAGGTCCACACCTGTTTCCCGGCACTGCTTCAGAAATGATGGCTCTGGGTCCAACACTTTCCTGGGGAGGAAAGGGAGGAAGAGGGTCAGAGTGGGAAGGGATGCCCTCCTGGGTTACTCTAGGTTACTCTTCTCCTCATAACCTGGAAGGGGTGCCAGCCTGTGAACTTTGACAGATGATCCCTCAATGGGTAGAAAGATAATGGCTTCTAGGTTAAGTTCCCTTGGGCAACAGAGTATCTCTGATATGCACGGTGGAGGGGTCCCCATTCTATGATGCGGGTATTGGTATGAGAGTGTGCACGCCATTTTGTGAAAGTCATCGGCATTTTCCAAAATTCTATCTGCCCTGGTAGGGGCTGATTTATAGTTTTCCAGCACTAGGCCCTCTCACCAGAAGAGGCTAGAAGTAGACAAGCCCACATGTTGTGAACAGTCCTCAGGAGATCCTACTGTTTAAGCCGGGGAACCCACATCCATCACTGTCCAGAAGCACAGTCAGGGTGGGATGTGGAGCAGACAAAGCAGGGAAGATTCTGGGTGATTCTTCATGACTTGCACAAGTGGGTCTTTATGGATTCACTGTCCTTGGTAGGTGGTTGGTAAGGCAGACTTGAAGATATAAATTTGGGTGGGGGATGTGAGAGGGTTGAAGGACTGAAGACAAATTTTGTGTCCATTTCAGACTGAGACTCAACTCTGATTCTACTCAAGGCCCCATGGGGATTGGTGTCCTAGATGACAGCCGTGTGGAACACTGAGAGACCCTTAAATTGCTTTTCAGTGGAGGAGGTCACTGAGCATCAGTGCTGGGTTTTCCCATTGCCCTTGGGGGGAAATTCAAGACCTTGTGTCATTCTAAGGTGTTATGCCATCTGACATCTACTTACCTCCAAGCCTGATTTCATATCACCTTCCTCAAGATTGGCTAAGCTTCCAGCTCACTGGACTGCCCCTAGTCTTGAAAAGATCCAGCTCTGTCCTGTCCCTGGGCCTTCAAACTCCTCCTCTGGACCCCTTTTCTCTTCCTCTTGCTTGCTTCCTCCATTCTTTAGGTCTGAGCTCAACTCTTTGCTACCCAGAAAGACCTAAATAGGCTCCCCTCCCTCCAGCCAGTCTCTTTCACCAACTCTTGTTGTTACCTTCAGGGTTTCCATCACAACCTGTAAGTGCCTTCAGCTGAAACACATTGAATGCCCTGCATCCCATTTATTAAAAGTATCTAATTGGCTTTCTTCTCATATTTAAAGCTTCGAGCTCAGGCTTACTTATTTCTCTTGGTGCGAGACAATAAAATGTATCCCTGAAATTGCAGCCTCCTTAACCACTGAGAGAAATTTCTATGACAAATTTTTTTTCTTTTCTTGCAGCTATAGAAATCCAAATACTCTTTTGCACCATAAACAGTCTTTGCAAATGTTAGTTCTAATGAGAGTTTTACAAGACACCAGGAATACAGAAATTGTGCAATGCCCTGTCCCAGTAACTTTTAGTCTCTAAACAGTCTGTGATTTTAACTACTTGCTTACTTTAATAACTCTTTGTATTGATAGAAATACTGTTTAAATGGACATCTCTGTTTGTAAAAGGCATAAAGACTTAAGAAGTTCTTTGTTAAGCCCTTAGAGGATTATTGAAGATCTTCTTTTCCCACATGCACGGAGTTAAATTAAATCCTAGGACACTGATGCATACTTTATTTAAACATAGAGTTTCAGAGTCTTTGTCTCACTTAAATTAATGCTTTGTTAATTTATTTTTTATAACTTATTTCCTCACTCATTGCACGTCCCCTACCCCAACAAATATAATCTGCTTTATGTCAGGGATTTTGGTCAGTCTTCTCATTACTCTATTCTCGGCACAAAATAGCACTGTAATGAGTAATTACCGTTTTAGTAAATATCTATTACATAACTAATAACTATAAGTTGAATGAATAAATGAATGAATAGCCAAGAAGAGCAGCATAATCTGAGATGTTGTTTTCTTCATTCTGAGCCTCCGCAACAAAACCTACTGGACACCTCTTTGCCTAAGAGGAGAGCACCTTTCGGGGCTCTGCTGACCCGTCCCCTTCCTCTCCCACAGCCTCACCTCTTTTGAAGTTCTGTCCAGGTTGGGAATGGGGTGGTAACAATCTGATACTGTAGGGTGTCATCATAGGACTCAGTAGCCTCCCCAGACACGTTCACTTCTACCCCAGAATTCACACTCACACCAGCCTTCAGCTTCAGCACTGCAGCATCACGGAGGAGGAATGGTCCTTCCTTAACAGGCTCTAGGGACAGAAAAGGTGGCCTTACATTTAGCCAAGAATTCACTTTGGAACAGCTGGAAACTTGAATGAAAACGGAATGACTGAGTTCTATTTTGCTCGAATGCTCATACTCATTTAAATCTCTCAGTGAAGAAGCTAACTAATCAATTAATATTTTAAGTGTAAATTACTGCTGAAGCCAATCCACCCAGGGGTTGCAGAGCAGGGATAACATCCTAACTCTAAGAAACGGTGACGTTGCTTGCGCACTGGTCCAGGAGATCCACGGCATCATCTCTGCAGGACAGGGTCTCCTGCAGCGGGCACAGCATCCAGCCCCAGAAAGGAGCAAACTAGGGCAGAAAATGTTGGTGATTTGGTTCCAGACAGACTGGGTTTAGATCCTTGATCTACCTCTTCCCGGATATGCAGCATGGAACAAAATATTTTATAAGATTCAATTTACTGTTATGTAAACTGGGGAAAATATTTGTCCCTCAAGAAGCCATTGTAAGCATTAAACAAACTAATGTATACCTGTGTGAATAATTAGCAAATTCTCAAAATCTTAGTTCCTCGGCCCTTGCCTTTGAGCAAGGCTCATACTGAGATCTCCCTGTGTGAGTGTCTCAGAATTTCTTGCGTGCTGCTCCACCTCTCCCTGAGTGCCCTTGTTTTTCACTCCTTGTCTCCTGTGCTCACGGCTGACAATACCTGGGACTGAAGAAATTGGTTCGAGAATGTCCATGAGGGAGACTTCCGTTGGATCTTCAGGTTGTTCCCAGAACTGTGAGCGAGGCTTCCTCTTCAGTAATAAAGAAAACTGATGTATTTTGGTGGCACTCAAGAAGCTTTCGACAGGCCTCAGATCTTTGTCTCCAATCTCTTTGGTGATATTCTTGCTAGTTCTCTCAAACATAGAGGGCATGTTGCTAGGAGCAGATACAAGGGGAGTACAAAGATCAGTTGGGTCTCACAGATGAGATTAAATGGGTTTTCATGTATCCTTCAGAGAGAGTTGACAGAGTATTGAATATTTCGTAGAAAGAAGTATATGTCATATATACATGATGAGGTAGGATGCATATGCAAATGATGCCCATGTTAGAAGCTGGAAGGGCCTAAGTCTTACTTAAACAATTACCTATTGGGATGACCTTTAGTGAACAGGGATGAGATACCTAGACTGGAAGTCCCTGCCAAGTCAGGGGGACCAGTAAGCACTTGGTTAATTTGTTGGAAGTGACAAAGAAGAAATTAATTCCCCTCCAAAAATGAACTATGTGCACTTTCCTATGCCATGGTAGTTGAGATCAAACTGGCCAAATTAAGATTTTTAATCACCCACTAGAGGACTGCTTTTTATATGTAGGTGAATTACCTATGTTCAGTATGTAAATTCCATGTCTTCCAAGATTTATACAATCTTGCTGTGACTGAACTAGAACAAGAGTGTAGCCTTCATGACAATGGACAGAAGATAATTAAATAAAAAATCCCAGAAGCCTACATTGTTGTGCTAAGTGAGCCATGATTCATTAGAAAATTATAAAGTGAATCACCTCTCATGTATCAGGAGCCTGCTATGGATAGTCATCCACCTGGGTGATGCTCTCATGCTGCCTTTAAACACTTTCAATTTCAGAGAATGAGGTCAGCAAGAAGGCAAAATAAGAATTTTCAGCCCTCATCTCTTCCGAGGAGCACTAATTTTGACAACCACCATGGACAAGAGTAACTTTGTGGGAGTCCAGAATCAAGGAGAGCAGTCCCAGCACCCTATTGGAGCAAATATCCAAGAATATGTGCACTGAAGAGGGTAAGAAGAACATTTCCTCTTTACCCACATCACCTTTCCTCCAAGACAGCACAATTCACTGTCAAGGGACACTGAATTGGGCCAAAGGACTCACCCTTTGCCCATGGTTTCTCCCATGGGGGAAAGTGAGAGCATAGTGAGCACCTAGCTTCCCCAGCAATGCAAGATGCTTCTCAAGAGGCCCACTTCTTTTTCCTCCCACCCAACACACTGAGGAGGATTGGCATGGCTGAATACTCTGAGGGTAGCTAGAGCTCAACAAAGGGTCACTGATTCTACTAGTTGCCTCATGGACTCCACCAATAAGCCTGCTCATGAACCCTGTAAGACACAACAACTGTGGAATCCCCAACTAGCCCCCAGCACTCCACATGCCCTTCCTCCCCCAGTGATGGTCCCCCACATTCAGCATGCACAAATCTCTGCAGATTGTACACAAGTACACGCAGCCTACTGGCTCAACTCCAATGTATATACCCTTAACACTACAGGGCACTTCCTGAGGCTCTCAGCCACTTGTCTGGATTTGTTTGAATTGAGAAAAGACATACAATCCTGAGACTTCTCCTGAAAGAGAGAACGAGAGGAGTGGAGTAGGTGCATCTAGAAAAAAGGTCTGAGAGACCTCCAGAATATCTAGCCAGGCTGAGTGGTAACAATCTTTCTAACCTGAAACCAGTCAGTAAAGACTTATGAGGTGACTCTTCTTCTAATGTGACGAAGCAACCCAAGACTTCAAGGAGCATGAAAAATCAAGGAAAAATGACACCAACAAGGAAATACAATAATTTTCCAGTAACCAACCCCAGAGAAATGGAGATCAATGAATTTCCTGACAAATAATTCTAAATCATTATCTTAAGAAGCTCAATGAGCTACAAGAGAACAAGATAGACAACTCAATGAAATTAGGAAAACAATAAATAAACAAAACTATAAGTTCAACAAAGAGATATAAATCATAAAAAAGAACCAAACAGAAATTCTGGAGCTGAAAAGTACAACAAATGAAATGAAAAATGCAATAGACAGCTTCAATAGCAGACTTAGGAAAACAGAAGAAAGAATCTGTGAACTCAAAGAGAGGTCATTTAAAATTATCCAGTCAGAGGAATAAAAAGAAATAAATGAAAAAGAGTGAAGAATGTCTACCACGTTTATGGGACATCATAAGGAGAACCAAATAAGCATTATGGGAGGCCCAAAAGGAGAAGAGAGATAGGAGCAAAAAGCTTATTTAAAGAAATAGTGGCTGAAAACTTCCAAAATCTGGGGAGAGATATGGACCTCTAGATCCCTGAAGCACAAGGGTCTCCAAACCAGATCAATGCAAAGAAGATTACACCAAGACACATTATAGGCAAATTTTAAAAATTCAAAGACAGAGAGTTTTGAAAGTATAAGAGAAAAGTGATTCATTACATACCAGGAACCCCAATAAGGTTATCAGTGAATTTCTCAGCAGAAACCCTGCACCTCAGGAGAGAGTAGAATGATATATTCAAAGTGCTGAAAGAAAAAACTGCCAGCCAAAAATACTGTAGCTGGTAAAGTTCTCCTTCAGAAATGAAAGATAAATAAAGACCTTCCCAGACAAACAAAAGCTGAGGGAGTTGATCAGCACCAGACCTGCCTTAATAGAAATGCTAAAGGGAGTTCTTCAAGCTGAAATTAGTAACATGAAAATGTGAAAAAATAAACTCACTCATAAAACTAAGTATATTTTCAAATTCAGAATACTCTAATAGTGTAATGGAGATGTGTAAATCACTTTTAAGTCTAGTATATGGAAGGAAATAATAAAGATTAGAGCACAAATAAATGAAATACAGACTAGAAAAACAACAGAAAAGATGAATGAAATTAAAATAAAATAGCCTTTTTTTTTTTAAAGGTTAGGTTGGCAAAGGGGTTGAAATTAATATTCCAGAGTTTTCAGAGTGTATTTGTCTCTTCAGCTTATTATAGGGGGCTGATGAATTCTCAGAAGTAGTCTGGTAGTCAAGCAGTAGAACATAAGTGATGGATAAATTAAAGAGATATTTTCTTACATGCTTCCCTCCTAACAAACCTATGATAGCTACCTAAGGCCAAATTTTTCAATGTTCTGCTAATTTCTGTGCTAGTAAAACTTTCAGAGGCTCAGGGGGAAAAATCCTAAACAAAATATTGGCAAACTCAACCCATAAAATTCTTTTAAAAATTGTGATCAGATTGTGTTTATTCCAATAAAGGCAAGAATAATTTACCTCAAAATATCTATTACTATAACTCGCAAATTTACCTATTAATGGGAAAACTATGTGATCATTGCATAAAACGTAAGAAAATCATTTGATAAAGTTCAGCACTCATTTATGACTTTTTTAATTTAGCAAGTTAGGAGTTTAGGGAATTTTTCCCTTACTTTGTTAATGGCATGCATCGAAACTCTACAGCAAATGTTAGATTAATGATGCAACACTAGCAATATTCCCTTAAAGACAGAAATAATAAAATGCTGTCCATTCCCACCACTGCCATTCAACAATTTTCTTCTTCGCTTTCATCTTTTTTGGTTTTTTTAAATTTTTTTTGAGTTTTTTTTCTCCTAGTTTTATTGAGATCAACAATTTTCTGGAGGTTCCATCCATCACAGTGATAGGAGGAGAATAAATGAAAAGTATAAGATTTGGAGGGAACATCAAAACAGTTATTATTTACAGATGATATATTTACCTACAAGACAAGAGAATCAACAGATACATTTTTAGGATAGTTAGAATTCAGTAAGCTTGTTAGAATGTAACTAAGGAAGGGAGTGAACTAAATAGATTTGTGACACAGAAAAACCCCCTCAGTCTGAAATGGAGCAACAGTAGATGAATGTACAACAATTAAGAGGCTGCTCTGGCAATGTTTCAGGTGAGAGAGAACAGTAGCTCACACTAGGATGATGAGTGAGGAGATGCTATATAATCAAAAGGTCTCAATGATGGCGTTTATGGGGGCATGAGGAAGAGGGAAGGAAAAGAAAGATTTCCTGGTTTCTGGCTTGGTAACTGGACGGATGGTAGCTCCATTTTCTTGAGTAAGGGAACGCTGAAAGGAGATCCATTTGAAGAGGAAGAAAATGAACTCGTATTTGGATATGTTGATTTTGAGATCCAAGAGGAGATTAAAATAGATTGGCACTTAGAATAGAGAACTACCCTGGACATAAAAATGTTTGAGCTATCTGTGCATAGGTGGAAACTGAGACCTGAGTGTAGATGAAGTCATGAACTTGAATATGTAATAGCTGGGCAGGGAAAAGTGTTCATGGCATTTTACACACCAGATTGAATGAGATCAATCTGTTTAAACTGCTCTCTTCGGGGCCAACAGGACTAGTATTTCCTAACTATACAGAATTCAGTTTTTGAACATTCATTGAGTGGCTGAAAAGAGACAGAACTTTCAATACTTGATGTAAAAGCCCTGATGTGGCCATTTCAGTTCTGTCTAGAGTGGGCCACAGAAGACATCAGTGGACAACAAAGAATTACAAGAGCGAAAGAAGATCCTCTAAGACTGAGCTGGATAAGGATGTAACAAAGATACCTCCCTCAGCCTTACATGATTCTGTGTTGTTATCGAGAGTTCTCCTTTATTAAGGAGAAATTCAGGAAGAAGTGCCACCTTCTTTTTGGGGCAAATTATGCAAAACACAAAACCATCTATTCATTCCACAACCCCATCCTGAACATTTCTATCTCTGATCAGAGTATCTTCTCTTATTCATCCTCGATCCCCAATTAGCACTTACCAGTTTGTATATTGTTTTGTCTTGCAGAGAAAGATTCCAATTGAGTAGGGCCCTTCCAGTCTTCAGACCTCCTGATACCAAGCAAAGTTTCCCAGACAAACTCCAGAGAACAGATAAATGTGACTCTGCTCACAGAGTTTTCCTTCCACCAATAGATCCCTAACTCAATTTTCAATACAATATCCTGGAAAAACAAGCATATGATCAGCCCTCTTCTCCTCCAGGAGACCAAGGTGACAGCTGAGTTCTGGATCACAGAATCTTAGCTCTCAAGTCCTTCCCCTCCAAAGTTTATGGACCAGAATCAGGCAACATTTGATTATATATACATACGCTAGGCGTTCCCGGAGCAGAGTAAAGAGAGATCTTTGGGAGCAATACTCTTTTCCTGACTCAAAGAGAACTGGTTGAACCAGTCTTTGATTTATGGATTTCCAGTTATGTGGCTGGAACAACTTGTCTGGCTCATGTTCCATCTTAAATGCTGTGTATGTGTAATGTAACTGAGGATCAGCAAGAAAGATAGAAGTAAGATTCAGGATAAAGGACAGGTACAGTGCCAGGGGCTGGGGAGAGCCCCTGAAGCGCCTAGATGTGGAGATCTGCACCACAGGAACTAACCTTTGTAACACCCCGTTGTGTCAAGTGCTATGCATGTGTTATATAATCCAATCTTACAATAATCTTTATCTTAAAGATAAATAAAAAGGAGATTTTCAAAGAGGACAAAAACAACTTGCCCCAAACCCATTCTCCTTCCAGTTACTCCCTGTAGAATAATAGGATTAAATAAAATCCTTATAGCAGATGAAAACTGTATGAACAGGAAGGCCACAGCTGCAAGTATTTGTAATATCCTGGGACTGACACTCAAAAATACAACATTCCTTTCGGTTGACAGTATTTCACAATGGATTTATTTCATTTTTTTCTTCTTTGAACATTAATAAAAGTTCCATGCCTACCCTTCTCTACCTTGGGAATCTGCTATCCACTGCTTTCAGGACATAGGTCACAGTGTGCCTTCTCCATAAGACCACCAGAGCAAAAGATTTACGAAAATTGAGTTTTACTTTCTATAATTTGCATTGTAAAAGCAATAGCCTTGAAATGTAAAATTTTAGTTACATACACCACTCTTCCACACACCAATATGCCAGGGGCCATGCCCTGCTGTTAGATAATCTAGAAGCCAGGGAAAACTTACCTGTTTTGGTAGAGTTGTGTGAGTCCAGTGAACCCTGAGGTTTGTTTTTTTTATTAGGCTTAGAGCTGATGAGATTTACAGCCAAGGTCATCATAATAAACAGCTGATAGTTTCACTTACACCTTTCCTTGCTCTCCATCCAGAAGCACCTTGCAGCATTCCAGAGGAAGGGCAAAAGGGGAAAATCTGGGACATCAAATGCCCAGCAGCAGTTAAGGATCCTTGACCCTCCTATGCTGCCTCTTGTTGGGGAAGCAGCAATCCTGGAAAGCATGAGAAAAAACTCCAAATTCCTGCTGAAAGAAATCCTGCTGGTGTGTAGGTAGCATTCATCTGTTTTGTCTCCACAGCTGCCATTGCTTCACTCCTGCCAAACCTCACAACAGGAGTCTTCAATTTTTGCACATATAGTAGGGAAGCTCGTCATCCCATGCTGTAGTGGCCAAGTTAGGAAGCAATTTCAATTTTAATCACAGGCCCTCCAGGACAGGTTCAACTGACCCCATCTCTTAACCACAGAATGATCAAGAATTGCTTTGAGAAAATTTGCAAAGTCACTTAGCCAGGTCATGCACAAAAGAAGAAATGTTGACTTGACCACAAAACCGAAGATCCCCCTTTCCATGGAACCCAAGGACCAGGCACGACCAGAACTTGGAAGTCAGACTCTTATCCAAGTGAGGGGTCCCTCCTTCAGGAAGATCTGGTGTTCAAATTCCTTCTCCACCTCATCGTAAATGTTTAGAACCTCGGCATAAATGCTTGAAGCCCACCAATCAAAACCAGTCCCACCATGTTCCATGTGCCGGCCTGTTCTCCTTATCGCTTAAAGTTTGCCCCAAATCCTGACTCAGGGAGACAGATCTGACGGCACATGCCCACTGTTCTTCCTGTAGGCCCATCTGATCTCTCAGAATAAAGTTGATCTCTTTTTCCAAGGTCTGATGCCGTACTTAATTGCCTTTGTGCGCATCAGGCAAGAGAACCTCAATTTTGTGCAGTAACAGATTTACTTAAGATTTCACAGGGAAATGTCCATGGCCATTGCACAGCTCACATTATTTTCTTGAAAATTGTCCATCATTTAACTTTTCAGGTTAGCTTTGGCCACAGGTTTTCAGGCAGATCTCTTCTCTGGGGCGCTCCTTCCCCCTTCATGACTCACTCCTGCTTCTCTGCCTGCCCCTTCCTCTTCCTCCTCTACCTGCAAGGTCTTACAAGTTTCAGCCATTTTGATCTTGATCTCTGCTCTCTCCCCCATTCTCTCTCCCCTTTCTTATGCAGAATAATTTAAGTTTCTGGAAGCTCTCCCCTCACTGAACCAGTCAGTCAACAAACAGTTACTGAGTACCAGCCACAGTTTCTAGGTTCCGGGTCTATACTGTCTGCACTTTGTCAGGATTCTAGTGCTGGGAGTATAGATGTTAGTAAGACAGAATCCTGACTCCAAAGACTGACACTTAGTGTGGGGAGACAGACAATACACATTTTTTAAAATGGACAAATAAAGAAAAAATGAAAAATAAACTTGTCCTTACAAGTACACTGAGAGCATATACAGTGACAAATGTACATATAATTTATCCTCTGGACTTTACATGCCAGCTCCCCTTTATTTTCTGTGACTCAAGGTTCCTCCATCTCACCTTCTTGCTTCCTCAATGTCTACCAGTCCTTAACTTCCCTTGCTCAACTGAATCCCTAACAAACAACCTGTTTCAGAATTATTTTTTTGATGTATACATAGCAATTTCCTGATTCTTTCTGAGTATCAGAGATTTAGGGAGCCATGGAAGCCACGTAGCCCAATCACTCTTTTTGTAGACATTGGCTCTCTCTTCAGTGTAGACCAGGATCTGATCACTCCTCATCACTTCTGATGCTAGCCCTGATATCAGTTGCCCTACATTAAACTCAGCATATATGGGGTTAAAACCAAAAGCACTCATTCCCTGCTTACTCCCTGGCTTCCTGGCTCCAGAATCCACTATCCCCCATAGAGACAAACAGCCAAGGTTGCCCACCTGCAAATTCCCTTATCATCCTCCTCCCTGTAAGATGCCTCCCAAGGCCAAACAGAGGCTGGTGGGAAAACTCCAACCATCAAGGCCACTGACTCCCTGCCTTCCACAAACATCCACATTCCTCACAAACCTTTAAAATCCCTGGCCTCCCATCTTTCAGGGTGACAAGACAAAATGAGACAAATCTGAGGGCTCACTCTTGTCTCATGGATGATATCACCCAAAATAAAAACCCCTTCCTTGCCATAAGCCTAGCATTCCAGTTTTTATTTGGCCCCTCTTGTGTGGTAGGTAAAGAACCTACGTTTGTCAGCAGTAACACTTCCAGTGCCAACACCCTGGCCCCCTCCACCATCATCTGGGTTATTGTAATCCCTCCTAACTAGACTCCCTACTTCTGCCCTTACAGCCTTCCTGCATCGATGGTCAACACAGAAGACACATGACTTCTCAAAAGATGCATTCAATTTTTCACTCGGGAGCTCAAACTCCTCCAATAGATGCCCATCCCAATTCCAGGAAAAAAAAGTCATGACTATGACCAACAGGGGCCTGCACCAGCTTGCCCTCACTTTCTGAGGAATTCTCTCACTCATTCCTGCTGTTCTTATGACAGGTATTCCTTCCTCACAGTCTTGCACTTGCCAATTCCTCTCCATGGAATTCTTTCCCCCAACTAGTTACGTAGTTCAATCCCCACTCTTTGTTTCAGTTTAAGTCTTTGTTCAAATGTCACTTCTCAGTGAGGCCTTCACTTTCAAATGGGAAACACTGCCATCCCCTCCACCACTACCAATGAATTTTCAACAGAAACCCAACCTGCCATCTGGCCCGCCAGTTGGTGACAGTGTTGAGCCTTTGCTGGGCCTTTAGAGCATCCTTGGTTTGGGGTTGAGAGATACACAGACTTTTCTACACTGGCCATAAATAGCAATTAAGTTGACAGCGGTGCTTCTTTCAGAAGCCAAAACTCTGTTTAGAATACCAAAGTTAAGAGAATTGTCTAGTCACTAATCTAAGTTAAAGACCTAAGTTAATCTCATATATATGTTCTTTTCTTTAGGAGAAATATCAAAGATCCATGAGAGGTTACCCACTTTCTTCCACTTCCCAAATGAAGTTTGCACTCCCCTTCTATCAACTCCTAGCAATATGCACTCTAGGTTTGAGAGAATTAGCGAGAATTGGGTCAAATCTTGGAGACAATGACGGCCTGTCAACACCTGTTGAATGACAACAAATTCCATCACTTTGTAATATTATATGAAAAGAGGAAGAATCACTTACTGTTCTGGAAACAACCTGATGTTCCAGTTAAATACACCCTCATGGACATCCAGGAGCCAAGTTTTTTAGTCCGGTGTTGTCAACCAGAGGCAAAGAAGGCAAAGAGTGAAAAACAAGAGCACTCGGGGTGAAGTGGTGCAGTATGCAAGAATCCCTGAGTCATCCACATAGGGAGATCTCAGGATGAGCCTTGCCTAAAGGCATGGGGCAAGGAACCAAGATTATTTGAGAATCTACTACTTACCTGAACCCAGACATTTATTAGTTCATTTAATACAGCAGCCTCCTAAGTCAGGGACGTTATCTCCAGTTTACATAACAAGCTTACAAAATAATTAGTTCCACATCACACACCTGGGAACTGGAAGAGCCAGGGTCCACACGCAGGCCTGTCTGGCTCCAAACGCAAACACTTTCTGCCCCAGTGTGCTTCCTCCTTGGGCTGTTTGCTGTGGCTGCTGCAGGAGACCATGTGCCTGTAAAGATGATGCCGTGGGTCTCCAGGACCAGTATACAAGTGATGTCACCATTTCTTAGGGTCGGGACGTTATCCCTGCTCTCTAACCCCTTGGTAGATTCAAACATTCATCCTCAGCAGTAATGTACACTTAAAATATCAATTGATTAGTTAGCTTCTTGACTGAGAGATTTAAATGAGGAGGAGGGTTGGGGAAAAATAGGACTGTTACTCCATTTCCCACACTAGCTCTTCCAGTGAATTTCTTGGCTAAACCCAAGATCATCTTCTCTGTCCCCAGAAACTGTCATGACAGGACCATTCTTCTTCAGTGATGCTGTGGTCCAAGAGCGGAAGACTCATTTGGATATAATACCATTGGGCTAGAAATGAGTGTGTGGGGTAGCTCCTGAGTCTCGTAGATCCTCCTTCGCATTTCAGTCTGTTGTTATCCCACCTCATAGCTGGGCAGACCTTCATAAGAGATGAGACCATGGGAGGGGAAGGCAACAGGTTGGCAGAGCCCCAGAAGGTGCTCTCCTCATGGACCAAGAGGCATCCACTTGTTGCTGAGGCTCAGAATGAAGAAAACGACATCCCAGATTATGATGCTCTTCTTGGGTATTCATTCATTCATTTATTCATTCAACTAATAGTTATTAGTTATCTAATATATAGTTATTAACACAGTAATTACTCATTGCTGTGCTATTATATGGGGATGAATTAATAACAAAACACATAAAAATCTCTGACCTAAAACCACTTATATTTAGTGTGGACAGGCAAAGGGCTAAGAGTGAGGAAACAAGCATAAAAAACAAATAACAAATAATTTAAATTAAATGAGACAACGACTCTGAAACTCTGTGTAATAAAGTACGCAACAGTGCCCTGGGATTTAATTTATCTCCGTGGACACAGGCAAAGATGAATGTCTAATGATCCTCTAAGAGCTTAACAAAGAACTTCTTAAGTCTTCATGCCTTTTAAAAGCAGAGATGTCAATTTAAATAGTATTTTTACAAAGGCAACAAATTAAATAAGCAACTAGTTAAAATCATAGACTGCTTAGAGAGACCAAAAGTTACTTTGACAGGGCGCTGCACAATTTCTGTATTCCTGGGGTCTTGCAAGGCCCTTACTAGAAATAACATTTGCAAAGACTGTTTATGGTGCTAAGGAGTATCTGGGTTTCTGTAGCTGTTCACAAAGAGAAAAAAAATATTTTTCTTCTTAATATTTCTTTCATTAGCTAAAGCGGCTGCAATTTCTAAGATAAATTTTGTCAGCTAGCTCCAAGTAAAATAAGTAAGCCTGAGGTCAAACATTTAAATATGGAAAAGAAAAGGCAGTCAGATACTTTGAATAAATTGGATGCAGGCCATGTAATGTGTTTCAGCTACAAAGGTGGTCACAGACTGTGATGGGAGCTCTAAGGTAAGCAGGAGGTGGAAGAGACTGGCTGGAGGGAAGGGAGTCTGTTTGGGTCTCTCTGTGGAGCTAACAGTTGAGCTCAGACCTAAAGAATGAAGGAAACGAGAGCAAGAGGAAACGGGTCCAGATGAGGGGTTTGAAAGCCCTGGGACAGGACAGAGCTGGGTTTTCAAGACTAGGGGGAGGCCAGCGAGGCTGAAGCTTAGCCAACCAGGATGAAGGTGATATAAAATGAGCCTTGGAGGTAAGTAAATATCAGATGGCATAGCACCTTAGAGCCGCATAAGGGGCTTGAATTTCCCAAGAGCAATGGGAAGACCCATTACTGCATGCTCAGTGACCTCCTCCACTGAAAAGCAAGTTAAGGGTCCCTCAGTGTTCCACACGGCTGTCATCCAGGGCACCAACCCCAGTGGGGCCTTGAGTAGAATCAGAGTTGGGTCTCAGACTTAAATGGACATGAAATTTGTCTTCAGTCCTTCAAACCTCTCACATCTTCCCTGAATCTGTATCTTCAAGTCAGCCCTTCCAATCACCTACCAAGGACGGTGACTCCATAAACATCCACCTGTGCTAGTCAAGAAAAATCACCCAGAATCCTCCCTGCTTTGTCTGCTCCACATCCCGCCCTGACTGTGCCTCTGGACAGTGATGGATGTGGGTTTCCCTGGTTTCAACAGTAGGATCTCCTGAAGACTCTTCTCAACCATGTGGACTTGTCTACTTCTAGCCTCTTCTGGTGAGAGGCCCTATTGCTGGAACCCTATAAAGTAGCCCCTACCAGGACCAATAGAATTTTGGAAAATGTAGATACCTTTCACGTTATGGCATGCATTCTCTCATACGTGTACACCCATCAGAAGATGGAGGCCCTTCCACCATGCATAGCAGAGATATTCTGTTGCTTTAGGTAACTTAACCTAGAAACTACCCATTGAGGAATCACCTGTCAAAGTCCACAGGCTCTGCACCCTTTCCAGGTCCTGAGGAGAGTAACCCAGGAAGACATCCCTTCCCACACTACCCTTCTCCTCCCTTTCATCCCCAGGAAAGCTTTGGATCCAGAGCCATCATTTCTGAAGCAGTGTTAGAAAACATCTGTGAACCTACATGTGGTGACAGAGACCGTGGAACTGCTCAACAGTCCTGTGCTGCAGGAATTCAGTAGTGGGAACATTTTAGGGAAATGCTTTATCCCTTGGAATACTTGTGTCAAGGTACAGGGTTGTCCTGAAGGGGGATGGGGACACCAAGAGCACAGCCAGCCCAGCCTCACTTCCTAGGGGCTCTGGATCCTATTAGGACCTGTCTTCAGGGCAAGATCGATGGGATTATTGCTTCCCACTTCTCATGTGCCAAAGAATCCTGACTCCTGACCCAAGAGTATGTTCTAACATCCTCATTCTAGTATTTCAATATATGGGATTATTCGATATTGATAAAACGGGAAATAGATTTAGTTATTTGAGATTATATCATGCTTTGGGTAAGTGATGGATTCTGGAAACTCCAGAAGAGTGGCTGCTGTACTATGTACATGTGCAGTTTTATGGCTGGAGGAAACAAGGGATCACTAACACGGAAACATGGCGGTTAAAGTCCCCAAATACTGCGAGACCCTGAGCAGAAAGTTTTATGGATTCAGATCTAAATATCCTCAAGCACATATGATGTACATCACTCACTCACGAGAGCCAACTATACTTTTTCAAATTAATTAAACAAATTAATTTATCAAACATTTACTCAGCATGAACTGTGATTCAGGGACATAAAATTTCGTGTGAGTGTTATATTGGGCTTTCACACACAGTGTATTCTATGTGTAATGTATCCTCACTTAAGAGATTTAGGAGCCAAAAACAAAACAAATGGAGACGTGAACTAACTTTCCCAAGATCCATGCATTAGTCCTCGAGGAGACCGAGGCTCCACCCAGGTCATGAGTCCAAGTCCAGCGGACAAAGAAGCTGGAAACAAATGAACAGTACTCCAATGGGAGAATATTTTGATGTTCAGCTTTGGCTTTCCATCTGCTTAGGTCGGTGGACTGGGTTGTGTGAGAACAGGAGGAGAAAACCCTGTCATTTCACAGAGGGCAACTGCTCAGCTGTGTGGCCAGTGCTGCTGTCCCAGCTGTACGCACACGTCCCAGAAATGAGCACTGGGACATTCTCTTCCACTTCCCAAGATCATTTTCCAGAATATTCCCTCCTCCTTGAATTTGGCCCCCTCATTTCAGAGCACTGGGATTGCTCATCTTTCTAGCCTGTTATGACAGCTCCATCCCCAGAACTCAAACATGCCATCCACAGAGACACTTTGGTTTGGTAGATAAAGGGATAAAGATGCTGGCTCATATTGATGGGGAAGGGCTTATAATCCCAGGAATGTTCTAATCTAAGAATTGTTCCCATTTTTTAGTTGATGTTGATGCCTGAGGGTAGAGTTCAAGCACCTGCAAGAGGAGATTACCCAGGAAATGGAGTCACTGGTCCAGCTCTCAAAGGATGTTCAGGATGCTATATCCCATAATATCCTGGCCATGCTAAGGGACCGAGGGACTCTACAGGACCACATGGACATGGTGAGAGGGTCCCACAGCTGCCCAAGTCTGATCAAAGTTGTAAATGGGAATGTTTAGGAAATATGGCTACCAAGATACAGGAGGGAGGAGGAATGGGGGTGATCACAGGGGAATGAGAAGGATGTCTGAGATACAGAACACTGGCCCCAGGTACAATGACCAGGGCCTGAGAGTGCAGCCCCACATACTGAGGATGCCTGGAATCCCCTGGAAGAGGTAAAGAGCCCTCACCTCCACCCTTGGTTAATCATCTAGAGACTCAAAAGACACAGACAAAATTATATAACAATATTATTATTATTATTATTGTTATTATTATTATTGTATTACCAATAATACCAGTCTCCCCTACCTGGATCGGAACCTCTTGGATCATTTGGTTGGCTTTGGTGCCACCATCCACAATGAGATGTGCAAGGACTCAAGAGACCTATGGCTCATGTCGAGGCTCCACATCGTTACCACCTTGAAGCCATAAAGGGTAAGAGCAATTTGGGGAAAATGTGGGAGAGTCACAGATTTGGCTCCAGACCTTGTGAAAGTGATGGGTTAGATGCAACTTTCCAAAACCTTTCAAATATCATGACCTTCATCATCACATCTCACCTCTCTCCAAGGTCAGGAGGGCTTAGTGAGATCAATTCACCATGTGACACAACCAGCCTGAGGTCTGGAAAGTGACCAGCCCAAGTTCATCCAACATATCATTGTGGGTGGATCATTCCAGGCTCCAGCCTCAGAATCCCATCCTCTGGACCATATTATGTAGCATCTTGGAGACCATCCCAAGGTCAGAAGGTAGACTTCCCAGGGCAGGGAATTTGACCTTCAAGTCTTACAGGTTATTCCTCGATCTTAGAGTTTTGTGAGCTAGAGTATCAAATTGAAAACCAAAGGAATAAGTGACCATCTACATACGAAGGCCATGTCCATCCTCTTCTCCCACTGGGCTCCCAAAAGGCAGGCAACCAGGACTTTACCTTCCAGGCAGGAAACTAGAAGTTTCTTCCCTGGAGACCCAGCCTAAGATAAAGACCTACTGATATGGACATCTGGTTTCCCCCAAGGAAACAGCACAGAAGAAGTTATCAGCCTTAGATGCACACAGGAATCAGTTAAGGGGCTGTAAAAAATACTGATGCTGGGGTCCCACACCCACAACTCTGATTTAATTGTTTTGTGGTGAGAGTGGGCATAGAAAGATTCAGAATCTCCCCAGGCCATTCTAATGTGCAACCAAACTGAGTGCTGTTTCCCTCTACTGAAGCTCATAGTTAATAAGCACTCCCCACCTGCTCAAGCCTCCAGGCTGATTTTTGACCCCTCTCTCCAAAACAAGAGCAGAGAAGCATCACCAGACACCTGAGAAACAAATGAAAAATCTGCTCAGAGAAATCAGACCACGCAGAAAGAGGAAAGTATATATACCATATGTTTGAATACCATCAACATCATCAGAAAAATAGGAGAAAAAATATTGCAATAACGGGTTGCTATTTTAAAAGGAACACTGACGGAATAAAAAAGAGCTCTTAGAAATTAAAACTATTATAACAGAAATAAAAACTCAACAGAATGATTAGAAGAGAAAGTTGAGAAAATTCCCCAAGAAGTACAGCAAAAACTCACAAGATGAAAAATAAGACAGAAAAGATAAGAAATTTGAAAGAGAAGTTTAGAAAGCCTACCAGTCTGGATAAAACAAGTTTCAAAGAAAGAGAACACGCATACAAAAAGAAAAAGGCATAGAGGAAATAATCAATGAAATAATTAAAGAGAATATCCCATAACGAGGATATGAGTTTCCAGATTTAAAAAGCCCATCAAATGTGACACAAATGGATGAAAATGGGCCCATACCAGACACATTTATGTGACATTTCAGAATTGTGGGACAAAGTGAAAATTCAGGGAGAAAAACAAAGGTTATTTACAAAATCAGACATGAAAGTGACTTTAAACTACAAGCACACAGCAAACTAGAGGCAGGGGAGCAACGCCTTCCTCACTTTCGACGGAAGGTTATTTCCAACCTATAAATCTACATCAAATATAAAGGAAGAATAAGGGCATTTTCAGATAAAGATTTTTTAAGAATTACTGGCCATGCTGCCTTTTCCAGAAAGCTATAATAGGATGTGATACACTGAAACGAAAGAGAGATCCAAGAGAAGGACGTTGGCTACTAGGAAAAGGAGATTTTGTGGAGATGACAGACCGGGATTCCCAGGATGACACTCAGCACCAGGGCCAGAGTCGGGCATTTTGCCTTAGCCTTGTAACCAGGCATCCCTGACTGCGAACCCCAACCTGGCCCCTGGCTGGCTACGTGGCCTTGGGCAAGTCACCTGACCTTCTGAGTTTGAGTTCACCATTGGTGAAGTTGAGCTGGGGAATCAGGGTGACGATTAAGCAGCTATGTGAGAAAATGCCTGAGACGTGCTGGGGGCAACGATACTCATTTTTCCTCCCACATGCCTTCAGGCCCCAGAGCTGCTCCTCACCAGCTCTGTGCATAGGTCATCAAGCCTCTGTGAGGCTCAGGTCCCCACTGTAAAGCAGGAAGGTTGGACCCCACACTAGCGTTCTAGGGCGCTGGGACTCTGGTCTCCCACCAATTAAGTCGAACTCACAGCATCCCAGCTGGCCACACCTCTCCCCACCCACCTGAGTGCCGGTAAGTACAGGGCACCTGAGGTCATTCTCCTCACTGCCATGATTTAATACTGTCTCAGAACTAGAACATTCCTCAAAATGTTCTCTATCAATTGTTCTCATCCATCCCTCCTGATGATTCCATAAGGTGTGGAAACAGCTGCTCCAAGAGGTTAAGCTCCTTGCCGGGATCACAGAGCTGGTCACTGGTGGGGCTGTATCCCAATCTAGGCCTGTGTGGTTTCCACACCCATGTGTTTAATCAAGCTGGTTAAACTGCAGCCCCACCTCTGAACACAGAAGGTAGCTGGCTTTCTAACGTCAGTGAATTTTATGGTATATGAATTATGTCTGAATTAAGCTGCTTAAGAAAGAGAGATAGCAACAGTAATTACAAAACTAAGCAACAAAACAGTTCAGTGATGATTTCCTAGGAAGGTAAATGGAAGCAAGTGGGGCTGGTGAGTGGGGTCTGAGGTTTAAAAAGAAACCTTGTAAAACAATTTGATTGTTTGAACCAGTGAATGTATAACTATGATTAAAGAAAGAAAAACAAAGCATAATTGTTATCACGTGTCTAAAGGCCAGGTGGAAAGCTGGAGAATCACCCCTGGATGTGTCAGGGTCAGGGTTTGAGAGTTGGATAGGAGACCCTGCCATCTCAGGGGCATGACCCCCGAGCAGGGGCAGGGCTGGAAACCCTGTGGCCCTGGGCAGGGGTTCTAGAGAGTTCCTGAGTGGGCTGTAGCCTAGGGTCTGGGACAGTCACCCTGCCACGGCCCTGGGAAAGTCATCTGAGGTATCATGTACCCGGGAGGGCTGCAGACCCGGGTCCTGGGGAATGGAGGGATGGCGGGTTGGAGAGTTGGAGGGTTGGAGGATTGGAGGGTTGGAGGGTTGGAGGTTTGGCAGGATGGTGGGTCCAGAGCACGAGGGCTCCCCCTGCAGTTCCTTGGAGGAGGGCAGCCCCACAGCACCCCCCAGCCCTCTCCCCACCCTTCCTTGTCAGGGCCCTTCCTTTGAAGAGCATCTCTCTCTCTCTCTCCGTGAGTCTGAATCTTGCATTGGGCTGGCCTCTGCTCTGGGTTGCCCCTCAGGGTCCTCTCAGCCAGCCCAACCGAAAGTCACCATCATCTTTCTTGAGGGTCCAACAGCAGCTCCTCCTGTGCTGGAGAGGATGTGCCTCTGGCTCCCCCTGCAGGCCCTGATGGCAGGACCCTCTGGAGCCCCTCTATCTGCTCTTCTCCAGGCCAGGTGATCACTTTCTTGGCCCTTTCCTCTGTAAAGATTTCAAACCAATGTCATTTAAGATTGTATCGGCCAACTCCCAACCATGTGTAAGTTTCTCTTTGGCATTAAGTGCTGGACAGAAAAGAAACGAAAAAAGTGCTATACTGGTATTAAGATGAATATATTATGTATTAAGACATTCTCTTAGACCTAAAAGTTTATTACTTTCTTCAGATTTAAAATAAATTAAAACATTTTCATGGGCACTGAAAGTATTGTGGGACCTGGGTACTGTGCCTAACGGAAAAGTTGACCCCTCACTTTGTTACCAAACAAACACAGGTTTGTTTATCAGTTGCTCATGAGCACCAAAAACTGGAATGCCAGGCTTGCGGCAAGGGAAGAGGTTTATTATCGAAAGGCAGCCAGACTAGGAGATGGGCGTGAGAACTCAGATCCACCTCCTCAAATGGAAAAGATGGGGTTTTATCTGGGGTTTTAGGTAGGGGAGGGGGACCATGTGATGCGGTCCTAGGTAGGGGAGGGGAACACGTGGCCCTGCTACTTGGTGCCTTCCCACCAGCCTGCATTTGGCCTCGAACTGAATTTCTCTTCCCTTGACTGCCTGGACTTTTTCGGTTAGTTTATTTTACTTTTTTTGTTTCCTTAAAGATTGGCACTGAGCTAAACCCTGTTGCCAATCTTTTCTTTTCTTCTTCTCACCAAAGCCCCCCAGTACATAGTTGTATATTCTAGTTGTACGTCCTTCTGGTTCTGCTATGTGGGACGCCACCTCAGCATGGCTTGATGAGTGGAGCTAGGTCTGTACCCAGGATTGGAACCAGTGAAACCCTAGGCCACTGAATCGGAGCGCGAACTTAACCACTTGGCCATGGGGCAAGCCCCTGGTTAGTTTTCATCTTCAGCCTGCTTTTGGCCTTGTGAGGCTGAATCTGGATGTCTGGACCTTGACTTCCAGGGAAAGACAGCTCACTCATATACTAAGGAGGGACAGAAAGACCTGGTTAGTTTTGAACAGTTGATTATGCTGAGTAAGCACAGCTGGAGCCAGGAAAGCTGATCTTAAAGTTATTTTTCTTCTTCTAGTTTCCTCATCGGTTTCAACTTCCCTCTAACCTCTAGGGCAGTGGAGCAGTCTCACGCCTCCCATCACATTGGAGCCCTCAGTGTGCTCCCCCAGACTTTGGTCACAAGCTCCTCAAACCTCTCCTTTCACTCGGCCATGAGTGCTCCTCCTGAAACACACACACTAGCTTGCAATGTCACTGCCCTGCTCACAAGCCTTCTGTGGGTCCCCAGCATCCACTGCAGTAAGTGCTCACTGAAATGGCAAGTGCTATCAAAGACTTTAGATGAAATGTTACTGGGGCCCGGAGGAGGCGAGGTTAGAGGCTATCTAGATGCTTCTATGTGGAAAGCTCAGTTATGTGTACTGGGAGGAGGGAAAGGAGAGAGGAACCCCTTCTCATTCCACCCCATCCAATCTCCCCCTCTTTAGACCTTCCTGGGCCCCTGCGACCTTGGAAAGGGAAGTAGGGCCAGCCCACAAAGAGTGACAGCTTGTCAACATATGCCACACTGTTCTAAGTACTTTGACATCAACTTGTTAGGCCTGTAACAATCTGATGGAGGAGGCATTATTATACATAATAATAATTGTCTACAAATATTTTATATAAAGATGAAGAAACTTCCACTTTCTGGATGAGGAACCAGGGCACAGAGGGATTTAGGAACGTTCCCGGGGAACACCTGTTCTAAAACGAGGGGAAGGGAGCACTTTGCCCTGGGGCTTCTTGATCCCATGATGCCAGGTGGGAGTGATTGTAGGAATATTCCCAGGGGGTTTGACTACCTGTGATTTCCACCTGCGTGCTGATGTGAGGGACAACCCTGAGTCAGATGCATCTGGGAGCAATCTGCTCAGGGATCCCCGTTCCCCACATTTTGTTAGATGCTCAGCCCCACAGGCAGTCTTCACCAAGGCCCCCACATCCACAGCCCAGGATGACACCTGCCCTTTCTGCCCCGCAAGGAACACGTCATCCCATTCTGCAAGGGACACCAAGAGCTTGATCAGAGAGCTGGGCAGCAGAGGTAAACTGGTACCCACCAACAGCCTGACTAGCGCCATGCACCTGCATCCTAGCCCCAGACAAGCAGTCTCTAAGTAGAGGCCAGCACACCAGGCCAGAACCTGGACCCCGGGAGCCCTGGCAGAGCCCCCTCCCCAGCTCTGCATCTTCTCTTGCCCCCTCCCCACACACCCTTCCAGGAAACTGAGGACTCCGAGGCCCTGGTCCCTCAGGGAGCTGCAGAGTTGGAAGGAGAGGGAGAGCCTGTACGTGGTGACGGACGCTGTGGAGACCATGCAGGACACCACACTTCAGAGCTGCAGCAACACCAAAGGAGCAGGGCAGATGTCCCTCATTGGGCTGGGGCATTCACACTTGCAGTATGTGCCCTTGGAGTGCAAACACAGGTGTGCTGGGGGTCCTGAAAGCCACCAAGGACCCCACCCACAACTCTGACTCCTGCCAAAGGGCTGCCCCACTAAAAGTCACCCCATCTAAACAAGAATGGGATTCCTAGGCCTTGTGTAGCTGTTCACAAGTCTGACTGCATGTTATTTTAAAATACTAATGCCCAGGCATCGATCCCACCACAACCCCAATTCTGCTTTAATTGGTCTGGACTAGGACCCAATCACTGCTATTTCTTTATCTCTCCCAGGTGATTCTTATGTGCTGCCGGGTTTGATATCACAGTATCGGGGGTCTTCACCTGCCTTGGAACCAGGCATCCCTGACTGTGAATCTCACCTCTGCCCCTGGCTGGCTGTGTGGTCTTGGGCAAGTCGCTTGACACTCTGAGTTCAATTTCTCCCATCCTTGAAGTTAGGCTGGGGAATCAGGGTGACGATTAAGCAGCTATGTGAGAAAAGTCCCCGGGACGTGCTGGGGGCAACGACACTCAATTTTCCTTCCATCTTCCTTCAGGCCCAGAGCTGCACCTCAACAGCTCTGTTCTCCAGTCATCGAGACTCTAGGGCCCTCAGGTCCCCACCTAAAGCAGGAAGGTTGGACCCCACACTCCTGTTCTAGGGCTCTGGGACTCTGATCTCCCATCAATTAAGTGGTACTCACAGCATCCCGGCTGGCCCACCTCTCCCCATCCACATGAATGCAGGTGAGTACAGGTCACCTGAGGTCACTCTCCTAGCTGCCATGATTCAAAACCGTCTCTGAGCTAGAACATTCTTGAAAATATTCTTTATAAATTGTTCTCTACCATTCCTCCTGCTGATTCTATAAAGTGTGGACACTGGAGCTCAAATAGTTTAATCTATTTGCTCGGGAGCTCACAGCTGGTCAGTGGTGGGGCTGAAATCCCAACCTGGGCCTGTCTGGTCCAAAGCCCATGTGTTTAATCAAGCTGGTTAAACTGTAGCCCTGCCTCTGACACAGCAGGTGGCTGGCCTTCCAATGTGGGTAAATTGTATGGTATGTGAATTATATGTCAATTAAGCTGTTTAAGAAAGAGAGGTAACAAAGGTAATTATAAAACTAAGCAACCAAAAGAGTTCTGTTATGGTTTCTTGAGAAGGTCAAAGGAGAGGAGCAGGGCTGGGGGGCAGGGTCCGATGTTTAAAAGGAAATCTTGTAAAACAATTTGATTGTTTAAACCAGTGGATGGATAACTTTGATTAAAGAAAGAAAAACAAAGCATAATGGTTAGCACGTGTCTAAAGGCCAGGCGGCAAGCTGGAGAATCACACCCAGACGTGTCAGGATCAGGGTTGGAGAGTTGGATGGGAGACCCCACCCTCTCTGGGCCAGGACCCCTGGGCAGGGACAGGGCTGGAAACCTTGTGGCCCTGGGCAGAGGTTCTAGAGAGTTCCTGCATGGGTCATAGCAAGGGGTCTAGGACAGTCACCCTGCCACAGATCTGGGGCAGGGGGCCAAGGAGTCATGCACACTGGGAAGGCCAGAGACCTGAGTCCTGGGGGAGTGGAGGCATGGCTGGTTGGAGGGATGTGCGGTTAGAGAGTTGGAGGGTTGGAGGGATGGCAGGTGCAGAGCGCGAGAGTGCCCCTGCACATTCCTCGGAAGGGGACAGCCCTGCAGCTCCTCCCAGCCCTCTCCCTGCCCCTCCTTCTCAGGGCCCTTCCTTTGAAGACCACCTCTCTCTCCCTCTCCATGTGTCTGAATCCCTGATTGGGCTGCCCGCTGCCTAAGGGTCCTCTCAGAAGTCCCAACCTGAAGTCACCATCATCTCCCTTGAGTGCCCAACAGTGGCTCCTCCCTTGCTGGTGAGGATGGGCCTCTGGCATCCCCTGCAGGCCCTGAACATAGGAACTGGGGGCCCCTCTGCCTCCCTTTCCCAAGGCCAGATGATCACTTTTGTTGAAGCAATTAAATCGATAACCAACCTATAAATCAAAATTGAGGTGAGTTTGTTATGAGCCAGAGTGAGGAATATAACCCAGGAAGGGCTTAGAAGGTGTTCCAGAGGAGCATGGGTTTCAGTACAGTCTTGTATCTTTTTAGGACAAGGAACATACATTAAACACACCCAGGATACGTTTCCATCAAAGTTTCAAAGAGGTATTCAGTTGCAAATTAGCAGGTCAACATGACCCTGATGTCAGGAAAGGCACTTATCCAGGTGTTACCAATAGGGCATTACCAATAGGGTGTATGAAGGGAAGGATGCTTTCTTATCTTAAGAAAGTGCCTTCTTTAGTGGTTAAGCAGATGGTCAAGGTATGTTTGATAGCCCGTATGTCAGGCTTGTTAGTTGAAGCCAAATCAGTTTTGAAGTCAAATAGTTACCCCATATACCTCAAAATGTGACAATCGCGTGTCATTTTCCCCTTTTTATCAATTATCTCTTGATAGAAAGCATTGATGATCAAAATATTTTCCCTCGGCATCAGGGTGGTTTCTCCCTGCCCTGGATCCATCATGCCCCTCAGTGCTAGGCTTTTCTTTCATTGATTTGCCCAGTTATCCATGTTGGGGGGAAATAGATATAGTGGACAAGCATAGAGGTATATATTAACAGGGGAAATGTTCCATAGGCTATGTAACTTGTCAGTTTTAGATTATCACACAAACATTGCTCATGTGTTTTTACATGACTTCCTATAGTTACATTGTTTATACCAATTGTAGAACAAGTAATCCAATACTTGAAATGATTAGCTTAAAAATAAATTCTTAGGCATAACCTTAATAAAAGGGGATTCATTCAGGGTTGTGGGATCCATCAACCATCTCAAGTTGCTGAGTAATCATTACTCTAGCTTGCATGCAACTCATACAACACTGAAAAAACAGTAATTAGTTTGAATATTATGACTAATACAAGAAATTGAAGGAGTAATAGAAATAGGAATTGCAATCCAGAACCCAAATGGAAGCCAATACTGGAACAAAGCCAACTAAACAAATCAAGACCAGGTATAGGATCACTTAAGGCATTCATCTGCTTTTTTCTTTTCATGTGCCTTAGCAGAGATGATACATGGGAGGAATCATCAGGTATAAAACACAGCATTCAGTTTGAATGATATATACATACCACCTTGGGATGCTGTAAGACTATATAAGGCCATTCTATTTTGAAAGACAGCCTTTCTCATTAAAGACATTTCAGTATCTAATAAGGCTATTCCTGCTTGACTACTCTTAAGGGCTTCTCCATGTGTTATGATATCCTCTAGCCCCAAAGGAAGCACTATAGCTAGTTGCTCTGTGGTCATACCAGTGGAACACTGAATGAGCCCATCTGGCCTTAATGAGAGGGAGATCTGGCAACAGATGTCAGCTCAGTCTGACTCCTTCCCTGCATCCAAGGGAAACTCAGAGTTCAGGGTTTTAGGAATCCAGGCAGTAGCCAAGGCCAGAGATTTGTTCCACATAAGCATTGAGTTCCATTAGCAGCCACCCAATAAATGCCTGGCCTTTGAGACAAGTCTGTTCCAAATCAGTCACTTTCTTCAAATACAATAGTATTTTGAAACCTTAAATCAAACAATTATAAAATAGGTATACAGTTTAAGCATAACAAAGGTTTGAATGAGGAGATACAAGGTTGGGAAAACAGGCCTGGTCCAGACTGTTGGGACAGCTGTCTACAACAGATGCCATATTGTCCAACTGGTTTGGAGATATTTGTCTTGGTCAGTTGAAGTCAGGTGTCAGGAATAGGAAATGAAACTGACTCAAGTGGAGAGGTCTTTTTTAAACAAGAAATGTGAATCCATGAGTCTATGCCTTTTGATTTTGCAGCACATGAATTTGTTACAAGTACCTGGTATGGTCCTTTTCAATGGGGCTGCAAAGAGTCTTTTATATGATGCCTCTTCCAATAAATAAATTCTCCAGGTTATAGTCCATGATCCTTAAGGTCTGGAAGCTCTCTGTGAAAAGAATCAGCTACCAAACTTTCATGAGACTCTGACAACAATGTAATATCTCCCTTAAGTGAAGCTGGTTCATATATTTCATCATCTAATTGCATAGGCTGTCCTGGTATTATTTCAAAAGGAGACAGCCGACGCTTACCAAAGGGCGTAGATCTAAGAGTGAAGAGCACTAGTGGACAAATAGATTTAATTTACCTAAAGATGTCACTCTTCTCAAGGAAAGTCATCAACCCACTGTGAGAGCATACAGACCATTACAAGATATATTTATATCCTTGGGATTGTGGCATTTCAACAAAGTCCAACTGACATACCTCAAGGGTCACTTAGGAAGGGGAAAGTGGCCTTGTAATCCATGAGTTTCCCTAGATTATATTTTGGGCATATAGCACAAGTACAGGCTTTATGAGTCACTGTGGGAGAAAGCATTCAAAAGTATTGTTTCCCCCCTTTCATTGCCACCTTTATTTCTTTTCTTCCCTGGCCATTTCTTGAGCCTATAGAAGGAGACCTTTCACTGGCTTAGTAAGAGTTAATTGAAAGTAGTGGGCATTCTTGAGGCTGGAGAGCATATCCAGCTTGATAACATCCTTGCTTATAGTTTAAATAAGACCTATCTGTAAACCAATTAAGTAATAGAGTGCAGTTGTGGTCTATTCCTCTTGGGAGCAAGGTAGAAGGGGTAAAACAGTGAATAATCTTTATCTACACAATATAATCTAAGAAGGTTTATCATCATTTACTTGACAATGCTTCCCATGCAATTTAGTATACCAAACAAGCCTAAACACTATCCCCTCCTTTACAGGAAGAGACAACAAATTTCTTGAGAAGTCTCAGGGGTCCCTAAAATCCTCAGAGAAATTCTCTCCTTTCTTCCAGGTCAAAAGAAAGCCTTTATTCAGGATTTGAATATGTCTTGGGGGGCTAGAGAGCAGCTTGTGAAAAGTATCAAAAGATTTTAAAATACTTGGTCAAACAAGGTCAAGCGTCTGCTGATGTTGTCACTGTAAAACAGTCAAGGGCAAACAGAGGGAAAGCCAAATTATAATTCTTATACAAGCTTACTTTTTATATTAAAATGTTTACTTAGGGGCCGGCCTGGTTGCACAGTGGCTAAGTTCACACGTTCCACTTCTCAGCTGCCCAGGGTTCGCCGGTTCAGATCCCGGCTGAGGACGTAGCACCACTTGGCAAAAAGCCATGCTGTGGCAGGCATCCCACATATAAAGTAGAGGAAGATGGGCATGGATGTCAGCTCAGGGCCAGTCTTCCTCAGCAAAAACAGGAAGATTGGCAGTAGTTAGCTCAAGGCTAATCTTCCTCAAAAGAATAACAATAAAATGTTTATTTAATTGGATTTACTTTAATCTTAGCCAACTTGACCAAGCATAAAACTCTCTTAGACTTTTTCTTTCACAAACCTATAACTTTCTTTTTACATTCAGAATTTGTCTCATGCTTTCATTCTTCCCTTCTAATACTTTTGGACAAATTTAACTTTCTTAACCCAACAAACTAAAATACTTCCATTCTTCATACCTTCTTTACTGAAAATGTAATTTACTTTCCTTGTATACAGAGCTATTTTTATTATTTTTAGTAGCTTTAATTACGTATATCAATTAGAACTTTTAACCCTTACAGACCTTAATTTCTAAGTAAAAGCTAAGTGAGCAATTTTAAACTTTCTTTTACATTAGCATTTTGGGGCTTGGCAAAGTCATAGATACCTTTTATAATTTCTAGAAACGTGTTACCTTTGTAGTCCAATCTTTCAATAAAATACAAGACATGTTTACTAATAGATCCAAATAGATTTTAGTTTCTCTGTAATAAGAAGCCAAAAGTAGATAAACTTAGATACGTTTAGCAATAATCTTTCAATATTTTATCTTATTTGAAAATAACCCAGATACTCAACAAGTTCTTATCATTTAACTTAATTTAGCAAAACTCTAAAGTTTTAAGTTACCAAAAAGAATTTGAAAGCTGTTTTTTTCAAGTATTCAGACCATAAAACATAATTATTGCACCCATAAACTCTTACCCATTTATATGGGCGGCAGAGGGGAGGGACTGCAGGGCAGCTCGACAAAAAGACAGATTCCTGCAGAGCAGGCTGACATCCTCTGCTGAGGAAGCCAGAGCCCCCAAGGCTACTGGCCTGGAGCGTGCCATGGGCACCCTGTGCAGCGGGTGCCTCCCATGTGGGAAAAGGATGAACCAATTTCTTCCTTCTGTCCCCATCTGTGTGATCAGTAATGAAGATAATCGTTTTAAACACAATAATAATTAACATGGATTAAGTCCTTGCTGTGTGCCAGGGCCCATGTTGGCAGTTCCTCCATTAATCTTGGCAACCGCCCACAGAGGAAGACCCTGTCATTCTTCCAGCCTCTTTCCTAGATCAAGAAGTTGAGGCTCCAAGAGTTAGGTGACACCCAACCATTGAGAGCAGGGGGCCAAATTGGAACTCAGGGCTGAGGCCATAGCCACACTCAACCCTGCCTCCCTCACTACCTGGCTCTAGCCTCGACCTCTCTCCCCAAAGAGGTGAGCTGGAGCGAACCCATCCATGTGCAGGAGGTGGTGGCAGGAGCCATGACAGGGGCCATTAGCGTGAGCACTGGGCATCAAGGGAAGGTGATGGGGAGTGGTGGAGTGACCCACAGCTCTGCCGTGGTTGTACAGACCCTCAGGGTTTCCCCCACACATGGGAGACACTGGTGGAGAAGAGGTAAGTGTTCGGGTGGGTCAACCAGGCAAGTGGGGTTCTCTCCAAGCTGAAGTCTGTCTGTGGGCACAGTTCCCCCGAGCTGGAGTGGGGTTTAGGGGCAGGAGAGAACAGCCCAAGGCTCCTGCCAGCTTGAGGCCTGGAGTGAAGCCACTCTGAAGGGTGGGTTGGGATGGGGAGTCCACTGTTAGCAGTGAACTCTGAGGGCCCAAGGATGAGAGTGGGCAGTGAGAGGGACTAATATTAGGCCAGAGATTTCAACCCAGATGTTTTTAGAGCCAGGAAACAAAACAGAAATGTGGGAGCTGCCGGAAGTGACGCAACAGGGAGTGGTGTGAATTGTGGCAAACTGGGGACACATACATGACTGAAACTGGCAGTGGCTTCTGAGCTGCCACTGGTTGTTGCCAGGCAGGAACGTGAGCTCAGTGGCCCCATTTTTCAAGAGAAGCTAGAAATTGGGGAGTTCGGGTGAAACCTACCAATTTTTTTATTTTCTGAACATTTTTAAATACCATGTAGGTCAAGTAACTTATCCCTCTTGCCCAAAGCAACTTACAAAAGCCAGATTGTGGCCTCTGGTCTGGACATTTTGAACCTTGTAGAAGATGGATGTCTCAGACTTTCCTCAGTTTCTCCCCTTTTCCACCATCCCCACCTAGCCCCAGACAAGCAGGCCCTAATTAAGGCCTGCCACACTCAGGGAGCCTGAACCCTGGGATCCCAGGCATAGGCACCTCCCCAGCTCTGCCTCTTCTCCTGCACACTCCATACATCCTTGCAGGAAACTGAGGACTCCGATGTCCTGGTTCCTCAGGAAGCTGCAGAACTGGAAGGAGAGGGAGAGAACCTGTGCATGGTGATGCAGTCCATGGAGACCATGCAAGACAGCACACTCAGAGTGGCATCAACACTGTGGGAGCAGGGCAGCTGTCCCTCCTTGGGCTGGGCCATTCACAGGTGCAGAGTATGGATGGGCAGTGCAAACGCGGTTGTGCTGGGGGTCCTGAAATCTACCAAGGGGCCCCAGCCAATACCTAACTCCTGACAAAGAACTGCCCCACTGAGCATTACCCCATCTAAACAAGAATGGGATTCTTAGGAGCATGATGGCAGAGTGAGTTCTCCTGGCAACCTCTCCCCTTCACCATACAATGAAAAAGACATTGATCATCCAACAGAGGACATCCACACAACACAAAAGACGTCTAGGAGACCCAGACAGTCACATATCGGAGGATGGAGATGCTGGAGCCCCCTCTGAGGAGGAGGAACGGGGGAAGAGAAAACTTCACTCCCTCCCCAAAAGACTTCGATGCCAGACTGTGGGCAGCCTCTGAGAGGGAAGGAAGCGGAGAGGGGACGCTCCTTCGTGGCAACATCAAAGATCCCCAAGGTCCCACAGCCTGGGGGAAAACCCCTAACAAGGTGAAAGCTAATATGCAGATGGCCTTATCAAGCCAACACCCCAGAGAAGCAGATAGCAAGAGCAGAGCAAAAAAGCCCGTGAGGGCAAGCAGAAGAAAGAGGCCCTCCCCCCAACTGCCCAGTGCCAGCTCTAGCAGCTGGGATCCTGGTGGAAAGCAGAGAGCTCAGAATCTACAGCTCTTGACCCCACACCCAGTGGTGATAGGGAGTAACTGCAAACAAATAATACCAGGTTGTGAAAGATCAAGCCACGCCCTCTACCAGTAGCAAAAATTATATTAACTCTCCAGACCAGAGAGAAAATGACAAGTACCCAGAAATCAGTCCTGATGACACAACAATACATAATTTAAACGACCGAGAATTCAAAATAGCTATCAAAAAACTTGAGTTAAGAGAGAATGTAGAGAAACAATTCAATGACTTCTGGAGCTGTTTCACAAAAGAGATTGAAACTATCAAGAAGAATTGGTCAGAAATATTGGAGACGAAAGACACAATCGATGAGATGAAACAAAAATATGGATTCCCTGAACGTTCAAGCGGACATCATAGAGGAGTGAATCAGCGTAATTGAGGATAGACCTGTCAAATGCTCCAGATAGAGGAGAAGAGAAAATTAAGATGAAAAGAAATGAAGAAAGTCTCTGAGAAATATCCAACTCAATTAGGAAATGCAACATAAGAATTATAGGTATTCAAGAGGGAGAAGAGAATGAGAATGGAGCAGAAAGCTTGTTCAAGGAAATAATAGCAGAGGACGTCCCAAACCTAGGGAAGCAGATGGAAATCTGTGTGGAAGAGTCTACCAGAATTCCTAAATATGTCAATGTAAAAAGACGTACTGCAAGGCATATAGTAGTGAAACTGGCAAAAGTGAATGACAAAGAAAGAATACGAAAGGCAGCAAGGCAGAAGAAAATAACCTACAAAGGAACCCCTATCAGGCTTTCAGTGGATTTCTCTGCAGAAAACTTACAGGCTAGGAGAGACTGGAATGACATATTCAGATCTTTGAAGGACAAAAATTTTCGGCCAAGAGTACTCTATCTGGTGAAAATATCCCACAGATATGCTAGGGAAATAAAAATTTTCCCAGATATACAAAAGCTAAGGGAGTTCACAGCCACAAAACCCACCCCCCTACAAGAAATCCTCAAGAAGGCCCTCATACCTGTAAAAAAAAAGGGAGAAGGGGTTACAAAGCATGGAGTAAGGAGAGAAATAGGTAGACAAAATCATAAAATTGTAGCTATACATAAGAACAGGTGAGCAAATAAGAATAGCATTAAAGGTAAATGGAAGGAAAATACCAAAAACAAAGATAATCTTGCCATTTTAACCACAAACTCACAAGACGATATGGAATAACATGTGAGAAAACAACTTAGGAGGGCAAGAGGAACGGGACTGAATTGGTTTAGTCAAAGGAAATGAGAGGCCAGCAGAAAATAGACTATCTTATCTATGAGATTTTGAATACAAACCTCATGGTAATTACACAAGGAAGAAGCCCATGTTAAGACAGAGGCAGAGTTCTCGTCAAGATGGCGCTGTGAGCAGACGTTGAACTCGCCTCCTCCCACGAACACAACCAGGTTACAACAATTTTGGGAAGCATCACCCTGGATTGAAAACTGAAAACTGGATAAAAAGAACCCCCACGACAAGGGACAGTCCTGACGAAAGCAGAAGAGGCAGTAACTCCAGCCGGAGAGGAAAAAAGCCACCTTTGGGAGCAGCAGAGCTTCTCAGCTGGCCAGGCGGGAGCCAACCTAAGGTACACAGCCCTCCCTGGAGGAAGGAGGTCCAGAGCGGGGGCAATACGGCTATAACCATCCTTCGGACTCAGCCCAAATGAGATGGGAGTCTTACTATCTGGCTTTGCTGGCTATTAACTGCAGCGAGGACACCCCAGAAAATCTATCGGCCGAAAGCCAAAAAGATCCGGGTCTTAAAAGGCCCACGCACAAACTCACTCATTGCAGCAACCTAAAATCACCAGAGAGAAGGCTGACTGTCCTTTGGTGAAACAAGACTCACCTGGTGGGCTCTGGCAGCATCTTGGTGAGAGGAGGATCCTCTCCTGAGACTGAGACATTGGTGGGGGCCGTTGTTCTGAGCTGGTCCAGGCGTGCTGATACAGACACCGGTGGGGGCCATTGAGGTGCATCCCTTGGGCTGTTAGCCCAGGGGGCTGCCACACCTACTAGAGCACAGATTTAATCCAGTTCAGCCAGGGCAGGCAACCTGCCCTAGGGACTGGCCCCACCTAACAGCAAGCCCTCAGGCTACTTTTCAGCCTGCATTGACTGAGTGCCTTGACCCTCTACAGGTAGGCAAGGGTGTCTGCCTCTGTGGGGCAGGGCTTGTGTGAGGACCAGGTGAACTGTGGGGGGCATTGGGGCCGAGGTGGGGGCCTCTGCAGTGTGGCGGTGGGGTACCCTCCAGGGGGTTGAGAAGTGTGCACGGACCAGGACTGTGTTGACAGTGTATGTGGTCCAGAGGCGGGTGAGGCTTATCAGCAGCAGAAGACTTGTGCTTCACAAATAGCCATAAAAAGGATCAGCCCCACCTTCCAAAGGCTGAAACAACTGAGTGCCTCCATGACAAGGGCTAGCCCCACTCAGCTGCACTCCTAAGAGAACTGACATCAGCCTTGTTGGCCTCAGGCCTGTCACAACTGTACACCCCTGAGCCTAGCAACCAGCCACACTGGGTACAAACCCAATTAAGAGGACACTTGCAATAAAAGTGTGCTAATAGACTTTGTAGCCAACAGTGCTGAGGCCCCTCCAAACCGGATTTATAAACAGCTGGCCAGGGAAGGATAGATCAGACTCCCTGGGTACCTGCAGTGGGAGCAACCCTGCCACAGCAGAAGAACACAAGTAGCCCACAAAGGGGTCATTCCTGGTTCTTATGGTCTGGTGACGAGAGGGAAACACACTGTTGGGCCTCATAAGGCATTTCATACATAAGGCCACTTCTCCAAGATCAGGAGACATAGCCGACTCACCTAGTACAACAAAAATAGCACAAAGAGGCATAATGAGGAGGCAAAGGAATACTTTCCAAGCAAGGGAACACTACAAAACACCAGAAAAAGAACTAACTGAAACAGAAACTAGCGACCTCCTTGACAAGGAATTCAAGCAAAATATAATGAGGATGCTCACAGATATGCAGAGAAGAATGGATGAACACAGTGAGCACATCAGCAAAGAATTGGAAGATATAAAAAAGAACCAATCAGAAATGAAGAATACAATATTTGAAATGAGAAATTCACTAGAGGGACTCAATAGCAGAGTAGAGGAAGCAGAAGAACAGATCAGCGAGCTAGACGAAAGATTAGAGGAAATCACCCAAGCAGAACAGAAAAGAGAAAAAAGAATTAGACAGAATGAGAACAGTGTAAGGGAACTCTGGGACAATGTCAAGCGTGCTAACATTCGGATGATAGGGGTCCCAGAAGGAGAAGAGAGAGACAAAGGGGCAGAAAATTTATTTGTCGAAATAATAGAGGAAAATTTTCCTCACCTGAGGAAGGAAACAGACATCCAAGTTCAGGAAGCACAGAGAGCTCCAAACAAGAGAAGCCCAAAGAGGCCCACACCAAGACATATTATAATCAAAATGTCTAAAATTAAAGACAGAGAGAATCCTAAAAGCAGCAAGAGAAAGGCCACAAGTGACATATAAAGGGAAGCCCATCAGGCTGTCAGCAGACTTCTCAGCCGAGACCCTACAGGCGAGAAGAGAACGGCACAACATATTTGAAGTGCTAAAAGGAAAAAACCTACAACCAAGAATACTCTATCCATCAAGGCTGTCATTCAGAATGGAAGGAGAGATAAAGAGCTTCCCAGACAAGCAAAAATTAAAGGAGTTTATCACTAAGAAACCAGTTCTACAAGAAATGCTGAAGGGACTTATTTAAATGGGAAAGTAATGACCACAAATAGAGATAAAAGAAAAAAATATTATCGAAAAAAAACAAAACAACAACAAGAAAAAGCAGGCAATAAAATCACTTGTAAGGTAAAAGTATAGTAAAGGCAGCAGATCAACTACCTGTGAAGGTAATATGAAGGTTAAAAGACAAATGTACTAAAATTACCACTTTCAATGATAAGAGGGTAATGGATATACACACACTAAACAAAAGACTATATATGATGTGAAAAACATATAATGTGGCAGGAGGGGAGTGAAAAAGTAGGGCTTTTAGAAAGAGGTCAAGCTAAAGAGTCTATCTACTCAATATAGACTGTTACATGCACAGTATATTAAATAGGATCCTCATGGTAACCACAAACCAGAAACCTATAACAAGCAGGAAAAAAAGTAAGACAAAAGAAATCAAACACATTACTAAAGATAGCCATCAAACCACAAGTGAAGAGAGCAAGAGGAAAAGAAAGGAACTGAGAACTACTAAAACACCCCAAAAAAAGAAAAAGTGACAAAATGGCAATAAATACATATTTATCAATAGCTACTTTAAATGTCAATGGATTAAATGCTCCAATCAAATGCCATAGGGTGGCCAACTGGATAAAAAAACAAGATCCATGTATATGCTGCATACAAGAGACACACTTCAGACCTACAGACACTCACAAACTGAAAGTGAAAGGATGGAAAAAGATACTCCATGAAAACGGCAAAGAAAAGAAAGCGGGGGTAGCAATACTTATATCAGACAAAATAGACTTTAAATCAAAAACTGTAATAAGAGACAAAGATGGGCACTACATAATGATAAAGGGAACAATCCAACAAGAAAATATAACACTTGTGAATAGCTACGCACCCAACATAGGAGCACCTAAATATATAAAGCAATTATTAACACACATAAGAGGAGAAATAGACAGGAACACAATAATAGTAGGGGACTTTAACACTCCACTTACACCAATGGATAGATCATCCAAACAGAAGATCAATAAGGAAACACTCGCCTTAAAGGACACATTAGACCAGAGGGACTTAGTAGATATATACAGAACATTCCATCCAAAAACCACAGAATACACATTCTTTTCAAATGCCCATGGAACATTCTCCAGGATTGATCACATATTAGGCCACAAAACAAGTCTCAATAAATTTAAGAAGATTGAAATAATACCGTGCATCTTTTCTGACCACAAAGGTATGAAACTGGAAATCAACTACAGAAAGAAAACCAGAAAAGCCACAAAAATGTGGAGATTGAACAAAATGCTACTGAACAATGATTGGGTCAATGAAGAAATCAAAGAAGAAATAAAAAAATTCCTGGAGACAAATGAAAATGAAAACACGGCATGCCAAAATCTGTGGGATACAGCAAAAGCGGTTCTACGAGGGAAGTTTATAGCAATTCAGGCCTACCTCAACAAAGAAGAAAAATCCCAAATAGACGATCTAAAAGTGCACCTAAAGGTACTGGGAAAAGAACAACAAACAAAGCCCAAAATCAGCAGAAGGAAGGAAATAATAAAAATCAGAGCAGAAATAAATGAAATAGAGACTAAAAAAACAATAGAAAAAATTAATGAAACCAAGAGCTGGTTCTTCGAAAAGATAAACAAAATTGACAAACCCTTAGCTAGACTCACCAAGAAAAAAAGAGAGAAGGCTCAAATAAATAAAATCAGAAAGGAAAGAGGAGAGATTACAATGGACACCTCAGAAATACAAAAGATAATAAGAGAATACTATGAAAAGCTATACGCCAACAAATTGGATAATCTAGAAGAAATGCATAAATTCTTAGAAACATACAACCTTCCAAAACTGGACCAAGAAGATGTAGAAAATTTGAATAGACCGATCACCAGTAAGGAGATCGAAACAGCAATTAAAAACCTCCCAAAAAATAAAAGTCCAGGACCAGATGGCTTCCCTGGTGAATTCTACCAAACATTCAAAGAACACTTAATACCTATCCTTGTCAAACTCTTCCAAAAAATTGAAGAGGAGGGGAGGCTTCCTAACTCCTTCTACGAAGCAAACATTATCCTGATACCAAAACCAGACAAGGACAACACACAAAAAGAAAATTACAGGCCAATATCACTGATGAACATCGATGCAAAAATCCTCCACAAAATACTAGCAATTCGAATACAGCAATACATTAAAAAGATCATACATCATGATCAAGTGGGTTTCATTCTGGGGATGCAGGGATGGTTCAACATCCACAAATCTATCAACGTGATACACCACATTAACAAAATGAAGAATAAAAATCACATGATCATCTCAATAGATGCAGAGAAAGCATTTGACAAGATACAGCATCCATTTATGATAAAAACTCTAAATAAATTGGGTATAGAAGGAAAATACCTCAACATAATAAAGGCCATATATGACAAACCCACAGCAAATATCATTCTCAATGGAGAAAAACTGAAAGCTATCCCTCTAAGAACAGGAATCAGACAAGGATGCCCACTGTCACCACTCTTATTTAACATAGTATTGGAAGTCCTAGCCAGAGCAATCAGGCAAGAAAAAGAAAGAAAAGGGATCCACATTGGAAAAGGAGAAGTGAAACTGTCACTCTTTGCAGATGACATGATTTTATATCTAGAAAACCCTAAAGAGTCCACTAAAAAACTTTTAGAAATAGTAAAGGAATACAGTCAAGTTGCGGGATACAAAATCAATGTACAACGATCCATTGCGTTTCTATACACTAACAACGAAGTAGCAGAAAGAGAAATTAAGAATACAATCCCATTTACAATTGCAACAAAAAGAATAAAATACCTAGGAATAAACTTAGTGAAAGAGGTGAAAGATCTGTACACTGAAAACTATAAAACATTGTTGAAAGAAATCGAGGAAGACACAAAGAAATGGAAAGATATTCCGTGCTCTTGGATCAGAAGAATTAACATTGTTAAAATGTCCATACTTCCTAAAGCAATCTATAGATTCAACGCAATCCCTATCAAAGTTCCAACAACATTTTTTGCAGAAATAGAACAAAGAATCCTAAAATTTATATGGAACAACAAAAGACCCCGAATAGCCGAAGGATTCCTGAGAAAAAAGAACAAAGCTGGAGGTATCACACTCCCCGATTTCAAATTATACTAAAAAGCCACAGTAACCAAAACAGCATGGTACTGGCACAAAACAGACACACAGATCAATAGAACAAAATTGAGAGCCCAAAAGTAAACCCACACATTTATGGACAGCTAATATTCGACAAGGGAGTCAAGAGCATACGAAGGAGAAAGGAGAGTTTCTTCAATAAACAGTGTTGGGAAAACTGGACAGCCACACACAAAAGAATGAAAGTAGACCATTCCCTTACACCATGCACAAAAATCAACTCAAAGTGGATTAAAGACTTGAATGTAAGACCCGAAACCATGAGACTTCTAGAAGAAAACATAGGCAGTACGCTCTATGACATTGGTCTGAGCAGCATATTTTCAAGTCCCATGTCTGACCGGGCAAGGGAAACAAAACAAAAAAAGAACAAATGGGACTACATCAAACTAAAAACTTTCTGCACAGCAAAGGAAACCATCAACAAAACGAAAAGACAACCTAACAATTGGGAGAAGATATTTGCAAACCACATATCAGATAAGGGGTTAATATCCAAAATATGCAAAGAACTCATACAGCTCAACAACAAAAAAATGAACAATCCAATTAGAAAATGGGCAAAAAATCTGAACAGAGATTTCTCCAAAGAAGAAATACAGATGGCCAACAGGCATATGAAAAGATGCTCAACATCATTAGCTATCAGGGAAATGCAAATCAAAACTACAATGAGGTATCACCTCACTCCGGTCAGAATGGCTATAATTAACAAGACAGGAAACAACAAATGTTGGAGAGGGTGTGGAGAGAAGGGAACTCTTGTTCACTGCTGGTGGCAGTGCAAACTGGTGCAGCCACTATGGAAAGCAGTTTGGAGTATCCTCGGAAAATTAAGGATAGATCTCGTATGATCCAGCTATTCCACTGCTGGGTATTTATCTAAAGAACTTGAAAACACAAAGGCATAAAGATACTTGCACCCCTATGTTCATTGCGGCATTATACACAATAGCCAAGACCTGGAAGCAAGCTAGGTGCCCATCAAGGGACGAATGGATAAAGAAGATGTGGTATTTATACACGATGGACTACTACTCAGCCATAAGAAATGACGAAATCCAGCCATTTGTGACAACATGGATGGAACTTGAGGGTATTATGCTGAGTGAAATAAGTCAGAGGGAGAAAGTCAAATACCATATGATCTCACTCATAAGTAGGAGATAAAAACGACAAAAAAAAAAAAAACCACATAGCATTAGAGATTGGACTGGTGGTTACCATTGGGGAAGGGGGTAGAGGTGAGGGCAAAAGGGGTGATTAGGGTCACATGTGAGGGGATGCACTATAATTAGTGTTCGGGTGGTGAACATGATGTAATGTATCCAGAATTAGAAATATGATGTACATCCGAAAAAAATAAAATTTTTTTTTAAAAAAAGACAGAGACAGAGATCAGAGTGATGCATTCACAGGCCAAGCAATGTCAGAAATCGCTGGCATCTCCCAGAAGCCAGAAGAAGAAAGGGAGGATTGTGCCCTAGAGCGTTCAGGGGGAGCATGCCCGTATGACACCTGGGAACGTGTTTGAGGAGAGAGTTGGTCAAAAGAATAGACAAGGACCCTCAATTAGAAGGACTTTGGTGACTTGAACCAAAGGAAATTCCCAAAGCGTTGTAAGAACCAAGTAAGACTGGGAGTTTAGCTAAAAGTGACAACCATAATCACAGAATATGAGAGCCTTAGAAATAAACAGAAATCATCTAGTCAAAAAAACTTCATTTTACAAGGGAGGAAGCCCAAATCTCAAGTAAAATAACTCACCCGTATCACTTATCTCTGCTGAACCTTCAACCTCTCCCTCACTGCTGATGCTTCCTCTTGGTCCTCCGTCCTGCTCAAGCGGAAAGAAGTTCTCACCCAACCCTCCAACCGCCTCCCACCCGAGGAACCTACTGCCTTAGAACCATCTTCTTTTCCCCGCCAACAGGGAGGGAACTTTTCGAGATGTCCACCCTTGCCATCTCCACACCTTCACCTCCCACTCTTCCTCAACCCACACCAGGGCGACTTCAGGGCCCATCGCGCCCCACAAATAGACCTGCTGACCTCCCTAAATGACATCCATGTCACTAAACCTAATACATATGTTTTACGTATTAATTTTTTTTAATTTCTCAGAAACATTCAAATCTTTTGGCCTTTTTCTCCTCGAAAAACACTCTTCCTAAAATGTTGATGATTCAACACACTCCTGGTTTTTCCTCCTTCCTCTAGCCCCCTGCACTGGTTTCTATTGCTGTTCAACAAGTTACCACAAGTTTAGCAGCTTAAAACAACATTTGTTTATTATCTCACACTCTGTAGATCATAATTCAAGACAAGCTTGCCTGGGCTCTCTGCTTTGGTCTCACAAGGCCAAGTCAAGGTTCTGGAGGCTCTGGGAAGAACTTGCTTCCAGCTCATTCAGGTTGTTGGCAGGATCCAGCTCCTTGCAGCAGCGGGACTGAGGTCCAGGTTTCCTTGCTGGCTGTCTAAAGGGGCCTCATTCTCAGCTCCTTAAAGCTGCCACTCTTCCTTCTCACGTGGCCTCCTCCATCCTCAAAGCTAGTGACAACACAGGGAATCCTTCTCTTGCTTGGAATTTCTCTGAATTCTTCTGTCATCAGCTGAAGGAAATTCTCCCTTTTAAGGATTTATTTGATTAGGTTGGACCCATCGAGATATCTCCATTTTTAAGATCAACTGTGCCGTACAACATAACATAATCACATGAGTGAATTCACAGTCACGGGTTTCCAGGGATGAGGGCATGGGATCTTCGGGACCATTCCTAAAAATTCTGCCTACTATACCACCCCATTGTTATTTCCTTTCCTGGCTCAACCTCCTCCAACCACCTTTCAATGATGGAGATCCTCAGGCTCGGTCTTAGGAATACTTCTCTTCTTCCACGTACTGCCTCTGAAGTCAATCTTCCTCATCTATCCCCATGCCTTCAATTACCTTCTATGGAGCAATAACTCCCAAACTTACATCCTGAACTCAACTTCTCTTCTCAACTCCACACCATTATTTCAAACCACCTGTTCAACGCCTTCACTTGGAGATCTCACAGACCTTTCCAATTCAATACACCCAAAGTTCAGGTAACATCTTCCCTACCCAAGCCTGGTTTGCAGCTATAGCTCCTCAAAACACAGCACTACAAAAAGCCCACTGCAGAAGCCAAAAACTTAGACCCAATTCTGTCATTCTTGACCCAAATTCTCTCTACATCACTCTGAATATTCATTCCATCACCAAATTTTTAAGAACACAAAAGATCTCAATAGACATTTATCCAAAGAATATATATGAATGACCAATAAGAACATGAAAAGATGCTCAAAATCGTAAACCATCAGGGAAATGCAAATAAAAACCACAATGAGATATCAATTCATACCCACCAGGTCGGCTATAAGCAAAAAAAAAAAAAAAAAAAAAGGCAGCTATAACAAGCCTTCCTTCTTAAGGATGTGGAGAAAAAAATACATACACACACGAACATGTACACACACACATATAAACACAGATAAGGGGGGTGATTTTTTATTTGAAACAATTTCAGGCTTACAAAGTGTTTCAGGAATAAAAAAGAACTCTCATATATCCTACACCCATATTCCCTAATTATTAACATTTTACCACATTTCCTTGGTCACATATATGTCTTTCTATCATCAATCCACCTTATTTTTTGGTGCACTTTGAAGTAAATTACTGACATCAGCGCACTTCACCCAAAACAATTCAGAATGCATACTATTAACTAGAGTTCAGTATTTGTCTACATTGTTTTGAAGTAAAATTTACAGAGAAATGCTCGATTCTTCAGCACACTATCGGAGGAGTTTTGACAAATGCATAAACCTTTATCTAGACAGAGAGATTTCCATCACCCCAGGACTTTCCCTCCAGTCTCCGTCCATCCCTGTCTCTATCCCACCGGGAAAGGCAGAGAGGCGTGACCCTGGGTCCCCTGAGCCCATCGAGGACACTCACAGCATAGACTGGGGGCGGGGGCCAGGCCTCTCTGGACTGACCACCCACCAGGGAAGCCTCAGGCCTCCGCCAGCTGCTGCAGCATCGAGAGGATCCCATACAGGGCAGACAGGGGCTTCTTGGCTTCCAGATCCCAGGTTGACCTGGGGCTATCCAGCTGCATCTTCAGGCCACACTCCTCCAGCAGGCCATAGGTGATGGCCAAACCCTCCCCCTGGAGTGGGGCAAGGAGGTTGCGCTTGATGATGAAGGGAATGTTCCAGGAGTAGCTGAAGTTGGGCTCCAGGATGCTCCTCACCTAGAAGAAACAGTGTCAGAGGTTACAAGTCAGCCTTTGAGGTCAGGAAGAGAAAACCTTCGTCCCAAGAGCCAGAGGTCATGCAGGGTAACTGAAGGGAGAAAAAGCTTTGGCGTCAAGGGGACCAGGAATCATGTCCTGATCATGGCCTATGATTGATGTGATTATGGACACGTTATTGGAAATCAGTGAGCATTGGTTCTTCAGCTGCTAAATGGTGATACTAACATTTACCCTGCAGAGCAGTGGTGTCGGGAATTAGATATGTATATGCATGTGTGTGCAATGTGTGTATGTATATGTGTACATCTATATGCATAGATGTACTTATATACACATATCTATGGAGAGAAAGAGAGAGAGAGAGAGCAATTTGCAAAAGGTGACCGTGTAAGTAAAGCAGGGCTGTTACTCAGATCCCCTGAGCTCCCAAACACATGTTCTTGTATGGCTATTTTAGAACTGTGGGTGCCTCTGCAGGGGTTGCCATGGAAACTGACCCCCTCCTGAGGTAGCCTCATACCTGCTGGACCTGCTCTCCAGAAGGAGATGCAGCCCCAGTGGCCACAGAGGGAGCCGGACTCCCCTCCCAGCAGGAACCTGTGCCATCTCTCTTTTCTCTGATTCATTCTTATCTCTGGTTCCCTCACCCTCTTCCCTGGATGCTGGCCCCTGGGGATTTCTCACCAGCTCCCGCTGATGGAACAGGATCCTCTTCTCCTTGGACTGGGCCAGCAGATCATGTTGGATGTCACTCAGTACTGGGGACAGGGAGACATATGGGGAAAAACAGTGATGAAGAGTCAGATTTTCTTCCCTATTGTGAACAAGGAGACCCTGTGAGAGAGGAACTCTGAGTCAGAGGAATAAAACCCATGAGACTTGAAGGTCAAGTTCCCTGCCTGGGAAGTCCTCCTGCTGTTCTTAGGATGGTCTCCAGGATGCTACATAACATGGTCCAGAGGATGGAATTATGAGGCTGGAGCCGGGAATCATTCAGCCCCAATGATATGTTAGCTGGATTTAGGCCAGTCTTGCTAGGCCTCAGGCTCTGTGTCACATGTAGAGTTTATCCCATTAGCCCTTGGAGACAGGCGTGATGTGAGGATGAAAAGTCATAATATCTGAAGGGCTTTGGAGAAGTTCATCTAACTCAGCCCTTTCAGGGGTTCTGGGGGACCAGCCTTGTGACTCTCCCGCTCTTCCTCCAAATCACTCTTACCCATTATGGCCTCAAGCAGGTAAAGGATGGGGTACTTTGGTTTAACCCATTGATATCTTGAGTCCTTTCGCAGTTCATTTAGGATGGTGCCTCCAGGGCCATTCAAATGACCCAAGTGTTCCTGTTCAAGCTGTAGAAGACAAGTATTATTGATGACAATGATGATGATGATGATGATATTTTCCCTGTAAATTCTGTGTCTATAAGTGATTAACCAAGGGGTGGCTATAATGGCTCTCTACCTCACCCCAGGGGATTCCACATGCCCTCCATATGCGGGGGCTGCACTCGCAGGCCTTGGTCACTGGGCACATGGCTAGAGTCCCAAATCTCAGACATCTTTCTCGTTCCCCTGGCATTGCCCCATTTCTCCTCCCCGATGTATCTTGGTAGCCATATCTCCTAAACATTCACCCCTTCACAACTTTGATCAGCCTTAGGCAGCTGTGGGACCCCCTCACCATGTCCATGAGGTCCTGCAGGGCCCCTCTGTCCCCGAGCATGGCCAGGATATTATGGAATATAGCATCCTGGACGTCCGTTGAGAGCTGGGCCAATGCCTCCATTTGCTGGGAAACCTCCTCTTGTAGGTGCTTGAACTCTGCCCTCAGGCATCAACATCAACCAGAGAATGGAGACAATTCTTAGATTAGAACATTCCTGAGATGATAAGCCCTTCCCCATCAATATGAGCCAGCATCTCTATCTCTTTATCTACCAACCCAAAAGTGTCTCTGTGGATAGCATGCTTGAGCTCTGGAGATGGAGCTGTCATAACAGGATAGAAAGATGGGCAATCCCAGTGCTCTGAAATGAGCAGGCAGAATGCTGGCAGGAGAGAAGGAGATTCTGGAAAGTGGAAGAGAATGACAAGGTGCTCGTTTCTGGACGTGTGTGGAATAATGTGGATTCCAGCTTTGGGCTCTAGAGATGAGAATGTTAGGTGCTGTGGGCTCAGATTCCACATCCTTTGGGTGGGGATGGTATGAGGATTAAATGGGCTTGTATATATGAAGTGCTTGGGGGGGTAGCCCCAAAGATGGTCACCCTTCTTATCTCATCATTCTGCCTGTATCATCTATGTCCTACAGAATTCACCAAGCAGTGGGTGTTGGGGGCACTCTGCTTCTCCCCGGACACTCCAGGTGGCCTCATGGACGCCTGCTGAGAGGAATAGGGCCCCAGAATGGAGGCTTCTGGGAGGTGATTTCCATTTAGTTCACTGCTATGTCCCCAGTGCACCGAATAATGCCTTTGCCCAATGGGTCCTCAGTAAGTGTTTGTTACACGCATGCATGAATGAATGAATGAAGAAGCACGACTGTAAATTTGGGAGTAGAGTGCAGTTTTCCAAGTTGCATGGAAAGCTCCCATTTGGGTTCTCAGCCTTGCAGTTTCCCACCCAGAAGGATCAGTTTCCTTCTTAATAAACACTCACCTTGACCAAAGGGTGTCTCTATTCCTGCTAGAAGGGAATCACAAGTGGTCATCTTCCTTTCTCATCCCCCTAGATTTGCTTTAGAGGTACTTTGGAGGATTCTGCCCTCCTACCACCTCCTCCCTCTTGCTTAACCTCTTCCTGCTTCATCTGGGTCCATCCCTCCACCTCCTCAGCCTTCTCAACCCTCCCCATTCCGTAGAAACTAGGGCCACGCCCTGGGGCAGTGGTGACAAAGTCTGGGGCAATTTGCCCTGCTCACCAGATGTGTGCAGGAAGGACCCATCCCCGCCTCCAGCTCACACACACTCACTTCTTTGTAGGCTGTGAGGAATCTCTCCTATGAGGCCAAGAAGAGAAATGAAATTCCCCACCCAAGGGTTAGTCTCTCAATACATACAGTTTTCTGACCTTCTGCCCCCTACTTCCCCAACCCGCTCCTCTCCATCCATCCCTGCCCCTTGCCCAGGGGCCAGATCCCCGTGCCTGGGGAAGGGCAGCAAAGGCAACATTGGGGTTGCGGTTTTGCAGAGAGGCCTGGGGGAGGGATAAGATCCCACTTTCCTGCTCAAAAACATCCACTGACCCATCCCTGAATGCTGCACAATTTTCCCTGGAAAGAAAGCAGAAGTGCTGACTCATCGGGAGTTAGTCTCCCCTCCACACACACAAACACACACACACACACTCACATACACACACACACACCCCTGTGCCGGTCCTCAAAGGAGAAAGGTGGCTTTCCTTGTGGCCAGGGGCCCTTGCCAAGGTCAAAGGCAAGAGAGACTGGGAGGCAGTGGAGGAGTCTGGCCAGGGGAGGGTCTCCCTGGGGTCTGTGGGGCTGAGGCCCTTTCGTGGCTCTTAGCCTCTAAAAGAGGTCAGGGCTCAGCAAGTATGAGGTCTAGACAGAGAGCTCACTCAGCTCTAGGACTCACCTTCTGGAAAGGTGTTCCGCTTGTCATCATCTGAGATGAGAAGAATGTCTGGATGGAAAGAAGCCAGGTCAGGAGAAACAAAGTCACTCCTGCTGGAGTCATTCATGCCCCACACTGCAGCCCCCAAGGATCCCTCTTGGCCTGATGCAGCAGATTATCTCAGGGTGGCCTGGGGACCCCTTGTGTCAGAATCAGCTGGGATGCTTGTGAAACTCAGAGTCCCTGAGCTCACTCTGTCTCCTGAATCTGACTCTCTGAAGAGCACCCTTAAATAAGGGCCTCAGTGATCGTTATGCAGGGAACCGCCTTTGTAAGGTGAGGGGAAGTGCTTCCTTCCTCCTCCTTCAGGAAGGATTGAGAGAGAGAGTGTGTGTGCATAATGTGTGTGTGTGTGTGTGTCTGCGTGTATGGTGAGAGCATCTCCTCATCTCCAAGGACCTGGACCCCACTGTATCAGGCTGACCTCTAGCAGGGACTTACATTTTGGCAGGGAGACGCCAGGTTTGGTGAGCTAGTGGTCTTCTCAGTGATTACAATTCCGCCTATGTATGCAAGTGTGGTTTGATGCAAATGGTTTGTCTGTGTGGAGTCAGAACCCATAGCCAATGTGTTGGGACACTGTTCATTTTGAGGCTAGTGAGGGAGGGAAGAGATGTAGATAAAATCCTGCATTATGCTGTTAGAACACAACATCTGCAGTTCTGTTTGTGACTGTGGTGGGATCTTAGGGGTAACCTGGGGACGGCTCTGTGGCTCCCCCAGGTGAGCTGCTGAGCATGGCAGGACCTTGAATGAATAAAGATGGTCAGGATTAGGGCCGCACTTTTCCCAGTGTGAAGGACACCTCCCCCTTGGGCACCCCTTTTGTCCTTCTCCATGTAAGAGACTCTATCTCCTGTAGCAACATTTCCGTCAGGCCATCCTAGGGGTTGGCTGTGGGTGCTGGGGCGTGTGTGTGCCATGGACAGCTGAGAAATGATGTTCCTCCTCTCCCTCAAGAGGCGAAGAAGGGAAGGTTGCCTGCTGATGGTCTCTCCCTGTCTCGTTTCTCTTCTCAGGAGAAGCAGAACCCCTCTCCGCATCTCCTCCTTCACCCTCTGCTTACCCCAGCCATTCTCCTTGAAAACCAGCTGTTTCCTCTTATAGGCCATCACCATGCCCTTCTGCAGAGTCAGCTCCTTCTCTCTCACTTTGAGACGCTCTCCCGCTCCTTCACCCTGGGGAGAGAAACCAGGTAACAGGGTGATAGACACATGTGATTTGAAAACTCAGATAGATCTAGAAAGCTCATGAGGAAAGGACTCAGCTGTCCTCTGATCTCATCCCCTCTAATCCTGATTTCCAGTTATTGCTTTTTTCCTTCTTTTGTCCAGTATTTACCTTCACATTTCTCAATCTCATGTTTATATTGCAATGATCTGATTTTTTTTTACCAGATTTAAGTATATCCATGTACTTTATCCTGTTGATGATGAGGATTTCATTTTCCTAATCTTCCTCTCACTCCTCATTTCTCCTTCCCCCATCTTCCTAAAATATTCATATCCAGTGTCTGTCTAAGTTAATACTCACTGTTTACTGTTGGGGAGACTGCTTCCCCTCACTCCAGATCTTTCCTTTATCACTTAATTAATGTGATAATCATGTGCCCTCTCTGCCTCCTACTCATTCTCTCTAGGGATGTATAGGGTACATTTTTTAAGACCTTGTATATCTGAAGACAACTTTGTGTTATTCTCAACTTGATTGACATTTGACTGGACATGGAATTCCAGGCTGGAACTCCTTGGAATGCGACTATTTTTTCCTTTTTAGTAATATTCATGATTTTCTTCTTGAAGCAAGTGCCCGGAGTTTCACACCTAGGTTCTATGGTGTAGATCTTTGTTGACTCATTAAACTACGCCTGCAGTTGGCATTTTCCTTAGTTCTCAGATCCTTTCTTGTATTATTCCTTCAATGATTTTCCCCCACAGCATTGTGTCTCTGTTCTCTCTTTCTGGAATTGCTATTATTCAGAAGTTGGATCTCTTGATCCTCTAAAAATTTTTTTATTAATATTCTCTTGTCTTCTTAATTTTTTTGGAAATTTTCTGACTTCTCTATTTTTAAAATTTTTTGACTTCTAGTTTCTAGTCCAATGTGTAAGGAGCTTGGAAGTCGTCATTCCATCCTAACTACAAGTAAAAAGCTGAGCAAACTGAAAAACCAACAACTCTTCTTAGATCTGTCAGAGCAGCGAGGTCACAGAGCAAACCAGTGCCCTGAGAACTGGAGAGACAGAAAGGCATATATAGCGCATCACCTTTTATGAGGGCAGAAACCCATGAGCAGAAACCTCCACAGGAACCAATGCTGCAGTAGGAAAACCTGAACTATAGCTGACAAATTGCTGGAGGCTCAGTGTGGACAAGTCTGGGACTTAAAAACTCCAGTGGACCCAGTCGTGAGAGGGGCCTCGCACTTTTGTGAGTTTTCTCTCCAGGAGCTCTACCAGATTCTCACAGCGAATATCAGAGAAAAATTCCCTCATGCTTCAGGCAGTGGGAGGGGGAAAGCAACCATTTTGAAATCTCTCAGAGCATTCTGTTCTCCTTAATATGGCCTGCCTTAAGAGAAACTACTTTGCTAGAGCCTAACCTATTGGGGTTTTACGACAGCCAAACAAACCTGATGGAAGAGAAACACCCAACTACAGCCTCTTCTATCCTTCCACGTGGGGAAAAGGAAATATCCAATCTAGCTCCTTCTAGCCATCTGTCCTACCTAAGGAGGGGGGCGCCTGGAGAGTACTGAGAAGCTCTTGTGAAATTCACAGAACAAGGGCACAGGCTCACTAAAAACCTGAGACCCAATCACGGGACTATAGAATGGTACCCTCTGCCCCTTAGAGTTTACCATCACGTCACTAAAGGCCTATTTATCAGAGGTCATTCTACCCAGTATATCATGTCCAACTTTCAAAAAAAATTACAAGGCATGTTCAAAGGCAAAAACAACAGTTTGAAGATTCACAGCAAGCATGAGAATCAGACTCAGATATAACAAGGATGCCAGCATTATCATACAGAGGATTTTAAACTACTATGATTAATATGCTAAGGGATCTAATGAAAAACATAAGCAAAATGCAAGAACAGATGAGTAACGTAAGCAGAGAAATGAACATTCTAAGAATCAAAAAGAAATTCCAGAGAGATCAAAAACACTATAAGACAAATAAAGAATGCCTTTGATTGGCTCATTTTCACAGCTGAGAAAAAAAATCTCTGCACTTGAGGATATCTCAAGAGAATCCTCAAAACTCGGGGTGGGGGGAGGGTGAAAAAATAGAAGAGAATATTCAAGAACTGTTGGACAATTACAAAAGCTGTAATAAGTGTAATGTGAATATATAAAGGAGAAGAAAGAAAGAAAGGAAGAGAAGAAATATTTGAAGCAATAGTGACTGAGAATTTCCCCCAAATTAATGTCAGACACCAAACCACAGATCCAGGAAGCTCAGGGAACTCCAGCAAGATAAATGCCAAAAAAACAAAAAACAAAAAGAGCCTTAGACCTATAAATATCACATTCAAACTGCAGAAATTCAATGATAAGGAAAAATATTGAAAGAAGTCAGAGGATTAAAACACCTTATCCATAGAGAAGGAAATTTAAGGATTATATCCAACTTCTCCTCAGAAACCATGTCAACAAGAAGAGAGTGGAATGATGTATATAGGGTTAAGGGGGAAAAAATCAACCTATAATTAATTACATATCCTTCAAAAGTGGAGGAGAAATAAAGACTGTCTCAGACAAATAGAAATTGAGTGAATTCGTTGCCAGTAGACAAGCCTTGCAAGAAATGTTAATTTTTAAAATTGAACAATAAGGAAACCCAATTATAAAATGGGCAAAAGGCCTGAGCAGAACCTCAGCAAAGAAGATATACAAATGACAAATAAGCGTTTGAAAAGATGTTCCATATTATATGTCATCAGGAAAATGAAAATGAAAACAACAATGAGATACCACTACACACATACTAGAATGGCCAAAAAACCAGAACAGTGAGACTACAAAAAGCTGATGTGGATGTGGAGCAACAGGAACTCTCACTCATTGTAGGAGGGAAGGCAAAATGGTACAGCCTCTTTGGAAGACAGTTTGGTGGTTTCTTACAAAGTTAAACGTATTAGCACCATACAATCCAGATATCATGCTCTTTAGTATTTACCTAAAAGAGGTGAAAAGTTACGTCCACACAGAAATCATCACATAGGTGTTTATAAGCAGCATTATTTCTAGGTGCCTAAACTTGGAATCAACCAAAATGTCTTTCAGTAAGTGAATGGATAAATAAACTGTGGTACATCCACACAATAGAACATTATTCATGACTGAAAAGAAATGAGCTATCAAGGCACGAAAAGACCTGGAGGAACCTTAAATGCATATTACTAAACGAAAGAAGTCAATCTGAAAGGCTAAGTACTGTATGGTTCCAATCATATGACATTCTGGAGATGACAAAACTATGGAGACAACAAAAAAAGATCAGTAGTTGCCAGGTGTTGGCAGGAGGGAGGATAAATATTGGAACACAGAGAATATTTAGGGCAGTGACACAATTCTCCATGATGCTATAATGGTGGATACATTTGTCAAAACCCAAAGAATATATAACACCAAAATGAACCGTAACGTAAAACTATGGACTTTGTGTGATAATGATGTATCAATGTAGTTTGATCAGTAGTAATAAACTCACAAAAAAATGACATTTTGCTACTATTTTTTTAATTTATAAGAGCTATGAATACTCTTTTTTATAGAGCATCATACTTTCATGGAAACTCTATATATCACTTTGAGAAATAAGGTGTTTCTTTCCTCTCTGAGTTGTCTTTGTATATTCAGGTTTCCTAATTTCAGTGTAGGGTTTTGTATGTGTATATCTAAGGTTTTCCTCAAGTGCTTATGATTTTTAGTTCTGTGGTTTTTATTGACAAATGAGGCATTATAAAGATGATAGAGGTTAAGTGTGCAATGGCAGGGTTTGTTGAGTGGGGTATTCCACTTTGGGGTGATCAGGCAGGGACCAAGCTATTTCTTTTGCATCCCCAACTATAGGGATGTTGGGTTTTTTCTTTTGGACTGGTTAATATTCCCAGGGAATAACCCCTAAGTTCTGTGCCTGGGATATAGGTATTGGGGCTTATAGGAGGTGGAGGCAGGATGCCCAGAGCTGAATGGGGTGATAGGGCTCAGATTCCCCACACAAAAAAAGGATTTTCACTTGTTTTCCCTTTTCCAATATGGTCCCTTACCCCCATCCTTCATTGTAACCAGTCTCTCCAAATCGAGAGCCCACATTGTTTAAATTCTCCAGAGAGTCTTCTACTGGGGCGAGGGTGGAGTGTGAGGGTAGTTTCCAGGCTATGCAGATGTGGGAAAGGGATCTGGAACTCCAAGTGTTCCTTACATAGATTTTCAACCAATATTTTTACGTGCAGTCCCACCTGTACCCTCTCTTCAGAGGTAGCTGAGGCCTCCAATTCCTGAAACTTTCAGGGGTTCTTGTTTCTAGGCTTCCTTCCCTGATGTATTTGGGGCTCCACTATTCTTGCTTTCCAGGGTCTGTTACCATTTGTCTACTTTTTAGTAGGATTTTCTAAATTTTGACATTTCTTGTCTGCTGCTGTTTCTACTATTTTTTTTTTTTTTTGTCTTTATGAATGTGTACCCTATTCAACAGGAACATGACAATAAGTTATTTGAGGATATAAGTAAGGCCCCACATTTTGCTATAAAAGCAGGATGGATTTCAGTTATACAGATAAGGGAAGCTACTTGAATTTTTATAACACTTTTATTATTATGTACCCCTCCTACTTAATTTTCATTGTGGAAAAGATAAACATGGTCCGAATGGTAAGTTTTATGTTCTGTAAGTGTACAGTACAGTAGTGTTAACTTAGGCACCTTGTTGTGAAAGAGATCTCCAGAAACTTTTCATCTTGCAAAATTGAGGAGACAGTGTCAAGATGGTGGCATTGGGCAGACTCTGAACTCATGTCCTCCCATGGACACAACAAATTTACAACTACTCTTGGAACAATTACCCCTGAGAGAAAACTGAAAACTGGATAAAAATAACCCCCACAACAAGGGACAGCACTGACTACAGTGGAAGAGGCAGAAATTCCCTCCTGGAGAGGAAAAATCAACCTTCAACCCACAGCACTTCACAGCCAGCTGGGAGCAATCTTAAGGTACAAAGGCTTCCCTGGAAGAGTAGGGGATCTGAGCAGAGGAGCATTACCACAATAAGCAGCTTTTGAATTAAGCACAACCGAAACAAGTGTCATAATATCGGGGTTTGCTGGCTATTAACTACATCAGGGAATACCCCAAGAGAAGCTATCTTATAAGGGGGGGAAAAGCCTGCTGTTTAAAGGACCCATGCACAAATTCACCCATTTTGGAAAGCAACCTAAAGTCACCAGAAAGAAACCTGCACAGTCCTTTGGTGAAAAGAGACTCACTTGCTAAGCTCTGGGTGCATCTCATTGAGAGTGACACCACCCTAGGGACTGAGACTTTGGCAGCAGCCATCATTGTGACCTAGTACAGGTTTGCTGACACAGATGCTGGCAGATTCCATTGGAGTTCCTCCCCTGGCCGGTTAGCCCAGGGTCTGCCCCACCCCCTAGAGTGCCAATTTAATCCAACTCAGCCAGGGCAGGGCAACTCACCCTAGGGACTGGCCCCACTCAACATCAAGCCCTCAGGCAACTTGTGGGCCCACATAAGTGGGATGCCTGGAACCTCTGCAGCAGAGCAAGTGGGTCCACCTCTATGGGGGAGGGCATGCATGAGGGGTAGGCCTGCCTTGGTGGAGTGTGTTGGGACTCTGTAGTGGGGCAACTGGGTCTGCTTCAGGGGGTCAGGCACACACAAGGAGCAGGACCATGTTGACCAGGTGTGTGGCTTTGCAGGCAATGGGGCTTGTCAGCTGCATTAGAGTTGTGCTTCTCAAACAGCCACATAGGGGATCATCTCTACCTTCCAAAGCCTGAAACAGTTGGGTGCGCCCATACCTGGAGCCAGACCCAGTAAGCTGAAATCATGAGAGAGCTGAAAACAGCCTTGCAGTCCTGAGGCCCACAACAATTGTAAGACCATAAGCCTAGCAACCAGCCATGCTGGGGGCCTACTCACTTAGCAGAAAAATTGCAACAGGAATGTACTATTAGACCTTGCAGCCAACTGTGCTGGGGCTCCCCATTCCTGATAAAGTGACTGAAGTGTCCATAGCAGCTACATACAGCTGAGCATTACAACCAACTGGCTAGGGGGACAGCCTAGCCTCCACAAGCACCTGCAGCAAGAGCAACCCTGACACAGCAGAAGTACACATGTACCCCACACAGGGGACACTCCTGGAACATTTGGAACTGGTGACGAGAGGGAAGCACACTGCTGGGCCTCATAAGACATCTCTGACATAAGGCCACCTCCCCAAGATCAAAAGACATAGCTGACCTACCTAACACATAAATATAAGCACAGAAAAAAAAGAAGCAAAATGAGGAGACAAAGGAATATGTTCATAGTAAGGGGAAAGGACAAAACCCCAGAAAAAGAACTAAACAAAAGAGCGATAAAAAATTAATATGACCAAGAGTACAAACTAAGAGTCATAATGATGCTCACTGCTCTTGAAAGAAGAATGGATTAACTCAGTGACAACTTCAACAAAGAACTGGAAAATATAAAAAAGAACCAATCAGAAATGAAGATGCAATACTAGAAATGAAAAATTCACTAGAGGGGCTCAATAGCAGAATAGATGATACAGAAGAAAGGATCAGCAAGCTGGATGAAAGACGAGGAAATCACTGAAGTTGAACAGATAAAAGAAAAAAGAATGAGGACAGTCTAAAGGATCTCTGGGACAATGTCAATCACCCTAAGATTCATATAATATGTGTCCCATTAGAAGAGAGAGAAAAAGAGGCAGAGAATCTATTCAAAGAAATAATAGCTGAAAACTTTTCTAACCTAACGAAGGAAGCAGACATCCAGGTACAGTAAGCACAGAGAGCACCAAATAAGATAAACTCAAAGAGGCCCACACCAAGGCACACTGTAATTGAAATTTTAAGAATTAAAGATAAAGAGAGAATTCTAAAATCTGTGAGACAAAGGCAACAAGTTACATACAAAGAAGACCCCAGAAGACTTATCAGCTGACTTCTCAGCAGAAACCTTATAGGCTAGAAGGAAGTATCATGAAATATTTAAAGTGCTGAAGGGAAAAAGTCTACAGCCAAAAATACTCTACCCAGCAAGATTATCATTCAGAATGGAAGGATAGAAAAAGCTTCCCAGACAGGCAAAAACTAAAGGAGTTTATCACCAAGAAAGAAACCTTACAAGAAATACTAAAGGGACTTATTTAAGCGGAAAAGAGAAGACCACAAATAGGAATAAGATAATTATCCAAAAACCAAAAAGCACAATAAAATCATTGATAAAGGCAAATATATAGTCAAAGTAGCAGATCAACCAGCTATGAAGATAACATGAAGGTCAAAAGACAAAAGTACTAAAATTATCTATTTCCATGATGAGTGGATAAGAGATACACACAGAAGAAAAAAGAGGTTAGAGATGATATCAAAAACGTAAAATTGAAGGTTCTACAGTGCAGACTTTAATTTCCACATATTTGTGTATTTTCCAGTTTTCCTTTTTTTTATTTTGAAGGTATGCCCTTTTTTTTTTTTTTTGGTGAAGAAGATTGGCCTTGAGCTAACATCTGCTGCCAATCTTCCTTTTTTTTTTATTCCATTTCTCCACAAAGCCCCAGTACATACTTGTATATCCTACTTGTAAGTCATTCTAGTTCTTGTGTGTGGGATGCCATCACAGCATGGCTTGATGAGCAGTGCATAGGTCTGCACCTAGGATCCCAACTGGCAAACCCCAGGCAGCCAAAGTGGAGTGTGCAAACATAACACCTCAGCTGTGGGGCTGGCCCCTCCAGTTTTCCTTTTGTTATTGACGTCTAGTTTCATTCTATTGTGGTCAGATAAGATTTTTGGTGTGACTTCAATCTTCTTAAATTTGGTAAGACTTACATGGGGCATAACATATAACTATACTGAAGGATGTTGCATGTGTGCTTGAGTAGAATGTGTGTTCTGCTCTGCTGATGGTGTGTTCTGTATATGTCTGTTAGGTCTAATGGTCTACATAGTGTTGCTACGTCCAACTGGTCCACAAAGAGTTGTTCAAGTCCTCCATTTCCTTATTGATCTTTTGTCTGGTTGACCAAAACAAAATTGCTGCACCCATGAACGAGAGGTGATAAGCAAACTGTTTAACAAGATCACTGTGCAGGAGCCAACATTTGGAACCATGCTGACTATAGACAGCTAGGAAGGTGGCACACACAGCTGAGCAGTCACTCTACGTGAAATGACACAGGGTTTTCTCCTTCTGTTCTCACAAAACCCAGTTAAACAAACACAAGCACATGGAAACCCAAAGCTGAATGTCATGATATCCTCCAAACTATAGTAATGTTTTATTCAGTTCAAATTTCTTGGTCCACTGAACTTGGAATCAAATAATGTGAGTGGAGCCTGGTCCTCCTCCAGAACAAAATCAAGAACTTTGGGAAAGTTAGCTCTCAACTTGGTTTGTTTTTTTCCCTAAATCTCTCAAGTGAGGACAAATTACACATAAATATATATATTGTGCAAAATACATTATAACAGACACAAAATATTTGATATGTGAATTTCCTTAAATCAGTTAAAAATACGATAGCTATTAAGAGTGAGTTATGTAAATCATATGTGCTTGAAGGTATTTAAATCTCACTCCTTAAATCATTTCTGCTCAGGGTATCACAGCATTTAGGGTACTGTAACTGCTGAGGTTTACTGTTAGTGGTTCCTCACTTCTTCTAGCCATACACAAACTGGTCATGTATACAGTACAGCAGCCAAACCCTTAGATTCCCCAGAATCCATTACTTACCCAAAGCAAAATGTAATACCACAAAATTAAATCTATTTCCTATTATACCAATACTGGGTAATCCCATATATTAAAGCACTACAAACGAGGATGTTAGAATATAGTCTCAGGTTAGGAATCAGGATTCACTGGCACAGAAGAAGTGAGAAATTATGACCCCACCCTTTCTGACAACTGAAAGCAGATACTGATTAAGATCCAGACTCCCCTGGGAAGTGAGGCTGGGTTGACTATGCACTTGGTGTCCCCATCCCATACCTTAACAAACATATTCCAAGTGAAGGAAAATTTTCCCAAAATGTTCTCACTTCTGGTTTCATACAGCACAGGACTGTTGAGCAGTTCCACTATCTCTGTCACAACATATAAGTTCACAGCTGTTTTCCGGCACTGCTTCAGAAATAATGGCTCTGGATCCAACAATTTCCTGGGGATGGAAAAGAGGAGAAGGGTCAGAGTTGGAAGGGATGCCTTCTCAGGATACTCGGGTTAGTCTTCTCCTCAGGACCTAGAAGGTGTGCAGAGCCTGTGGACTTTGACAGGTGATCCCCAAATGGGTAGAAAGATACTGGCTTATAGGTGAAGTTACCTAGGACAACAGAGCATCTCTGATATGCACAGTGGAGGGGCCCCCATTCTCTGACAGGGGTTCATGTATGAGAGTGTTCATGCCATACTGTGAAAGACATCTGCATTTTCAAAAATTCTATTGGCTCTGGTAGGGGCTGGTTTATATGTTTCCAGCACTAGGGCCTCTCACCAGAAGAACCTAGAAGTAGACAAGTCCACATGGTTGAGAACAGACCTCAGGAGATCCTACTGTCAAAGCAGGGAAACCACATCCATCACTGTCCAAAGGCACAGTCAGGGTGGGATGTGGAGCAGACGAAGCGGGGAGGATTCTGGGTGACTTTTCATGACTATCACAGGTGGGTCTTTACGGGTTCACTGTTCTTAATAGGTGGTTGGAAGGGCTGACTTGAAGATACAGATTCAGGGGAGGTGTGAGAGGTCTGAAGGACTGAAGACAAATTTCATGTCCATTTCAGTCTGAGACTCAACTCTGATTATACTCAAGGCCACTGAAGTTAGTGCCCTGGATGACAGCCATATGGACCACTGAGAGACCCTTAACATGCTTTTCAGTGGAAGAGGTCACTGAGCATCAGTACTGGCTTTTCCCATTGCCCTTGGGGGGATATTCAAGCCCCTTATGTGGCTCTAAGGTGCTGTGTCATCTGATATCTGCTTGTCTCCAAGCCTCATTTTATATCACCTTCCTCAAGGTTGACTAAGCATCCACATCACAGGGCTCCCTGCTGATCCTGAAAATATCCAGCCCTGTCCTGTCCCAGGGCTTGTCAGACCCTCGTGCTCTTGCTTCCTTCATTCTTTAGGTCTGAGCTCAACTTTTAGCTCCACAGAGAAACACAAACAGACTCCCTTCCATCCAGCCAGTCTCTTTCATCTCCTGCTTACCTTCAGAGCCCCCGTCACAATCTGTGACCACCTTTTAGCTGAAACACATTACATGCCCTGCATCCCATTTATTAAAAGTATCTAATTGCCTTTCTTTTCACATTTAAAGTTTTGAGCTCAGGCTTACTTATTTCTCTTGGTGCTAGATAATAAAATGGATCCCTGAAACTGTAGCCTCTTTAACTACTGAAAGAAATTCCTAGGACAAAATTTTTTTCTTTTCTTGCAGCTGTAGAAACCCAAATCATCTTTTGCACTATGAACAGTCTTTGCAGATGTTAGTCCTAAGAAGGGTGTGACAAGACACCAGGAATACAGAAATTGTGCATGCCCTGTCAAAGTAACTTTTAGTCTCTAAACAGTCTGTGATTTTAATTAGTTCCTTACTTTAATAATTCTTTGCATTGATAGAAATATTATTTAAATTGACATCTCTGTCTCTAGAAGACGTAAAGACTTGAGAAGTTCTTGTTAAGCCCTTAGAGGATTATTAAAGATCTGTCTTTTTCCCCACACGCAAGGAGTTAAATCCTAGGACACTGATGCATACTTTATTTAAGCAAAGAATTTCAGAGTCTTTGTCTCTCTTAAATTAATACTTTGTTAATTTATTTTTTATAACATTTCCTCACTCATTGCATGTCCCCTACTCCACTAAATATAATCTGCTTTAGGACAAGGATTTTGTTCAGTCTTGTCATTATTCTCAGCACAAAATAGCACTGTAATGCATAATAACCTTTTTAGTAAATATTTATTACATAACTAATAACTATTAAGTTGAATGAGTGTATGAATGAATCCTCAAGAAGAGCGTCATAATCTGGGATGTCATTTTCTTCATTCTGAACCTCAGCAACAAAGTCTCTTTGCCTAAGAGGAGGGCACCTTCTGGGACCCTGCCAACCCATTCCCTTCCCCTCCCACAGCCTCACCTCTTTTGAAGGTCTGTCCAGGTATGGAATGGGATGGTAACAATCTGATATTGGAGGGAGGATCCATAGAACTCAGCAGCTTCCGGCAACAAGCCCGCTTCTACTCCAGCATTCACACTCACACGAGCCTTCCACTTCTTGACCGCAGTGTCAGTGATGTGGAACTGTCCTGTCTTGACAGTTTCTAGGGACAGAAATAGTAGCCTTAGGTTTAGCCAAGAATTTACTGGAAGAGCTGGTGTGCCAAATGGAATAACAGTCCTATTTTGCCCCAGCCCGCTTACTTATTTTAATCTCTCAGTTGAGAAGCTAACTAATCAATTAATATTTTAAAAGTAAATTACGTCCAAGGACAAATGTTTGAATCCACCCAGGGGATGGAGATCAGGGATGATATCCTGACCCTAAGAAATGGTGACATCACTTGCATACTGGTCCAGGAGACCCACATCATAATCTTTCCAGGCAAGGGCCTCCTGTAGCAGGCACAGCATCCAGTCCTAGAAGGGAGAGCACTGGGGCAGAAAATATTTCGATTGCAGCCAGAAAGACGTGGGTGTGGACCCTGGCTCTATTAGTTCCCGGGTATGTAATGTGGAACTAATTATTTTGTAGGCTTCAATTTACTATTATGTAAACTGGGGATAATATTCCTATCTCAAAAGGCTGCTGTAAGTACTAGATGAACTAATGTATTCCTTGGTTAATAATCAGTAAATTCTCAAACAATCTTAGTTCCTCGCCCCTTGCCTTCAGGCAAGGCTCATCCTGAGATCTCTCTGTGTGGATGTCTCAGAATTTCTTGCGTGCTGCACCACCTCTCCCTGAGCTCCACTGTTTTTCACTCCTTGTCTCCTGTGCCCACGGCTGACAATACCTGGGACTGAAGAACTTGGTTCGAGGATGTCCATGAGGGAGACTTCAATTGGAACTTCAGGTTGTTCCCAGAACTGTGAGTGAGTCTTCCTCTTCAGTAATAAAGAAAACTGATGTATTCTGGTGGCACTCAACAAGTTTTTGGCAGGCCTCAGATCTTTGTCTCCAATCTCTTTGGTGATATTCTTGCTAGTTCTCTCAAACATAGAGGGCATGTTGCTAGGAGCAGACAGAAGGGGAGTACAAAGATCAGTTGGGTCTACAGTTGATAGTAAATGAGTTTCTATGTGTCATGCAGAAAGTTGACAGTAATTTGAATACTTCATTGAGAAGTATTTGTCCTCTCTACACAACGAGATAGGATATAAATGCAAATTAAGCCCATGTTGGAAGCTGGAAGGGGCCTAAGTCTTACTTAAACAACTATCTAGTGAGATGATCTTTAGTGAACAGAGATGAGATACCTAGACTAGAGTACCACCCAGGTCAGAGGGACCCATGAGCACTTAGTTAATTTGTTGGAAGTGACAAAGAGGAGAAGAATTCCCTTCCAAAAATTCAACACATGTACTTTCTTATGCCATGGTAGTTAAGATCAAGCTGGCCAAATTGTATGATTTTTAATCACCCACTAGAAGACTGATTTTTATGTTTGTGTGAATTACCCATGTTCAGTGTGTAAAATCCATGCCTTTCAAAATTTATACAGTCTTGCTGTGACTGAAATAGAACAAGAGTGTAGCCTTCATGACAATGGAAATGAGACGGATAAATCAAAAAATCCAGAGGCCTGCATTGTTGTTCTAAGTGGACCCTGTTTCACTAGAAAATTATAGAGTGAATCACCTCTCCTATGAGTCAAGAGCCTGGTATAGGTAGTCATCCACCTGGATGATATTCTCATGCTGGCGTTAAACACTTTCAATTTCAAAGAATGATGTTAGCAAGATGGCAGAACAGGAATTTTGAGTCCTCATCGCTCCACAGAAACACCAATTTTGACAATGACCCACAGACAAGAGTACCTTTGTGGGAGTCAAGTGGAGAGGTCCCAGCACCCCACAGACAGGGGAAAGCATCCATGAGCGGGGACCCCATAAACCCAGTGCCCGGGGAGACCAGAGAACAGAACTGATCCGAATCCAGATGGCACAGGAGAAAAGCAGCCCCTCCCTCCCGGCAAACCGCGCTGGGCGCTGCCATCTTGCCCGAAGGCAGAGAGCTCAGAAGGTACAGCTCTCGGCCCCCATCTAGTGGCGACAGGCTGTAACTGCAACCGAATTCTACCACCATGGGAAAAAACTGCTCCTCTACCATCCAGCAATTTATAAAAGCCTCAGATCAGAAGGAAAACAATAAAAACATAGAATTAAGTCCTGAGGACTTGGAATTAGGTAAACTAAGTGAAAATGAGTTCAGAACAGCTATAATCAAAAACCTCAATGAGGTAGAGAGAAAGATAGAGAAACAAGCCAATGAGTTCTGGAGTTACATCACAAAAGAGATTGAAATTATAAAGAAGAATCAAACAGAATTGCTAGAGATGAAAAACACAATGGACCAGATAAAACAGAAGACGGATTCCCTGAATGCCCGTGTAGACACTATAGAAGAGCAAATTAACATAATCAAAGATAGACGGGCTGAATGGCTCCAGACAGAGGAAGAAAGAGAACTAATAATTTTAAAAAATGAGGAAAATCTCCAAGAGATAGTGGATTCAATGAGGAGAAAGAACTTAAGGATCATAGGAATTCCCGAGAACATGAAAAAGGAAAATAGAGCAGAAAGTGCTCTTAATGAAATTATAGAAGAGAACTTCCCAAATGTAGGGATTGACGGAGAAATGTGTGTAGAGGAAGCTTTCAGATCTCCTAGATTTGTCAATGTAAAAAGACCTACTGCAAGGCACATAGTAGTACAAATGGCAAAAATGAAAGACAAAGAAAGAATACTCAGGGCAGCAAGACAGAAGAGAATAACTTACAAAGGAGCTCCTATCAGACTTTCAGTGGATTTCTCTACAGAAAACTTACAAGCTAGGAGAGAATGGAGTGACATATTCAAAGCTTTAAAAGATAAAAATCTTCAGCCAAGAATACTCTATCCAGCAAGAATATCCTTCAGATATGAGGGAGAAATTAAATCTTTTCCAGACAAACAAAAGTTAATGGAATTTGTAACTAAAAGTCCTCCACTACAAGAAATCCTCAAGAAGGCTCTCATATCTGAAAAAAGAAAAAAGGGAGAAAGGGGTCACAAACCAAAGAGTAGGGAGACTGATGGATAGAACCAGAACAGGATAGCAAATATTCAACTATAGCTTTATGGTAAAGGTAAAGAAACTACCAAAGCAAGGATGATCTTATCACTCTAACTACAAATTCATAACACGAGTTGGAATAAGAAATGAAAATAATTATTTAGGAGGGGAAGAGCAAAGGGTCTAAATCAGTCCAGGCCAAGTAAGTAAGAGACCACCAAGAATAGACTATATTATACACAAGATTCTAAGTACAAACTTCAGGGTAGCCACTAAACTAAAAAACAGAACAGAGCCACAAAACATAAATAAGGAAAAATCTAAGAAACCCAGCATAAGAAATTGCAGTATTAAATGGGTGGCTAAAGCACACAGGAAAAGAAACGCAGGAAAACAAGATAATGAGTGACAGATTGACAGCATTAAGTCCACATGCATCAATAATCACTCTCAATGTAAACAGATTGAACTCTCCAATAAAAAGAGACAGAGTGGCAAAATGGATTAAAGAACAAGATCCAACAATTTGTTGCCTCCAGGAAACACACCTCAGCCCCAAGGACAAACACAGGCTCAGAGTGAAGGGGTTGAGGACAATACTTCAAGCTAATAGCAAGCAAAAAAGGGCAGGTATTGCAATTCTTATATCAGACAAAGCAGATTTCAAAATAAGACAGGTAAAGAGAGACACAGAGGGACAATATATAATGATCAAAGGGACACTTCATCAAGAAGAAATAACGCTTATAAATATCTATGCACCCAACACAGGAGCACCAAGATTCATAAAGCAACTATTAACAGACCTAAAGGAAGATGTTAAAAACAACACAATAATAGTAGGGGACCTCAACACCCCACTCACGTCAATGGACAGATCATCCAGACAGAAAATCAACAAGGAAATAGTGGAGCTAAACGAAAAACTAAAACAATTGGACTTAATAGACATATATAGATCACTTCATCCTAAAACACAAGAATACACATTCTTCTCAAGTGCACATGGAACATTATCAAGGATAGACCATATGTTGGGAAACAAGGCAAGTCTCTACAAATTTAAAAAAATTGAAATAATAACAAGCATCTTTTCCGATCATAATGCTATAAGGCTAGAGATTAATTACAAGAAAAAAGCTGAGAAAGGCACAAAGATGTGGAGACTAAACAATACACTACTGAACAAGCAATGGATCATTGAAGAAATTAAAGAAGAAATCAAAAAATACCTGGAAACAAATGAAAATGATAGCATGCCATACCAGCTCATATGGGGGTACAGCAAAATCTGTATTAAGAGGAAAATTCATCACAATACAGGCACATCTTAACAAAAAGAAAAATCCCAAATAAGCAATCTTAAACAACACCTAACTGAACTAGAGGAAAAAGAACAAATAAAGCCCAAAGTCAGCAGAAGGAGAGAAATAATAAAAATCAGAGCAGAAATAAATACTACTGAAACGAAAAAGGCAGTAGAAAGGATCAATGAAACAAAGAGCTGGTTCTTTGAAAAGATAAATAAAATTGACAAACCCCTAGCCAGACTTACACAGAAAAGAAGGGAGAAAGCTCAAATAAACAAAATCAGAAATGAAAGAGGAGATATAACAACAGACTCTGCAGAAATACAATGGATTATAAGAGAATACTACAAAAAACTATATGCCAACAGAATGGATAACCTAGAGGAAATGGATAAATTCTTGGACCCCTACAATCTCCCAAAGCTCACTTAAGAAGAGGCAGACAATTTGAACAGACCAATCACAAGGAAAGAGATTGAAACAGCAATCAAAAACATCCCAAAGAATAAAACCCAAGGACCAGATGGCTTTCCTGGGGAATTCCATCAAACTTTCAGAGGGGATTTAATACCTATCCTTTTCAAGCTATTCCAAAAAATTAGGGAGGATGGAACACTTCCTAACACATTCTATGAGGCCAACATCACGCTGATACCAAAGCCTGACAAGGACACCACGAAAAAAGAGAACTACAGGCCAATATCACTGATGAACATAGATGCAAAAATTCTAAACAAAATTTTGGCAACCAGAATTCATCAATTCATCAAAAGGATCACACATCATGATCAGGTGGGATTCATACCAGGGACACAGGGATGGTTCAACATCCGCAAATCAATCAACGTGATACACCACATCAAAAAACTGAGGAATAAAAACCACATGATCATCTCAATAGATGCAGAGAAGGCATTTGACAAGATCCAACAGCCAATTATGAAAAAAACTCTGAACAAAATGGGCATAGAAGGGAACTACCTCAACATAATAAAGGCCATCTATGACAAACCCACAGCCAACATCATACTCAATGGGCAAAAACTGAGCACCATCCCCCTGAAAACAGGAACGAGACAAGGATGCCCTCTATCACCACTCTTATTTAACATAGTACTGGAGGTCCTGGCCAGAGCAATCAGGCAAGAAAAAGGAATAAAAGGAATCCAAATAGGGAGGGAAGAAGTGAAACTCTCGCTGTTTGCAGACGACATGATCTTATATATAGAAAACCCCAAAAAATCCATTGGAAAACTGTTAGACGTAATCAACAAAGACAGCAAAGTTGCAGGGTACAAAATCAATTTGCGTAAATCAGTAGCATTTCTATATTCTAATAACCAACTAACAGAAAAAGAACTCAAGAACACAATTCCATTCACAATTGCAACAAAAGGAATAAAATACCTTGGGGTAAATTTAACTAAGGAAGTGAAGGACCTATATAATGAAAATTACAAGGCATTTCTGAGATAATTGGATGATGACATAAGGAGATAGAAAGACATTCCATGCACGTGGATTGGAAGAATAAACATAGTTAAAATGTCCGTTCTACCTAAAGCAATCTACAGATTCAACACTACCCCAATCAGAATCCCAATGACATTCTTTACAGAATTAGAACAAAGAATCCTAAAATTCATATGGGGCAACAAAAGACCCCAAATTGCTAAAGCAATGCTGAGAAAAAGGAACAAAACGGGAGGAATCACAATCCCTGACTTCAAAACACACTACAAAGCTACAGTAATCAAAACGGCATGGTACTGGTACAAAAACAGGTGCACAGATCAATGGAACAGAATTGAAAGCCCAGAAATAAAACCACACATCTATGGACAGTTTATTTTCGACAAATGAGCTGAGTGCATACAATGGAGAAAAGAAAGTCTTTTCAACAAATGGTGCTGGGAAAACTGGAAAGCCATATGTAAAAGAATGAAAATTGACCATTCTTTTTCACCATTCACCAAAATAAACTCAAAATGGATCAAAAACCTGAAGGTGAGACCTGAAACCATAAGGCTTCTAGAAGAAAACGTAGGCAGTACACTCTTTGACATCAGTATTAAAAGGATCTTTTTGGACACCATGTCTTCTCAGAGAAGGGAAACAATAGAAAGAATAAACAAATGGGACTTCATCAGACTAAAGAGCTTCTTCAAGGCAAATGAAAACAGGATGGAAACAAAAAACAACCCACTAACTGGGAAAATATATTTGCAAGTCATATATCTGACAAAGGCTTAATATCCATAATACATAAAGAACTCTCACAACTCAACGACAAAACATCAAACAACCCAATCAAAAAATGGGTTGGAGACATGAACAGACATTTCTCCAAAGAAGATATACGGATGGCCAATAGGCACATGAAAAGATGCTCATCATCGCTGATCATCAGGGAAATGCAAATCAAAACTACACTAAGATATCACCTTACACCCATTAGAATGACAAAAATATCTAAATCTAATAGTAACAAATGTTGGAGAGGTTGTGGAGAAAAAGGAACCCTCATACACTGCTGGTGGAAATGCAAACTTGTGCAGCCACTATGGAAAACAGTATGGAGATTCCTCAAAAAATTAAAAATAGAACTACCATATGATCCAGCCATTCCACTACTGGGTATCTATCCAAAGAGCTTGAAGTCAGCAATCCCAAAAGTCCTATGCACCCCAATGTTCATTGCAGCATTATTTACAGTAGCCAAGACATGGAAGCAACCTAAGTGTCCATCAACAGACGAATGGATAAAGAAGATGTGGTATATATATACAATGGAATACTACTCAGCTGTAAAACAGAACAAAATCATTCCATTTGCAATAACATGGATGGACCTTGAGGGAATTATGTTAAGTGAAATAAGCCACTTAGAGAAGGATAATCTGTGTATGACTCCACTCATATGAGGAATTTAAAAATGTGGACTAAGAGAACAGTTTAGTGGATACCAGGGGAAAGGTGGGGTGTGGGTGGGCACAAAGGGTGAAGTGGTGCACCTACAACACGAATGACAAACATTAATGTACAACTGAAATTTCACAAGATTGTAACCTATCATTAACTCAATAAAAAAATAAATAAATAAAATAAAATTATCCAGTCAGAGGAATAAAAAGAAAAAAATGAAAAAGAGTGAAGAATGTCTACCAGATTTGTGGGACATCATCAAGAGAACCAAGCAAGCATTATAAGAGGCCCAAAAGGAAAAGAGAGAAAGGAGAAAAAGCTTATTTAAAGAAATAATGGCTGAAAATTTCCAAAATCTGGGGAGGGATATGGACATCTAGATCCTTAAAGCACAAGGGTACACAAAATGGGATCAATGCAAAGAAGATTAAACCAAGACGCATTATATTGAAATTCTAAAAATTCAAAGACAGAGAGTTTTGAAAGTATAAGAGAAAAGTGATTCATTACATACAAGGGAACTCCAATAAGACTCTCAGTAAATTTCTCAGCAGAAACTTGCACACCAGGAGAGAACAGAATGATATGTTCAAAGAGCTGAAAGAAAAAAACTGCCAACCAAGAATACTGTACCTGGTAAAGCTGTCCTTCAGAAATGAGAGAGAAATAAGACCTTCCCAGACAAACGAAAACTGAGGGAGTTGATCACCACCATACCTGCCTTAATAGAAATGCTAAAGGGAGCTCTTCAAGCTGAAATGAAAGGACTCTAATTAGTAAGATAAAAACATATGAAAGAATAAACTCACTGGTAAAAGTAAGTATATTGTCAAATTCAGAATACTGTAATATTTTAATACGGGTGAGTAAATCACTTTTAACTCAGTATAAATGTTAAAAGACAAACGTATTAAAAATAACTAGAGCTAGCCCTAGTAACGTAGTGGTTAAGTTTGGCATGCTTACTTTGGGGGCCCAGGTTCAGTTCCACACCACTTGTCAGTGGCCATCCTGTAGTGGCCACTCACATAAAAAAAGAAGATTGACAACAGATGTTAGCTCAGAGCAAATCTTCCTCAGAGAAAAATAAAAATAAAATAAATAAATAACTATAGCTATAATATTTGTTAATGGGTACACAATATAAAAATATGCAAATTGTGGCATCAATAGCATAAAATGTGGGGAAAATAAAAGGGGTAGAGTTTTTATATATGATTGAAGTAGAATGGACAGTTATAAGTATAAGATGTCTTATATAAGCCTCATGGTAACCACAGAGAAAAAACCTCTAGGGGCTGGCCCCGTGGCTGAGTGGTTAAGTTCACGCCCTCTGCTTCAGCAGCCCAGGGTTTCACCAGTTCATATCCTGGGTACAGACATGGCACCACTTGTCAGGCCATGCTGAGGCAGCATTCCACATGCCACAACTAGAAGGACCCACAACTAAAAATATACAACTATGTACCAGGGGGATTTGGGGAGAAAAAGCAGGCGAAAAAAAGAAGATTGGCAATGGTTGTTAGCTCAAGTGCCAATCTTTAAAAAAAAAAAAAAAAAAAAGTCTAGCAGATACACAAAAGATAAAGAAAAAGGAATGAAAACAAACTTCTACAAAATATCACCAAATCATAAAGGAAGACAGCAAGAAAAGAAGAACGGAACAAAGGAAAAATAAGGCAGTCAGAAAACAATTAACAAAATGACAATAGTAAATCTTATTTATCAGCAATTACTTTAAATGCAAACGGATTGAATCCTCTAATCAAAGGACACAGAGGTGCTGAATGGATTGAAAAAACAACATCCAACAATATGGTGTCTACAAGAGATTCACTTTAAGGACACACAGAGACTAAAAACAAAGGGATGAAAATATATATTCCATGCAAATGGTAACCAAAAGAGAGCAGGGATGACTATATTTACATCATACATATTGAAATTTAAGTCAAAAACTGTCATGAGTGACAAATAAGGTCATTATATAATGATCAAGGGGACAATTCATCAAGAGGATGTAACAATTGTAAATATATATGCACACAACATTGGAGCACCTACATATATAAAGCAAGTATTAACAGAACTGAAGGCAAAAATAGACAGCAGTACAATAATAGTATGAGATCTCAATATCCATCTTTCAACAATTAATAGATAATCCAGACAGGAAATCAATAAAGAAACAGAGGACTTGAACAAAACTAAAGACCAAATGGGCCTAAAAACATACACAGAATTTTCTATCCAACAGCAGCAGAATATACATTATTTTCAATTGTACACAGATAGTTCTCCAGGATAGAGCATATGTTAGGCCACAAAATAAGTCTTAATGAATTTAAGAAGATGAAAATCATATCAAATATCTTTTAAAACCATAATAGTATGAAACTAAAAATCAATAGCAGGACGAATATTGGAAAATTCACAAATATGTGGAAATTAAACCACACACTCTGAAACAACCAATGGGTCAAAGAAGAATCAAAAGGGAAATCAGAAAACATCTTGAGAGAAACAAAAATGGAAACAAAACAACATACCAAGACATATGAGATGCAGCAAAAGCAGTTCTAAGAGGGAATTTTATAGTGATAAATGCCAACATTAAGAAAAAAGAAAGATCTCAAATAATCTACTTTACACCTCAAAGAACTAGAAAAAGAAGAACAAACTAAACTCAAAGTTAGCATATGGAAGGAAATAATAAAGATTAGAGCAGAAATAGATGAAAGAGAGACTAGAAAAACAACAGAAAGGATCAACAAAATTAAAATAAAATGAAGTCTATTTTTAAAAGAGTTAGATTGGCAAAAGGGTTTAAATTAACATTGCAAAGTTTTCAGAGTTTACTTGTTTCTTAGCTTCATAGAGGGGGGTGATGAAGGCTCGGAAGTGGTCTGGCAGTCAATCAGTAGAGATAATAAGTGATGGTTGAATTAAAGAGATATTTTCTTATATGTTTCCTTCCTAACAAACCTATAACAGCTAGCTAAGAAGTTCCTGGGGCTGGCCCCATGGCAGAGTGGTTAAATTCACATGCTCCACTTTGGTGGCCCAGGGTTTCACTGGTTCAGATCCTGGGCACGGAACTATCACCACTCATCAAGCCATGTTGAGGCAGTGTCCCACATAGCAGACCAGCAACTAGAATATACAGCCATGTACTGGGGGGCTTTAGGGAGAAGAAAAAAAAGAAAAAGAAAAGAGGAAGATTGGCAACAGATGTTAGCTCAGGGCCAACCTTTAAAAAAAGAAAAGAAAAGAAGTTCCCAATTTTCCAATGTTCTGCTAATTTCCATGATAATAAAACTTTCAGAATCTCAGGGGGAAAAAAAACCTAAACAAAATATTGGCAAACTCAACCCATAAATGTCTTTAGAAAATCATGTGTTTATTCCAATAAAGGCAAGAATCATTTACTTCTAAAATATCTAGTACTATAACTTACACATTTACATATTAATGGACAAACTATGTGATCATTGCAGGAAATGTAAGAAAATCATTTGATAAAGCTCCCATTTATGATTTTTTTAATTGAGCAGATTTGGAATTTAGGGACTTTTTCACTGAATTTGATAATAGAATGCATCAAAACTCTGCAGCAAACGTCAAATTAATGGTGCAACACTAGCAATATTCCTTTAAAGATGGAAATAATACAATGGTGTTCATTCCTACCACTGCCATTCAATAATCTTCCGGAGGTTCTATCCATCACAGTGATAAAAGGGGAATAAATGAGAAGAACGAGATCTGAAAGGAACATCAAAACTGTTACTATTCACAGATGATACATTTATGTACAAGACACGGGAATCAAAAGATAAATTATTAGGATAGTCAGAATTCAGTAAGGTTGCTAGATATAAGATCAATATCAAAAATCAATAGTGTTCCTGAATACCAGCAATAAACAATAGAGAATGCAACTAAGAAAGGGAGTGAACTAAATAGATTTGTGATACAAAACGACCCCTCAGTCTGAAAGGGGGCAACAGTGGATGAAGGTAGCCTAGTTATGAAGCTGTTTATGGCAATGTTTCAGGTGAGAGATAACAGCAGCTTACACCAGGATGATGAGTAAGGAGATGCTATAAAATCAAACGGAGTCAGTGGTAGCTTTTGTGGGAGCATGAGTAAGAGGGAGAGATAAAGAAAGATTTCCTGGTCTCTGGCTTGGTAGCTGGATGATGGCAGCGCCATTTTCTTGAGTAAGGGAACACTGAAAGGAGACCTGTTTGAAGAGGAAGAAAATAACTCATATTTGGATATGTTGATTTTGAGATCCAAGAAGAGATTAAAATAGATCAGCACTCAGAATAGAGAACTGCCCTGGAGATAAAAATGTTTGAGCTATCTGTGCATAGGTGGAAATTGAAACTTGAGTGTAAATGAAGTCATGAACCTGAATATGTAATAGCTAGACAGGGAAAAGTGTTCATGGAATTTTACAGAGCTCGTTGAATGAGACCAGTCCGTTTAAATTGCTCCCTTCTGTGCAAATAGGACTAGGATTTCCCAGTTATGTAGAATTCAGTTTTTGAACATTCATTGAGTGGCTGAAAAGAGAAAGAATATTCAATAGTTCATGTAAAAGCCATGATGTGACCATTTCAACTCTGTCTAGGGTGGGCCACAGAAGAGATCAGTGGACAACAGCGAATTACAGAAACTAAAGAAGATCCTCTAAGACTGAGCAGGATAAGGATGTAACAAAGATACCTCCCTGAGCCTCACATGCTTACATGTTGTTATCAGGAATTCTCCTTTATTAAGGAGAACTTCAGGAAGAATTGCTGCCTTCTTTTTGGGACAAATTATGCAAAAAAACAATACCAAACCCTCTATTCATTCTACAAATCCATCCTGAACATTTCTGTCTCTGACCATAGTATCATCTCTTCTTATTCATCCTTGAACCCCAGTTAGAACTTACCAGATTGTATATTGTTTTGTCTTATAGAGAAAGATTCCAATTGAGTAGGCCTCCTTCCAGTCCTCAGACCTCCTGATATCAAGCAAAGTTTCCCAGACAAACTCCAGAGAACAGATAAATGTGACTCTGCTCACAGAGTTTTCCTTCCACCAACAGATCCCAAACTCAATTTCCAATGCAATATCCTGGAAAAACAAGCATAGAATCACCCGTCTTCTCTTCCAGGAGACCAAGTCGAGAGCCGAGTTCTGGATCACAGAATCTTAGCTCTCAAGTCCTTCCCCTCCAAAAGTCTATGGACCAGAATGAGGCAACATTTGATTATATATACGCTAGGCATTCCCAGAGCAGAGTAGAGAGATCTCTTCAGAAGCAATGCTCTTCTCCTGATGCAAAGAGAACTGTCTCAACAAGTCTTTGATTTGTAGATTTCATTGTGGCTGAAACAACTTATCTGGCTCATGTTCCCTCTTAAAGGCGGTGTATGTAAAATGCAACTGAGGATCAGCAAGAAAGGTAGAAGTAAGATTCAAGATGCCAGGGCCCTGGGGAGAGCCTCTGAACTGCCTAGTTGTGGGGATCTGTACAAGAGGAATTAACATTTTTAACACCTTGTTGTGTCAAGTGCTATGCACATGTTATATAATCCAATCTTACAAGAATATTTATCTTTAAGATAAATAAAAGAAGATTTTTAAAGAGAACAAAAACAACTTGCCCCAAACCCATTCTCCTTCCACTTACTGCCTGTAGACTTACAGGATTAAACAAAATGCTTACAGCAGCGGAAAACTAAATGACCAGGAAGGCCACCATTGCAGGTTTTTGTAATATCCTGGGACTGGCACTTGAAAACACAATTCCTTTCAGTTGACAGTATTTCACAAGGCATTTGTTTCACTTTTTTCTTCCTTTCAATATTCACAAAAGTCTCATGCCCACCCTTCTCCATCTGGGGAATTTGACATCCACTGCATTCAGGACACAGATCACAGTGAGCCTTCTCCATGACGCCACTGGACCAAAAGATTTACCAAAATTGAGTTTTACTTTCTAAAATGTGCATTGTAGAAACAATAGACTTGAAATGAAAAGTTTTAATCACATATACACTCTTACACATGCCCACATTCCAAGGGCCCTGCCCTGCTGTCTGATAATCTAGAAACAGAAAATTAACTTCACTCCTTGGGAACCATGAGTCCAGTGAACTCTGAGTTTCTTTATTGACAAATAAAAATGGCAAGTAATAGGATATATTGGAGTATATGAGGAAGCCATTTTGTGTAAATCTAATTCGGCCTGACCTTGTCTTTCCAAAAGGGCCTGACCGAGGCCATTGAGCATGCATTGTACATCTGCTGTAGAGATTCCCTATGGCAAGAGCAAAGGCCCTTGAGATAAAGGTGCAACTTCTCTCCCCCTCCCAATGTTGGCATCTCATTAAAGATTAAGCATCTTTCTTTAGGCTGGGAACCGATTGCAGCACTCATCTGTGACCGCCCAGCCCAAGGAACACACCTGCCACTCCGCAGCATTCACTGAGACAGCAGACCTATCTGCCATTTCCATCAATCGCTGTGCTGACAGAGCAGCCTCGTGACTATTGTAAAAGGGACATTTCAATCATATGTGAAACATACTCTTTGAGGGTATATAACCACCCTGTGTACCCCCACTTCTTTGGAGTGCTCTGTTCCTTTGTGGAAAGACTCTACTGGGTTATAATCCTCAGATTTAAGCTCAGAATAAACTCACCCAAATTTTCATTTATAGATTGGTTATGGGTTATTTTCATCGACAGTTCTTGGTGTAGTCAGCAGGATTTCAGAGAAACCCCCCCAGAGGCCACCTGGAATCTACACTGAACTGGCATTCGGTACCAATAAGGGCCCATTGAGCCCCCCGGGTCACTGCATTCTTCAGGTGACCTTGGTGAGTTCTCCTGAAACCCGGACCTCCTTATTTTAAGTTGACCGTCCAAGAGTTTATATGAGCTGGGTAAGGTCTTAAGACTAGAGGTTTTGAGGGGTACCAGTACATTTCCTAGGTGGAGAAAAACCTAGAGGGAATTCCTAAGCCATGGGAGCTTAGAGGGAGCTTGGAGTGAGCTGGGTTGGTTGTCCTTTTAATTTGGCTTTAAATTGGAAAGAATTGTGTTTATAAAGTCTGAACAAACTGCTTCATAGAGAAATGAGAGACTGAACGTGTTCAGCTCTGAAGAAAAGGGACACTTGCTCCTCCTGGCCTTTATCAAAAGGCGCCCTTAGGTGACTAAGGACCTCAGCAGGAGTGTCAGAGAATCAATCCTCGAGACATGCAGCGGCCCCGTAGGGAACTCCACTCTCATTCATGGTAATTAATTACAAGCTGGTCCAGGGACGCACACATAAGTGCTGGTCACCCGTGCTCTGAGCCCCATGGTGGTTTTAGACTGCCGGAGGAGAAACCAAGGCACGTAAGAGAGTGTTTACAACCTTTCTATAGGGAGTAACACTCATAAGCTGCACACTTCTGAGCCACTACACTGTCCTTAGAAGTTGTTCAGACCTTATTTAAAAAAAAAAAAAAAACAGACAAGCAAAAAGAAAATGGGAAACCGTGCTTCTAAAGCCGGCCAGCTCCCAGATGGACAACCTCCCACTGGGACTCCAGCTGGTTTCATGTATAATGCGTATGGAAACAATGCTTACAAGTATTTAACAAAATGGGAAGGATTAACTAAGAATGACTTATGTCTTAAATGGCCAAAGTGGGGAACATTGGATATCTCAAAGCTACTGTATTTGCGTGCACAAGTAGAAAGAGCTGTAGCTGCCCCTGATGCAGGAAGGGTTAATAATCCCTGGAAAAGGTTTGCCAACAAACTGTGACCCAGAGGTGAGAAGGCCAGTTAGCCAATGACGGGTAAGACCTCCAGGGGGAGGCAACCTAAGCCAGGCATCGGTCGCCCAGGGGCACAGATGGAGACAGGATATCGATATTGGGAGCAGGAGGAGCCATTGCCTATGAGGCTTTTCCTCTTGTGAGATAAAAATATACGAGCACAGCAATAACATGATAACATCAAAACAGAGGCCGAGGGAGGGTCCCTTGAGAAATCACTAAGAATTCTTGGCATTTGCTAATTACTTCATCCAGAACACCTGTGTATGTTTAACAGATGTAAGCTATGTATATATTGAAACACTGGTTATAATAAACTCAGAGTGGCCATCAGCCCTCTCCGCATCTATCCTGATGTGTACATCGGATTGTGACACTGACAAGAGCCAGCTCTAAAACTAAAGCAAAAGAATGGGAAGCTTATTATGATTGGTATTTAGAGGCTTCAAAACATAATAATGATAAAATGAATTCTTTACAGGAGACTAACCATAAATTGGCAGAGACTGTATCTGAATTAAAAAAGGATAAGAAGTCAGAAACCGTCCCACCCCGCTTATCTCTTCCATCTCCTCTGCAGCTGCCTTTGGAATCTCAGAGCTCATCTCCTTCTTCTCCCTCGGCACCCTTACAATTTCTAAAGAGCTCTATTCCATTGCCTTAAAGTAAGCGCTTACAAAAAGTTTTTCTGAATAGAACTAACCCAAATGTCTTTAAAGTTTATGATGTGGATTTTCAAGGTATGAATTAGGGCTGCCCCAGGGAGAGAAGCCCAGGGCATCCTCACCTACATGCCCATCTATATGACCAGATTCGTATCTAAAGTTATATGGCCGCACGATAACCAAACCCCATCTGCACTGAAATCATTTAATGACTTTTTACATCATCCCTTGCTACAGGAACCCCAATGGGGGAATTTTCAAGGTAATGGCTCCTTTTCTTTCATCTCTCTTAGAGTTACAATGGCCATTTTCGTCTCCTTTTGAGCTTTGCAACCGGGAAACAAAGAAATCTTTAAAGAGTCAAAGGCTCCACCCCTGGGAGCCCCAACTTTGGGTTTCCGGGCCTGATCACCCCGGCGACCCCAAGTGGGGTGCCCTCTCTTGATGGTTGACTCATTGAGTATTTTAGTCACCTACTGAGTCAGTTACGAGGGTAGGAGACTTGTGATTTATTCTGTGAACTGTCCTGCTGGGGTCGTGTGCCCTGCACAGGAACTGTTGTGTGACTCTTATCTTGATAACCCTCTGGAAGAGGCCATGAGGGTGAGGTCTGATCTCTTCTTTTCCTTTCTTTATCTGTTTTGTTCATCATCTCTTCTGTTGTCACCAAGTCGAGGTTAAGTTCAGAGTGAACCTGACCAGAACCTGGACCTTCTGTAAAATCGAAAACTTGGGTTTCTCTGTGCCTTTATGATGCGGTTGGACAGGTAGATCAACCTAAAATGTCATTCAAGTTACAATCCAGTTTCTGGGAAATCAAGAGCAACTGTCCTTAGAAAATCCTTGCAAGACTGGAAATACAGCTCTAGAGGCAGTTCAGATTCCACCCAGTTCCTTTATCTCAAAAAGGATTATCACCTCCCCGCTCCAGGAATATTACCTAGCCCATCACTAATTCCTAAGAGTGAAGAAAAAAAAAACAGAGGGGGAGGAAAAAACAGGTTCCAAATTCTTTTTGGTAACAATCCTGAGTTCTGCTAAGTTAAGTGATAAAAATCTGAGTATCTGGGTCATTTTTGGATTGGATAGAACACAAACATTGCTAAACATCTAAATTTATCTACTTTTCGCTTTTTATTGCAGAGATGCTAAAAGTCTTTGGGTCTTTTACTGTAAAGTGATGTGTTCCTAGAAATTATGAAGTGTTTAGAATGCTGATATAAAAGACAATTCATAATTGCTTACCTTTTGTCTGTTAATGGTTAAAAGTTCTAATTAACATATATAATTATAGCTATTGGAAATCAATAAGGAAAACAGTTCTGCATTCAAGGAAAGTTAAAATGTATGTTTTCAGTAAAGAAGGTATAAAGAATGGAAGTATTTTTGTTTGTTCGGTTAAGAAAGATAAATTTGTCCTAATGTACTAGAAGGGAAGAAAGCAAGCATGGGACAAATTCTGAATGTAACAAGAAAGTTGTAGAAGGTTTGTGAAGGAGAAATTCAGAAAGGAATTTTATGCCTGGTCAAGTTAACTAAGATTAAAGTAAATCCAATTAAGTAAATGGGTTTTAATATGAAAAAGTAAACTGGTACAAAAACTAGAATTTAGCTTTCTCTCTTAAAAGGATAATTTTCTTAAACTCTTAGTCTGCTCTTGATAAAGAAATTATAAAAGGTTTTTCCTTCTGAGTAAGTTTACGAAAGATCTATGTTTGGTTGTATCTATGTTTATGTTTCCTTGGTGCAAAAAGACAGAGGTCTCTCTATTAAGGTTTTTTTTGCTGTTGATACCTAAGCATTGTTTCACAGCGACCGTTGTTTAAATAAGTGTTTTAAAAATCTTTTGACATTTTTGACAAGCTTCTCTCTCAAAAAAAAAAAAAAATTCAATTGCTAAGTAAAGTTTTTCCTTTGACCTGGATGAAGGAGGAGAATTTCTCTGAGGATTTTCAGAGGGCCCCTGGGACTTCACAGAGAAATTTGTGCTCTCTTCCTATAAGATGGAAGATTCTAAACTAATTAGGCTTATTTGGTCTGTTAAATTACCTTGGAAGCATTGTCAGATAAGCGATGATAATCTTGCCTAGTTGGTATTATGTGGGTAAATGTTACTGATATAAGTGTTTTGAAAATTATGTAACATTCCTAAAATTCTGATCTTTCCTGGTTATCAGTCATAAGTCTAATTATTAGTTTAACATGTTGTATATCACAGAAATAATAAGCTTTTCTGTCAATTGCCATTTTTAAGTCTTTCGTTATTTACAGTCAGTTGTTTTACTCTGATGCTTTTTTGCTTTTGCAAATATGTCTCATCTTCAGAGGAATTCATGGAAAAGACTCTGACACTTACTCTGGATTACAGTTTTCTGATAAACTTTCAGATCATAGAACTGAACTGACAAATAAAAATGGCAAGCAATAGGATATATCGGAGAATATGAGGAAGCCATTTGGTATAGACCTAATTCTGCCTGAGCTTGCCTTTCCAAAAGGGCCTGACTGTGGCTGTTGAGCATGCATTGTATATCTGTTTTAGATATTCCCTACGGCAAGAACAAAGGCCCTTGAGATAAAGGTGGCAACTTCCCTCCCCCTCCCAATGTAGGCATCTCCTTAAGGATTGAACATCTTTCCTTAGGCTTGAAACTGATTGCTGCGCTCACCTGTGACCGCCCAGCTCAAGACAATAGACTTGCCTCCTGCTACTACCTCCGAGAGAGCAGACCCACTACCTGCTGTGTCCATCAAGCGCTGTGCTGACAGGGCAATCTTGTGACTATTGTGGGAGGGACATTTCAATCATATGTGAAACGTCCTGCTTGGGGGTATATAACCACTCTGTACACCTCACTTCCTTGGTGCCCTTTCTTCCTTTGGGAAGAAAGCCCCCAGGCCATGGTCCTCAGATTTCAGCTCAGAATAAACTCACCCAAATTTTCATTTATAGATTGGTTATGGATTATTTTCGATGACAGTTCTTGGCATAGTCGTGGCAGGATTTCAGAGAAACCCCCCGGAGGCCACCTGGAATCTACACTAAACCGGCATTCGGTACCAATAAGGGCTCATTGAGCCCCCCCCCCCCCCCAGATCACTGTATTCTTCAGGTGACCCTGGTGAGTCCTCCTGAAACCCGGAACTCCTTAAGTTGATGGTCCAAGAGTTTATATGAGCTGGGTAAGGTCTTAAGACTAGAGATTTGAGGGGTACCAGTACAGTTCCTAGGCCAGAGGAGCCTAGAGGGAAGTTCCTAGGCCAGAGGAGCCTAGAGGAACTTGGGAGTGAATGGGAAAGGCTGACGTTTTTAATTTGGCTTTAAATTGGAAAGAATTGTGTTTATAAAGTCTGAACAAACTGCTTCATAGAGAAATGAGAGACTGAACGTGTTCAGCTCTGAAGAAAAGGGACACTTGCTCCTCCTGGCCTTTACCAAAAGGCGCCCTTAGGTGACTAAGGACCTCAGTGGGAGTGTCAGAGGATCAATTCTCGCGACGTGCAGTGGTCCCATGGGGAACTCCACTCTCATTCACGGTGATTAATTACAGGCTCGTCCGGGGACACGCACATAAGGGCTGGTCACCCTGCACTCCTAGCTCCCATGGCGGTATTAGGCGGCCCGAGGGAAAAACCGAAGCACGTAAGAGAGTGTTTACGACCTTTCTATAGGTAGTAACACTCACAAGCAGCACACTTTCTGACCCACGACATTGTCTTTAGAAGTTGTTCGGATTTTATAACAAAACAATATTAAAAGAGAAGCGGGAAATCGAGCTTCTAAAACAGCTCGATCAGTTCCCGAATGGGCAGCCTTTCCTCCAGACCAGTTGGCTTCATGCTGTGATTGCAATTGCTTAACAAAGGGGGATCCCAAGCCAGATTGCTAAGACCAAAAGAAAGAAAGAAAGAGGAAAAAAACTGGGAAAACAAGGTTTTTCACCGCAGTCTGCTATGAGAACACCAAAGTCAAATGTAAGGAAAATGTTTGTCTATATGTCTGTCTGTCTGTGTGTGTCTATATATGTTACAAAAGTTTTTATATTTTACCTCCAGATGGTACAATTTCTAAAGAGCTCCATTCAATTGACTTAAAGTAAGCACTTACAAAAAGTTTTTCTAAAAGTTCTAACCAAAATGTCTTTCAAGTTAACATGATATAGGTTAATCTTTGGTTAATGAAAGTTTAAGTTGTTGGTTTGATTGAAAAGGCATGTCCTCAAAAGTTGTTGGTATTTGAATATGATGCAGATATGCAGCCTGGGTTTACTAGTCAAATAAGCTCATGTTGTCTGTTAGAAATTCGTCAGCAAAATAATAGCTTTAAATGACAGCTGTTTGTCTAATGTCTCATGAAGTTTTTGTGGGTAATCTGAACATAATTGTTGGGAACAAATGATTTAAATAGACAAAAGTGGGTAAAATAACTGTTTTATGGTCTGTATACTTGGGAAAAAACAGCTTCCAAATTCTTTTTGGTAACTTAAAACTTTAGAGTTTTGCTAAGTTAAGTTAAATGATGAAAATCTGAGTATCTGGGTCATTTTTGGATTGGATAGAACACAAACATTGCTAAACATATCTAAGTTATCTACTTTTGGCTTCTTATTGCAGAGAGGTGAAGAGTCTTTGGGTGTTTTACTGTAAAGTGTGGCGTGTTTCTAGAAATTATGAAAAGTGTTTAGAATGCTGGGATAAAAGACAATTTGTAATTGCTTACCTTTTTAGTGTTTGCTATGGTTTGCTAAAGGTTAAAGAGTTCTAATATATGTGATTAAAGCTGCTAGAAATTAATAAGAAAAACAGCTCTGTATTCAAGGAAAGTAAGGTGTAAGTTTTCAGTAAAGAAGGTATAAAAAGAATGGAAATTTTGGGGCTGGCCCCGTGGCTGAGTGATTAAGTTCACGCACTCCGCTGCAGGCGGCCCAGTGTTTTGTTGGTTCAAATCCTTGGTGCGGACATGGCACTGCTCATCAAACCACGCTGAGGCAGCATCCCACATGCCACAACTAGAAGGACCCACAACGAAGAATATACAACTATGTACCTGGGGGCTTTGGGGAGAAAAAGGAAAAAATAAAATCTTTTTTTAAAAAAAAGAAAGAATGGAAATTTTGTTTGGTTGGTTAAGAAAGATAAATTTGTCCTAAAGTACTAGGAGGAAAAAAAAAAAAGGACCTGGGACAAATTCTGAAGGCAAAAAGAAAGTTGTAGAAGGTTTGTGAAGGAGAAATTCTGAAAGGAGTTTTATGCCTGGTCAAGTTGGCTAAGATTAAAATAAATCCAACTAAGTGAATGAGTTTTAGTGTTAAAAATAAGCTGGTGCAGAAATTAAAATTTGACTTTCTCTTTTAAAAGGATAATTTTCTTAAACTCTTAGTCTGCTCTTGATAAGGAGATTATAAAAGGTTTTTCCTTCTGAGTAAGTTTACAGAAGATCTATGTTTTGTTAAGGTAATTTCCTAGGTGCAAAAAGACAGAGGTCTCTCTATTAAGGTTTTTTTGGTTTTTTTTTTTTTGCTGTTGTCACTTTGATTAAATATTGTGAGCCTTGTTTCATTGACCCTTGTTTTACAATGACAGGATCAGCATCCTCTTGATCTTGTTTAAGTGTTTAAAAATCTTTTGATATTTTTGACAAGCTTCTCCCTCAAACAAATAGTCAAGTCCAAATAAAGGTTTTCCTTTGACCTGGATGAAAGAAGAGAATTTCTCTGAGGATTTTCAGAGGGCCCCTTGGACTTATCAAAGAAATTTGTTCTCTCTTCCTATAAAGGAGGCATACTAATTAGGCTTGTTTGGAAAGCTAAATTGCATGAGAAGCATTGTCAAGTAAATGATAATAAACCTCAGGTTATATTGTGTAGGTAAACGTTATTCACTATTTTAACCTTGCTACTGATGAGGATTATTTTAGGCTGGTTACTGTTGAAAATTGCAGATGAGAAGGAGGCTCTGAGAAGTGGAAATTGCTTGCCCTTTGATAAGAGACATTTGCGTTTGTGAAGGAAGTCTCCATCTGTGGGTATTTCCTTCTCTGCACCAGGAGGAACAGGGGAAGACCTTATCTCTAGAAACTCTTAATGGGGGTGTCAAGGACTTATGTCTTGTTTATTGTGCTTGTCTGGTGACCTTATGTAGCTGACTCCCCCCACCAACAACGTCCTCCTTTGTCTTTAGCTAAAGATAGTATTTAGGGTGGTGGCTTCTGACATTTACTTAATCCGATTTGATTCTTATCTGAAAGTTATAGGACCACCCAATAGCCAGACCCCACCTGCACTGATACCATTTTAACTTTTTTACATATTCTTTCCTTTGTCTTGTAAAGAGATGACTCACATGCCTATGCCTTAGATTTAGCTCTACTGTCAACCCATGTTTGCAGCAGCAACTCCTCCTGCCCATGGGTCCTGTCCCCATGCTATTCTCTAGATGGGAGAGCACTACTGCCAGACCTTGAGAGAGTCCAAAAAAATCTTTCTTTTGACTCCTCAGCTCACCGACTCCGCATCAGCTACGTTGCTTCCAACATCACAAGGGGAGAAGACCACAACTGCATTCTATTGTTTAATTTGGTTTACAAATGGGTCTTACTTAAATGATAAACAAGGATGGTTATCAAGTTGGATATGCTGTCCAGCCTCAAGAATGCCTGCTACTTTCTGTTAACTCTGCTAATCCAGTAAAAAGATTTCCTTCTACAGGCTTAAGAAATCACCACGGAAGAAGAAAAATAATATATGTAGGTTGCAACAAAAGGGGAAAATAACACTTTTGGCAACTTTCTCCCAGTGGGTCATATAGCCTCTACTACTTGTGCTATATGCCCAAAGTATAATCCAGAGAAGCCACTTCATGAGTCACAAAGCCACTTTCCCTTCCTAAGGGACCCTTTGAGGTATGACAATTGGACTTTGTCCAAATGCCACCATCTCAAGGAATAATATGTCTTGTAAGGATCTGTATGTTCTCACATTGTTTTGAGGCCTTTCCTTGCAGAAGAACAACGGCTTTAACAGTAGGTAAATTACTATTAGAGAGAATAATTCCTGTTTGAGGAATTCCTCCCGAGTTACACAGTGACTGGGGAACTCAAATCTGTTTGTAATGTTTGCCCAGTATTGCAGCATTTCCACTGCGCTTACCATCCTCGATCCTCAGGATTGGTAAAACTAATGGCACAACTAGAACTTAATTGGCAAGGTTTCAGAAGCATTTACTCTCTCACGGCCAAAAGCTCTTGTGCTAGTGCTCCTTAATCTTAGATCTACACTTTTTATAAACATCGGCTGTCTCATTTTGAAATAATAATAAAACAGCCTATGCAATTAGATGAAGAAATATATGAACCAGTTTTTCTTAAGGGATATATTACATTGTTGTCACAGTCTTATTGAGGTACTTAAAGTAAAATGAAAGATTCTTTCACAGAGCTCCCAGAACTTAAGGATCATGGACTATAACCTGAAGAATTTATTTATTGAAAGAGACACCAAATGAGACTCTATACAGCCCAGTTGGAAAGGACCATACCAGGAGGAGACGACGACGACATCTGTTGTAGACAGCTGTCCCAAGACTCCGGACCAGGCCTGTATTCCCAACCTTCTAGCTCCTCATTTAAGCTTTTGTTATGCTTAAACTGTATACCTATTTTATAATTTGTTTTGGAATATTATTATACTTAAAGAAAGGGATTAGTTTGGAACAGACTGGTCTTGAAGGCCAGGAATTTATCGAGTGACTCCTAATGGAACTCAGTGGTTATGTGGAACAAATCTTTGGCCTTGGCTACTGCCTGGATGGCTAAAACACTGCACCCTGAATTTCCTTTAAAAGCAGGGAAGGAGTCAGGCTGAGTTAAAATCTGTTGCCAATCTCCCTCTCTTTAAGGCCGGATGGGCTTGTTCAGTGTTCCACTGGTATGGCTATATTTTCAACTATATTTGCTCCTTCTTTGGAGCTAAAAGATGGCGTTATTACACATGGAATCTCTGACTAAATTTACTCAAGAAGCCCTTAATGATAGTCAAGCAGGAGTACCCTTATTTAAATACTGAAATGTCTTTAATGAGAAAGGCTGTCCTTCAAAACAGAATGGCTTTAGATATTCTTACTGCATCCCAAGGTGGTACATATACAATCATTCAGACTGGATATGTGATGAATCTTCCAATGTGTCATCTCTGCTAAAACACATGAAGGAGCAAGTGGATGCCTTATGCGATCCGACACCCAGCCTTGAATTGTTTGGTTAGCTCCCTTCTGGTATCAGTTCCCTTTTCCGATCTGGATTGGAATTCCTATTTCTACTACTTCTTGGAATTCTTGTACTAGTCATAATATTCAAATTAATTGTTGTTTTCTTTACTCAGTGTTGTAAGAGTAGCATACAAACTAAAGTAATGATTGCTCGATGGCTTGAGATGGTTGATCTGTCTTATAACCCTGGACAAATTTCCTTTTCTGATAGAGACTATGACTAAGAATTCACTTCAGACCCATCCTTTTAAAAATGCTGAGTTATTATTGTTGCTGTACTTGTTCTATAATCATATACAATGTAAATGTGAAGTGTCATAGAGAAGCACATATACAACGTTTGTGCAACAATCTAAAATTAATTGAAAATTATATGACATATGAAATGCTTCCTCTGTTAACACATATATATAACTCTACGCTTGTCCACTATTTCCCCCCAACATGGACAACTAGGCAAACAAATGAAATAAAAGCCTAGCACCGAGGGACATGATGGACTCAGGACAGGCAGCAACCACCCTGGCGCCAAGGGACAATGATCATCAATGCTTTCTATTGAAAGATTAGAGCTCAAAAGGGGAAAATGACAAATAAAAATGGCAAGTAATAGGGTATATTGGAGTATATAAGGAAGCCATTTTGTGTAAATCTAATTCGGCCTGACCTTGTCTTTCCAAAAGGGCCTGACCGAGGCAGTTGAGCATGCATTGTATATCTGCTTTAGATATTCCCTATGGCAAGAGCAAAGGCCCTTGAGATAAAGGTGCAACTTCTCTCCCCCTCCCAACGTTGGCATCTCCTTAAAGATTAAGCATCTTTCTTTAGGCTGGGAACTGATTGCAGCACTCATCTGTGACCGCCCAGCCTGAGGAAAAACACCTGCCACCCCGCGGCATTCACTGAGACAGCAGACCTATCTGCTGTTTCCATCAATTGCTGTGCTGACGGAGCAGTCTCGTGACTATTGTAAAAGGGATATTTCAATCATATGTGAAACATACTCTTTGAGGGTATATAACCACCCTGTGTACCCCCACTTCTTTGGAGTGCTCTGTTCCTTTGTGGAAAGACTCTACTGGGTTATAATCCTCAGATTTAAGCTCAGAATAAACTCACCCAAATTTTCATTTATAGATTGGTTATGGATTATTTTTGTCAACATTATTAAGCCCAGAACTGATGAGGTTTAGAACCAAGGTGATCATAATAAACAGCTGATAGCTTCCCTTACATATTTCCATGCTCTCCGTCTGGAAGCACCCTCCAACATTCCAGAGGAAGGGCAAAAGGGGAAAATCTGGTAAATCAAACAGCCAGGAGCAGTTAAGGATCCCTGACCCTCCTATGCTGCCTCTTGTTGAGGAGGCAGCAATCCTGAAAAGCATGAGAAAAAACTCCAAATTCCTCCCAGAAGGAATCCTGCTGGTGTGTAAATTGCCTTCACCTGTTTTCGTCTCCACAGCTGCCATTGCTTCACTCCTGGCAAACTTCCCAACAGGAGTGTCCAATTTTTGCAGCGAAGCTCGTCATCCCATGCTGTAGTGGCCAAGTTAGGAAGTGATGTCGACTTACTTAAGATCTCACAGGGAGACTGAGGTTCGGGCGGCCATTGCACAGCACACGTTATTTTCTTGAAAATTCTCCATTAGTTAACTTTTCAGGTTAGCTTTGGCCACAGGTTTTTATGCAGATCTCTTCTCCCCGGCCCTCCTTCCCCCTCCCACTTCTCTGTCTCCCCGCTTCTACGCCTCCTCCACCCCTCACCCAAGGTCTTACAAGTTTCGGCCATTTTGCTCTTGATCTCTGCTCTCTCCCACATTCTCTCTCCCCTTTCTTATGCAGAATAATTTAAGCTTCTGGAAGCTCTCCCCTCACTGAACCAGTCAGTCAACAAACAGTTACTGAGTACCAGCTACAGTTTCTAGGTTCCGGGTCTATACTGTCTGCACTTTGTCGGGATTCTAGTGCTGGGAGTATAGGTGTTAGTAAGACAGAATCCTGACTCCAAAGACTGACTTTAGTTTCGGGAGACAGACAATACACATTTTAAAAAATGGGCAAATAAAGGAAAAATGGAAAATAAACTTGTCCTTCTGAGTACACTGACATCACATACAGTGACAAATGTGCATATAACTTATTCTCTGGACTTTCCGTGCCAGCTGCCTTTTATTTCTATGACTCAAGGATCCTCCGTCTCACATTCTTGCTTCTTCAACAGCTACCAGTCCTTAACCTCCCTTGCTCACCTCACTCCCTAACAAACAACCTGTTTCAGAATTATTTTTCTGATGTCTATATAGCAATTTCCCAATTCTTTCTACGTGTCAGAGATTTAAAAAGCCATGGAGGTCACATAGTCAAAGGACTCTTTTTGTAGATGTTGGCTCTACCTTCAATGTAGACCAGGATCTGATCACTTCTCATCACTTCCAGTGCCAACACCCTGTCCCTCTCCACCATCATCTGGATTATTGCAACCCTCCTAACTAGACTCCCTACTTCTGCCCTTACTGACTTCCTGCATCTATTGTCCACACAGAAGCCACAGGTCTCTTCTCAAAAGATGCATTCAATTTTTCGCTCAGGAGCTCAAACTCCTCCAATAGATGCCCATCCCACTTCCAGGAAAAACAAAGCCATGACTATGACCAACAGGGGCCTGCACCAGCTTGCCCTCACTTTCTGAGGAATTCTCTGATTCGTTCCACCTGTTCTTATGCCAGGCATTCCTTCCCCACCCTCTTTACCCTTGCTAATTCTCTCCTTGGAATTCCTTCCCCCAATTAGCTACATAGTTCAATCCCCACTCCCTGTTTCAGTTTAAGTCTTTGTTCAAATGTCACTTCTCAGTGAGGCCTTCACTTTCACATTGGAAACACTACCAACTCCTCCACCACTACCAATGAATTTTCAACACACACCTAACCTGCCATCTGGCCCTCCAGTTGATGATAGTGTTGAGTCCTTCCTGGGCCTTTAGAGCATCCTTGGGTTGAGGTTGGGAGATACACAGGTTTTTCTACACTGGCCATAAAGAGCAATGAACTTCACAATGGTGCTTCCCTCGGAAGCCTAGACTCTGTTCAGAATACTAAAGTTAAGAGAGTTGTCTAGTCACTATTCTAAGTTAAAACCTAAGTTAATCTCATATATATATGAGGATATAAAAAGATATATATATATCCTTTTCTTTAGGAAAACTATCAAGCATCCATGAGAGGTTACCCACTTTCTTCCCCCTCCCAAATCAACTTTGTACTCCCCTTTTATCAGCTCCTAGCAATAAGCACTCCGTGTTTGAGAGTATTAGCCAGAATTGGGTCAAAGCTTGGAGACAAAGACCTGAGACGTGTCAGCACCAGTTCAGTGAGAACAAATTCCATCAGCTTGCAGTATTACAGAAGAAGAGAAAGAATCACTCACAGTTGTTGAAACAACCTGATGTTCCAGTTGAATACACCCTCATGGACATCCAGGAGCCAAGTTCTTCAGTCCCAGGTGTTGGCAACCAGAGGCAAAGGAGGCAAGGAGTGAAAAATGAGAGTGCACAGGGAGAAGTGGTGCAGCGTGCAAGAATCCCTGAGACACCCACACAGGGAGATCTCAGCATGAGCCTTGCCTAAAGACACGGGGCAAGGAACTAAGATTATTTGAGAATCTACTAATCATCTGGACCTAGGCATTTGTTAATTCATTTCACACAGCAGCCTCTTAAGGACGTTATCTCCATTTTACATAAAGTAAATTGAAGCTTACAAAATAATTAGTTCCATGTTACATACCAGGGAACTGGTAGCGCTAGCATCCACACCCAAGTCTGTCTGGCTGCAGTCCCAAACATTTTCTGCCCCAGTGTGCTCCCTCCTGGGGCTGGATGCTGTGCCTGCTGCAGGAGACCCTGTGCCTGGAAAGGTGATGCCATGGGTTTCCTGGACCAGTGTGCAAGTGACATCCCCATTTCTCAGAGTTAGGACATTATCCCAGATCACCAACCCCTGGGTGGTGCAGGGGAGGAAGACATTTCCTCTACCTAGTGTGGGTTCGTCTGGCCAGAGAACGAATTAAATTCACATGAGACAGAATAGCAAGAGAAAATTAAACAAAGCTTTATGAGGACCATGGCCGGGGGCCTTTCTTCCCAAAGGAAGAAAGGGCACCGAAGAAGTGGGGTGCACAGAGTGGTTATATACCCCCAAACAGGGTGTTTCACATATGATTGAAATGTCCCTCCCACAATAGTCACAGATTGCCCTGTCAGCACAGCGCTTGATGGACACAGCAGGTAGTGGGTCTGCTATCTTGGAGGGCGTAGCAGGAGGCAAGTCTATTGTCTCAAGCTGGGTGGCCACAGGTGAGCGCAGCAATCAGTTCCTAGCCTAAGGAGAGATGCTTAATCCTTAAAGAAATGTCAACTTTGGGAGGGGGAGGGAAGTCAGTTACAGGAGGTTACCAGACAAGCACAATAAACAAATGCAGATTTAAGTCCTTGCCTTCCCCATTGATTAAGAGTTTCTAGAGACAAGGTCATCTCCCCTTCTTCCTGGTACAGAGGGAGATATCTTTACAGGTGGAGAGTTCCTTTACAATGTAAATGTCTCTTACAAAGGGTAAGTAAAGTCTACTTTTCAGTTGCTTTCCTGTCTGCAAAGTAACTAGCCTCAAATAATCATCATGCCAAAGAGACATATCTTGGGGTGGCCAAATCCAGGTCCCCACAGTGGATTCAAACATTTGTCCTCAGCAGTAATTTATACTTAAAATATCCACTGATTAGTTAGCTTCTTGACAATAGATTTAAATGAGTAGCAGGGTTGGGGCAAAATAGGACCGTTACTCCATTTCCCATACTAGCTCCTCCAATGAATTCTTGGCTAAACCTAAGGTCATCTGTTCTGTCCCCAGAAACTGTCATGGCAGAGCTGTTCCTCTTCATTGACCCTGTGGTCCAAAAGCAGAAGGTTCGTGTGGATATAATACCATTGGGCTGGAAATGAGCGTGTCATGGAAGCTGATGAGTGCCATGGATTCTCCCTTGAGTTTTGGTCTGTTGCTATCCCACCTTGTAACTGGACAGACCTTCAAAAGAGGTGAGGCTGTGGGAGAGGAAGGGGACGGGTCGGCGGAGCCCCAAAAGGTGCTCTCCTCATGGGCAAAGAGGTATCCAGTAGGTTTTGTTGCCGAGGCTTAGAATGAAGAAAACATCCCAGATTATGCTGCTTTTCTTGAGTACACATTCAGACATTCATTCATTCAACTAATAGTTATTACTTATCTAATATATATTTATTAACACAGTAATTATCTATTACTGTGCTATTATGTGCTGGGGATGGAACAAAGACAAAACAGATAAAAATCTTTGACCTAAAACCACTTATCTTTGGTGTGGACAGGCAAAGGGCAGGAACTGAGGAAATAAGCAATAAAAAATAAATAACAAATAATTTAAATTGAATGAGACAACAACTCTGAAACTCTGTGTAATATAGTACACAACAGTGCCCTGGGATTCATTTTCCTCCATGGACACAGGCAAAGATGAATATCTAATGGTCCTCTAAGAGCTTAACAAAGACCTCCTTACGTCTTCATGCCTTTTAAAAGCAGAGATGTCAATTTAAATATTATTTTTACAAAGGCAACAAATTAAATAAGCAACTAGTTAAAATCACAGACTGTTTAGAGAGACTAAAAGTTACTTTGACGGGGCCCTGAATCGATATCTTCAAGTCAGCCCTTCCAACCACCTACCAAAGACAGTGACTCCATAAACATCCACCTGTGCTAATCAAGAAAAATCACCCAGAATCCTCCCTGCTTTGTCTGCTCCACATCCCACCCTGACTGTGCCTCTGGACAGTGATGGGTGTGGTTTCCCTGCTTCAACAGTAGGGTCTCCTGAGGACTGTTCACAACATGTGGGCTTGTCTACTTCTAGCCTCTTCTGGTGAGAGGCCCTAGTGCTGGAACCCTATAAGCCAGCCCCTACCACAGGAGATAGAATTTTGGAAAATGCAGAAGCGTTTCACAATATGGCATGCACACTCATACCTGTACCCCCATCAGAGAATGGCGGCCCCTCCAACATGCGTTTCAGAGATGTTCTTTTGCTCTAGGAAACTTAACCTATCAGCCAGTAACGTTCTTCCCGTTGGGGGAATCACCTGTCAAAGTCTACAGGCTCTGCACTCCTTCCAGGTCCTGAGGAGAAAGGTAACCTAGAGTAACCCAGGAGGGCATCTCTTCCCACTCTGACCCTGCTCCTCCCTTTGATCCCCAGGAAAGTGTTGGATCCAGAGCCATCATTTCTGAAGCAGTGCCGGAAAACATCTGTGAACCCACATGTGGTGACAGAGGCTGTGGAAATGCTCAACAGTCCTGTGCTGCATGAAACCAGCAGTGTGAACATGTTGTGGAAATGCTGTACCTTGGAATACTGGTGTCAAGGTACAGAGTTGTCCTGAAGGGGGATGGGGACACCAAGAGCACAGCCAGCCCAGCCTCACTTCCCAGGGCCTCTGGATCCTATTAGGACCTGTCTTCAGGGCTGAATGGATGGGATTATTATTTCCCACATCTCATGTGCCAAAGAATCCTGACTCCTGACCCAAGAGTATGTTCTAATATCCTCATTTTAGTATTTCAATATATGGGACTCTTTGATATTGATGAAATGGGAAATCGATTTAATTATTTGAGATTATATCCTGCTTTGGGTAAGTGATGGATTCTGGAAACTCCAGAAGAGTGGCTGCTGTACTATGTACATGTGCAGTTTTATGGCTGGAGGAAACAAGGGATCACTAACACAGAAACATGGCGGTTAAAGTCCCCAAATACTGCGAGACCCTGAGCAGAAAGTTTTATGGATTCAGATCTAAATATGCTCAAGCACATATGATGTACATCACTCACTCACAAGAGCCAACTATTTTTTAATTAAATTAATTTATCAAATATTTATTCAGCATGAACTGTGATTCAGGGACATAAAATTTCATGTGTGTTATATTGGGCTTTCGCACACAGTGTATTCTGTGTGTAATGTGTCCTCACTTAAGAGATTTAGGAACTAAAAAGAAAACAAGTGGAGATGTGAACTAACTTTCCCAAGATCCATGCATTAGTCCTCGAGGAGACTGAGGCTTCGCCCAGGTCCTGAGTCCAAGTCCAGCGGACAAAGAAGCTTGAAACAAGTGAACGGTACTCCAGTTTGGAGAATATTTTGATGTTCAGCTTTGGGTTTCCATCTGCTTAGGTCGGTGGACTGGGTTGTGTGAGAACAGGAGGAGAAAACCCTGTCATTTCACGGAGGGCAACTGCTCAGCTGTGTGGCCAGTACTGCTATCCCAGCTGTCTACACATGTCCCAGAAATGAGCACCAGGTCATTCTCTTCCACTTCCCAGGACCACTTTCCAGAATCTCCTTCTCTCCTCCTTGCATTCAGCCCCCTCATTTCAGAGCACTGGGATTGCCCATCTTTCTAGCCTGTTATGACAGCTCCATCCCCAGAACTCAAACGTGCCATCCACAGAGATGCTTTCGGTTTGGTAGATAAAGGGATAGAGATGCTGGCTCATGTTGATGGGGAAGGGCTTATCATCTCAGGAATGTTCTAATCTAAGAATTGTCCCCATTCTCTGGTTGATGTTGATGCCTGAGGGCAGAGTTCAAGCACCTACAAGAGGAGGTTTCCCAGGAATCGGAGGCACTGGCCCAGCTCCCAAAGGATGTTCAGGATGCTATATTCCATAATATCCTGGCCATGCTAAGGGACTGAGGGGCCCTGAAGGACCTCAGGGACATGGTGAGAGGGTCCCACAGCTGCCCAAGGCTGATTAAAGATGTAAAAGGGGAATGTATAGGAAACATGGCTACCAAGATACATTGGGGAGGAGGAAAGGGGCAATGCCAGGGGAATGAGAAGCATGTCTGAGATCCAGGACACTGGACCTGTGACTGCAGCCACACATACTGAGGATGCTCAGAATCCCCTGGAAGAGGTAAAAGAGCCCTCACTCCCCACCTTGATTAGTCATTTATAGAATCAAAAGACACAGGCAAAGTTATATAACAATATTATTATTGTTGTTGTTGTATTTCCAATAATAACAGTCTCCTATAGCTAGATCGGAACCTCTTGGGTCATTTGGATGGCTTTGGTGCTTCCATCCACAATGAGATGTACGAGGACTCAAGAGATCTATGGCTCATGTCAAGGCTCCACATCATTACCGCCTTGAAGCCATAAAGGGTAAGAGCAATTTGGGGAGAATGTGGGAGAGTCACAGGTTTGGCTCCGGACCTCGTGAAAGTGATGGGTTAGATGCAACTTTCCAAAACCCTTCAAATATCATGACCTTCATCCTCACATCTCACCTCTCTCCAAGGTCAGGAGGGCTTAGTGAGATCAATTCACCATGTGACGCAACCAGCCTGAGGTCTAGAAAGTGACCAGCCCAAGTTATCCAACATATCATTGTGGGTGGATCATTCCAGGCTCCAGCCTCAGAATCCCATCCTCTGGACTATGTTATGTAGCATCCTGGAGACCATCCCAAGAGCAGAAGGAGGACTTCCCAGGGCGGGGAACTTGACCTTCAAGTCTAATGGGTTATTCCTCTGCGTCAGATTTTTGTGAGCTAGGGTATCAAACCGAAAACCAAAGGAATTAGTGACCATCTACATACGAAGGCCACGTCCATCCTCTTCCCGCACTGGGCTCCCAAAAGGCAGGCAGCCAGGATTTTACCTTCAAGGCAGGAAACTAGAAGATTCTTCCCTGGAGACCCAGCGTAAGAGAAAGACCTACTGATAAGGACATCTGGTTTCCCCAAGGAAACAGCACAGCAGAGGTTCTCAGCCTTAGGTGCACCAGGAATCAACTGGGGGACTGTACAAAATACTGATGCCTGGGTCCCACCCCCACAACTCTGATGTAATTGTTCTGTGGTGAGGGCAGGCTTAGAGAGGTTCAAAGTCTCCCGGATGATTCCAACATACAACCAAGTTAAGCACTACTGCCCTCTAGTGAAGCTCACAGTTAATAAGCTCCACCCTCCCACACACCTCCCCCCACCCCCCGCCCCACCTGCTCAAGCTTTCTGGCTGATTTTTGACTCCTCTCTCCAAAACGAGAGCAGACAAGCATCACCAGACACCTGAGAAACAGTCCAAGACCAAAACAAACGAAAAATCAGCTCAGAGGAATCAGACCATGTAGAAAGAAGAAAGTAATATACTTTATGTTTAAACACCATTAACATCCTCAGACAAAAATATTACCATAATGGGTTGCTGTTTTAAAGGAAACACTGAGAGAACAAAAAAGAGCTCTTAGAAATTAAAACTATTGGGGCCACCCTGTGGCCAAGTGGTTAAGTTTGCACACTCTGCTTCAGCAGGCCAGGGTCTCTCCGGTTTGGATCCTGGGCGCAGACGTGGCACCACTCCTCGGGCCATGCTGAGGCAGCGTCCCACACAGCACAACCAGAGGCGCTCACAACCAGAATATACAACTATGTGCTGGGGTGTTTGGGGAGGAGAAGAAGAAGGAAAAAAATTTAAAAGATTGGCAAAAGATGTAAGCTGAGGTGCCAATCTTTAAAAAAAAAAAAAATTAAAACTATTAGAAATAAAAACTCAATAGAAGGATTAGAAGATAAAGTTGACAGAATTTCTCAAAAAGTACAGCAAAAACTCAAGAGATGAAAAATAAGACAGAAAAAATGAGAAATTGGAAAGAGAAGTTTAGGAAGACTAACATCTGAATGAAACAAGTTTCAAAGAAAGAGCACAAACATACCAAAAGAAAAAAATGGAGATGAAATAATCAATTAAATAATTCAAGAAAACATCCCATAACTAGGATATGAGTTTACAGAATTAAAAAGCCCATCAAATGTGACACAAATGGATGAAAATGGACCCATACCAAAACACATTTATGTGACATTTCAGAACGTGTGGGACAAAGTGAAAATCCAGAGAGAAAAACAAAGGTTATTTACATGATCGGATATGAGAGTGGCTTTAAACTACAACCACACAGCAAACTCGAGGCAGGGGAGCAATGCCTTCCCTAATTTTGATGGAAAATTATTTCCAACGTAGAAGTCTATATCAAATTTGCAGGGAGAATAAGATCATTTTCAGACAAAGTTTTTAAAACATTACTGCCCATGTTCCCTTTTCCAGAAAGCTATGAGGACGTGATACACTAAAATGGAAGAGAGATTCAAGAGGAAGACGCTGGCTACTGGGAAACATGTCGTGTGGATGAGAGACAGGGGGATTCCCAGGATGACACTCAGCACCAGGGCCAGAGGACAACCAGGCCCCATCTGGGCAGATCGGAAGGCTCCTCCAGGAAGATGAAACTGACAGAAGACCTTGAAGCTGAGCATACTAAGAAGAGATTTAAGCCATCGGCAAAGTTTGGATTTAATTAGATATAAATGCACAGAAAACAGAAGAAAAAACGAAAAAGGACGATGAGAAACAAAACAAAAATCCTACAGGAAAGGAAAAATATTTAGGGTTTATTAGTAGCTGAGTAGAGCTTATGTAGTCATAATAATATTAATGAACAAAGAGAATTGTAACATACTTTGGGGAAAATAGGGGGTGGGACTTGGGTGTGGTGCAGAGGGAGGGGGGCCCTATAACGCCTACAAGAGCAAGCTTATCGTTTGAGAGACCACAGACACAGGGCCACATATTGTGTTTCCCCATTTATATGAAATATCCAGAAGAGACAAATCCAGAGACGGAAAATACATCAGTGTTTGCCCAGGGCTAGGAGGAATGGGGGGAGGAGGAGGGTTTGAGGGGCTCTTTGGGGGGTAGTGAAAATGTGTAATAATTTCCAAATCACAATAATTATAATAATAATGTCCATATTATTACTGGGTAGTAATATCACCCAGTAATACTGGGTGAATTGTGTGGTATGTGAATTACACCTCAATTGAGCCCTTTATAAAAGAGCGCTAACAGAGGTAATTACAAAAACAAGCAACCAAAAAGAGTTCGGTGATCGCCCCTGGGGGGGTTTCCATGGAGGGGAGCGGGGTTTGGGGGCGGTCTCTGAGGTTTAAAAGAAATCTTGTAGAACAATTTGATTCTTTAAACTACATGAATTATAACCGCTTAAAGAAAGAAAAACAAAGCGTAAATGTTACCATTGACAACTGAAAGCTGGAGAATCATCCCCGGATGTGTCAGCGTCAGGGTTGGAGAGACAGATGGGAGACCCCCGCCTCCCCCCGCCACCGCCTCCCGGGGCCACGACCCCTGGGCAGGGGCAGGGCTGGAAACCCTGTGGCCCTGGGCAGGGGTCCTAGAGAGTTCCTGCGTGGGCCATAGCCTGGAGTCTGGGACAGTCACCCCGCCACGGCCCTGGGGCAGCCGGCGAGGCGTCCGGTAGGCGGGGAAGGCCGGGGACCCCGGGTCCTGGCGGGATGGCGGGATAGTGGGTTTGAGGGATGGCGGGTTGGAGGAATGGCGGGATGGAGGCGGGATGGCGGGATGGAGGCGGGATGGCGAGTTGGCGGGATGGAGGCGGGATGGCAGGATGGCCAGTTGGCGGGATGGAGGCGGGATGGAGGTGGGATGGCTGGATGGCGAGTTGGCGGGATGGAGGCGGGATGGAGGCGGGGTGGAGGCGGGGTGGCGGTGCAGAGCGCGACGGCGCCCCCCGCGGTTCCTCGGAGCAGGGCAGCCCCGCAGCTCCTCCCAGCCATCTCCCCGCCCTTCCGTCTCAGGCCCCTTCCTTTGAAGAGCCTCTGTCTCCATCTCCCTGAGTCTGAATTGTCAATTGGGCCGGCCCCTTTGCCGGTTGCCCCCTACACATCAGCGGCTCCTCCTGGGCTCGTGCGGTCGCTCCTCTGGCGCCCCCTGCGGGCCTGGACGCAGGACTGTCTGGGGCCCCTCTGCCTCCCCTCCCGAGGCCGCGCGGTCACCTTCTGGGCCCCTTCCTCCATAAAGATATCAAACCCACTCCCGACCATGTGTAAGTTTCCCTTTGGCTCTAAATGTTGGACAGAAAAGAAAAAAAAGACTGTATGGTGTAAAGACGAATATATTATGTATTAAGTCGTTCTCTTAGACCTAAAAGTTTCTTTTTTTCTCCTGATTTTAAAATAAAACATTTTCATGACCCTTAAAAGTATTGTGGGCCCTGGGCACAGGACAGTGGGCCAGTCTCTCCCCTCCCGTCACGTTGGAGCCCTCGGTGCACTCCCCTGGACTGTGGTGATAAGCAACTCAAATCTCTTTCACTGGGCTGTGAGCGCTCTTCCTAAAATACAGCCTGGCTTGCAGTGTCACTGTCCTTCTCACAAGCCTGCTGTGGCTCCCCAGTGCCCACCCACTGAAATGGCAAGTGCTATCAAAGACGTCTGAACAAAATGGTACTGGGGCCCAGAGGAGGGGAGGTTAGAGGCTCGTCTAGTTGCTTCTACTCAGAAAACTCAGTTGTGTATGCTGGGAGGAGGGTGCGGAGAGAGGAATCCCTTTCCTTTCACCCCATCCAAGCATGGGGACATGCTTTAGACCTGCCGGGGTCCCCGCAAGCTCAGGAAAGGAAGTGGGGCCAGCCCGCAAAGGGTGACAGCTTATCAACACATGCCACACTGTTCTAAGTACTTTACCATCACCTCGTTAGGCCTATAACAATCCGATGGAGGAGGCATTATTCTAAATAATAATAAATGTCTGTAAATGTTTTATGTAAAGAAGAATAAACTTCCAATTTCTGGATGGGTAAACTAGGGTGCAGAGGGATGTAGGAATGTTCCCGGGGAACACCTGTTCTCAAACGAGGGGAAGGAAGTCCTTGGCCCTGGAGCTTCTCAGTCCCATGCCTCCACGTGGGGAGTGAGTGTAGGAATATTCCCAGGGGGTTTGAGCACCTGTGATTTCCACCTGTGTGCCTATGTAAGGAGCCACCCTGAGTCAGATGCAGCTGGGAGCAGTCAGCTTAGGGCTCCCCACTCCTCACCTTCTGTTAGAAGTTCAGCCCACAGGCAGCCATCACCGAGGCCCCTGCATCTGCTGCCCGGGGTTGACACATGCCCTTTGTGCCCCCCCCCCCCAAGGAACATGTCGTCCCTCTTTGCGAGGGACACCAAGAGCTTGGTCAGAGAGCTGGGCAGGAGAGGCGAACTGGTGCCCGTTGACAGCCTGACCAGCGCCCTGCACCTGCGTCCCTTCTGCCTGGTGAGGAAGAAGCTCAGACGCCACCCTTGGCCTTGGGACACGCCCCTCATCCCCACGGTCTTCTCCCTCATGGATGTGCTGGAGCCCGACTCCCCCGTCCCAGGTACCTTCAGGTGGGGCCCGTGGGCAGCAGAGTGGAAGGGACTGCAGGGCAGCTCGAAAAAACGTTCCTATGGATGAAGAGGCTGACATCCTCCACCCAGGCACCCAGAGCCCCCAGGTCTGCTGGCCTGCAGCGTGCCCTGGGCACCCCGTTCAGCGGGTGCCTCCCATGTGGGAGAAGGATGAACTAATTTCTTCCTTCTGTCCCTGGCTGTGTGATAAGTAATTATGATAATTATTTTAAACACAATAATAGTTAACATGAATTAAGGGCTTGCTGTGTGGCCAATTTCTCAGTTATTCCTGACAACCACCTGTAGAGGAAGGCCCTGTCATTCTTCCATCCCCTTTTCTAGATGGAGAAACTGAGTCTCCAAGAGTTAAGGGGCTTGCCCAAGGTCATACCCCAACCAGTAAGAGGAAGGGGCCAATTGGAATCCAGGGCTGAGACGGTAGCCACACTCAACCCTGCCTCCCTTGCTACCTGGCTCCAGCCTCGACCTCTCTCCCCACAGAGGTGAGCCGGAGCGAACCCATCCACGTCCAGGAGGTGGTGTCAGGAGCCGTGACAGGGGCCATGAGCGTGAGCGCCGGGCTGCAGGGGAAGGTGATGGGGAGCAGCGGGGTGACCCGCACAACTACCCTGGTGGTGCAGACCCTCTGGGTTTCCCCTCACACCTGGGAGACGCTGGTGGAGAAGAGGTGAGAGTCAGGGCGGGTCAACCAAGCAGGTGGGGCTCTCCTGGCTGAGGTCTGTCTGTGGTCACAGGTGCCCCCCCAGGCTGGAGTGGGGTGTGGGGGGCAAGAGAGAAAAGCCCAAGACTCCTGCCAGCTTGAGAAATCGAGTAAAGCCACTCTGAAGAGTAGGTTGGGATGGGGAGTCCACTGTTAGCTGTGAACTCAGGGGGCAAAGGGAAGAGAGAGTGGCTATGAGAGGGACTAATATTAGGTCAGAGATTTCAACCCAGATGATTTCAGGGCCAGGAAACAAAACAGAAATATGGGAGCTGCTGGATGTGAGGCGACAGGGAGTGGTGTGACCTGTGGCAAACTGGGAGACACATGCCTGGCTGAAGCTGGCAGCTGCTTTAGAGCTGCTGCTGGTTGTTGCCAGGCAGGAATCTGAACTTAGTGGCACTATTTTTCAAGAGAAGCCAGAAATCAGGGGTTTGATGTGAAACTTACCGATTTTAATATTATCTCAAAATTTTTAAACACCATGTAGGCCAAATAACTTTTGCCTTTTGCCCATTTGGCTTGAGGAAAGCCAGATTGTGGCCTCTGGTCTGGACATTTTGAACCTTGTAGAAACAGACATCTCAGACTTTCCTCAGTTTCTCCCATTTTCCAACCATGCCTCCTGGTTCTAGATCAGTAGCCTCTAAGTACAGGCCAGCCACACCAGGGGATCCTGGGCCCCGGGAGCTCTGGCAGAGGCCCCTCTCCAGCTCTGCCTCTTCTCCTGCCCCCTCCTACACCCTTGCAGGAAACTGAGGACTCCAAGGCCCTCATTCTTCAGGGAGCTGCAGAACCGGAAGGAGAGGGAGAGCCTGTATGTGGTGACAGAGGCCGTGGAGACCATGCAGGACACCACGCTTCAGAGCAGCATCAACGCTGCGGGAGCAGGGCAGCTCTCCCTCCTCGGGCTGAGCCATTTACAGGTGCAGGGTGTGCCCTGGGCGTGCAAACGTGGGTGTGCTGGGGGTCATGAAAGCCACCAAGGGGCCCTGCCCACCACCCTAAATCCTGCCAAAGAGCTGCCCCACTAAGAATCGCCCTATATAGGACTTAATAGATATATAGAGAAGATTCCATCCAAAACAGCAGAATACACATTCTTCTCAAGTGCACATGGAACGTTCTCAAGGATAGACCATATGTTGGGAAATAAGGCAAGCTGCAATAAATTTAAGAAGATTAAAATCATATCAAGCATCTTTTCTGACCACAATGCTATGAAACTAGAAATCAACTATAAGAAAAAAGCTAGGAAAGTCACCAATATGTGGAAATTAAATAACAAGCTGCTGAACAACTGCTGGATCAATGAAGAAATCAAAGGAGAAATCAAAAAATACCTAGAGACAAATGAAAATGAAAACACAACATACTAACTCTTATGGGATGCAGCAAAAGCAGTAGTAAGAGGGAAATTTATAGCATTACAGGCCTACCTCAACAAATAAGAAAAATCTCAAATAAAAAAGTTTACCATATGCCTAAAAGAACTAGAAAAAGAGGAACAAACAAATCCAAGCGTCAGTAGAAGGAAGGAAATAGTAAAAAGCAGAGAAGAAATAAACAGAATAGAATAAAATAAACAATAGAAATGATCAATGAAACTAAGAGCTAGTTCTTTGAGAACATAGACAAAACTGAGAAACCCTGAGCCAGAATCACTAAGAAAAAAAAGAAGGAGGGTTCAAACAAATAGAATCAGAAATGAGAGAGGAGAAATTACAATGGCATCGCAGAAATAAAAAGGATTATAAGAGAATACTATGAGAGGCTATATGCCAACAAACTGGATAACTTAGAAAATGGATAAATTCTTAGAGTCATACAACCTTCCAAAACTGAATCAAGAAGAAATAGAGACTCTGAATAGACCAATCGCTAGCAAAGAGATTGAAACTGTAATCAAAAACCTCCCAAAAAACAAACGTCAAGACCAGATGGCTTCCCCAGTGAATTCTACCAAACATTCAAAGAAGACTTAAAACTTATCCTTCTAAAACTCTTCCAAAAAATTGAAGAGGAGGAGAAGCTTCATATTCTATCAGGCCAACATTACTGATACCAAAACCAGATAAGGCCAACACAAAAAAAGAAAATTACAGGCCAATATCACTGATGAACATAGATGCAAAAATCCTCAACAAAATATTAGCAAATCAAGGGGCTGGCCCCATGGCCTAGTGATTAAGTTCAGCATGCTCTGCTTCTGTGGCCCAGGTTTGCAGGTTCAGATCCTGGGTGTGGACCCACACCACTTGTCAGCCATGTTGTGGCAGCTACCCACATATAAAATAGAGGAAGATTGGCACAGATGTTAGCTGAGGGCTGATCTTCCCCAGCAAAAAATTTTAAAATGAAAATAAAAAATATATTAGGAAATCTAATACAACAATACACTAAAAGGATCAAACACCACAATCAAACTAAATTTATTCTAGGAATGCAAGAATGGTTCAAAACTGCAAATCAATCAATGTGATACCACATATTAACAAAATAAGGAATAAAAATCACACAATCATCTCAACAGATGCAGAGAAAGCATTTGACAAGACCCAACATCCATTTATATAAAAACTCTGAATAAAATGGGTACAGAAGGAAAGTACCTCAACATAATAAAGGCCATATATGGCAAACCCAAAGCCAACATCATACTCAACGGAGAAAAACTGAAAGCTATCCCTCTGAGAATTGAAACAAGAAAAGGATGCCCACTCTAGCCACTCTTATTCAACATAGTACTGGAAGTTTTAACCAGAGCAATTAGGCAAGAAAAAGAAACAAAAGGCATGCAAATTGAAAAGAAAGAAGTGAATTCTCACCATTCCTAGATGACATGATTCTATGTGTAGAAAACTCTAAAGAATCCAAGAAAAAACTGCTAGGAATAGTCAACAAATACCGTAAAGTTTCAGGGTAAAAAATATACAAAAATCAGTTGCATTTGTATACACTAATAATGAACTAGCAAAAAGTGAAGTTAAGAATACAACCCATTTACAATCACAACAAAAAGAATAAAATATAAATAAATTTAACCAAAGAAGTGTGAAAGACCTATACACTGAAAACTATAAGACATTATTGAAAGAAATCGAAGAAGACATAAAGAAATGGAAAGATATTCTGTGCTCATGGATTAGAAGAATAAACATAGTTAAAATGTCCATATTACCTAAAGCAATCTGTGGATTCAATGCAATACCAATCAGAATCCCAATGATATTCTTCATGGAAATAGAACAAAGAATCCTAAATTTATATGGAAGAACAAAAAACCCCGAATAGCCAAAACAATCCTGAGAAAAAAGTACTAAGTTGGAGGTATCACACTCCCTGAATTCAAATTATACTTCATAGCTATGATAATCAAAACAGCATGGTACTGGCACAAAAACAGACACATAGACCAACGGAACAGAATTGAGACCCCAGAAATAAAAGCACACATCTATGAATAGTTAATCTTTGACAAAGGAGCCAAGAACATACAATGGAGAAAGGAAAGTCTCTTCAACAAGTGATGTTGGGCAAACTGGACAGCCACATGCAAATGACTGAAAGTAGACCATACACAAAAATTAACTCAAAATGGATTTAAGACTTGAATGTAAGATCTGAAACCATAAAACTACTAGAAGAAAATATAGGTAGTATACTCTTTGACATCAGTCTTAGCAATATCTTTTTGAACACTATGTCTACTCAGGCAAGGGAAACAAACAAACAAAAAATAAGCAAATGGGACTACATCAGATTAAAAAGCTTCTGCACAACAAAGAAACCATCAACAAAACAAAAAGACAATGCACCAAATGGGAGAAAATATTTGCAAATCACATGTCTGACAGGGGGTTAATTTCCAAAATATATAAAGAACTGGTACAACTCAACAGCAAAAAAATGAACAACCTGAACCCAATCAAAAAATGGGCAGAGGATATGAACAGACATTTTTCTAAAGAAGACATACAGATGGCCAACAGGGACATGAAAAGATGTTCAATATCACTAATTATTAGGGAAGTGAAAATCACAAGTATGATGAAATATCACCTCACAGCCATCAGAATGGCTGTAATTAACAAGGCAAGAAATACCAAGTGTTGGAGAGGATGTGGAGAAAAGGGAACCCTCATACACTGCTGATGGGCATGCAAACTGGTGCAGCCACTGTGAAAAACAGTATGGAGATTTCTCAAAAAATAGAAATATCATACAATCCAGCTATCCCACTACTAGGTATTTGTCCAAAGAACATGAAATCAACAATTCAAAGAGACTTATGCACCCCTATGTTCATTCCAGCATTATTCACAATAGCCAAGACATGGAAGCAACCCAAGTGCCCATCAATGGATGAATGGATAAAGAAGATGTGAGAGATATATAAAATGGAGTACTACTCAGCCATAAAAAAGACAAAATCAAGCCATTTGTGACGACATGGATGGACCTTGAGGGTATGATGTTAAGTGAAATAAGTCAGACAAAGACAGATAGCATATGATTTCACTCATATGTGGAAAATAAACAAACACATGGATAACAGATTAGTGATTACCAGAGGGGAAAGGAGTGGGAGAAGGGTGAAAGGGTTAAAGGGGCACACATGTATGGTGATGGATAAAAACTAGACTATTGGTATTGAACAGGATGCAGTCTATACAGAAACTGAAATATAATAACGTACACCTGAAATTTACACAATGTTATAAGCCAATATGACTGCAATAACATTTTAAAAAATCACCCCATCTAAACAAGAATGAAATTCCTGGGCACTTGTGTGATGGTTCTCAACTCTGACTGCACATAAGAATCCCCTGGAGAGGTGTCTTGTTTTTTGTTATTTTAAAATACTAATGCCCAGACATTCCACCCTACCCCAATTCTGTTTTCATTGGTCTGGACCAGGACCCAATCCCTGGTATTTTTTAACTCTCCCAGGTGATTCTTATGTGCTGCCAGGGTTGGTATCACAGTGTCAGGGGTTTTTCATCCACCTGGGAACCATGCGTGCCCGACTGCAAATCCCAGCTCTGGCCCTGGCTGGCTGTGTGGCCTTGGGCAAGTCACTTGACCCTCTGAGTTTGGTCCGTGAAGTTGGGCTGGGAAATCGGGGTGAGGATTCAGCAGCTATGTGAGAAAATGCCTGGGACACGCTGGGGGCAGTGACACTCACCTTTCCTTCCACCTGCCTTCAGGCCCCAGAGCTGCTCCTCACCAGCTCTGTTCATGTGTCATCGAGCCTCTGTGAGGCTCAGGTCCCCACGGTAATGCAGGAAGGGTGGACCCCACATTAGCATTCTAGGGCTCTGGGACTCTGATCTCCCACCAATTAAGTCGAACTCACAGCATCCCAGCTGGCCCCACCTCTCCCCACCCACCTGAGTGCAGGTGAGTACAGGGCCCCTGAGGTCAGTCTCCTAGCTGCCACGATTCACTACTGTGTCAGAGCTAGAACATTCTTCAAAATGCTCTCTATCAATTGTTCTCCACCATCCCTCCTGATGATTCCGTAAGGTGTGGAAACTTAAGCTCCTTGCTTGGGAGCTCACAGCTGGTCAGCAGTGGGGCCGAAATCCCAACCTGGGCCTGTCTGGTTCCAAACCCCCGTGTGTTGAATCAAGCCGGTTAAACTGCAGCCCTGTTCTGACACAGCAGGTGGCTGGCCTTGTAGTGTGGGTTGTTTCAGCAGATGTGGCTGCAGACAGACTCGCCCGCCTGTCAGTTTTGAGAAGGAGACGGGGGATGATGTCAGGGAAGGTGGAGGAGAGCTGGAGAGTAGGGAGCCATCTTAGGATAAAGCGATTTGCTGTTGATCCTTTCTACATAGAGACTCCAGGTCATTGGTTCCATGTAAGGTGACCAGCCTTCCTAGTGTGCCCGAGACTAGGGCTTTCCTGGGACACAGGACTTTCAGGGCGAAAGCAGGAGAGTCCTGGGAAAACCAGGACAGTTAGTCACTAGTGGTGAGTGATGGAAAAGCTAAAATGACAGTGGCTCTAAACAAGAAACGGCTTTCTCTCTTAACATCAAAGTCCAGATAGGAGCCTCAGGGCTGTCCTGACAGATAGTAGTGATTAGAGACCTAACTCTTTCGTTTTGTCACTCTGCCACCCTCAATTTATGGCTTCCCCCTCATGTCCAAGATGGCTACTGTAGCTCCAGTTACTGTGTCCACCTTCCAGCCTGCAGGAGGGAGAGAAGGACTTGCACACGCCACTTTTGCTCACTTTTGCCAGAACTTGGTTATGTGGCCACATCTAGCTGCAAAGGAGCTGGGATTCGTGGTCTTTGTTCAGGACAGCCATGTGCCTTGTTCTGTTACTATGACTTTAAATAGCACTTTCCCTGTGGAAGTGGGGTGATAACAGTGCACCACCGGTCCCAGTTCTGGAGTCCCAGCTTCCAGGAGTGCTCCCCTCTCTGTGCCACGGTTTCCACCTGTCAAGTGAGGGAGGATCACGTAGTGGCCATTGGAGGTTATCCAGCTGCAATGCCTCATGACTCCAGTTCAGCGTGTCTCAAAGTGAACACTCCACACTCCGGGCGGTGCTGAGTGAGATAAAATGAAGCCCGTTTCTTCATCGTGGGGCTCTGTGGAGCTTTTCCCATGCCCGTGTGTAGTGCTTTGATCCCAGAATGCCTTGGGGTTTTTTCTGGAAATATGTGCAACATATTTTGCAAAATGCTATTCTTGCTGTGCCTAAGTGTGCCCTGTCCCCAGCCTTTGGGTCTTCCTCTCCCCTCCAACCTCTGCAGCCCCTGATCGTCAAGAGACCCTTGTAGCTCCTCCTCCCAGGTCTCCTCCCATCCCGGGCTCCTGTCTGCCCCAAGACCCCTTCCTGCAGGTCCTAGAACCCTGTGTGGACCGGATGTCCTGTTCTCCCTGCCTCCCTCCTAGCTCCAGGGTCAGAGCCACATGGCCAAGGAGAAGACGGTGACCGTCCCGAGGGGCACTGTCCTGGCCTATAGGGTGCTGCAGCTGGAGATTGAAGGGGATCGCTGGGGTAAGTGGAGACTGGAGGAGCAGGGGAGATGGGACTGTCCATCCAGGAGGGCTGAGGAAGGGGGAGGGGCTACTTCCAAGTGTGGGCCAGGAAGAGAGAAAGAGAAGCCATTTCCCCCTTGGCCTGAGCAATCAGCCAGCCAGGCCCGCATTCCAGCAGCTCCTAAGAGGACTTGACTTTCCTAGAGGGCTGCTGAGGTCAGCAATCAGGGAGGGCTCAGAGCCCAGCTGTGCCACTTGCCCTGGGGTGGGGCTGCTCTCAGCTGGAGGAAGGGTCCTGTCAGGTAAGTAGCACAAAGATTCCTGCAGACCCGGAGTGGTCCTGCCCATCCATGGCCCAGGGGTGGCCGGCGGGAGGCGGTGGGTTTTGCTCACCTGTCAGTGCTTCAGCCCAGAGCCCTGCAGACCACAGACGGGGCTGGACACTGAGCCTAGGGCGAGGCCCCTCTGGAGGCTCCACTCTGGCCCCCTGGATCTGTGGCTTGGGTGGGGAGAAGGAGGAAGATCCAGACAGCCACCCCTGCCCTCCTGGAAAGAGCACAAACTTGAGAGTCCAATGCACTGAGGTTTGAGTGGTGGCTTTGCCCTTTGCCATCTATGTGGCCCTGGGGACGTCACCTAATGTCTGAAGCTTCAGCATCCTCGTCGGTAAAGGGGTGTCTGCTGCCTGTCCATAGAGAGGCTGTGAGGCCACAGGAGATGAGCTGTGAGGTCCCTGGCTCCGTGCCTGGCACAGCAAGGAGCTCCATAATCGTTGACTCTCTGCCTTCCTCTCAGACACTCATGCCTTCCCTACCTGTGCTCCCACACAGCTGTGCTGTACCTGCCTGAAGGCAAGCTCTGCAGAGACACTGGCGGAGGTAAGTGGCCCCCACCCAGGCCCACAACCCCAGCCAGAAATCACCGCTTCCCATAGAGAATGCCCTGACATTCTTGTGGTCCCTTCCCTCCACCACGTAGTCACTCCAGGCACAGGGAGGGCTGTGTGCTCTCTCCCAGGGGGATAGAGATGAACCAAGAGAACTGGAGAGAGGCTGTGGGTGGAAGGATGGTGAGCCTGGGAGGCGCTCACCTGCTTCAGCTCCAGCTCCCCGCATACCAGCCTTCATTTCCCACCCACACAAAGGGAGGGTGGCATTGTCTCGCCAGGTCAGGAGGACCGGTCATGATGTTTGGATGGCATTGGGTACCTGGAGGCTTCTCAGGAGGCAGTTTGCATTGTTAACAGGATGAGAGTAGGAAGGCAGGGGTGTCTGGGCGCTGCTGGATCCACCCACCCCACCCTGCTGCGGTGGTGTTTAGACAGTGGGAAGCCCTGGCTTAGCTATCCCAGCGGGGCCGCTGGGCAGGATGGAGCCAAGTGCAAGGGTTCTAAGGAACTGACCCAGAGCAGACCCTGAAGTGGCTCTTCTCCTTCTGGCTGAAGCATTGGCCCTGAGCTGGGGTAAGTGATGGGGGGCCGGGGGGCTGTGGGAAAAGGCAAGGATAAGACCCGTGGCTGGGACCTGATATGTGGTAGGCATTCAATAAACACTTATTGAAGGAACAAAGGAACGAAGGAGAAGTGAGCACATAAATGAACACTCTGCATGAGGTGGGAGCTTCATCAGCCCAGGTCTGTGACATGATGACCTCCCTGTCAGGCTGAGGTCACCTGGGGTCTGGCTGGCCCTGGGCAGGGGCCCGGGCATGGGAGCCCACAAGTGCCCACCCACTGTCTCTACAGGCTGGACCCTAGACGAGGAGCCCAACTTCCAGGGCCTGCAGAGGCAGGTGGGTGCCCAGCTGCAGGACATGGCCACGCTGCTCCCTGGGCTGCGGCACACACTGCTGGATGCCCTCCAAGAGCTGCTCAAGGACTCTCAGGCACTGCAGGAGCTCGAGGACACGGTCAGGGGCCCATGGGCCAGACCCGGGGTGGGGGGCTGGGATCCAGGGCAGGGTGGGGCAGGGCAACGAGAGGCAGGAATGGGATGTGCTCTGGGTCTTGGTGGCGCACAATCTTGGATGGCCCCTTGGTAAGTGGGCACAGCCCTGTGCCAGCTAGTGCGTCAGACCCTCCCAAGCATTTGCTCACTGAAGCCCAGAGGAGGGTCCCTGGCTCAGCATTGCTGGCATGGAACCCAGGCTCGTCCCAGCCTCATTGGTGACATGAGGGGACAGGGTGCCAGGGGGTGGGGAATGGGTGCTTGGATGGTGAAGTGCGTGGACAGAGGGCAGAGGGGAGACCCAAGCCTGCCTCTCCTTGCCACTCCCCTGCAGCTGGAGCAGGCCCTGGACACTGGAGTGCCGGCACAGCTGGGCGGCCCTGGGGCCTGCGTCCTAAGCACCCTCCAGGACCCCTCGGGCAGCCTGTCGACCTCGAAAGGCCGGGCCATCCTCTGCGTTCTTGGAGCGCTAGTGGGTAAGAGGGGTGCCCCGGGACTGGGGTTGGGAGGAAGAGGGCACAGGGAGGCCCCCTGAGGCTCCAGCCCATTGGCACTGCGGAGTGCCAGTGCTGGTGTATCCTCCCCGCTCGTGGGCAGCGCGTGGCAGAAGATCGTTGGAAGACTGGACCGGGCTGCTGTTGTCACCTTGGGAAGTGGCGTCTTTGTTTCCCAGAATCCCCTTCCCTGTATAGTTCTGGGTGAGAATCACCCAAAAGAGGAACCGGCCTGAGATTTGGGGGCCAGAAGTGAGCAGCAGGCAGTCACAAATGCAGGCCCCTTGGCAATCAGATTTGGTGATGGACAGGCACCTGGCAGGTTCCACGGGTCCAGTGCTTTCTCCCGACCACCAGCCCTGCCGACCAGCAGGTCCTCGGACCCGCCCCTGACACGGAGAGGCCACTGCTTCCTGCAGGCCTCGCCATGAGCGCCCTCCCCCACCCCGCAATCCCCTTTCCACTTGTCTCCTCCACTTTCTTCCTTTCTTCTGTCACTCTATTAATCATTTGTCATTAATCTCCGCCCCGCCAGAAATGTCCATTCCAAGAAAACAAGAGTTACTGTCTGTATTACCCACATGCCCACTCCCTTGAACACGTGTCTGCACACATAGGTGCCCAGCCTCCCTGAGTTCCCTCCCCACGTATGACAAGGAGCTTAAGATGCAGACGTGCCAGTCAGGCTGGGCCTGCCCCGCGGGGCTGGAAAGATGCTGCTGTTCGAAGTCGGAGCTTTGTGTTCAGGATCAGGCCGACCTGGGTTCTTCTCATCCTAGTTCTGCCACTCACAGGACGAGGAGCCACCATTTTCCTGGTTAGTGATGAGCTGGCACCGCCGCTGGGCCAGCAGATGCACTAAGACATGTGACAGCCCTTTGTGAAGTGGAAGTGTTACAGCCTTAACCGACTGTGTTTCAGGGAGACTGAGGGGGTGGGAGGGGCACCAGTTAACTTGAGACTGCTCAGCACTTCTAGGGCAGGCAGCCAGAACCTTCTCGGGAAAGTCGGCCCCAGAGGTACCTAGTGGGGCTTCTCCTGGCTTTACGGCTCCAACATCCAAGGCCTTCCTCCTGGAGTTCCCAGGGCCTACAAGGAGACACACGGGTGCCTCAACCCCCATCTCTCCCCAGTGCTGAGCGACACCCAGCGTTGCCTGCTGGCCCAGTCCCTGGAGAGAAGGATCCTGCCTCGGCAGCTGGAGCTGGTGAGAGCCTGGGAGGTACTGTTGAGGGGGACATCTGGGGAAACACCAAGTGGTTGGTTGGGGTATCCAGTCCCCAATTCCTTGAGAGCCCTTTGTCAGCCCCTTTACCCAGCCCCCACCCACAGAGAGCACGCACGCTGGGCTCTGACCCCCAAGACCCCAGGCCCGCGCAGCCTCCACTGGGTGGGCCACACTCAGTCCTGTGCGTGTTTGTTCACTGACCGTGTTGCATCCCTACCTTGTGCCAGGCCCTCAGCTAGGGTCTGAGAATACGAAGGTGAAAGGGGCAGCCCCACCCCTCGCAGTCTGGTCAAGGAGACACGCAGACAGGTGGTTACAGACAGGGCCTGATTTAGCTGGCATGGGCGGCTGTGGGGGCACCGACGATGGGGCTCGAGCATTTCCCAGAGGGGCGACACCTCCACACTGTTCAGACGGAAAGACAGGGATGGGTCTCTAGGCAGAACAGTGTGCCCAGAGCCTGGCAGCACTAGGAGTGTCAGAACCTCTGACTCCAGCCAGTGCGGGAAGGGCAGTGTCGGGGTACACTACCTGGGACCCCAGTCCTGCAGGGAGCAAGGCCACGGGGCTGAGGCTGGGATGTGCTGGGGAGAGGAGGCCCCAGACTCCCATCCACAGCGGGGTTCCGCCGATCCAGGGGCTGGGAGACCTGCCTGTTCATTCTAGGTGGTTCTTTGCAGGTGGAGAGCATCTTAGAGGCAAACTTCAATCAGATGGAGGAAACACCCTTCTCCCTCCCACGGGAAGTCCTCTCATCGCTACAGAGCGAGGACGCGGCCCTCACCCTGAGCCTGGTAGAGAGCTGTGGGCTGGAGCTGCAGGGACCCGGCCACCAGCTCCTCTGGGACCCTGATGTGGTGCCACAGTTGTCTGCACTGTATGGGTCCCTTGCAGGGCTGCAGCTAGTGGCCAACCCCAGCCCTGCGGCCCCCTCTGCTGATGCCTGAGAAGGGTGCCACATCCTGTGGTCCCAGCCGTCCTGACTCCAGGGAACTGCTGGCCCAGAACTTCTGTGCAGGCCCAGGACGCAGCTGTCCCTCTGGTGGCCACAGGTGATGGTGGGGCTCTGCCAGGACTGGTCCCCAGACAGTAGTCACCTGTCCAGATCTGGGGGGCACCCGTTAGCTTAGGGTCCCACATTGGATCAGGATTCTTCTCTAAGAGGCAGTAGAGGTGGTTCCAGAACAGCCTGGGCTCCATTCACTGCTCCACCACTGATGGCTGTGCAGCTTTGGCACATTACTCCCTCTCTGTACTTCCAGATCCCGTCAAATCACCCCATGAAAAATGGAGATATCAAAATCCCTAGCTCATAAGACTGTAGTGAAGATTTAAAAAGTTAGTGTTCATAAAGTACTCAGAACAGTCCCTGGCTGTCAGCTATTGTTATGTGATGTCTATATTGTTAATAGCGTCACTATTCTGGAGGAGGCTGCAGGACCTCTCTCTAGGTTAACAAAGGACTTGGTCAATCACCCCTTTTCCCATCTGTAAAATGAGAGCGATGGATGAAACTGCTCGGGTCTCATGCAGCTGCGCCCCTCAGAGATCCCACGGGCCACACGGACCGGGGGTGTGGGCCAGGGTCTGGGGTGGGATGAGAGCCCTTGACTCATGGACCAGGCTCTTTCCATAACCCTGGTTCACCCCCGGCATCTCCCCAGAGCAGCAGTTGGATTCGTTTCATGATGGGAAGTGTTTCTGGTAAGACTCACGTTACCGAGCATGGCCGTGCATGTGTGTGCGAGCAGTGGAAGAGTGTGTGTGCGTGTGCATGCATGTGCATGTGCTGGGACGTGGACAGGGAGCAGGGGAAGAGCCTGAGGACACATCACAGCCAGCAGACCGGGACCAGGCCTCCCGATCCCAGACGAGCGCTCTTGGCATCGCAGACCCAGAACGAAGTGAACCTCAGCAGGAGAGTGCTCACGCGGCAGGCAGCCCGCCCGGTTTGCCCACTCTGAGCAAGATCATTTTATTCTTTTCTAATCATAAAACTTACCTCACAATCCAAACAATGGTCATTGTAAAAAAGTGTGTGAAGAACATTTTAATCTCCCTAATTCCACTCCCCAGAGATAACCAGTCTTGACCTATTGGTGTTTATCCTTTCAGCATTTTTTCCCTGCACACGTATAAATTATCTGGCAGACAATTTGGTAACGTATTTATAGTTTGTAAACCTGCTCTTTAAAAATGTACTGTACTGTGTGCCTGTCCTTAAGCACTCTCCGTAACATGAGAAGTGAGGTTGTAGGCAAGGGGAACTTGGCAGGCCTCACACCAACCGCTTGACGGCTATTCTGGCAATAATGCACCTTGTCGTCCTTTCACTGCATCTTAGCCTCTCCAGGTTTGTCTGATGGGAGAGCGCTGACACGGCGCCTCCCTGTGGGCGAAGCAAGAACAGAGATACCTTTCCACTCTCCGTCGCCAGAGCTGTCAGGCCATCCAATCAATCACGTCTCTCCTTATGCACGTTGCTCTTAGGGGCTCAGAGCCCCTCATGTTTTATCAACAAGTTAAACAGCCACAAGTAAATTAAAGGGGGTTCATTGTTTACTCACGTCTTAAATGACTTTAAATGAGTCCACAGACATAGTCTACCTTAAAATCCTCTCTCCTTTCCCATCCCCTCACCCCCTGCAGCTGCCCAGCCCCTCTCACCACCATGCCCCAGCCCCTCACCCCACCACCGTCCATCCTCCTCCTCCTCGTGCATCCTCCCCTCTCTGAACTTCGTCTTCTCTCATTTTGCAGGAGGGGGAATAGACATCCAGTGGCAACGACAGGATTCTCTGGTGAACACGGTAATAAACGTGGTTCCATAACACATACATTTTTAAGTTCAACCTTCTTGAAAAGTAACTTTTGCCTGAAATTAGAGATGATCACAATTTGAACCAACAATGTATTGATTAAACTATTTCTAGAAAGTGAGGGTTCTATCATCTAAGGTGGAGAAAAATAATGTAACATGGAGCAAGAGCCCTGAAACCGATAGGTTTGGGGTGAACACCAGCCCTATCAGTACCTGTGTGACCTTAGGCAAGTTTCTTAACCTCTCTGAACTTCTGTTTCCTCACCTGTAAAATAGGGGTAATAATATCTCCACGTGCTCATGCCTCTTGAGTAGCCTGCTTACATACTGCACCCCTCAATAAAGATGGGTCTCCTCCCTCTGTAGGACCTAGAGAGCCCACCCATCGGTGCCCACAGGATGGTCCTTGTCTAAAATCCCCTTTCAGCAGCTAAGTCAGAGTCCCAGGAGCTGTGAACGTGGGGCCAGCAGCGGAGGCGGACAGGGGAGCTGCCTCGCAGCCGTGGGGGTCTGAAGGAAGCCGTCTCTCCGTGCATGGGCGCCTCCTCCACCTCCGGCCACCCCTGTGCAGCTCTCCCTTCTCCGGACCCCTCGAAAGAGGCAGATGGGGCACAGCCTGGAAGCTAGCATTGCCTTAGTGGCCTTTCCAGGTCTGAGGTGGGACCGCAGAGTTGTACTCTCACAGGTAGAGAGATGGGGCCCAGGGAAGCCATAAAGCCTGAGGAGGACAGAAAAGGAACCAGAACCCGTACACTGGACTCTCTCCCCTGCTCGGACTGTCCTGTTGGCCACCCTCATGCCCCTCCCTCCCCCCAGCCTCTCACTGCCAAATGCCCCCGGGAGAAATCCACGGAACCCAGGCTGACTGATCCAGCCTCTCAGGGCAGAAGCTCTTGACTGGCGGAAGATGCCACTGCTGACTGAGCCTAAAATAATCGTCCCACTCCGCACGATATGCTCCACCCACCACCTTCTCGCTTCCCTCCCTCCTTCCAGGGGCTCATGCCCCAAACAAGGACCATCCTTGACTCTCGCACCCTCCCACATTTAGTATGCTGGAGACAGCTATGGCTCTACCTTCAAAATATACCCCGAGTCTGGTCACTTCTCACCACATCCACTTCAGCGACCCACTATCACTTCTTGCTCAATCCTTGCAGGTGCTTGGTTGGTCTCCCTGCCCCTGTCTTGCCTCACCTGGGTCATTCTTGGCACAGCCCTAGAGAGAGCCTAAGTATGTCAGATCGCAGCCCTCCTCACTCAGAGCCCTCTGATGGCTGTGTGCTGACCTGGTGGCCTCTACGGCTCTGCGAGCCATCACCCTCAGACTGCGCCTCCCTCCCTGGCTGCCCTGCTCTGGCCACACGGGCACCCCGCTGCTCCTCAGACTCCCCAGCCTTGAGGCCTCTGCGCTTGCTCTGCTCTGTCTAGAGCTTTTTCCCCGAGACCCTCACTGCTAACCCTTCCCCCCGCCCCGTCTTGGCTCACAAGTTCCTTCTTAGTGAGACCTACCCGTCAGCACTATTCAACTGCAAACTGCCCGCCCACCCAGCACTCCCAATCCACTGTAATTTTCCCATGGCCTTAGCATCCTCTACTGTACTATAGACTCTAGTAACTGATTACGTCTAGGCACTGGGAATATGATGGTGCAGGAAACAGACACGGTCCTGCTCTTATGGAACTGACCACCTGGGGTGGGACACAGGCACTGAACAAAACTTCATGGTCACTTTGTTAAGGCCCGCTGTGCTGAGTGTTACACAGGAGACTGCTGGACACCGTTGGGGGAACCCAGGGTATCCTTAGAGCTGAACGGGCCCTAGGACTCCACTTTGGTCAAGGACACTGGCCTACAGCATGACTCCCAGTCATCACTGACAACCTGTGGGCTGTTCTGGGAGGTAAGTCTGAGGGTAGGGGAGGACAAAGAAAGGAGGCAGGGATGGCAGGGGCCAGGCCTCTCCCATTGTCACAACCCTTGACAAACGGAAGATGGGCATTGGTGGATAGATGCTCCCCTCGTCTGCCCTCCAGACAGGTCCGAGATGCTTTCTACACAGCTCCCCAGAGGGGCCAGGGGCACAGAGTCCCAAGTGGAGAGCCCAGCCTTGTACTGGCTTTCCCTCCTGGCCTGGTTCACTCCACCCAGCCTCTGGTTCCGCTCCCTGGGATCACTTCCTAAAACCAACTACCCATAGCACATAGCCTTTACTCAGGCTCTGCTTTCCGCGGAAACCTGAGGCTACAACAGCACATTCAGCGGTAAGTGCAGGGGAGACAAACACAGGGGAAAGGCTGTGTGGAGTGTCGGGAGGCTGTCACTGTAAGCAGGAGGGTTGCAGCAGGCCTCACTGGCAAGATAACATCTGAACAAAGTCTGCATGACCATCCACAACCCCAGCAGGGGGACTGGCCACTGCAAAGGACCTGGACAGTGGAGTGCCCCACGCTGTGTTCAAGGGGGAGCAAGATTAGCATGGCCGGAGGTGACTGACATGGAGTGCGACAGACATGTAATACTTGCATACATGCAAGACGTGTGCACAAGGTTTGCCCTTAAACCATTGCTTACATGACAATAGTTTAGAAACAACTTAAGAGTCCATCAAATAGGGGACTGGTTAAGTGAATTAGGGTACATCTACGTAATGGAATACTACACAGCACTCAAAAAGAACGAAGATGCTCTTTATGTAATACTATTGGGCAATCTCCAACTCATGTAAAGTGAAGAGAGCAAAGTGTGGAATAGTGATGTAATGAGTACATTCGGGTTTAGGGATGGGAAGAATAAATATAGATGACATAAAATTTGAATGCAGGTCTATCTCACTTACCAAAGCCATACCATTCCTCCTACAACCACAGATTATTTAGGAATTTTCCAAGAAACAATACTTGAAAGATCCTGGTGTTTCATGTCCACGCAATATTCAGACCACATACTGGAGAATATTTGCCAACATTGACTTTTATTCAAGTGGCTTCCTCTGTCCAAATGCCCTCTATACACCCGGAAAACTGCTCCCACCTCTGTTAAGGCCCTACCCGGAATCCATCTTTACAGTCCTAGGACATGGTGGGCTCTGGATAGGAATTTACTAAATGTTTACCTACACAAAGATGAGCTCGTGAACACGCTCACCGCAGCAGTGTGTCACCAGGCTGCAGCTCAACAATTGAAATAATTGTGTTGATAGTTTCAGTTTCAAATACGCAGTTAATCACTTGCTCATTTAGAAAACTGATGCTACCACTCAGTAAGTTTTTATTAATCAGTTACAGGATCTCTAAGGGGCTCGTTAAAATTACGCAGCTCTGCCCAGCACTGTCATTGACAGAGAGAAGTAGATGGAACTGGTACTGTGGGCTACTCTTAAGATAAATGCAAAACAAGACATACCAATGGCAGGACACCTGGGATCGGCTCCATGGCTGTTTTTAATACAGTCAAATGTCACGATGGGCACAGTAAGACAGGGAGCACTTCTGATATGCACAGGACGTTCTGGGCATTATCTAGCATATTCCTCAGGGCCACTGAAGAGAGGTAAGGTAGTTTGAGAATTGTGTTTTATAAATGAGGACACACGAGACTCACCCAAAGTCACACTGAGTTAGGGTTAAACTGCAGTCCACCTCTGCAGTGTGTTCTATCTGTTCACACCACGGCTGCCTGTGCAGTCCGTCCGTGAGACACGTGGTGCACGCCATAGAATCAATGTTAGAGATCTGCTTCAATTCTCTCATTTTACTGATGAGGAAAACGGAGTTCCAAAGAAGGAATACGGCTTGGGTTTCCTGACTCTTAATCCACAGATCTGTCCATTACATCTTCCACGATCACGCTGTATTCTAAAGATTTTGAAGTAAGCTCTGTAAGGAATTATTTTATAAGAACTTACGGAATGGCGGTTCCTGCAATCTCAAATGGAACCAGAATGGCATTTCAACTCAAAACACCTAGGTTTGAGCACAACGCCAATTATCCTACGACTAGTCTAAAGGCCTGGAGCAATGTTAAAATACTCCAGAGTGCTTCTTAACCCCAATCTCTACAGTGAGGAAACAGCCAACTGAAATGTTCTGCTCAGCTCGTGGAGGGCTGTGGACACAGGGTGGTGGTGAGAAGATCATCACGGGTATAGTGGGTGGAAGGGAGGAGGCAACAGCTCCTTTATGTCATGAAGAGGCACGGGGCTCAAGTAGGGAGTAGAGAGATACTGACCAGAGCTGTGTTTTAGAGGCGAGAGGGGGTAAAAGGAGGCCGGCTTGGAGTGACAGAAGATAGACCTACACCAGAGCAGGGTCACAGCTCCCTCCAGTATGCAGGGTGGACTCTGCTAATTAACCCTGGCCTCTTTCTTGATGAGCCCATGGCCAGCCCCATAATCCTCGATCCTAAGGACAGACACTGTGAATAGAGGGTAAACTTGGCAGGTGGAAAGATGCTGTTTGTTCTCTCTGGCTATCTAAATGGCAATTAACAGACCTGAAGTGGAATCCATTTCCTGGCTGCAGAGACAGCTCCTTCCAGCACACTGCAACAGTGTGCTTCTATCACACGAGGCTCTCAAAGAAACCTGCTCTTGTAACTAGATGAGGGGTCGGCAAACTTTCCGTGAAGGGCCAGATAGGAAATATTTTGGCCTCTGAGGGCCATATGGACTGTTACAAGAATTCCACTCTGCTGTTGTAGCACAGAAGTAGCCAAAAATAATATGTAAACAAATGAGCGAGGCTGTGTTCCAACAAAACTTTATTTATGGACACGAATTTGAATTTCACATACTTACATACGCCAGGAAATATTATTCTTTTGATTTTTTCCAGCCTTTCAAAAATGTAAAAACTATTCTTAGTTCACAGGCTGTACAAAAACAGGTGTCAGGCAGACAGGCCCACAGGCTGGTTTGCTAACCCCGTCTAGAGTTAGACATTTTTCCACTTCATCTCCAATACGCAGAAGGTGAACTATGTTAACTGCAAAGGCCACAGCAGCATTATTTTACCTATTCCAGCTGCGACGTTACTTTCATTTCTATTCACTCACTCCATTCAAGCAGTCACTTGGCACCTGCTCGAATTTGGGTACTGTGCAAGATCCTTGGGATACTGAGGGATCATCAGACGCGGCTCTTCTCTCAAGTTCTCACCCTATCCTCTCATAGGATCAGAAGAGATACCTACAGGTGCAGTGAAGTATCAGAGGTGTTTGACGAGATGCTTGTGCTAGACTCTTAGGGCTGCCAGAACCAATCACCACAAACTAGGTGACTTAAACAACAGAAATGTATTCTCCCACAGTCCTGGAAGCCAGAGGTCTGAAATCAACGTGTCGGCAGGGTTGCTTCCTTCTGGAGGCTGTAAGGGACAAGCTGTCCCATGACTCCCTCCCAGCTTCTGGTGGCTGCCAGCAATCCTTGCTTCCTTGGCTTGTAGACACATTGCTCCAGTCTCTGCCTCCATTCTCACATGGCCTTCTGCTTTGTGTCTGTTTCCCCTTCTCTTGTAAGGACATGTAACTGGATTTAGGGCCATTCTAATCCAGGATGGTCTCATCTCCAGATCCTTAACTTAATTCCACCTGCAAACCCTTCTTCCAAATAAGGTCACATTTTCAGGTTCCAGGTAAACCTATCTTTTGGGGGGCCACTATTTAACCCATTACAATACTCTCAGAAGGTGCCTAGAAGACATGCTAATGTTATCCTGAAGGCTTCGTGAAGGAGGTGACACAAACTGGTCCTCAAAAGATGAGAGCTGTTGCTCAACAGAAGGACATGAGGGAGGAAGAGGATAACAGGCTCAGGGACCGGCCACACCACAGTTATGGAAGTGCGACCCCACATGCAACAATATAAACAGCAAGCAGCTGAGCCCGGCTGGAGGGCAGGGTGTGAGCGGGAGAGCGTGGGAGGAAGGCCAGAGAGGGCAGCAGGGCTTCCAGGATGAAGGGCTGTGGGAGTCAAGATTCCGCACTATTGAGCCAGAAGGTTTTGATGGAAGGCCCTGGGATTCTCTTCCAGAGTTAACCCTCTTAACTGTCTCACAGCTCAGAAACTCTTCTCATTAAACAACCAGCATGGCTGGACTAAACAATCTTTAAGAAGCTTCTCCCAATGATGACATTCAGATTTCATGATTAAGCTTTTATGATCTTAAAATAACACACATGCTAGTTTTCCACACTAGTGCGATCACGGACTTCAAGTTCCCCTGGGAAGTGCCTCCTGGTATTACGGGCAGTGCTTATCCCACACGCTCTGCTGCAAGGTGCTGCCCTTGCCTTCCCGGGAAACAGGAATCAAGGAAGAGGGCGTTTTTCCTTCTACAACTACATCCAGACAAGACTAAACCAAGAATAAAAGTCAAGCTAATGATAAGCTCGCTGGTCTCACTGCAACTAGCAAGATTTTAAAAGCAAAACTGTGTACAGAGACAATAATGAAGAAATATACTATTAAAAGGACCCAGCTCCCCCTAAAAGGAGGGAAAATTGTGCAATGAGTGTATGCATTCCATAAAAATAGACACAGGGAAAGCTTTAGAAACCTAAAAACAAACATCAGTGAACCAAGCCACACTTAGAAAAATGAAAGCTGATTTTTATTTTATCATCAACAGCCATTCTTTAAACATGAACATGCATACGTAATACTCTACGCACACATCACAGTTTGTAACGTTAGTTAATAAAGGTTAAACACACAACATACATCCTTACAAAAAAAGTCAAAATGCAAACTTAAAACTTTAAACAAAAGTCTTACTAATTTAAAAAAAGTTTGTGTTGGGTACCATTTGTACAACACAGTTAATTTAAACATTTTCATTTTGGCTGCACATGAAAAAAGCGGCAGTAGAAAATAAAGTCATTGAGGGTTTTTAAATAGCAGAATAGGCAGTTTTGCCATGCAGGAGAAGCAATATTAAATATTAGTTTTCAAAAAAAATCCACATTTAAAAATATTTAGTTCAAGTCACAGAATTTTTCTCAGTAGAGACCCCAATGCAATGCATAATTAGCTGCCTTAGATGGCCTGTTTGAAAGGACAATGTCCCTTCAGAGTATAACTTTACTGATTTTGGCACAGAAAAGAAGTCTTAAGAACAAGAACATGATTAAAAAAGAGGGAGGAGGAACAGAGGACAGAAATACAAAGCAAGAGTAAATGAGAGAGGAATTGCAATCACTAAAAACTGTGCATTCCCAGTCACTGCAGAATACTGTCTTTGTCTACAGCAGGTGCTTGTTCCAGAACTGTTATTGCAGCATAGATTTAATTTGCTTGGAGGTAGTCTCATCATTCAAATGTTTTGTCGTGTACCTAAAAGTAAAAAGGACATCGATTTTAGGGAATTTAAAACGACAACATTACCTGCATTGAGTTCTAAACTACCAAAGATGAGCAACTAGCCAGGGAAGGCACCTCTCACAAATCAGGCCTCCTCCCAGCTTTAACCCTGTTCAGGTTCTGCCTACCTTAGCCTCCCTACCGCTTTTCACACAGAACACCCAACAGCTGCTTACCTTAGCTGTTTACCTCCCTGAATCGATCTGGTTCAATTCTCAAGTAAACAATGAGCTGTGACATGTCACCCACAGGAACTAACTGTTACAGCCAGGAGTCTGCAAATCACGGCCTGCAGGCCACATCCAGCCCACCACCTGTGTTTTTGGTAAAGCCTGTAAGCTAAGCATACTTTACATTTTTAAATAGCTAGGGTAAAAAATCAAAAGAAGACTATTTCATATTAAGATGTACAATATATGAAATTCAAATTTCAGTGTTTACATAAAAGGTTTTACTGGAATGCAGCCATGCTGATTCATGTAAGTATTTTCTAGGGTTACTTTCTTGGAACAATGGCAGAGTTGAGCAGCTATGACAGAAACCATGTGGCCCACAAAGCCTAAAGCACGTGCTTACTCTCTGGCCCTTTAGAGAAAAGTTCGCTGACCCCTGTTCTATTCTGTATTTAAGTCAGCTCAGCTACTACAGCTGTAACCGTCACATCCCAACACGCTTCAATTCTCTCAGCACCTTACTTCTAGGCAGAGGTGTTTTGCTATAAAGCATATAAATCCAAATAAAGAATCCAAAAAAGAATCACTAAGAGTGATTATTTTATGAGAAGATTCACCATAGGATTCCTCTACATGGCAGAAATTCAATAAGCAAGCCTACTACGTGTTAGGCACTATTCCAGAGCTTACAACCTAGCAGACAGAGAAAGATGATAACACATGAATACTCCAGAAGGGGTAAACCTAGGAGGAAAGTACTAGATGGGGCCACAGAGACCAGGAAAGAGCAGGTCACAGGGACACTACAGGCCACAGTGAGGAGTCTGGAGATTCTTCGAAGTGCAGAGACGCCAGTGGAGGACATGAAGTGGGGAAGTGCTGTGTGATTTCATTTATGTTTTCAAAGGATCACTCTGGCTGCTGAGGGAGAACCGGAGGGAGCAGAAGGAGAAGCAGAGGGACCAAGCACGGGGCTAGGCTATGACAAAGGTCTAAGAGACAGATGACCAAGGCTTGGACCAGATCAGCAGCAATGGAAACAGGTGCTCAAAAGCTTGACTGCGGGATACATTTTGGAGATAATTTAGACAGAACTAAATGCTGTTTGGTTAATTTGGCTTACAAGAATTTCACAAATAATCTTTAAGGACTATATCATTTTAAGCAGGTACACACAGATAGCCTTTCTGTGTTAAGGAAATTAAAACTCAATTCTTGTTAGGTTCATTTCAAATCAATTTTAAAAACTGAAGAAAGGACCTATACTCAAGTAACTGTTTGGATAGGTAAAGAAACAAAGTATCTGATATACTCTCTACAGTTTTACTTGGAAGTCACTTCCCACTGTTCCCACTTCCCACTGTTCCCACGTTACTCAACAGATCCCAGTGTGCCTGGCACATGACAGGCGCTAAATAAGAACTTGTGGCTGGAACATAAGGAGGTAAGCAGCCAGGCTGGAAATGAAAATCCATAAAGGAATATTAATTAAGAGGTCGGTGACGCAGCAGACTTAACCCGTGATTCAGTTACCAAGTGCAGATAAAGTATACATAGCTACACATAATCCTACTGATGTCAGGAGAAAAGAATTTTCAACATCCATCCCTTCATTTCTGTTTCCGCCCCCCTCTTTTGTACAACTGGATGATGCAAAGAGCCGAGTAACATGAATAACAAAATTTCCACTACAGAGTACTTAAAAGTATTACTACTCAGCAAGGTACTGTGACCGTGCAAAGTTGTAAGTGCTTTTCTCTCTACTCAGGCACAAGTTCTCGTTCCTTCCATGGGATGTGGTCATGAGTTTCCACGGGTCTCAGATCCTTCCCCAGACAGAGTCAATGGAGGTTATGACATCACCACACTGCATCAGGAAAAGGCCAGTAATGTCTGAGGTATGTGAAAGTAATGTATGAACACGTATGGCATCATTTGACTTTGTGCACAAAAAACAAGTCCTTTCCCAAGTGCATACGACTCTTCTACTGAAGGAAAACTTATTTACCTTTACTCTTAAATTTAATAAAGAAGGCAACTGTCTAGCACTGAACTTTAACCCCCCAGCTCCAGCTCTCTCCTCTTATGCTTAAAGGTATTTGGTTCCATTTCTCCACCTGTAAAATGTAGACATAACTTGTTGCCTTCTCATAATCACATACTGTAAGCTGGAGGTACTACATAATTACTACAGAAAAGCATTCAAAATAAACAATATATATATGCACAATTATACTCACATTTAAAATAGTTTGGTTATTAACTGTTGGCTCTTAGGAAAACTATGGAGTGAACATCTCTAGTAAACTGGGTACTCACTAAAAAAAATAGTAATTCAGCAAAAAGGGGTTCCATTTTGTAGAGGTGTAAATAACAATTAAAACTTGCACAGCACTTTTGGGATTACAAAATGCTTTCTTAACAGTATCTCCTTTGCTCTGAGTGAAGCACTCTAAGGGCTGGTTGATTTAGTTTAAGCAGTGTTTCTCAAAGGATCAGCATTACCTACGTCAGCCGGGGCGTGTATTTAAAATGCAGGTGCCTGAGCCTACGCCAGACCCAAGGAAGAGACGCTCTGGAGGTGGTGCCCTGGGAGTGTGCATCTTTCATATCCACCCAGGCGATTCCAAAGCACACTGAAGTTCAAGTACATAGCAAACTTAAGGCTCAACAGTGTGACATCATGTATTTGGGATTTCAAGAATGAAATCCTGAATTTGAAAAAAGGCTCCAACATTTACTTAGCTGTATAATCTTTAGTCTCTCCAGATCTTAAGGTAACTCTTTTGTACAACGGAGACACCTCCAACACCCCATAGCCACACCTGCCTCACAGAGTTATCTGTGGTGAAGATAAGTCCTACATATAAAATTGCGCTGGACATTGACAGTGATATAAAAATGTTACTAATTATAACCACCACTCCACAGCATCAACTAAACTAATTAGCCTTATAGAACTTTCCAGGTGAAAAAATAAGAAGCAGACACAGAATATGGTCACTAAGAATACAGACAGTTCAAGAGTTGTCACTGCAAAAAACCTTCATTTTCGAATTTTTAGTTTTTATAAATATATATACTTTTAATATATATACGTATTTTTTTGCTGAGGAAGATAGGCACTGAGCTAACATCTGTGCCCGTCTTCCTTTATTTTGCATGTGGGATGCCAGCACAGCATGACTTGATGAGCAGGTATGTAGGTCTGTGCCCAGGATCTGAACCCGCAAACCCCAGGCTGCGGAAGTGGAGCATGCAAACTTAACCACTATGCCACTAGGCCAGCCCCTCCATTCTATATTTGAAAAGAAAACCTAAGGGAAGTGCCGGCAGCTCCCGCCTCACTGCTGCTTCTCCTCCCCTCTCCCTCACAGACTGCTGCGTGGAGCCCTCAACTCCATCGCTCACTCACTGCCACTGCCCTCTTCTGCCCCAACTCTAGAGAAAAAGACATTGACCTCCCTTTACACTCTAAAAAAGAAAAGTAAACTCTTGGGTTTTTAAATTAATGTTTTAAGCATAGTCCCTTCAAGGTAAAGAAATAACACTAAAACCTTCTGAATCTCAATTCTCTCTTACTTGTTAAAAAAGATTTCCTGTCATTTGCCGGCTTCAGAGTCTAACCAATCCAAAAGAAAAGGGCTTGGGAGAAGTCAGGCTGCCTGGACCCAGTGGGCGTTCGTTCAGCAGGGGACCAAGTAGGAAAGATTCACACCACCATAAATACTGGTAAAACCAATGAAGTTTGCATTGCAAAAACCTCAGGAGTAAAAAATTCTAAAAAGTAGACTTGGTTGAAATGGATGAAATAGCGTAACATTGTAAGAATTTTTAATTGCTTTACTATGTCCCTTAATCTTTCCGATGTGCATTTAGATTATTTAGGTTATCGCTGCTTACAGAATAGTTCTCATAACCTTAATAAAATCATTTGATGGTTCCACTCAGCTGAAATGACGCAGCCTAGATTTCACTTTATGACGTACCAGGTGCGACTAAGTATTCAAGAGGAATACAATCTGTTTTGCTCACAAAATATGCGGGGAATATAATAGTGAATTGGAAATCACTTCATTCTATTCTGTGAACTACAATGCACTGCAGTGAAACGCAAAGATGGCCTGTGGCCTCAAAAAGTCACTACATAAATATTTCTGTGTTCATATAATTTTTGTGCGTAAACCCCAAATAATCAAGTAATGAGCAAATCATCTTGTATGTTAGGGAAATTATATCACCAATTAAATCTCTGTAGTCAAGATGTTATAATGTGTTGAGATTTTCATTTAAAAATATTCCTTCATTCTTAGCTAAATCAAATAGTCTATGCTGAGAAAAGACCTCAAATAATGACTGTTTTTTCACTATACAAAATATACAAAAATAATAGAGATCTGTATTTCTGAACACAGAAATGTAATTACACTATATTAAGGGAAGAGAGTTAGTTGTAAAACAGTTTGTATGGTATTATTTTGTAAAAAGATAACTACTATATAAACCTATGACTATCTTTAAGTGTAAAGAAAAAACCTCTACAAGAACATATACCAAAATGTTAACAGCAGTTTGTTCCAAAATAGTGAGATAATATGACTTCTTTTTCTTTAAATGTTCCTGTATTTGATGAATTTTATTTATAATTAGCATGTATTACTTTCATTAAAAAATAAACGATAAGCATCTCTGCTTTAAGAGAGGCAAAACATGAAAGCCAAAATCTTCAGCAAAGAAACAAAACTGCTACTCTCACTTATGTAAACAGACACACACACCACTTCATTATAAAAATCCTGTAACCAACATTTGAAAGCAAGATTACCAGTGAGCAAAACAAGATCTTTGCATTTCTACATGGAACATTTATGTTCACATCCTTTGCGCTATTCACATTTGGAAGCATTTTCTTACATAAACTTTTCCTATACACATGCACATGTACATATACACACCTGAGAGCATTGAGAAGACCTTCTACACTATTAGGAGGTTGGTCCTTAAGAACTTTGATACAACCTTTCATCTGAGGAAAAAAGGAAACAGAAAAGGTGAAACATCTTTCTTTTCATCTAACATTCACTTTCAAAACAGTAATACTTAAACTAGCACCATAATTACAGAACTCATAAGAAATTACACATTAGAAATGTCAAAATAATTATTCTTAGAACAGGAAGAAAAAAAAATCTACCCAAGTGTTGTTATTTTCAGTTTGTCAGCCAAACAAAACTTCCTGAGAACCCAATCAGTCAAACTGAAGCACCACCCACACTCATGAGAAACTAAGGGTCAGCGAAGGGAAGACTTCCTGGAAAAGGTGTTGAGTAACGTTGGAAAGGACAGAATGGACACGCTGGCAAGGAAAAGAGGCAGACAAACGCCATAACAACAATAATGACGTACATCACACACAGAGGACAGAATTCTGCAGGGCTGAGACGACTCGCACAGGGGAGCGTACAGGGGCCTGGAAAGCCAGGAGCACTCATGTGGAACTGATGGGGACGGCAGCAGGGGCTTGTCACAGGCTATTAAACAAGGGAACAACTCAACGAAGATGGTACGTAAGGAAGATGAGCCTGGTTATTGTGAAAAACCACAGCATAGCAGAGATACCACAGGCTTTGGAAGCCATGGAGATGTGAGTTCAAAATCCCGCTCTATCATTCACTAGCAACTATACTACTTCATTTCCCTAAGCTTTAATTTCTCTATTAGTACGAGGGAGATAACACCTACATCCTACGAGTATTTTCAGAGTTAAATGGGAGAACAAATGCAAAATTCCTGGGACCCAGTAATCACTCAATAAATACTAACTCATTTCTCTTTACATAGGATGGCTATGAATGAAGGCAGGAAGACCAGCTAGCAATCAGCAATCTACCTATGAAATGCTAAGAGCCTGAACTAGCTGTGAAAGGGAAACTGGACACAATTCTCACCAAACACTGGTGATAATTCTGATGAACCAGATGTGACAAGGTGAGGAGAGAAATGACAAAACAGAGAAACCCAGGCTATAGCCACAATTTATGATGATTGAGGGGAGGAGGGAAAATATGTAGTTTTCAACTTTCTTCACTGGAGCACCTCTACTGACTTTTAATATACACTTTTGTTTGAAATGGGCTTTAGCCAAAGTAATGAAAGGATACAATAAAAAAAAATTTCGTATGCCTGATTATCTATTTACGTTGCCAAATATGCAGGACCACTTATGAGTATGAGGTTTCCCTACATGGAGATACTCTGAAAAACAATACAGTTATCCTTCAATCATTTTACATCTGTACACAGGCTGTAAGTAATACTGCAAGAGAGTAGAGGAGACCAAAATCCACCACTATCACAAACTATAAACCTGAGTTCTGCAACAGAGTGCAGTCTGCCAGCTCTTTAAATAAAAGTCTATGATTTCCATGTATGGAAATTATTGGGAATTATATAAAACAATATAACTTACATCAATTTTTGAAGTTTTGGCAAATGCTCCCACTGGATGTACATGGTCATAGAGTATTATGACACCCACCATTACCCTCAAGCAGAATGACACTGTCTCTTCATTTGTAAATCTGCTTCTGTATTCCCTGGAGGGTAGAAAAGATATGGATGGATGAAGCACATCACAAACTAATGAGCTGATTCAACTCTCAGCTGATGCTCAAAGACGTATCCTGTTGATCTCTAAAAGAGAGAACATTGTGCACCACCTCCTTCTCTGCATGAGATTCCCAGAGAAATGAGGTGGGTGGAACAGCTATCATTTACATATTCTGGTCTCTATACACACCTTAGTATGCTACCCATTCTGCCTGCAGGGGTCAGACAATTTTAGAGAAATTAAAAGTAGCCCCAAAGTACAAGTTGGGGATGGGCGCTTTGTAAAGGCTATTATGATTACTATGATGAAAAAAGTTACTAGCTTAACAGAGCAAGTATTTTTGCAATTTAGGGGCGATCTTGATCTAAACACATTATTGTATTACTGAGTTTTAATTTGCTAAAATTTAATCATATTCTTCTCTCATTTGGGAAAAAGAAAATAGAACTTTTGTCTATACAGAAGGCAGCATGGCATGGCAGAAAGTCCAGAACAAAAACAGAGACATCCAGGCACATGTGTGGGGTCATCCACTGTGCATTAGTCCCTCCATTTCCCAGGAGGTTGCTCCCCTAATTGGAATGATGATGATGCTGAGTAGTTGCCCTCTTACTTCATAAGGTTTTCCAGTAAGATGATGTATATTATAGTGCTTTGGAAAATAAAAAGCTCCACAAAAACAAAAGTTATCTAGTAAAACCATATATTATCCAGGAATCCAGGAGAGATTTTTTTCTGCCTGCTGTCAGGAAAATCCAGCCAGAAAACTTTGTGGTGTACACCATAAATGGTTTGAGGGAGAGGAGAAACCCAGAAGAGAATTTAGGTTAGTGTTTAAGAAAAAAATTGAAGACTGAGAACTAATACTGAGAGAAAAGGACAAGGAGAATAACTCTAACTCTCTACCAAACAGGCAAGGTTCTCTAGTGAAAAGGGAGAGAGAATGGTTATGAGAAGCATAACCAAAACTCATCCCCCACACCCAAAAAAGCTCCACAAAATCCCCATTCCAAAGAGTTTAAGTTAGTCTGACTGGTCTGAGGCACCTGAAAACCAGCTGTACTTCATACCTAACCACAAGCTACATTAAGCTGTCAAATTATTTTAATTTTGTTCATATGTTAACATTGGATACGTGGGATATACTTGATTTCCACCTTCCAAATATGACATATTCATATCTGGACAAACATTTCAACATGAAAGTTAAAGGGAAAAAGATCAGCTGATACTCACGGTGTTTCAAGCATGACTCTGCATACACTAGCCATGGTGCTTAGACAATCTGTGGTATTTTCTATCGGTAAATTTTTATTCTGTAAAGTGTATGGAAAACAAAAAAAGTAAAAGTGACCAACAGTTATTACTTATGCAGAATTTAAACTCAGCATAACACGAAAAATTAGCAACTTTAAAATCTGGTTCCTCCGGTCAATTTTGTAAAATGTGCACTGGATTCCGGGGACTGTTCTGAGCTCTAGGGAAACAGCTAGGATCAAGACAGCCAAGATCCCATTCTCCCAAGAGGCGCTTACATTCTAGCTGGACGGAAACAACTGCAACATGCAGACTGGGCCTCACAGGCCATGAGGTATATGGATTTTATCCTAAGGGTATTGGGATGTCACTGCAAACATCTTAGGCAGAGGATGAAGGGAATGTGGTTTATGTTTTAAGATTATTTGGCTGCTCTTTAGAGAAGAGATTACAGGGCAAGAGTGGAAGAGATAAGAACAGTCAGACATTAACACAGTACTCCAGGTGAGAGGATGGTAGACTGATCTGGAGAGGTAGCAAGACAGGGGTTAAGTTTTCAGATTCAGGGTGTATTCTGGAGGGAGAGCCACTAAGACTGTCTGATGGAGTGGATATAGGGGATGAGATAAAGAAAAGAATTTAGAATTATAACCCTTATTTGCTTGTACAGTGTTACTGTTAGTTGAGAAAGGAAAGACTGGAGAAAGGGCAGAGTTGGTGGGGGAAAAAAATCAAGACTTCAATTTGGTCATGATACCGTTGAGGTGTCAACAATACAACCAAAGAGACTGCAAACAGGCAGGTAGATGTGCACATGTGGGTGTCAGGGAAGGGGACACGACTCAGTGTATACACTGGGAGTCTATCAGCTTAGGGATGGGACTTAAAAGTCATGAGACTTGCTGAGGTCATCATGTATGCAGACAGGCAGGAGAGTAACAAGGCAAAGAACAACGTCCTAGACAAGGCTTACCTCGGAGACAAATTTTGTCGTGGCATCACTTAAGGTTTTCAGCATTGGGGTTGCCTCAGCGTAAAACAAAGACATTCGATTTGCCAATTCATTATTTACTTCATTTTCTCCTTCTGCCTGTGTGGAAAATATGAGTACTTGGCATCAGTTCATAAAGTATTAAATATAGTAACATTTATAAAAGAACCTAGGCAGAGTGCCTGTCTCATTAACGCTTGTTAAGTTAATCTAATAAATACTCTTATATTTTAGACCCTCAAGTACACATAATACTTAAATATTCTTTGAGAACACAAATACTAAAAATGACATTAAGCAATTTTTTAAAAGATTAACCTTTAAAATATTTTAAATGATATTAAGCAATTAAATAAAACCTTGATGGGCTGCCTAACGTATAAAAGGGATTGTTCTAAATTCCATGGAAGATAGGAAGATGACTGACATTGCACCCTGCCTCCACTGGGAACACACAAGAATCCACACAGCAACCACAATAACATGCTAAGAGATAATGATGGAAAAGGCGGGTGACAGAAACATTAAGTTAGATAGACTGGAAGAAACTAAAATGGACGCACAGAAGAGTCAGGCTTTGGCAAGTGAAGATGGGCAGGTAAACAACGTATTCCAACCAGTCAAGGGGAGGAGCATGTCCTCCAATGACTTAGCAGAATGTAATTCCGTGTAATTCAATGTATTCAGTGTAATAAGGGGCAGCAACTAGTGAAAGATAAGGTTGGGAAGGAAGATTGGGGTGAGACTATAGCTTAAGTTCGTATCTAAGTACGGGGAGCCACTTAGAGTGTCAGAAGAAAGGAATAAGAAATGAAGTCATTTTTTGGGGGGGGGGGGGGTAAGATTAGCCCTGAGCTAACTGCTGCCAGTCCTCCTCTTTTTGCTGAGGAAGACTAGCCCTGAGCTAACATCCGTGCCCATCTTCCTCTATTTTATATGTGGGACGCCTACCACACCATGGCTTGCCAAGTGGTGCCACGTCCGCACCTGGGATCCGAACCGGCGAACCCCGGGCCTCCGAAGCACAACGTGCGCACTTAACCACTGCACCACCAGCCGGCCCTTCAATTTTCTAAAGAAACTTAACTGACGACAGTGGGCAGACTGTACCAAAAAGGAAAAGACTCTAGGTCAGAAAATGAGTTCTACTGCTACAGAATGATTGCCAACAGGAGAGTGAGAATTAGGCTCTCAACTGAGATAGAAGTATTAAGAGATGAAGAGGGGGACAGGGAAGAGATCTGAGAGAGATTTCACTTGACAGTGACTGGATTTACTTATAATTACTGAAGGTTAAACACAGTACAAAGATGACTTTAATGTCTTTGGCCTTGAGTGATGGCAGGATGGCTGTCATAGAGGACTGGTGTTTTGCTTTTACTTATTTTATATGGTGGGTATAAAAAAGACAGACGATAAGGTCAGCCTCACAGCAGGACTTGGTCTATGCAAAACCAAACTGATGCAAACAACAGATGCTTCATGGAAGAGAAATCTTTCCTCCAACCCAGAGCCTATCTTAGAGAAACCACTTCAGAAAATATTTTTTCAATGAAAAAAAAAATGAACAGTATCCTTTGGTACTTTTTTCCAACCTCTTATGCCACCTACCACTCCTTGCATATTTACATAGTATTTCTTTATTAAACTATCTACTTGAGGCTAGGGCTGATCCTAGAAATTTCTCTATTTTTCACACCTATTAGTATGATATAGGTCCTCAAAATACCTAGAGAAAAAGATAACACTTTCTCCTTATTTAAGGTTTTATTCGTGGCATGTGACTCCTTAGAGGTAGAAACGGGTATTAAATAGCTTAAGATGAGAAGTCAAGAGACTAACAAGCCTAAGGAAATGAGAAGAGATGCTATGCTAGACAAGGAACGGGCACAGAAGCCATTTTCTCAAAGAACCAGATTGGGCACAGAAGTGCTCAAAGTCCATGACCTTGCTCTCCCCCCTTGCCAATGTTAGTACTTCTATCCCAGGTCAGTTTCTCTCTAGAATTCTTCCATTCTAAGAACATGGGGACAAAAAACTCATAAGTACTAACTCACAAAATTTTTGTGCAGTTAAAATGGGAATATAAAGAGAAATTTTATAACTATCAATGTTATACAGACAAAAAGCAATTTCATTGAAGTACTCATGGGAATTTAACGGACTAAGTAGAAAAACAGGTAAACACCATATGGTTTACTACATTTTGCTCTTTCTTCCCACAGCTGTGGTTGCCCATAATTACTAACTTTATTACTAGCTTTAACTTTATCTGAATGAATGAGCAAATGAACAAATAAAAGAATAGACAATAAATAAAGAGCTGGGTTATTATTACCACCCAGTAATTCAAAGCATTAACTTACTGGAACATTATTAATCCTCATACGACTCAACGTTCTTCTATAATAGCTGAAATCATTCTGTATGGCAGGATTTGTCATCTACAGAAGACATTTGTGAAAGAAAAAGGTATTATGTATAAATGATAGTGTAAAAATTAAGTGAAAAATCTACTAAACACAATTTTAACCAGTTAAGTAACATTCCCTAATTTGTAATACCATTTTAAGAACTAAAACTGGTATCCTCTAAGATGGCTCTTCACACTTAAATTATTTAACACTTTATTCAGTCCTTACTGAACATATAAAATTGTGCAGACTATTTTTTTTTGTCACAGTCAGTATACTTTCCTTCTTTCAATAATTTCAGGTAATAATACTAAAAGATTGTTTACCAAAAAACGTTATTCCCAAATAAGAACAAAAAGGAATACGTAGGCACTAGTTTTGAATTATTACAATAAAAGCATGTATATATGGTCAACAGAGCAACTGAACAGACTAAAATTTTATATACAAGCCACTTGTACATTAATAAGAGAATGGTGGTCTATGATAGAATCATGAAATGTTGGACTTATGAATTCAGCTCTTCCATTTTCTAGACAAGGAACTTGAGGCCCTGAAAAGTTAAAGGACCTGCCTTATGATTGGATCCTGTGATGGAGCCTGAAGTGGAACTCAGGGCTCCTGATAGGAAAGCCAGTGCTTATTTCTTTACACTCACTCTTTCTAACAATAGGACGTTTACACATAGATAGATAGGAAAAGAGAAAGGGAGAGAGAGAGAAAGAGAAAGGGAAACAACGAGAATGAGAGAGAGGGAAAGAGAGAAGAGAGGGAAAGAGAAAAAAAATACCCTAACATTTTTATATAAAAGAATATTGGGAAAAAATTAGAGATGAGCAGGAAAGAAAAAAATATTAGAAAAAGTCAGTATTATTTCAGAGAAGATTTTTGAAACAAAGTCAAATGAAGACCGAATATTCAGTCATTTGCTATTTGCTGTGCATATATCAAGAGATCTGCACAATGTTTACATCCAGTTTTCCATTTTTAAGGATCAGTAGATATCATTTAAACACATTTTAACAAGGTCTCCAGGCATTTCCTCCCAGTGTGCACTGAAAGACTCATGATTTTCCTAACAATCAGGGCCAGAAGAAAATCTCACCTTGAGTTCATCAAACCGGAGTGTAAAATGAAGAATTTCTGCAAACTGTTTAGCAAGAGCCTGCTCTCGCTCTAGATGCTGGGTAGGGGAGTATGGGGTACTCGTCAAAGCTCCCAGAAGACCTCTTAATGCTGCTTCTAAAGAACAAAAGATAAAATTGTTAAGTTGTTTGTATCTCTCTGATATTTGTTTATTAAAAAGTGAGCAATTTATAAATGTAATTTTGCTTCCCATAAAAGTAAGATCTCTTTAAAAGCCACACTAGCTAAATATAATCACTACAACTGAATACCATTTAACAGAATAAAAGCCTTAAGGGGACTAATTCAACTTTATAATTCTGTAAACCCAAATTCAAAATAATGCAGAAAGTGAATTTGAATTAAACACCAGGATCAAAGGGCAAATTTTATATTACTTTCACCATTCTACACAGTGTTGATTTTTATGAAATGGTACTTGTTACCTATAGCTGAGTAACTTCAAAATGGCTTTGGGTCCACAATCAAATCTGTACATGGCTATGAACAAATTACCAACTTGTCATACTTTGAATATGCTATTTATTTATAAACACAAACTGCTTTCTTTCAGCTACTAAAGGACACAAAATACTTGGTTTAATAATTAGCTTCCTGAGTGTCTTAGAGCTTGGTATTTCAGGACCTTAATATAAACATTCTAATGCATTACATAAATAAAATGGTCCCACTGAAACAAGCGTTATTTTTGGAATGCCAGACTAATAAATATTGTGTTTAAAAATGAAAATACTAATTTTTCACTTCAAAAAAATTACAGAAATCAAAACTAATTCTGATACATATTACAGAATCAGAAAAAAATGCTAGATTCTATTCAGAGAAAACAAGCTTACAGAGTTAGACAACAATCTGACAATAATGAACAAATGTCAAATTAACAAACAAATATTAATGATCATAAATTTATGTGAGATCATCAACTCAACTTAAAGAAAACCAGCTCTACTATTTATGAAGACCTAATTATGAATAACACCATACTATGCGCTTAACCTAGTCTCTCATTTAACTTTCACCATCAACTATTATGTGGCGTTACAGATGGGTACACTGAGTTTCAAAGAGGTTAGACCCCAAAGATATAGCTAGTAAATGCCAGGTGTTTCTGACTCCACAGCTCTATTTTTTCCACCATAATAAACTGTGTCTCTCATATAAAGCAATATTCTACCTAGCCTTCTGCAACCTTAAAAAATAATAATTTATGGATTATCACCAATAGTAGGCGCTTCTCATGCGTCTATCATGCGCCAGGTACTGAGCCAGGCACTTCAGAGACATTATCTGTAATCCACATGGTAACTCCAAATGATAGCTATTATCTTTTCTTAATACAAAGTCAGAAAATATATTGACTGTCTACTACAGGCCAGGCATAGGGGAAAAAACAGAGATGAAGACAGACAAGCCCTATGCCCTCATGGAGCCTAATTACAGAGAGAGAAGAAAGACAAATTATTACAGTTGTCATATGTGTTAAGAAGGAGAAGTACACGGTACAATAGAAAGGTATAAAAATGAGGCCTTACCTAGTTGAAGGTTCAGGAAAAGACCTCCCTGAATAAGTGACATCTGGGCTGAGAGTGGAGTGCACTAAGGATGAGCAAGAGTTTGCAAAAAGACAGGGCGGGGAGCCAGAGCCTGAACTGAGCAGAGCAGGACATAGCAGAGGAACTGCAAGAAGACCAATACAAGTGGGAGAGAGAGGGCCAAAAGGAGAGGAGCCTAATAACATGCAGATAACTTGTGTGCTATATGAAACACCCTAGCCTTGTCATCCTAACGTCCCTGCAAAAACTATTTAAGCATGGTATTGATATCATCAAATTAGCATTTAAAAACTCCACTTCATCTGCAATGTGGAGAATGGATTAAGGAGTATGGATGGCTTATAGAGGTGCAAGACAGCATGTGAAGAAGATCAATTAAGAGAAGAAACATTTTTTGGCTATTTTGAAAAATGATTCACTTCTCTCAATATTCATTCCACGTGTCAGTGTTAATGTAAGTGGAAAGCAAAGTTTGAGAAATATGGCAACCTCAAAAACCATTTTTAAAAAGCCCAAAACATCAGCACTGTTACAGGCTGTTAAAGAAAAAAAGAAATGAGCATTTCCAAGGTTTTATCAAGCCTCAAGGTTAATTCCACCATTCACAGTGTTCCACCACTTTGGGGAATGGGAGACCCCCTCCAAGGGGTAGAGTCAGGTCTCTTGGCTGAGTTGGGATGGCCAATGACCATAGTTGGAGAACGTCTGTCCATGAATGGCTGAAGCCCTCAACAGTAGACCTATAATAGGGAAACTCCAGATGCGAACACTGTTTATCTGCCTTTGAAGCAGCTAGATCAGCCTCTTACCTTGGAGGCCTCTGCTGATACAAGACAGTCCTACCAGCCTACAATGCCCTGAGTCAAGAGAGGAATCAAAGACTGAGGATCCCAGAAGGTGGCCCAGGTCTCTGGCTGAGTTGGAAAGAAAGGGAGGTCAAAGAAGAGATGGCATAGAGACTGCTCTCTCTGATGAAGCTCCTAAAACAAAATCACGTGGTTATGATTCGCAGAAAAGGTAAATGACAAGGAGGAAATTAATGGACTGCTAAGCCCTAATTTCTGGAAGAAATGAGCTGGTAGAGCAGTGCAGACACCAAAGTTATATAAGAAGGTTGCAAAGAAAAGAACTGGGAGAAATAATAAAGACAGATTAGGCCAAAAGGTAGAACAAGAAGGGAAAACAACTGGATGACTGGGAAGAGAAGGCCTTTGCAGAAAGTTGCCCTTTAAGAGACAAGAGCCATTTAATCTCCACTGCCATCCATTTACTATCAAAGACCAGTCCTTGACTCCTCAGAAGAAAATCCAAAGGATGTGAACTGTAGGGGATTGAAAACACCAAGAGACATGACCACAATTATTGTGGGCACTTTGGGACCTTGTGAGTAGATTTTGATAAAGTTAGCCCAGTGAAAAGGAGTCAACATGTTGGAGAGACTCACTCATTATGACTCCTAGAGGCAGTCCCTACAGCCAAGTCCCTAGAACAGGAGGAAGACTGAGGAAACACAAAGCAGTTTGTCACACAACCCTCCCTCAGGCAGCCACCTCAACTGGGAAGGCCTCAGACTGAAACAAGCAAGTATCTGATGTTTCCCAGGCCCGCAAGTTTCAACCCTGTCGGCAAAGCTCAGAATCTTCCAAATTAGTCAAGTGATCCCTTCCCGATGCCTCTATAAATATGCAAATTGGCAAGGGATCAGAGTCCCTCTTCTAGATTGCACCCCATGGTACATCTGTAGTGCTCAGGCCAAGCAACAATCTCCTTGGGATTGCAAGATCATGAAGGACCATGCACATCATCATAGCTGTGTGGTTCTCTGTGTGCTATCTATGGTGCTTAACCTCATCTCAGGCTCAGCAGAGAGGTAGGAAGAGAAGAGACAAGAGAGGTTTAGTGGTATATAAAGCAGAGGGCTCAACAGACTGGAGGTGATAGGATACTCGAGCTCAGAGAATTTAAGTGATGTGACTAAGACCACACAGCTAATAAGCAGCATACCCAGAATTCAAACATAGGGCACTATGCATCCAAAGCCTAAAATCCATAATTATTGCTTCTCCTACATACCCAACCCATATTTGCTAGATCAGATGTGTATAATCATTAATCCATCACGCATTCACTCACTCATTCATTAAACAAACACTGAGTTTCTATCATATGCAAGCAAGGATATGCATCATGTCAGCAAGGAAACTGGAAACATTATTAACCAGGTTATTGGCCAAGAGATCTTAAATTTGTACTTTGCTCCTAACTTTACAGAAGCCCCTAGACTACAAAAATGAAATATATTACACAAGGCTCCCACATGACAGCATAACAATTGATAGCTTTTTGCTATCAACTGCCCTATTACTATATGCCTCTGCTGAAATGGAATACAACACCATGATGGAACACACACCACTAGCCTGTTTTAACTCCAATAGTTAAAATATAAGAAAACATCTAAAGCCTGATTGGTTTGGCCTATTAATTATTCTTTTTTTACTGGCAAATGCTAAGAGACCAAGATAAGCTTGAATAGGACCCGAGCATCAGCCAAAGCAATTTAACTTCAAATGCAGCTAGGAATTAGCAACAAAAGAAAAACTCTAAATAAGTAGGAGTCAAGAGAACCAAGATTAAAAGACGTAGGCTCTCTGAGGTTACAAGGCTACAGACCACGGAGAAATTTGATTGAAAGGCAAATAGTATGAAAGAACTGATTGGCATGCTTGGGAAAATAACTTACAATTCTTATTTCTAGTAAGAAAGACAGTTTACACAAACACTTCTATCTCCACTATTATTTGTGGTTTTTTTTTTTTTTTTTTTAGTAATTTATCTCTTTCTCCTACACAGATATAATCCTGTTGAAGGCAGGGATCATTCTTATAATTCAGTTGTGTTTTGTTTTGTTTTTTTTTTAAAGATTGGCACCTGGGCTAACGACTGTTGCCAATCTTTCTTTTTTGTTTTTCCCCCTGCTTTATCTCCCCAAACCCCCCCGTACACAGTTGTATATCTTAGTTGCAGGTCCTTCTAGTTGTGGGATGTGGGACGACGCCTCAACGTGGCCGGACGAGCGGTGCCATGTCCGCGCCCAGGATCCGAACCCTGGGCCGCCGCAGCGGAGCGCACGAACTTAACCACTCAGCCACGGAGCCGGCCACTATTTGTCTTTACATTTAACAGTTTGTACTGCATCTAAGAAAATAGAGCCATTCTCTTACTTTTTTCTAAAACATAGGCATTTTTTTTAAAATAGAATTTTAATTTTAAAACAGTCACATAAATGGCCAAGTAGCTAATATAAAGGTATAAGAAGGGCAAGATGCAAAAAACTAACAAGTGATAGGGACCTCCTGCCAACTAGAAAGCACATGTCCTAACTAATAAGCACAGAGATGGTTTGCCACTGAGCTCTGGCAAAATGAGACGCAGATCAACTGATCAATTGTTGCGTAAGCTACTGATTTTCCCAAAGCAACTGCAGACTTCGAAAAAACAAGAGAATATAAAACTCGAATAATTACCAATTTTTAAACCTGGCAACTAATTAGGAATTTCTGCTTTTTCCCTTTCCTGGGAAAAATGATTCAGAGATGAGAATTGTGCCTTCAATACAATAAGTAAGCAAAGTTGGAATTCCCTTGCTTGGAGAGGGAAGAAGGCAGAGCAGGTAAGATTGAGCTGCTTCTATAATTTGAAAGACATAAATTGGAAGAGTTTTACCTGGTGAAGTTGTGGGCTTAGTGGAAGAGCGGCATACATGTATGTCAGAAATATGAGACATTTAATTTTAAGTTATTGACACATGGTTTTGTATAGTTTTGATTGGTGAATCATATAAACATGCTACACATTCTAACTGAATACATACGATTTGATAAGAAAAACAGACTATAAGATAGAAGTCAACTGGGCCAAACAAATCAAATCTTAGGTCTAAACTCAGCTTATGAGCCCCAGTTGACTTAGACTTCTATCTTATAGTCTGTTTTTCTTATCAAATCGTATGTATTCAGTTAGAATGTGTAACACGTTTATATGATTCACCAATCAAAACTATACAAAACCATGTGTCAATAACTTAAAATTAAATGTCTCATATTTCTGACATACATGTATGCCGCTCTTCCACTAAGCCCACAACTTCACCAGGTAAAACTCTTCCAATTTATGTCTTTCAAATTATAGAAGCAGCTCAATCTTACCTGCTCTGCCTTCTTCCTTCTCCAAGCAAGGGAATTCCAACTTTGCTTACTTATTGTATTGAAGGCACAATTCTCATCTCTGAATCATTTTTCCCAGGAAAGGGAAAAAGCAAACGGTTTTGAATTCTTTGGGCTTCAGTAACTCCGTAGACAGCTCTAGGTATGTCATTAGCTTCCTATTTCTCATCATGTACAGTTTTAGATACATGAACTGATGATAATCAGCAACGATTTTAAGATCACAAAATTCTAAATAACCCAGGAACCTGAGGATTAGTTCCCACATATGGGAAAGGATCTGCTGTAGAGCTGGAGAGAAATTCTACCAAGTGGTTTCTCATAACAGGACCCTTTAGGCTGCAAAGAAATCAGAGATTTCCTTGTGGAAGTTATAATTTGTCAACGAACATGGTCTAAGTGAATTAAAGACCTGGGTTCATAAGGATGGTAAGACGATTATGCTAAAACCTTATAGTCTAACAAACTGGCCTTACCTATGTAACATAAATTTAGCAATGTGAACACAAAATACTCTAAATAAGTTCTGGTGTCAATAAATGTCTTTTTCACTAGAGAAGTAATTACAAAACTTTCAACTTACCTAACCTCTGAGAAAATTCATAAAATTTCTTTAATTTGCCTACTAGTGGAACAACTGCACCCCATGCCTTCTCTTGCAACTTCTCATCTGCTGGATGCTGGATTGCCTTCAAAATCCAAAGAATAAAAATAGTTAGATTTTAAAAAATCACAACGTTATTTTTACATTAAAATACAGGTTTCGGCAAATGGAGGAAACCCTGGTAATAATCTATAAAGTAAGGAATAATGGACCCAGGGATGCTCAGCTTCGCAACTCCATGGCTACTTTATTTTATTTTGTTTTTGAGAAAGATTAGCCCTGCGCTAACTACTGCCAATCCTCCTCTTTTTGCTGAGGAAGAGTGGCCCTGAGCTAACATCCGTGCCCATCTTCCTCTACTTTATCTGTAGGACGCCTACCACAGCATGGTTTTTGCCAAGCGCTGCCATGTCCACACCTGGGATCCGAACCGGCGAACCCCGGGCCGCCGAGAAGTGGAACATACGAACTTTACCGCTGCGCCACCGGGCCGGCCCCTCTGTGGCTACTTTAAACCTGCTATAACACACTCTTAGTCACCCTTGCAATGGATATGGATATAACGGAATAAAAAACGACACACTCTATGTTCGTTAAATATGCTTTGATACTTTTAGAGTCACAAAAAGAAACAACTTTATATTGTTTCCCATATCACAGACAGACTTTCTTAGTAGTTCTCTAAGAATTATTTTAGTGGAATAAAAGGCAACCAAAAAAGTAAGGCAATAAATGAAACAAGACGCCAACTCTCGGAACAGGCCAAGAAACTTTCATTACTTCAAATTGTAGGGTCCAAACTAGTTTTAAAAAACCTACCAAACACTTAAGAACCTAAATCAACCTAAAAAATGTGACGTAGAAATTGTCAAAGATTCTTATTCCCTATAACTAAAATCCTATTCTGGAATCCAAATTTTCTTAGGCTTTCCTGAATAAGACGAAGAAAAACTAATTTCAAATCAGAAAGGGGAGAAAATGAAACAATCTAGATACTCTAATATGAACACGAATATGCCTCTTTCTTTGCCTGGTCTTTCAAACCATAGGTAATCTTTTGTGAACACAGACGGTTGCTCCCCAAATATATTTTCTTGCTTTCATCTTCCTTTTTCTTACAGATGCTTTTCTTAATCCTTTATGAAACAAGGCTTTCTTCAACAACCTGGCTTGCTTTCTCTAACATCTTCAAACAAGCTAAACTGAATATTTCAAAGGGACTGTGCTATTGTCCTGATGTATATAAAAAAACTCCTTTTAGCCTCAAGCCCAGCCTCAGCAACGTTTTATATCAAGTAGTAAAAATCTGTTTATTTTATTTATTATTCAGGAAATAAGCAAACAGAAAAATTTTTTAATGTTCCTCTCTTGAGAAGCCTATCCAACTTTTCTCACAAGGATCTAAAAATGATTTTCTAAATATCTACTCATGCCATATCAAAATACTCTAGCAAATGCCACCTATTTTCATACCTTAGTAGAGTTAACTATTTCCCTGGCTCTGTCTTGCCTGGATTTAGAACTGAAGACACTGGCTGCTCTTTTATGACAACATTTTATGGTTCTTTTTAATTCTGGTTCATTCTCCTTTCACACCAGTTTGACTGCTGTTTGATACTGTTTTTGGTACAGCACCCCTTATAGACCAGCATGCAAAGGGCACTTAGTAAATGTCAATGGTAACGTCGTCGTGGAGCAGTATTCTCTTACTTTCAAAGCTGTTACAACTGTTATGGATATTACAAAACATTCGTGGAAAGTTCTCATTCTCTCTCTAGTGTTTTATCCTAGAGAATAAGCTTTATTTATTTAATAGATTCTATCTTAACTTTTATTCTATTTTAGAGTCATGTTTAACAAAATGCTATTTAAACAAAATATATCTCATTCCACATCATTAGCATAGTGATAATGGTAAACTCAATGTATGTTCTACATGTCAGGCACTGTGCTATGCTTTCTTCATGGAATATCTAACTTTATCCTCAAAATACTTCTATGAGTTACTTTCACATTTTTACTACCATGAATAAAGTGGCCATAAAATTTTTTACATTTATCTTCCTCTTGAATGGTAGTCTTTCAGAGAATTTTTTTTTTAAAGATTGGCACGTGTGCTAACATCTGTTGCCAATCTTTTTTTTTTTTCCCTTCTTCTCCCCAAAGCCCCCTGGTACATAGTTGTATATTCTAGTTGTGTGATTTCTGAGAATATTTTCTAAAATGTTAAATATCTGGTGCAAGAGTACAAATAATTTTATAGATCTTATTTTACACATTGCCAAACTGACCTCCAAAAAGACAACCAATTTACAATACCACTTGCATTAATTAGGACAACCTGTTTCTTCATAAACTAACCAATTTTGAGCTTTTAACAATTTATCATTATGTGTAGTAAAACCTGACAGCGATAGGCACTTAGGAGCAAATCTGAACATTCTCTATTGTCTGTGCATTTTCATAGGTAGAAAGGTTGTTCTACCAGTCTATTAACTCTCTACACTGACCTGTGACACACATGGGGGTGTTATCTGTTCTTTGTATATTTCATATATCTTCTGCTTTTACTTGTACCTTCCTTTCTTAATTTAAATTGTTTTTCTACTATTCAGAAATCTTTCTGTTTACAGATAAGCCCAAAAAATGATATGCTTTCCTCAGTGAAAATTTCTTCAACTGCTTTAATACACATTTATCCCTCATCTATCAAAGATTTAAATTGTTTTTTAACACGAGTTTCTAGCTCACATATTTTATTTACCTATTTTTCTGTCCTTAATTCCTTTACCCAACTGTTTAATGGTGAGATCTTTGTAATAATTCTCAAAGCCTGATAAGGTGAATCTCTTACCATTGATTTTTATTCTCCTGTTATGTTTCAGTGTTCTTCAGTGTTATTTTTCTATACAAACTTTTTTTTTTTTAACTTTGAGACCTTAATTTACTTTCTCACATGTCCAATCTAGGAATACTGTGAATGAACTATATGTTGCCACATTTTGTATCTCCTCAGGAAACACAGCACTACTGACTGACTGGCATCCTATGGAGAACTCAATCTTTGGTCATAGCGTTAAGAGCTCCTGGTTTCACAGCTCCATAAGCCCTCTTTGAAATGACCTATACATAAACTTTTCTGTTATTTTATTCTCTTCTAGAAGATTACAACTAAATCTTAATATGTACTCAATTAAGTTAATATAAAGACTTTGGGGAAAACACTATTTTTTATTATAGTGAGCCTTCCCACACATAAGCAGAGTAACCCTTCTACCACTTGGGAAGATTTTTACAAATCCTAAGAGTTCCACTTAAAAAAAAAAAATCAAATAAGTAATGGTGTTTGTCTCTATAATGAACGAGATTATTTTTTCTTTATTGTTTATGGGAGATAAGTATAACCAGATGATAAGAACTCATTTATAACACAAACTTTAAAGAAGTTTAATGATATAACACTGATGAACAATTGAAAAATAATTTTTAGCACTAACACTTAACTTAGAGACACTATGAAACATTTTTAGAACAACTTGTGAATTGGTGTGACTTATAGGGAAAGAAGAATTTACCAATTAGTAAATTAAGATCCTGCTTGATCATTTAAACCTTTACTTTCCATAAACGTTTTATTTTTCAAAGTATGTTTAAATGTTCAGAGAACTTGAATTCCACAGAAATTGTTACATGCCTTGCTTTACTGAGATGTTAAGGTTTTACCTAAGCTAATGATGTTGACAAGATTAGTGTAAAGCTGTTGTCTTTATTTCTTCAACAGCCGCTAACTGCTTACAAGCACTGCACCAGGTGCTGATAACACAAAAATTAGTCAGAGACCAGGTTCACCCTCCTCAAGTTGGAGGCACAGTGGTGGAAAAAGAAACGTCAAATATCAGCGGTTTAAAAAAAAAAAGTGATGGCTACCATAAAAGAAACGTGTGCAAATTGCTAGGGCAAAAGAGGAAGGGGGAAGCAGGAGATTTTCGGGATTTGAAAGAAGGCTAGGAATTGAACAGGAAAAGAAACAAGGAAGGGCATATTCCAGACAAAAACAAAGGCAAGGAAGTGTATGTGTGCAAGACATTCAGGGAACAAGCAATCCAGTGCAGGAGAGGTGAAAAATGGAATTCACATTATCTAAAATTTCCCTCACTTAATGGATCACCAACTGCTCACCTAAACTAGAAACCACAGAATCACTTAACCTCCCCTTCTCCTTTATATTAAACATCCAGTCAGTCACGAAAACCTGTGTCCCCTTAGTCCAAAACATTTCTTGAATCATCATCTTCTGGTGCCTGTACTTAATTCTGCCTTCACTATACTCCAAATATCATTAGAGGAATGAGGTTGGATATAGATTGTCAATCCACCAGATTCATCCTTGATAACTTTTGTTCTATTTTATGGAGAAGAATAATAGAAGCAGAAGGGTGAGGGAAAATGAAGAAACAAAGTGTTGGCTATGCCCTCAGGAAATGTGGTAATAAGAGAGAAAGAGAAGGTCCAGAGGCCAGGGAGTTTCCTTGGGTAGGATAGGACACCTGAGTAGGTGTACACACTGAGGGGAAGAAGTCAATAAAAGAAAAAAGATAGAAGACATGATTAAGAGAAGGAATAATTAGAAGAGTAAAGTTCCAGAGTAGGAGGGAGAACAAAGGTAGAGAAGTTAGACTTGGTAAGAAGTAGGGACATAGCTTCTTCTGAAAAAACAGAAGAAATGGGAAAAGAGACAGATGGAAATCTGGATGAGCTCAGAGGTTTGGGAGAAGAAAATTGAGGGAGACCACACCAACATTTGGTCTGTGCTGTAAAGTCGTGAGACAGGGTTAGAGGAGTCCAAACTGCAAAGATGATTTCAGCTTTCTCCTAGGAAGCTTAGGAGAAGCACAAAAAATAGACTGGCAGAACAAAAAGCCACAGAGCTATGTTCTCGCCTCTCCTCCAAAAAAAGTACAATATAGTCCGCCATGGATACTATAAATTTCAGGTGTGAGAACAACCAAAAGAATAAATTTTTCTTTAATATATATAAATTACCTATTTATAGAACATTGTTTTCCTGTTACCCTTATACCACTGCAACCACTTTTGAAATAACGCAAGTGATCTTCCTTTAAATATAATACTTAATACGCAACAGAGAGTTCTAAAGTATAGGAAACAACAGAGATTAAAAACAAGAGGGACACAGTGAGTTTTAGTTTATCAGAAAATGTTTATGCTTTACCTCTCGTATTTCATGGCCAGCTCCTCTATACGACTGCAAGTCCTCCAAGATGCCTTCTGCATCTTTTAAAACTACATTCACCTGATTATAAATTTCCTTCTCAGACTCTGTAGGCTGGGCATCTAAACAGCAGGAAAGCACAAGAAAACTTACAGTCACGTGATTTTTTTACTACATGTATAACTCTAAGCAATTAACAATCCAAATTTCTAAAGATGACTAACATTTTCTTCAGTGTTAACTTTGCACTTCTTAGAAAAGATCAATAACTTTTCCACAATTCTACATCTGAATAATTAGCCTCAAGTTTGTAAATATCACAAAGAAGCAAAGGAACACCAAACATTATTTTTTTAAATTACAAATCATGACTTGGTATATAAAATAAACTTGAGAATTATAATTCAAAATTTAAATTGTGATCATGTTAATCACCTTTTCTACTACATTCATCACTATCAAAATGACTGCAAACGCATTAGTAATGAGCTATTTTAATACTACAGAAATGAAAGGCTGATTAATATTATCTTGCTCACCTATGGTTTAAGATCGAAACTACTTTTTTCCCCATAAGGTTCACTTTAATGACTGACCTTTGATATAAATAATGAAGAACTGTTTTAAAAGAAGAGTGTTCACATGCTCCCCTCTTCTAGGGACCACTCTAAATCCTGTACCAATGAACTCTGCTGCTTAACACCAGGGCAAGACTGCTGTGCAGAGGAGTTCAATCATGAAACTGCTCCAGAATTACTAGGCTGCTGAAAACTAGACACTTTAAGCTACAATACTATCCACGGAAATTTTGAAATACTAAAGCAAAAACTGAGTTGTTATATACTTGAGATTGAGTGAGAGAAAAATGAAGCAAGAATCATAGTTATAAAAAGCATAATCAGATACACAAACATATGGGCATTTCCACCACCTGTGGTGTTAGCCACAAAACAGAGGTTAATAGATGATTAAATCTGGATTTCTCTCTGCCAGCCTCGAGGTAACAGAAATCTTGCTTTTATTAACTTGGTCATTTGCTTCTCTAAGGATAAATCTTTTTATTTAATACATTTGATTATTTTTTGGAGGGAGAAATGGGAGCTTCATGAGGAAATTGAGTTTTTCATAAATCTTTCAAAGACCACATTCAGTATCAGAGATAAGGCAGGAAGCACTTAAAATGATAAACATTACCATTAGCGTAATGTTTTAGAGAGAGATTATGCTGGCAGAACACCTCTATGCTAACATTTTCCCTTCTGGGGCTGGGGGAGGCAGATCAAATTTATAAACTGAATTTACAAAATTTCTGATAAATCTCTTTACCAATCATATAAAATTAGTACCTAGATTTTTCTGCAGGCTCCTTTCCTCTCTACAAATACACAATGATCTATTTACTCCTCTCCTTAGAAAATTTAAAGAAACTTAGTTCACACATGAAACTAGAAGTCAACATGCCTAAAATCTGTAACTTTATTTGTGCTTGGTCACGTCATAATTCAATTCCACCTAACAACCTGCCAATTAGTAAAAAATAAGACTTTTTTAAATTAACAATTACGGTATCAAATTTTAAATTCAACATATTTAAAACAGTACTATGGCAACAATAATAAAGTAACATTTACATGCAAAATCGACTTAAGATTTTGTGTTCTCATATCTGTTCCCGTATTTTTCAAATTTCCTTTCAGAAATCATGTGTCTTTTCTTTTTTAATGAAAATACTATGACAAAATAATTACACAAGAGGAGCCAACTGAAAAATTAAAAAGACTCTGTGTCCAAAGCCATAAAGGTATTACTAGGAGCAAATACTGATATTGTAGCTAAATGGTTCTTTAAAAATCAGGGTTTATCATTCAGCAGTAATATTTTCTCACATTTAGCCAGATCGTATTCTCCAAAGTAATAGTTAGACAGACGCTTTAAAAAGTATACCTCATAACTTTTATACTTACACCAGATGCAGTAGAGAAAAATACATTTTACATGCAATAACAGCAGTTTTATACTTTTTCTTATGGAATTGTGAAACTACAGACATAACATCAATAGTAGACACATATCATAGTTTGAATTCATGAAGTGGGAATTCATGACAAAGGACAATATTTTGACTATTATATATCAAAAGATATGTGTGAAGTTTAAAAATACTAAACTACGTATTTTTGATGTGGTGACTAGTTGTTAACGGAAAAATGTGACACTGAGACTTACGTACAAAAGAAACATTATCAGGGAGGTTTAGATAGACCTTGGAAGTGGTTAATAATTATTTAAGGTTTAATAAGTACCAAGAAATTTAAAATAAAGGAGAAAATTCCAGTTTCCCCTAAGGGTGGAAAAAACACCCAGCACCACACTGATTAAACATTTTTTAGACTGTCACAGAAAAGTCACATTTAAAATTTTGAAAGCTGCTGAAGACTGCTATAGAAATGAAGACAAACAGAAAATAGCAGACAGGTAAGCACTACTTTACTGATAGCAAGTCATGCAAAAGGGTGATACTAGGGAGGGCAAAAGGCTATACAGAATAAAGCATTTTTTTCAAAAAATGATATTATATAATGCAAACAAGACTTGTCACTTTGATTTTTCATAGTAAAGAATGAAAAATTTTATTACTTGAAGAAAAATGTACCACTTAGCCAGCTACCAAAAGGACACTCATTTGATTGCAAAATAATGTATCTACTACTGAGAGTAGAATGACTGATTTCTCATCAAGCTTAGTTGAAAAAACTGTTCAAGGGAAATCAAAGCATATTTCAGTTGTGCTTACTGTTTGAAGGTAAAATTAAATATTTTAATAATTTCCCCCAGTTTCCTATGGAAGAGTCACTGAAAATAACTGCTAAAATTGATGCTGTTATGGTACAAATGGGTGCAAAGATCAGCTACAAAAGGAAAATAATAAAAACCAAGTCACATAAAAATTATAATTGTGAAAAGTGTTTTTTCTGCTTTAATCTTGCTTTCATTCATTCAGTAAATGTTTACGATCTATCTCCGTAAGTTTCATCGAGGCAGGGACCTCAACGTACAGTACAAACCACTACACTATAAACTCAGTACTTAGTAGACTTCTTACAATAAATACTTGTTGAATGAATGAGAAGGTATAGAGATATAAATATGCTCCAGCATGAGTTAAAGGAGGCTATTATGTATTTTTATCTCTGAAAAATATAATCCTATATCATTTTAGAAAAATAAATATAAGAAAATGCCACCAGAATAAAGATATTTCAAAGTACAGGGCACAAACAACCTAAACTAGGCAAGAGGTAAAAATGGGAAAATAAAGTTAGACTAAAGGAGTGAGTATCAATATTTTTAAAGATGGGGGAAACAGGTAACATAAAAGACACAAGAATTAGAGGAAATGTATGACTAAATGGAAAGGCACTATACAAAGAGTCAAAGAAAGTAAGATTCTATTTCTCATTTACAAATGACCACCTACATTTACTTTTCTATTTTGGTCTACCTGGAGATAAGCAAATCAAGGTGAACTAACAAATACCGAACTACTTTCGTTTACAAAGCACTATGCCACGACTGGGAAGGGACACGAGAATAAACGGTAGTCCCTCTTCTCCCGAGAACCACAATTTAGTGAACTAATAGACATAGTAGTTACTCAGGCTAAAGATTTGTCATCAGAAAGAGCTATAAATTAACAATGTCATAAAATAATTCCAAGAACTAAAAGAGGATATATAGGCCCCAATTCAGTGCTTTTTATATAACTTCATCAGCTTAACCGCTGCCAAATTTTATGGGGTAGTTTTGGCCTTATATTTTAATTGAATCATTATTCTTAAAATAAAATCTTATCATATAGGTGCAACTGGTTTTAAGGAAAAGACCCTCTTTCTAGCACCTCAAGAGTAGCTAACAGTATGTTTCATTGAACACAGAATGTCATTTCACGCCTTAAGCCTTTGTACATGTTGTTACTTCTTTCTACAATGTCCTTCACTAAATTAGCCTGAACTATTCTAATCCACACCCAACTCAAATGTCACCACCCGAAAGTCTTCTGTGCTGCCCAATCTACTCACTACTAGGTAAAGTTAATCCCTTCCTGATCTAAATCTTGAAAGTAAATTATGTAAAGGAAATTACTCGTTTGCATTTCTATCTATCCTTCTAGACTGACAACTCCCCAAAGGCAGGGGTTGTTTCTTAGTTATCTTTGCATCCTCACCTCCCACTGGCTGGCATACAGGAGGCAAGCCATTAATGTATGTTGAACTGAAGTGAAAAACAGTACACGTGTGTGACTGTGCATAAATTACGCGAGTAATAATTTACTTTAAAGATATAATCTTCATTTTGTAAACTACAAGATTCCATTAAATCATGTTTTAAATTTACTAGGATAGTTAATTTGTATATAGCTTAATACAAAATGCCAGTATATCTATCTGTATGGAATTATTTCTATAGTTGCCCAACCATGGAGACACAATAAGCCAGATTTAACCAATTAGAGTGACGGAAACAGTAAAACTAAATTACTCTGGTAACCTGAATATCACTGTTCATCTAAAAATAAACAATTAAGTACTAAGTACTCTATTTAATGAGAGATGTGCCTTTATTCTCAGTAATCATAAGGAACTGGCAAATTAATTGTATTCGCATTTTGAGTCTGGTATAAAACAGTTTAAGAGAGGACCCACCTGATGGGCTAAAGTCACTACAGTAGCCTAATGATAAGGTAAACTTTCACAAATGCATATTTCCAAAAAGACAAATATGCAAATATCCAGATGAGAGGTAAAATTGATTAAGAGAACTCTAATGTCAGACTCAAAAGCAAACATTTAAAAATCTAAATAAGAAATAATAGTGGGCAAACTCTTGTCTACATATAGTGTGTTTGCACTGAATTTCATTTACAGTATACCAGTAAGTGTCAACTCAAAAGTTCTACATTGGCTGATACAGTCAACAAATACCATTTTTTAATTTATATCTGCCATTAAGAAGTTAACACTTTATATATGGATCTTCATTGTGGCTATTGTTGGTGCAGTTAGCAATTTTAACCTTTTCCTGCCACTAAATTACCTATTTAAATTTTAAGGATAATGATCCAAACCCCCACAGATTGGTAAACCAAGACAAAATAATATTTTAAATACTACAGTAAATTCATGCTTCTCACTTGACCACAAAATAATGCTACATTTATAAAAAGATCAAGTGCCAAGTCTTGAACAAGATCTTGACTATATCAAAGCCAAGATTCTGCAAATGTAAAGAATTTGAGACAAAGAGTAAAAAGGAGACAGAAGAGCAGAAAGATATACAAGACCAAGATTGAAACAGACGCAAATAAACTAAAGTATAGCTCTAATGTAAGCTGCCTCATCTGAAAGGATAATCTTCAAGTCAGCAATCTGCTCAACATCCCCAAGCTGATTAAAATTCATGCTAAACATGCACTTAAAATAGCCCGGTTAAATTGTTGCGAAGGGTCAAGAAAATATTCATTTAAATAACATTTTCCCCTAAAAACCCAACAATTTAATATGGTCCTGATATTGACATTACTATTACTAGTCTACACACAGTACCCAAACTATAACAGAACACTTATAGAAACATAATCAAAGTAGAAAAATATCAGAGACCAAATTATTTCATAAAATGGAGATCAGCTATAAATTGATGTGTTCATATGAATTGTCCTGGTTTAAAGAAAAAATACATTAAATTATTCATAAAATAGAATGAATTGTATAATATCACATAAACTAAATTGAAGTTGATGAAAAATGTAATGACTTTCTGGGAACTTATTTTAAGGAATTTCTTTATTTTGTTTTTAAAACCAGAAAAGGTCTTAAATTTTAAGTATTTGAAAATTTGTTGAAATGTTTTAATCTCAGATAAAAATCCAAGGGACCACATGATTTATAACTTCAGGGCTATCTCTTCACCCTTTCCTAACAATTTTCTTATGATCAGTTAAAACAGCAACATTCACACTAAAACACCAATTTAATATCATTGTCCTCAATTTGACAACCAGACAAGCTAAAGCAATACTGACAGCCAAAAAAGCAAAAGCTTTTCAACATGCACGAGGGTCAATGACACTTACCTGCCACTCTTAGACCATATTACAATAGGTCATGCAACATAAAACAAACAGAAGGCAAATTACTTAAAGGTCTGTGAACCCATTATTTTTCTTTTTATTTAGAGTTAGAAAAAAATGAATTCCTGAAATAAATGCATATAATGAATTTCTCCACTTTTCAAATTATCTGCAAAGATTAAATAATTCAGGTTCACACTTACCTTTTAATATTATGCCCAAATTACTGAGCTTTGAATGGCCTTCATGAACAGATTTGTATTTAAAATACTTCAATAGGTACACAGAGTAAGTGAAACCTAGTCAATTTTTCTCAGTTGCAATAAATTTTCCCCCAAATAGTGCCTCTATTAACAAATCTTGAAGTAGCATTTGTCTTTTCCATCAAAATTTTTTCATAAGAATATTTTCATTAGAGAATCTCAAATGTTTTCATTAGAGATCTCAAATTATAATGTCCAACAGATATGAATCTCAAAAAAATTCAAGTAAAAACATTTTATCACAATTTAGTCTACAGAATATGACTTCCAGTTCTAGAAGGCACCAGAAATTTTACTCAAACAATTCATAGCTCAGTCATGCAAAGCAGTTAAAAAGATGGCAAAGTGGAAACATTCATTTAGTGCAAGACAAACGCAGTCTACTGCAGGCAAAGAGAAATAGATATAAAATCATCTTCTCACTTTCAAAATCAAGGAAAAAATTTGGCCCCTGCTCAAGGTCTGTGCATGTCAAAACTTTAAGAAGATTCCCCATGTTAAGGTACCTGTCAAGACAAGAATGAGAAAAGAGAAAATATCCCTTTATAAAAAAGAACATTTGAAATTTATTTTTTTTAGAAAATAATAACAGGGAAAATGTTCATTAGGCCATGAATTCGTCCTTCAGGTTACCCAGACTGTGCTCTGGCAGACAGCAAACCGGGTTCTCAAGGTGTTGATATGTAGGACCTAGAGGTGAAATGTGGTTTTTCTGCACACAATGGCACAACTGTTGGTCTAATTCTTCTCAAAATTCTCCCAAGACAAGTTTCATTAATGGCCTTATAATGAAAAATTCTGTAAGTATTCCAATAGTGCTAGTCTTCTGAAAAAGAAATTTCTGATCAATAATTATTCACATGTAATCTTCATATTGCACTGAAACAACAATTTCTTTCAAAGCCAAATATTAAGACTTTGGCCGCAGCTCACCTTTGCATTTCACGCTAAAATAGCAAAATATTAAACTTACTGCCTGTATGCCATTAAATAGAGCATATATTTCTAACCAAATTTGGATTATTAATAATTTGTAGAGGTTATTTAAAGTAGTGATTCTGGATACGCAGCACAATTCTGATTTTTTATATAATTATCATCGGATTATAAGCAAACAGATTGCTAGGCAGAGTCACTAAGGCATACTATTAGAATGTTCATCATAAGGCTACTTGCTTCATGGACTAATGAAAGGACAGCACTGGCTACAGACTCAACATGATTTTAGCAAATGAAAAACTAAAGAATTATACATATGATGGTGATGTTTGCCTATGATTAAGAAAAAAATCATGCAAACTTTGTTTGATCCCCATATTTTATTAACAAATATTCTGGCTGGCCTTCACTGCGGTGTGAGTATAATTATCTTTCACCTTTACCATTATGCACCAGCTGTGAAGGGCTAAAGAGACTTACTTTCAAAGTCCAAGAAAAAATGTGCTGCATTGTGGTCTATGTCCCTGGTTAGCACCTTAATGAGATTACCCATGCCAGCAAACCTAAAAATAAAAATGGCAACATCATTTAGTTCCAGTAAAAAAATTTTAAGCAGAGGCCTGGGATTCGGTAAAGGCTGGCTTGCTCATAATTACCAACAGGTGCAGGTTTATATGCTTCTAGCATTGAAAATTTGGAACAACAAAAGCACATTTGGCTCTGAGTTTATGGTTACTGTCCCTCTTTTCCACATATCAAAAAAGTTACATAAATCAAGATTGGAAAAAAGGTTAGATTTTTACATACAACTTGTAATGCTTACATTTGATTAATATCTACGCCAGGGCATGAATTCGTCCTTCGGGTTACCCAGACTGTGCTCCTTTAAAATGTTTGAGGCATTTATTCTCAATTTAAATTAACATCAAAAATAGATTTCTCAAATAAGTAAATATTGAGACCCTTATTTTTAAATAATAGGGATATTTTCCTTCTTGCAGAATCAAATCCTACTGGGAATACAAGGAAGACAGTATTCAAACCACATTTAACCATTAAAGACTGAAGGGATTATCAATTAATGACCCATTTAAAAAATTTTACCACACATAAACCAATGTTTCTTACATCTTCTATACTCCTAAGATTAATCAAACTTTTTATTATTTAACTCATAGATTGATTTTTCAACAATTTCAACTATATACAACCACACAAAGTATGTAACTTAGAAGTTAACACAGCAAACAAGCAAAAAGGGAGCCAGCAATTATCACAACTTAGTAAGTTTACAGAAGAAAAACAGTAAAAATAAGACATCGGCATAAATCTTGCCCACGAATTTGCCATGCCTCAGCGAGGAAGAAGGTGGAAGGAAGTGTCAGGAACATCCAGGAAACCAGGTTCACACCTGGAAGGTGCAGTGACCAAAGGGAAGGCAGACCATGGGCTCCCTGCACCCGCCCCTCCCGGAATCCCAGTGCTTTTTCTCCAAATATGGAACTGCTGCCAAGTGCAAATGAAACAAAACGTGAAAGTAACAATATTTTTATCAATGAAAGAAGACACCTTATTACTCACCCCCATTACAAGCAGTCTGTAAAAAGTGAGCACTTTTGTCCACCTGTGCTGTCCACCCTTCCTCCACCTACTCCCTGCACAATGGCACAGGTTCCTAATGTTAAGCTTCCCCAAGAAGAAATAACAGTATATGTATATGCGTAACAGTTGTCTGCTTTAGAGGTCAAAGTCTGATGGACTGACACACACACACTTCTTAGAAAATGTTTAATCTAATTTATTCACAAATATGATAAATACTGAAGGGTCCCCTCTCTTTTAAAACAATATTCTCCCAATGGCAGAGGTAGAGATCTACCATATTTTTGATATTAAAATCCTTATTACACAGAATTTCACTGGAAAGATTTTGTACAACGTTTTACACAGATGGATTAGCTAAGACTAAAACTAAGAGGAAAATATTTCATCTTAATTATTTCATACATTGTAAAAAGTTTAATACCACCAAGCTTTTACATATAGGGAAAATATACGCATTTTTTCAAAATCATCACATCCAAATAATTACCCCAAATTGGTTACTAAATTTATTCAATAGACTTTTTTTAGGAACCATTTGGAAATAGGATATTTCACAGCTTCCATTTTTAAAAGTTTTCAAACATATATGGAATATCTGTTTCCAAACATATATAAATTCTCTAACAAGAACTGTGACCAAATATACAAAGAATTACCTAGTAGTAACAAAACTTCAACTACAAATGGGAAATAAGCATGAGAAAAGACTGAAATTAATTGTTTGTAAGAGGAAAAAGCTAACACCATTTGGTGTTAAGAGTTTAGTCTATGGAATCAAACTAGAATTCTAACTCTAGCTTACTAGCTGTTTGAGCTTGAGGATGTTAGTTAACCTTTCTGGGACTCATTTTCTTCATCAGTAAAATATACATAATCATAGTAACTATCTTAAAGGGTTATCATGAGAATTCAAGGAGATTAAGCACTGACTTAGCACAGTGGCATACAAAAAGCATTCAATAAAAGTTCGCTATTGTACAATTATAACCCAAAAATCACAAAATAATTTAAGAAAAATAATAACGGCTCTATTTCTTTTAATACAAACCAGAGTCTTCAACTGATCAATGAATCTCAACGTTATAATTCAGAATAAATCACAAGGCCCATTTTTGTCAAGAATATTGCTGAAATGCTGTTCTAAAATTAGTCCTATGAGACTGTCATCAGGCACAGGAGAGAGGGAGAAGGGAGAGGTCAGGTTTCCTTACCTTGTTACTTGTACGCAGTCGATCCTCAGGGAGAACGCTGAAACTAGCCAAGTTTGTCTGCTCCACTTTCCTACATCTCCTGCAAACTTCTTCCACTATTTAGTCCTCCCTTCGAGGCACTCTAGCCTAATGTGACCCTATAGCCCTCACCCTGCATATTTGGTCCTGACCCATTCACTCTTCTTACCTCTTCATCCCAAACAGAGACACTTAGTTTGAAAATGGTCCAGTTTATCTAGCACAGGTTTCTCAACCTCAGCACTATTAACAGTTGGGGCTGGATAATTCTTGTTGGGGGGTGAGGGGTCTGTTTCAAATTGTAGGATTTTTAGCAGCATCCTGGGCCTGTACACACTAAATGCCAGTAGTAACCTACCATACAAGTTACGACAACCAAAAATAACTCCAGATATTGCCAGATGTCCCCTGGGGGCCAAATCACTACTGGCTGAGAACCACTGATGCAGGACAACTGCAATCCAAGGCAGAAAGTCCCTCTACCACACAGCACACAGGACACATGCTGTGTGCACAGCCCACACCATGTGCGTCCCTTTGAACAAAAACTGAGAATTTTTCAAAGATCTGAAAACAGCTTGTTATAATATCAGCTGTCATATCTTTTTTATAAGGATAAATTAAAAAATTATAAACATATCTCTGTCTTACATAGTTTAACTCTTCAGCCAAAAACAAAACAAACAAAAAACCTTCCATCTCCTCAGTGTGACTGATTTCAATAGCTAACTGTCTGCTCTGGTAGTACCAAATGCCTGAGTTCAAACCCCAGCTCTGCTACTTCCACGCTTTGTGACTTTAGTCAAGTTTCTTAACTTCTCCATGCCTCAGTTTCCTCATCCGTAAAATGTGTGCAATAATAATATCTACTGTAGAGGGTGCATAAAATCATTAAATGAGTTAATATGAGCAAAATATTTAACACCACGCCTGGCAATCCACTTGCTGCTATTGCTTCGGCTGTTGTCAGAGCAATCGCACTGACCTACAGGATCTGTTCCTAGTAGCAGAACTTGTTAATGTGAGGCTTCAGATTATGTGTGGCAGCCACGTTTCCTGCCACAGAGAAAGCCACTCTGTCACAAAAGAACGAAGCCAACATGCAGCGGAGAGTCACAGAAAGTGTCCTAAAGTCATTAATTTCTGATTCCATTTGCTCCTGAGTTCCAGTTGCCTTTTCCCCCAGTTTAGTTATTAGATTTTCCTCTGGTTTTAACATATCCTAGTTTCTTTCAACCGATTTCCCTTTTATCTGTTTAGTTGAGCTGGGTTTCTGTCATCTGCATCTAAAAGAGTTCTGACTAACAAGATTTCTAAGTTTCAGATAAATAAATCTGATATGAAAGATACCAAAAGGTTTAAAAGATTTTTCAAATTATACAAAACTTGGTCCAAAATACTAGTGATACATATTAGAGGCAATATTTCAAAGTAAATAATAAACATTATAATTTAGAATAATAAACTGTAAGTCTTACAATCTGAATTTAGAAAGAAAAAGCTAAAGAATGGTCTTTCAAATTTCTTTTTATTGTAATCTTTGGACTTAAACAAAATACTATAAATATTTACTAAATAAACTAAGAAGAAATTTAATGCAAATTTAATATACAGAAACCAGATATAATTTACCTCAAGTGTTTATAATATTTCTGGTGAATTCTGTGACTATGAGCTCTTATGTTACATGTTTGCTTCAAAGTTGGAGACTTATCTGGAAAGGAACATGCTCTTCCTGGCCGGTAGTCTGTGGAATGTATTTCTGAGCTCACAAAAGGCACTTAATAAATACATTAGACCATTTTCCCATAAAACATTTGAAAAAAAGTTTCCTTAATTAGAGTAACAGAAGCCAATAGAAACACAACTGTACGGTACAGCTAATACTATACTATTTCCTCTCTCTTTCTAGAAAATTCTTAAGAGATGCTGTTACTTCATTTACTCTTCAACTCAGGGGTTTTATAATGCCCTCGCTTCTGCCTAGAATGCCAGTCCTAAGGATTTTCCCATGGCTGGCTTCTTTTCATCCTTCAGGTCTCAACTTGAACATCCCCTCTTTAGAGAAGCTTTTGTCTGCCAACTTTATCAATAGTAGTTGCAGCCTCGTCCCATTACCTTCTATCACATCACCCAACTTATTCCTTCAGCATACTTAACACAATCTGAATGACTCTGTTTAGTGGCAATTTTCTTCCATGTCCTGTTTACAAGCTTAATAAGCATTTTCAGGGGAGTGGTGAGAAGAAAAAACACTCATAAACATACTGACTAGCTTTACCATAAATCAGGGTTTCTTAAATTTGGCATTAACAACATGTGAACCCTATAATTCTCTGTCATGGGGGCTGCTCTGTGCATTGCAGGATTTTGAGCAGCATCCCAGGCCTCTACCAATTGGATACCTGGTATCACCCCAGCACCCAGGTGTGACAACCAAGTACATCTCCAGATATTGTCAAATATCTCCCAGTGGCATAACTGCCCCTGGTCAAGAACCACTACTTTAAACATATGACCACAAACATGAAGTGCATCCTCAATTTGCCTACCAATTCTACCACATATCTCCAGTCAATCTACTCTCCCACTCTACCAGGTGACCATTCCACAAGGCTTTTTTTTTAAATTTCCTCAAACCTCCAAGAATCTATCCTCCAATCTCACAGTCAAGAAATGACCTCACTATGTTTTTTACAAAAGAGAAAAAGAAACATCTACTATCCTTTCTACCACCTCTTCATCAGTACCGCTCACTCCACCCTCTGCACCTGTTCCTGATGGATAACCTTTCCTGAAGGGTACCCGTTCTCCCACTCGCTACTCAAGGCTTCCCGTCCCCTCCACTACCATGCCATCTTGCCTGTCCCCTTTATAGTAACACTTGTCAAATGAGCTGTCTGTAGTTACTTCTTTCTACTTTTTCCCCTCCCATTCTCTCAACTCATTTCAATCTGGCTTTTATTCTCACCACTGCAATGAAGCTGGTCCCTGTCAGGGTCACAGAAACCTGCATCTGGCTGAATCCAAAGGACAATTCTCATACTTCAACTTACTGGACCTCTTACCAGCCTTTGACCCAGTTTATCATTCACTCCTTCCTGAAACACTTTCTTCATTTGATATTTAGGATGACATATTCTCCTGAGTTTCCTTCCTATTTTATGGCTATTCGTTTTCTGTACTCTTCCCTTTGGCATACATGCAGTTATTTCTTCCATCTTAAAACAAAACAAAAATTTACCTTGATTCTATTTCCTTCACTAGCTCCCACCCTGCTTCTCTTCGTAGCAAAATTCCTTAAGAAGAGTTGTCTACACTCATTGTGTTTTATTCTTCTCCTTCCATTCTCTGTTAAACTCACTAAGAACTGGCTTTTGCCCAACCCTACACCACCAAATTTGCTCTGGCAAGGTCATCAAACAACCTCCCTGTTGCTAATATCAATGGTCAATTCTCAACTCCTCACTTTACTTCACCCTCCGGAGCATTTGACATAACTGACACTCCCACTTCCTCAATACACTTTTCTCATTAGCTTAGTGGACACTTCATCTTACCTCCTTCTTGCCACCATCACCTCTTGCCAGGATTACTTCAAAAGCCTCCCAACTGCTTCTACCTTTGCCTCCTACTACAGTCTCTCCTTATTCTAAGAGGCAAAGCAATCTATTAAGAAAATAAATCGACCACATATTTTCTCTGCTTAAAAACATGCAGTGACTTAGCAATGTACTCAGAATAAAATCCCAACTCCTTACCAGGTCCCACAAAATCCTACATGATCTTTCCTGGGCTCACTCTCCTCTCATCTGCCATCACTCTCTACAACAGCCTGTCGCAGCGTCTCAAACACAGGAAGATTTCTCTCTTCTCAGAGCCTTTGTACTTATCTTTCCCTGGCCCAGAATCTTCTGTCCACAGACCTTTCAGTGACAAGCTACTGCACTTCTTTCAGGTCACTGCTTAATTAGACCATCTCAGAGAGAGCTTCCTTGATCCATCTATCTATGGTATATCTTCTCCTCTCTATCCTCTTTCCAAATTGATAAGTTATCACCATCTAACACACATTCATTCCTCTGATTATCTATTTACTCTGTCTTCCAGGCAAGAAGAACATTAAGAAGGAAGGGCCTTTGTTTTGTACACTACTCTATCCCCAGCACCTAAAACAATGCCTGGAATGTTGTACACAGTCATAAATATTAGACGAATATGCATGATTAAAAATATATACAGAAAACAAAAAATTGTCTGTAAGTTATAGGAGTGTTCCAAGGAGGGGAGAGGAAAGACCAAAATAAATATTGATAATTGAAAGCTGAGTTGAAAAAAAAAGCCCTGAGAATTTAGAAGGAGCTCATTGCCTCCCCAGTCAAATCAACGAAGAGTGTCTGTCTGTCTCTCTCTCTCAGTAAAAACTATTAATTATATGCACACCTAAGAACGTTTGAAATGTTAAATATTAGGGAAATAAACTGACAGATAATATGAATATCAAGAAAGTCTAGAGCTTGTCAAGGTCATTTAGGAAGAACATACTATCTTTCTACAGCCACAAATATGGCTCCAAAATACAAGTAAGAATAGAGACTAGCCTATATCATAATTCTGATCTTTGTAAAACTGAATGGCATTCATCTCATTAAATAAAATAAGCTTTAAAATGTGGCTTTAAATTGTATTTAATTTCCTTTTGACCTTAAGTCTTCCTTAAAAGTCCTATTTGGGAATTCTTCACATTATCGGAGAAAGAATTAAAAGCAGAGTGTCAATTCTGCCCCCTCAAAATTTTATGAGGAGCACAAACTCCAAAATCAAGACAACATCCATGATCATCTTCAACCCAGATAACTGAATAAAGAACATAAAGAAATATGATGAGGGTCTGGCCCCATGGCCGAGTGGTTAAGTTCATGCTGTTTTGGCAGCCCAGAGTTTCGCCAGTTCAACTCCAGGGTGCGGACATAGCACCACTCATCAAGCCATACTGAGGCGGCATTTCACCTGCCACAACTAGAAGGACCCACAGCTGAAAATACACAATTATGTACTGGGGGGCTTTGGGAGAAAAGAGGAAAAATGAAATCTTTAAAAAAAAAAAAAACATGAAGTTTTCGAGAGAAAGGAGATACTGAAAACATATTTTGTTCTAATAATAAACTCCAAAACAACAGATTTCATAAGAATGCTTTAATACAATTCCATACCTTCCAATTTATGGTGACTAAAAATGTGTGAATGTGAAAAAAATGTGTCAAAAATGATCACTAGAAACTGCCAAGCATTTTTAGTGTTGAAGACAAAGAATTTCTTATATTTATCCAAGTTCTGAATCCTAGGCAAAAAGATCTTCTACAAAGCATATTACTATAAAATGCTCCTGAATTATATTCTATTGCAAATAAAAATATTACTGAATATTAAATATGCTATTTCTCTATCTCATCAGACATTCAGACCTGTAGAAACAATTGGAAGTCTTTAAAATTGACAAGATGGTGGGTTAATGTGGAATTCAACTATGCTTCTGCTCTATTTGTCTGCTAAGAAATTTCTAGTTCTCATACACATGTACCATGAATCTGAAGAAATATTAACAGAATGGAAAATCAGTAAGGAAAAATATGATGCAATTTTTACTGACAATGGAACACACTTGATGAAGGTCAGGAGTGATTAAGGGAATGAAGAGCTTACATTTTGTTCACACTCTTCAGTTGAATGTTCAGAAACTGATTATAACACAATGTAATATAACAAAACATAATATTTTGCGGAGGCAAAAATATAGTGAATCACTTTCATAATTCTCCTTTCAAAGACAAACTAGCAGATATACAAGAGATTCTGGAATTGCTTTGTCAGATACTCAATCAAGCAGTTATTATATGTTAAAGAATCTGCTTTAACATAAAGTTTTAATACTGTACTCTGAAGATAATAATAATGCCAACAGAAAAAAAACTACTAATGAGCAATGGTTCTTTCAGAGAAAGTAATTCACCTGCTAAACCTGTTGAAGAAATGACCAAACTGATGTGCTCTTAGAGAGGAACTAGAAATATTATATGACACATGTTGAAAAGAGCCTTCTTAATCAATCTACCACACAGAAAATGTTGAAATCAGGTGAAGGCAAAGTTGAAAGGCAGGTAGAAACTCACAGTTTTCCTATCCTGAAAGCCAGTTACTTAACTCCAATGTCATGTTTCTAGATCTAGGGTTTAAGGACAAACATTTCTCAAGTGATTGCATAAAGCAGCAAGTACAAGCTAAAATAGTAGGACCTTCAAAAAAATTCAAATGATATCAACATTCTCACTTAACACACCTGCTTCTGAAAACACTCAAGCACCATCTTCTTCAAACAACGCACAAGTCTTGTTTTCAGAAGTGCTTCTATGAAACTGCAGCATCACCACTTGAAAGCAAATGTTGATTTAATATTGCAAATGAACAGTAGAGGAACTCCAGGAGTAATCTAGCAGCGACAACAGTACAAGAAAAAAAATTTTCAATATGTCAAACTTTAAAAATCTGTCTATTGGGGCTGGCCTGGTGGCGTAGTGGTTAAGTTTGGCACATTCCACTTCAGCGGCCCAGGTTTACAGGTTCAGATCCCAGGTGCAGACCTACACCACTCATCAAGCCATGCTGTGGTGGTGTCTCACATAAAAACAGAGGAAGATGGGCACAGATGTTGGCTCAGGGCCACTCTTCCTCAAGCAAAAAGATGATGATTAGCAAAGCATGTGTTGACTTAGAGTCAATCTTCCTCACCCCCCCCAAAAACTATTAAAATTAATAACACTGTAATACTTAAATTTTGATAAATTTTCAGATTTATGAATATATCCCAGAAGTTTATTCTATGATGATTTTCAGCTTTGGCCTTAGCTGAATATTGACCTTATTGTCCAAATGCATATTTTGTGCACCTCTGATACAAGCACACAAAGCAAATCTTCAACATAGTGCAGAGCAAATATTCAATAAATATCTACTGCATTAACTTAATAACTATAAACAGGTAGGATCCAGTAACATTTCTTTTATTTGAAGGACCAGTTAGGTACACAATAATTTAAAGGAGAGGTATAATCACAATTCCTTCTGAGCTTCTGATATGGCTGCAACTCACATCAGGAACATAGCAGTGGATGGTATCAAACAAACTACTAACTCTAAGTGAAAACCTCCAACAGTTGCACACCAGTATAATGGAGAGAAATAACCAGCTCAAGCATGTCACCAATAAGGCATCTGTAATAACTACCCTGACATTACATTACGCATTCTGATAGCACTCCAAATGCACATCACACCCTAACCTTCCTCCTGCACCTGCTTCTCCACTTCTTTCTTTACCCCCTTTCTTTCCAACAAGAGGAGTTGCTAAACAGTATCTTGTTTTAGCATAAGGACAACGAATGGGCAACAAATATCTGTTCATTAAGTCATAACCAAGATTTCCCTTTTTATCTTGCCCTTCCTGTTTTCCGATCTTTATATCGTAAACATGCTTAAGTAGAACCTGAGCTCCCAGGACTTCAATTCTCTCCCCACTCCTGGTTCCACTGAACTTGATAAAATAAGTAGATTTAGCATCCCCTCTGGGAGTCTATATTCATAGGGTTTTTATCCTTCCATCTGTACTCACAGACAATCTGAGCATGAGCTATCCAAGAACTAGAATTCTGAGAAGCATGAAATGTTATCATTGTACTTAAATCAACATGGATAAATGAATGCTGATGGTTATTTATCACTTCTCTCTCATCCCCAAGCCTATCCTTCTATAATATGCTTTGTGATGCTGGGGCTAAAAAGCTGTAAAGTACATTTCCTAGCCACTGGTCAGCTGACTTCTCCTTAGGTTCCATCAATAGGAGAGACTAAAAGGGAACTGGAACATGGGAAGAAAGAAGGTCCTCCTTTCTGTTTGTCAAGTCCTGTCAGCATTTCCTGTCATGCAAAACACAGCGATGGTTCTAGGCTCTAGCTTTGTGTGGAACTCGTAGCAGCAGTGTAGTGGCAGGCCCCCTTCGGAGGTCTGAGCTCCAGCCTCACAGGGTTCCTCCTTTGAGCTCCTAAATTCTGCCTAACCTACCCCTTCCCTTTTGTTCCCCCAGCTCTAGAATGAATGGTTGCTTCCTGTGTTACCTTTAATATTTAAGTTACCTTAAGTGATATAAGAAGACATATATATTTGGTCTTTATCTTCAAGTTCCTAACACAGAGCTCTCGAATCCCTCAGAATTTCCTGGGTGATGGGAGCCCCTTTTGTTTTAATGAGGTGACTCCTGGCAGGCCCCTAGATAGCTTCAAGATGGGGGTTGTTTGTCAGAAAGAGCAAGCTATGATTAGAGGGTTGAAACTTTCAGCCCCATCTCCCGACCTCCAGGAAGGGGAGAGGGACTGGAGATTGAGCTGATCACCAGTGGCCAATGATTTATAATGAGTCATGCCTACATAATGGAACCTCCACAAAAACCCATAAATTACAGGGTTTGAGGAGCTTTCAGGTTGGTAAATGCATTCATATGCTGGGAGGGTAACACACCCCAACTCCACAGGAACAGAAGCTCCTAGACTCAGGACATATCCGAATCTCACCCTATGTACCTTTTCATCTGGCTGTTCATTTGTACCCTTTATAAAACCCCTTCTAATAAACTGGTACTAGCAAGCAAAGTGTTTCCGAGTTCTGTGAGCCATTAGAGCAAATCATCGAATCTGCTGAGGAGGTCATGGGAACCCTCAATTCATAGCTGGCTGGTGAGAAGTACAGTAGGCCTGGGACTTGCAATTGGCGTCTGGAGTGAAGAGCCCTTAACCCGTGGGGTCTGCACTAACTCCACAGAGTTAGTGTCAGAATCAAAATGAATTTTAGGACATCCGGTTGGTGTCTGGAGAGTGGAGAACTGATCAATGTGGGGAAAAAAGTCACATATTTGGTGTCAGAAGTTGTGCTGGAAAATAGTTCAGAATAGGTGTCAGAAATGTTATTAGTAAAAACACTCAGATTTCAGTAACCTCTTTTTGTTCAGGCTTCCAACACTTGCGTAAATAAACCCATATATTAAGTCCCCTGTTTTAAAATACCTAGCAAGTAAAATACCAAGCTTTCCTGGTTGAAATCTTACTGATACAGAGAAAGTTCTAGAGAGTAGCTGAATCTCTAACCTTACCAACACCATCTAATCTATCATCAGGTACTAGTTTAGCTATCAATAAAGTGATCCTTTGATTCTCTTTCCTCCGTATAATGTAAAGGAAGAGAAGCAGGATTCAGGTATTAATGCTGGGTTCGCAGCTACAATACCATCACAGTAGTACTAAAATCTCAGCATGAATCCCTAGCACATGTCGAGATCAATATATTTTATTAGTCTAGTAATTACATAGAGTTGTTACTTGCCTTAAAGAAACGTGACATAAACAAACAAGGGAAGGGAACGATCTCTACTCCTGATTCCATCACAAAATACATGACTTTACACAAGTCAATTTATTTATTAGACTGAATCTCCCACATTGTTTCTGGTTGTGACTCGATACGTTACGCTGCATCTTTCCTAATGCTGACATCTAGTGGATACACTTAGATTTAGTACTTTAAAATGAAAAATCTTATTTAAGCTATTTTAAATAAAAGACTCACTAGGATGCCTGGCCATGTGCAATGAATATAATAAATTCGGAGACCAATACTGCTCCTGAAACGGAAGTAAACCCTAATTAATTAGTATTCCATCAGACTGTCACAGCACCTTGGAGTATGATTTAGAGATTACTAGTACTAGTACTCTTCCATGCTTCCAGCCATTAAAAATTAAAACACCAATGCAAATTACTGCCTAAGTTGCAATCATAGAACAAGAAAGCAAAGAAATGCTTCTTGCTAAAATGTCTTGCATCAGGTACAGACATAGGATATGCAAAGGGACAGTACAAAGTTCAAAGGTAAGTAATTTAGGAATTTATAGAATGGTGTGTAATGGACATATGCAAAAGAAGCCCAAAACTCAAAATTGCCTATGTACAAGGATTTATTATGAAGGATTCTCTTGAAAATATATGATCATTAGACAAAAAACAGTATTCTAAATTCATTTTCTTAAAACTTACCACTATTTTGAAATCCATGAAAAAATTATATACACACATACACGGTAAAATATATATATTAAAACGCAAGGGAACAACAAACACAAAATTTAAGATAGTGGTTATCCTGGAGAGAGATAAGAACATAGACTGGGGCGACTTCGAAATCTGGGCCGTGTTCTAGTCCCACAGTTACTGGTGGATTCATGAGAGTCTTTTATTTTTAGGTTTTTAAGTTTACAAATAAAGGTATATACATTCTTATGTATGCATCAATAATTTTAAAAAATTAAAAATGTAAAGTCATTGATGCTCAGAGAACACAAGTGACTCAACAAAGATGCCCAACCAAAACCAGTGGATTGGAATTCAGGTGCCTGAACTCTTTCCAGTACACACGCAACAACACATGGATGATCTACTAAATAAAATACCTTACCATTATATAAAATCTGGAATACTTCTTTATCTAGTGTCCACAATGCCTGGTGGTGGTTACTGCTGTTTTAAATCAAACCACCTTTCCTTAGCTCCTGTCTGCTAATCACTGTAACAGATACTGAATACCTGGCATAGAGGAAATCCACATCCAAGCGGAAGAGACCAGATGAGAAGTGTGGCATGCTTCCATACAGAAGTATGAAAACGACACTATGAACACAGAAAAAGGAACACCTAACCAATGGCTTCCCCAAAAGGCTGATACTTAATTCTTTCTTGTTTTCTATTTCTTTAAATTAGAAAATAACTCAAACACAAAAAACCCATCATATTCACACACTCTATCACCCAGATGAAAGCAATAACATTTTGCCATATTTGCTTCAGATACCTCTCCACTCTTTTGTGCAGTTAACCTCCCTGTCTCCCCCAACCAACTTTCCTCTCCTCCCCACTCCCATCTCCCAAGGGAATCAGTATCTGAAAAGTATGCTTCCTTTCCAAACATATTTAAAAATTTTTACTACAAATGTATGTGTCCATAAACAACATAATACTGTTGTGCTTTTCAATTTGCATAAATGATATACTGTCCATATTCCTTTAAAATTCACTTTTCTCACTCAATGGTGTTTTGAGAATTATCCCTGTTCACTCATTTTAGATGTTAGATATTATTTCACTGTTCAAAAAACAAGTTTATTTATTCATTCCCCTACTGAGGGACAATGCATATTCAATTTTTCTCTATTAACAAATTGTGCTTTACACATCCTTACACACACGACATATCCTTGTGCTCATGTACAAGAGTTTCCACAGGACAGCAATCTGGAAATCAAAGGGCTGCTGTAACCTTATTAGATTGTGCCAAATTGCTCTCCAAAGTACTTCTATCAATTCAGTGCTCCACTAGTAAAAGATTTCCTCTCCCCCATGCTTCAAAACCCTCAAGCTTTAATTTTTAGATTATGAAATTTCTCATTGATGTTTTAATTTGTATTTTCTTAATTACCAGTAAAAATGTGCATTGCTTTGTATGTTTTCAGGCCATCTGTAAAATGTATAATTCATATCCTTTGCCACCCGTGCCATTTATTTTCTCACTATCTCTCAGTCCCACACCTACCTTTCTACACACTGCTCTGTACTGCTGAGGCTTAGAATCTGTAAATCACATGCTCCAAACATTCTTGCCAGCTGGGCTCCTGTCAGGTTACGCCAATAAGGGGCACTGGAGGGTGAGGAGAAGGCGGGAGAAACAGAGAAGCTTCCTATTTCCAGCCAGGGCAGACCAGCAGTTGCTGTAGGAGCAGTTCAGAGGGGGTGATTCCAGTATCTAATGCCCCAGTTAGAGGCAGAAGCAGGTGTAGTTTGTGGGTTCCAGTCCAGTGGTGGCAGCAGCTTACATCTGGTAGCAGTAGCATCACCCCATCTTTTTTTTGCCACTTTATTCCTCCCCCTCCCCCTTTTGCTCTTGCAGTCTAATACCTTTGTAACCAATCCTCTATATTAAATTTCCTCTGTTTGAAATACCTAGAGTAGGATGTTTTCCTCACTCAAATCCAACTGATATACCACCCATTTTTATTTCCCCCAAACTGGGCTTTAGGAATTCTAAATAGGAGTTCTGGATACCAATCTTCTGATGCTTATATACATGGTAAATACTTTCTCCTTGTCTGTAATAGGTCTTAGTGGTGCCATTTGCCACATGTCGTCCAATTTTTCATCTTTTTGTGGTCTGTGCTTATTGTGTAACCAACGATTCACCTTCAAAATTGTTTTAGCTATTCTTGGCCTTTTATTCACCCATGTGATTGTGAACTTCCACAAAAAATGGGATATCATAAACATCATTCTGAGGCAGAACTGCCACCTTTATAATAGCAACCATTTTTTCATCTAATCTATGAATATGGCAGACTACATGAACACATTTTCTACTGCTAAACCATCCTTGCATTCCTAGGATCAACTCTATTTGGTCATTTATAAATGTAAATATTCCTAAATTTGGTTTGCTAATATTTCACTTTAGATTATTTCATAAGTAAAACCGATCTATAATTTTTCTCTCTGTTCTTGACTGGTTTTGCTATCAAGCCTATTTTATATATTAGCTCTTTCCATTCTGTAGAACAGTTTATAAAAGATAGAACATGTCAGTTACTTAAGTTTTATAGGAATGTTCTTTCATACATCTAAGTCTATATCTTCTTTATCTTTGAAACGCTAACCCCTGGCAGACATTCTGTCACACAGCCAGCATGCAATAAATATTTGTTGAATTAACAAATGAATTACAATTCAAGTAAAAAAGCTTATTTATCAAAGAAAAGCATACCTAAACTAAGAGGATCCCATAAAAGGTATAGCTTTAGGTCAAATGAAACAAACTGAAACTTTACAGAGTAGGGAGTAAGCTTATGGAATGTACTGCCTACCAAGGAATAATTCAAAGACAAAGTTCCACAAAAGTTAGGAAACTCAATCAAGGGCAAGGTTATCAGGCAAAGGTTTATTACTAACACAGTAAGGCTGGTCTGGACAGCAATTATATTTTGTCTCAATATTCTTTATCACTGCTGAAGTAACCTTCATTTGTGTTTCTCATGTTCTTATGTATTACAGCAATGAAAGCCAAAATCCTTAAATTCTTATCCTAAGTCCAACAGTCATCCTCAGAAATAGCACCTTTTTATATATATTTTTCATGGAGATTAACCAAGGACTACAGAAATGTTTTTGCCCAGTACATATAAACATTCCACCTCACCCTCCAGGAACACGAGCCTCTGGACTCCTCTTCTAGTCACCAAACTACAGCAAAATAGGCAAGGAACTCGGGCCTCACTCGCAGATAAGGAGGCCTCATGGTAGCAAAAAGATGAGATCCACACCTGCCACCATCCTTTCTTCCCCAGATAGATTTAAGTGGAGGAAGGCAAGGGAAAGGCAGGAGGCCTCCAATCTCAATTAAATCTGCCAGAATTTGGCAGACAAGGAATAAGCACCATTCCCTGTTACCCCACTACAACTGAAATGGTTAAGAGGTTCTTAAAATTTGTCCTTCTACTTTCTTTCTCTCATAATTTGAGTTAAAAGATACAGTATTCTCTGAAATGAGGTATCCCTCATTTTTTTTTTAGTGGACTGGGGTCTCTGCTTAACATTAATATCACTATGAAGAGTGGAAGACATCAGGCAGAATGGCTTCATATCTAATCATCAATGAATAAGAGAATCTTAGACCAGGAAAGGACCATCCATGCTGCTATGAACGTTTGTCTCCCCTCAAAATTCATATGTTGAAATCCTACTGCCCAATGTGATGCTAAGGCCTCTGGGAGGTGACTAGGTCATGAAGGTGGAGCCCTCATGAATGGAACTGGTGCCCTTATAAAAAAGACCCTGGGGAGCTCCCTCATCCCTTGTACAATGTGAGGACACAGCAAGAAGACGGCTGTCTATGAAGTGGGCCCTCTCCAGGACCCAACTGTGCTGGTGCCCTGATCTCGGGACTTCCAGCCTCCAAAACTGTGAGAAATAAATTTCTGTGGTTTATAAGTCGCCTAGATTATGATACTTTGTTATAGCAGCCCAAACTGACCATGGCATGCTAAAATGGAATTAATCCAACATGAATCACACCACCAAAAATCACACAAAATCTGTATTAAGCTGAAAGTTACCCACTGGTTAATTTCTCCTCATTGGTCCCAGTACTCATTGGCCTCTAGGAATCAAACTAAACAAACAATCCCTGTACCACTTGACAACCCATTAAATATTTGAAATACCTTAAAATATATTAAACTGAAGTCAAAAGAAAAGCTATCCATCAGACTATACATATATACTCATAAATGCAAAAATCACAACCAAGATTATCTCCTGTCTAGTAATTACGAAGGATTTAGCTTCTGAAAGAGAATAAAATTTAGAAGGAGTTATTTGGGAAATACTCATCTTAAGGACCTTCTCTCACACGATAAACAGAAAGAACTAAGGGCAATAGAACCATTTTTCCCTGAGTGTGACTATAACAACTTTTGTATCCAAAGCACCTTTGCAGGGGGCCTTGGGTGCTGTAAGTACTAAATGAGAGTAAAAGTCAAGAAATGAAATCTTACTTTGTGCCACATACCATGCTAAGTACTATATATACAGTATTATCTTATAAAATCCTCAACTATTTTATGAGGTTGGTTAGTACTACAGTCCTCACTTTACTTCTGAGCAAACAACCTGAAGGTCAGAAGGATTAAGTAACTTGCCAAAGGTCAACAATTAGTAAGCAGTGAAGTTGAAATTCTCACTGAGGCAAACCTGGCTCCCAACAATTCTCTCAACCATTTTGCCATATCGCTTCTTAGTCACAAACGAAAGTATACGTAACTCATCCAAAAAGAGTAAAGAAAAATTTCAAGTGTTCCTGGAAGAAATTAACTCAATACTAATACCAAAATTTCTAAGAATAAAATTCTCAGAAAGAAAATTTTAAGAAAAACAAATATGACAACTAGAAAAATGCTAAGATGCAACTAAAAGATGTCCTGAAACACTTCTCTACCATTTATCAGGTCTTTCTGTTGAGCCTGGCTTGCTAAAGGAATTTAATACAGTAAAATTATAGGAGGGCATAGTCATATGTTTCACTTGTTCTTGAACTTCACTTAAAATCATTCTCTTAAATAGAACTTCTCCAGGTTCATCACAATCAAACAGAATACACAAACAAACTATAAATTTTCTCTTCTATAATTATATAATTTTAAAGTATGTACTTCAACAATTTTTCTACATGTATAAATCAGTATCTCTTCTAATGCTAAAGACTCCAGCAAAGGTCATTCATTCCACTTTGATCTTGCAGAGGAAATGGTAATTATAACCTAATATATACGTTTTCATTACATCATTTTAAGAATTATTATTTTACTGCAGTTGGAGAATAGAGACAGAGTCCATGAGTAAATTTAAAAATGCATACGCCATGATTATTTTCAAAAGACAAGACCTGATATCTTTTTCTCCCCAAATCCCCCCAGTACATAGTTGTCTATTTTAGTTGTGGGTCCTTCTAGTTGTGGTATGTGGGACGCTGCCTCAACATGGCCTAATGAGCAGTGCCATGTCCACACCCAGGATCAGAACTGGAAAAACCCTGGGCTGCCAAAGCGGAGCACTTGAACTTTACCACTCGGCCACGGGGCCGGCACCTAAACGGATTTTTGAAACCATTAAGTAAGACCAAAATGCAGGATGTATATATCATATATAAACTTTTTTGAACTAAGAATGCTATCTAATAATTATAACTTTTTGTTTCACATAGCATATACAAGGGCAATATTTATATAAACCAAAGTTCAAATCACTTAACTGCTTTGAATATTTTTACCATATGTCTTAAGTTGCTGGTAGGGAGAAAGGAAAGACAAAGGGGGGAAGTGAAAGGAATCAGAAAGAACAGAAAATCTGAGCCCAGAATACAGGGTTCATGAAATGATGTGAAATCATGTAGCTCAATTCTTTAATTTTGTAAAAGAAGGAACTGAATACTAAAGACACTTGGTGACTTAGGCAAAAGCAGCAAATTAGTTTTTAAAAAATGGGGCTTAATCCAATGACCCTGGCAGTGCAGCTTTGGGAACATCTTTAAAATATGACATCAGGGCCAGATCACATTGATAGAACAAATCAAGTACCACAACCAAAAAAAACAAAAGTCTGATACTCCATCATGTCCCCTTCAAAACAAATATTAGTGTGTTTTTGCTTCAACCAAACATCAATACATCTGCCATTCCCTTTATTTGAGGTCAGCTACAAGCTGCCAGACAAACATTCAAATTTAGTCACACCATTCTACACTCTTCCTGGCCTAGGTTGGTAGGTTATCGTGGTACAGCTCATACTACTGAAGTAACTGCAAAACACTTGGTGACTTTTACAAGTCTTGACCTTTTTTTGTGTTTCCATCACACAAACATTAGAGCACTTACTATCTGCATCCTTCCTGTGGCAATTAATTGTGACATTTCTCTTGTTAAACTTTTGGCTTCTCAAACTGATATTTTATTTTTTACATGTTTATTTCATGTTCCTTGAACTAGAATGGGAGTTCTTTGAAGGCAGGAACTCTCAAAGGCTTAACACTTACCTTCTACTCCCTTTTCCACAGAATATGTTGTTTCTGTGATTACTGACCACCAAAAAGAAGTTTCTTCAAAGCTGTCTCAAGAACTTCTAGCCTACACCATTAGGATATCTCTAAAGAAACAGATGTGTAATTCCACTTCTTTAAGATTAGTTATACAGAATATAAAAAACTACACTTACTCAAATATGATGGAGAAAGAAAGGTCTAGCTAACTTTTCACGAACAGGAGTTCTTAATCTGGGGTCCAGAAAGAGAATTCAGTGACCTGTGAATCTGGATGGGAATCTCTTCATTAACCTCTATGTGCAATTTAGCAATTCCTTCAATTAAGACTACAGGCAACAAACCACGGTAGTAGTAGAAATACCTACGAACTTCTCATCAATGGAAACTACAGGTATTTTCATATTACAATTATTGCAAACATCACTATTTAAAATTACAGTATTTGGCAGAATTGTTGCTAAAGCTGAATCTCTAATGTAAGAAGCATATACATTACCCTATCAAAAATTTGCACTTTTACTATTAACTGTATTTCAATATAACTGGTTTCTTTTTTAATCCTATGTATTTTACCTCATAAAATCATGAGTCATTATTAGAATCATTATGCTGAGAAGGGATTCACGTGGCACAAAAAATGGGTAAGAACTCCTGAACTGTAACATACAGAGTAGGTGAGGTGATTACGATTCCAAAGGATCATTATGATAACTGTCATATCAATTCTGATAAAACAGGTAAGTTTCGAAATGCAAATATCTCTGCTGATGAATAGGAAGACCACACAAAGATATTTTTAAGCTGATCATTTTCACTTGAAGAAGAAGTTTATCTACAGAAAAATTACATTGTCAAACATCTATCAACTTGTTATAATTAAAACAATTACAAGATTATAAATGGTTAAGTACTCAGGATCCTTTAATGGTAGTATTTTGTTGTTGTTGCTGTTGTTGTGTTCTTTACTTCTAAGACTTTTAAAAAAGGACCCAAACCAGAAACAGGTAGAATTCTTATTTTAAAAAGTATGTAGAAGTGTCTTTCCTTCTAGCTTCCAAATATATATATTTTTTAACTACTAGAATTAGACCTTTCTTAATCAACTATCCTGATGATAGCTAAAATGATTTTTAAAAATTCAAAGAAAAACATACCTCTCCTATCAAAAGAAAGCTGTAAAGAAACGTTCTAATTAATTTACATTTTCCCCACTACTTCCTCTTTAAGCCAGAAACTAAACAATGTATTTCCTAAAGACGTTTTTAGCAGTTCAATATTATGTATAGAACATTTTCCTTAAATTATGTTTAGCAAATGTAGTTTTTTATTTAAAACATAACTTTTCATTTGTATTTGAATAATCATTTCCCCCAAAGACATATTTACCTTCAGCCAGTGCTGGTGATTCAGTTCTTGTCCCTCTATCTGTTTAAAGAAAGAAAAAAGAGAAAGTCTAAAACATTACTATACTTTAAAACAAAGTTTAATTTTATTAAAACTAATCGTTTTATTAATTTTATTAAGACTAATTTTATTAAAACTAATTTTATTAAAACTAATGATAAAGTTCATGATTGTTATCATATATCACAAGCATATGCTACATATGTGTGAATATATATATATATATATACACACACACACACCCATATATCTATCTATATCTCCTTGGATTAACTCAACAACTATATACAGAGGACCCACTAACAGTAAGGCATAATGTCAAGCCCCGAGAAATATTATTAGGTGATAAGACACTCTAGCTGTCACCCTCAGGACACTCAAAGACTAATAAGTGTACCAAGAAAAGTACACAGTTCTCATCACAGCTTATGAAGCAGGAGATAACAGGAGAGGAAAATTAGTAATTCCTCTTTATTCTTGTAACAGTGGCCTAAAATTATCAAAGGAGGCATATTTGTATATTCTTATCACAGTTTAAGTTCATTTAGTTTCAACGTATTAAAAAATCATTTTTACTACAGGTACTAAGATCTTTATATTTAAGAACCTAATATCTGCCAGAGGCACATTTGGCACAACTCAAGTGAATCAAAGTCCTCTCCTAAGACTGGTTTTACTATTTCAAAGCCTAAAACAGTTTTACGGAAAACTAAATCTTCAGAGTCCATTTATTCTAACTTTGAAACTAACAGCAGCTATAGCCACTATAACAAACTAGTTTTGTTCACACAGTGAGGAGAAACATTTGACCAATATAACTAGTCACCTTTATGTGAAAATTTCTTTCCTTAACTGTTTATTCTATAAGCCAAGAGACCTAGATTTAACAAACAATTTCTGTGTATAAAAGTGCTTGGTGACATCTTGAAGGGATGGAGAACTGCCTTCCAAGATGGCAAGTGATCTGACACTTTCAGCTGTCTTCCAACAGCTGAAATGTGGTGCTGTATCTCTGACAAATAAACAGGAACACGGGTCCAGGAACTAAGAGATGGAAGTAGAGTTGACAACTTTAGGCTCCAGTGGATTAGAAATTCTGATTCTGGGGGAAGAGAAAAGGGGTTTCTACTAGGAGACAGAGGAAGAATTCTGAGGCAACAACTATCATCTGGTCATTCTGGACTCCTTACTTTGGACTGGCATGCTAAGGAAGGAGTTACTATGTTGCACGGGTGGGGACGCGGGGTCCTGTAAACTGACCCTAACAACCATGAGGACTTATGGCTGCTGCTACACGATGGGGATAGGAGGGACTATACTGAGAACCTGGGGGATTAGACTGGGCTGCCATGCTCTGCAATAACTGTAAATGGGCAGCTGTAGCAACTACGGCCAGACAAGGATAAAGCAACTAAGGGCACTGATCCCTTGGGGAAGAAGGTCTGGGTCACTCTACCAGGAAAATGCTGAAGGTGAGGAAAATCTAGAATGAGTATTGGAGGACTGAAATAATAAACACTATTCGACTAACCCTCCTGTTATAAGTTTAATGTAGAGACTGTGGCCAGCCATCACCTTGAAAGCTTTGTAGTAGACTGGACTAAATGGCTCTTAATGGAAGATACAAGGGGTTGAGGTGTAGGGGACACCTCTTGTGTCCCACCTCACATTTTCACTCCAGCTAAGGCACCTCTGCTTAGCTGCGCTACTGGGGCTCACTTTCCGCTCACTGGCTTTGCAATAAGAGATACCCTCAGGAACTTATCAGCCATCCTGAGACATCTACAAATCTAGAAGCTTGAAGGTGTTAACACCAGCACCTTGCGGGTAGAATAACCAATATTCCACTCAAACTCTCACTACCTAAAATCTTCACATCTACTATTCTTTCTCATATAAACTCAAAGTTGTAGGTTCAACTGCATTAGCACTATTAGATCTACTATTATTTCCATATTCAAGAGCATCTAGAATAGGGGTTACAAAGTTAAATGCATACAGGGTTGGAAGTGCTAAGCAGGGCAAACAAAGGTGTATGTCTAATCTAAAAGGTGCCATTGATATTAACATGCCATGCTAAAAAATGCAGGTGATCCAGTGCCGGATATTCATGTAAAATAATTTTTAGATATTATCAACTATTAGATAAGTCTTAGACACACTCGGTAGGCCAAAAGAAACAGGGTAAGAGCTATATTTGGTTGACGAACCATCAGTTTGCAACTTCTGCCCCAGAACTTTGTATTGTCTGTAAGTTATATGTTATTAATCCTAAATCTTTTACTTTTCTTTATCACTTAGGAGATGAACGGGAACTATTTATGTTCAAAGCTTAACCACTCTGGTTTTCCTCAAAAGCTCCTTTTGGATCAATGTTACTACAAATGGAATGAATAAACACATTTTTGCCTTTTCTGCCAAAGAAAAACTTCCTTCCTTAAGGCCGACTGCAGCCACCCAGAAATCAACAAAGCAAATGGCTTGGCTGGCCACTTTCATAAACCACAGGAGAAAAACCAGTGTCACTTGCATAAAACCATGGGAAAAAAACGCTATTTATCCTAATTCTTAATAAATCACAAATAATGAAAGATGTGTAAATGATTTCAACCTTAGAAATCAAATGTCAGGTCCTAAGTAGTGAATATTAGATAAGATGTAAATTAGATAATCCAGGCATCTAAAATTCACAATGCTAGATGTTCTTCAAGTAAGTATTAAAATTTCTTTGCCTCCAGCAAGACATAAAACATACAAGTTATGACTTCAGAGCATTATGTTACCCACATTTACAGTTTTGCAGTATTTCAAATGATGGTACATAAATCTAACTGGTTATGCAACTTAGACCGCATTCCTCCTTCGTTTGGGTATATGATAAAATCTAACTGAATTCAATTTGTTTAAGCTCCCCCTGACGTACACAAAGAAATCTTAAAAGCCACCTTAAAAATAGAAAAGAACACTTGAGCTAACAGGCCTACTGACCATAGTCCCAGATCAGACGATATTATAAAAGTGTATTATTAGACCATTCCAACAAATATCAAAGTAAGTTTTAATTTAAGAACTTGAAAAGGTTATTCTATATCTATTTTAGAAAAAAGAAAAATTCAAGCCTATACAAATTTTTTGAAAAACAGATGAGATGGACCAGTCCTACTCATTAATAATTAAAACTGTGTGGAACTGGTATAAATTCAGGAAAAGGGAACAGAGAAATCAGAATAGGTCCAATTGTATATAAAATGCAAAAAAGCCACACATCAAATATTTATCGGAAAGTCTCTTATGTTTACAGTGCCAAACTAGATACTCTAGGAGATGCTATGATGAAAAAGACTGAACGCACTCTGTAGAAGCATGTAGTCTCACGACAGCAATTAAAATGTTCAAGGTAAAAATGAAGTTTCATGAGAAATATCTACATATAGGCAATTAAGAGAAGAGATTTCAGCTAGGAAATCAGGTATTAGGAAACATTTTATGGAGGCCAGCCCCGTGGCCAAGTGGTTAAATTCAGGTGGTCTGCTTCAGGAGACCAGGGTTCGCCAGTCCAGATCCTGGGCAGCAGCCTACACACCACTTATCAAGCCATGCTGCAATGGCATCCCACATAGAAGAACTAGAATGACCTACAACTAGGATATACAACTATGTACTGGGACTGTGGGGAGAAAAAAACAAAAAAAAAATAGGAAGACTGGCAACAGATGTTAACTCAGGGCCAATCTTTGACACCAGACGGAAAGACTTTATGGAGCCATGGTAGCTGAAATAGATTTTGAAGAATGAACAGTATTTGGACAAGCAAGAAAAGGAGACAGAAGGTTCATGAAGAATACTCCACAAGAGGAATGCATAAAGTAATTATCATAGGACAATGAAGAAAGAAAATTTTATTTCATAAATGGGTAGTGAAATAATCCCATGGGGAACTGAGATACACCCTTCTCAGCCTACACATCCTAGATAGATTGGAGTCTAATTTCTCAAAATTAAATCAAAAAAGAGAATAATACCTTATCTTTAAAGGAGTATTTTGAAGAACTATAAGAAATTTAAAATGGAGAACAAAATCAATCACATAACAATTAAAAATAAGGAAAATCAAAAATGTTTTAATAATTAATGCAAAGGTACATAAAAACACATCAAGAGAACATCGTGAGAATTTGTAAGAGAAAGCAAAAAACATATATATGAAAAGAATTTATATTCCATAATAGTAAAAAGGAAATATAAGCAAAATGGTTTACAGCACTGGTTCTAGAATGAGACAGACCTGGACTGAGTTTCCACTTATTTAAAATATTAAGCTCTTAGAGTATCTGTTTTGTTATTTGTAAAATGGAGATTTCCACTTATTTAAATTGTTACATGGGCATCAGTTTTCTTTATTTGTAAAACAGCAAAAATAGTCTCAAAAATTGTGTGAAGATTGAGGTTTGGTGATGTCAGCATCATGGTGGAATGAGCTCTCCTGAGATCTCTCCCCTTCACCATACAACAAAAAAGACATTCATACTCCAACAGAGGACATACACAAAACACAAAAGACGTTATGAGAGACCCAAACAGTCACACATCGGAGGGTGGAGAGGCTGGAGCCCACCCCGCCTCGGAGGAAGTGCAACGGGGGTAAGAGAAAACTTCGCTCCCTCCCCAAAACACTGTGATTCTGGAATGCGTGTGGCCTCCAAGAGGGAAGGAAGGGGGGGGGGGATGCTCGTTCACAGGAACATCAAAGATCCCCAAGATCCCTTGCAAGCTACGGGAAAGCCCCTACTGAGGTGAAAGCTAATGTAGGGTTAACCTCATCAAGACAACACCCCAAGAGAGCAGAGAGAGAGCAGAGCAAGAAAACCCTGAGAACATGCAGAAGAGACTCTCACTCCTACCCACCCAGTGCTAGCTACAGTGCCTGGGATCCCAGAAGGATGCAGAGGGCTCAGAATACGTGGCTCTTGACCCCCATCCAGTGGCGATAGGTTTTAACTGTGACCAAATAATACCAGGATGTGAAATAACAAAGCCACGTCCTATTAGCAGCATGAAAAATTATTTTAACTCTCCAGACCAGGGAGAAAATGACAAGTATCCAGAAATCAGTCCTGAAAACACAGAAATATGTAATCTAAATGACAGAGAATTCAAAACAGCTATCAAAAAACTCAACAAGTTAAAAGAGAATGTAGAGAAATAATTCAACAAGTTCAGGAGCTACGTCACAAGAGATTGAAACTATAAAGAAGAATCAATCAGAAATATTGGAGATGAAAGACACAATCAATGCGATAAAACAAAATATGGACTCCCTGAATGCTCGAGTGGACAACAGAGAAGCAATAAGCATAATTGAGGACATACATATTGAAATGCTCCAGATAAAGGAGGAAAGACAACTAAGACTAAAAAGAAATGAAGAAAGTCTCTGAGAAATATTCGACTCAATTAGGAAATGCAACATAAGAATTATAGGTATTCAAGAGGGAGAAGAGAAGGTGAATGGAGCAGAAAGCCTGTTCAAGGAAATAACAGCAGAGAACTTCCCAAACCTAGGGAAGCAGATGGAAATCCACGTGGAACACACTACCAGATCTCCTAAATATGTCAGTGTAAAAAGACCTACTGCAAGGCATATAGTAGTGAATCTGGCAAAAGTAAATGACAAAGAAAAAATAGTAAGGGCAACAAGGCAGAAGAAAATAACCTACAAAGGAACCCCTACCAGGCATTCAGTGGATTTCTCGGCAGAAACCTTAGAGGCCAGGAGAGACTAGAATGACACTCAAATCTTTGAAGGACAAAAACTTTCAGCCAATAATATTCTGTCCAACCAAAATATCCTTCAGATATGATGGAGAAATAAAAACTTTCCCAGATAAACAAAAGCTAAGGGAGTTCACAGCCACACACACATGCCTACAAGAAATCCTTTAGAAGGCCCTCATACCTGAAAAAAAAAAGGGAGAAAGGGGTTACAAAGCACATAGTAAGGAGATAAACAGGTAGACAAAATCAGAAAATTGTAGCTATACATCAGAACAGGTTAGCCAACACTCAACTATAACATTAAAGATAAAGGGAAGGAAAACACCAAAAAGAAAGATGATCTTGTCATTTTAACCACAAATTCATAACATAAGATGGAATAAGATGTGAGAAAACCAACCTACGAGGGGAAGATGAAAGGGACTAAATCAGTTTAGTCTCAGGAAATAAGAGGCCATCAGAAAATGGACTATCTTATCTTCGAGATTTTGAATGCAAACCTCATGGTAACCACTAAACAAAAAAGCAGAAGAGAATCACAAATAATAAATAAGGAGGAAACAAAGAAACACAAAATACAAAACTACATAACTCGATTGACAGGTCAAAACACATAGGACAAGAAACAAAGGAAATACAGGAGAACCGGAAAACAAGGGACAAAATGGCAGCATTAAGCCCTCATATATTGATAATCACCCCAAACATAAATGGATTGATTTCTCCAATAAAAAGACACAGAATGGCGAGATGGATTAAAGAATAAGATCCAACAATATGCTGCCTCCAGGAAACACATCTCAGCTCCAATGACAAACACAGGTTCACAGTGAAGGGATGGAAGATGATACTCCAAGCTAATGGCAAACAAAAGAAATCAGGTCTCACAATACTTATATGAACCACAGTAGACTTGAAGGTAAGACAGGTACAGAGAGACAAAGAGGGGCAGTATATAATGATCAAAGCAACACTCCACCAAGAAGACGTAACACTTATACATATCTATGCACCCAACACAGGAGCACCAAAGTGCATAAAGCAACTATTAACAAACCTAAAAGGAGATATTAATAACAACACAATAATAGTAGGGGACCTCAACACTCCACTCACATCAATGGATAGATCATCCAGAGAGAAAATCAACAAGGAAACAGTGGAATTAAATGAAAAGCTAGACTAGTTGGACGCAATAGACATATATAGAACACTCCATTCCAAAACAGCAGAATACACATTCTTCTCAAGTGTGCACAGAACATTCTCAAGGATAGAGCATATGTTGGGAAATGAGACAAGCCTCAATAAATTTAAGAAGAGTGAAGTAATAACAAGCATCTTTTCCAATCACAATGCTATGAAACTAGAAATTAATTACCAAAAAAGCTGAGAAAGGGACAAAGATGTGGAGACTAAACATGCTACTGAACAACCAATGGACCACTGAAGAAATTAAAGGAGAAATAAAAAAATCTGGAGACAAATGAAAATGAAAACATACCAGAACAACTCGCATGGGATGCAGCAAAAGTGGTACTAAGAGGGAAATTAATTCAATACAGGCTCACCTTAACAAACAAAACAGATCCCAAATAAGCAATCTCAAACTACACCTATCTGAATTAGAAAAAGAAGAACAAACAAAGCCCAGTCAGCAGAAGACAGAAATAATAAAAATCAGAGCAGAAATAAATGCAATCGAAAGAAAAAAGGCAGTAGAAAGGATCAATGAAACAAAGAGCTGGTTCTTTGAGAAGACAGATAAAATTGACAAAGCCTTAGCCAGATTTACAAAGAAAGGGAGAGAGAAAGCTTAGATAAATAAAATTAGAAATGAAAGAGGAGGAATAACAATGGATAGCACAGAAATACAGAGGATTATAAGAGAATACTAGAAAAAGCTATATGCCAACAAAATGGACAATCTAGAAGAAATGGATAAATTCTTAGACTCTTAGAACCTCCCAAAGCTGAATCATGAAGAAATAGATAATCTGAATAGACTAATCACAAGTAAAGAGATTGAAACAGTAATCAAAAGAATCCCAAAAAATAAAAGCTCAGGACCAGATAGCTTCCCTGGGGAATTCTACCAAACTTTCAAAGAGGATTTAATACCTATCCTTCTCAAGCTATTCCAAAAAATCAGGGAAGATGGAACGTTTCCTAACACATTCTACAAGGCCAACATCACTCTGATACAAAAGCCTGACAAGGATAGCACAAAAAAGGAAAACTAAAGGCCAATATTGCTGATGAACACAGATGCAAAAATCCTCAACAAAATATTGACAACCCAAATACAGCAATACATCAAACATACATCATGATCAGGTGGGATTTATACCAGGGACACAGGGATGGTTCAACTTCTGCAAATCAATCAATGTGATGCACCACATTCACAAAATGAGGAATAAAAACCATAAGATCATCTCAACAGATGCAGAGAAATCATTTGACAAGATCCAACAGCCATTTATGATTTAAAAAAAAAAAACTCTTAAAATGGGGATAGAAGGAAATTACCTCAAGATAATAAAGGTCATATATGACAAACCCACAGCCAACATCATACTCAATGGGGAAAAACTGACTGCCATCTCTCTGAGAACAGGAACAAGACAAGGATGCCCACTATCATGTCTCTTATTCAACATAGTACTGGAGGTTTTGGCCAGAGCAATTAGGCAAGAGAAAGGAATAAAAGGAATCCAAATAGTGAAGAAGTGAAACTCTCGCTCTTTGCAGACAACATGATCTTATATATAGAAAACCCTCAAGAATCCATCAGAAAACTGTTAGAAATAATTAACAACCACAGTAAAGTGGCAGGGTACAAAATCAACTTACAAAAATCAGTAGCATTTCTGTACTCTAATAATGAAGTTACTGAAAGAGAACACAAGAATATAACTCTGTTTACAATCACAACAAAAGAATAAGATATCTAGGAATAAATTTAACTGAGGAGGTGAAGGACTTATTCAATGAAAACAAGAAGACATTATTGAAAGAAATAGATGACGACATAAAGAGACGTAAAGAGATTCCATGCACACAGACCAGAAGAATAAACATAGTTAAAATGTCCATACTACCCAAAGCGATCTACAGATTCAATGCAATCCCAAGTAGAGCCCCAATGACATTCTTCACAGAAATAGAACAAAGAATCCTAAAATTCATATGATGACCCCCAAATACCCCCAATTGCTAAAGCAATCTTGAGAAAAAAGAACAAAGCTGGAGGCATCACAATCCCTGACTTCAAAATGTACTAGCAAAGCCACAGTGATCAAAACAGCATGGTACTGGTCCAAAAACAGGCACACAGATCAATGGAACAAAACTGAAGCCCAGAAATAAAACCGCACCTCCACGGACAGCTAATCTTCGACAAAGGTGCCAAGAACATAGAATAGAGAAAAGACAGTCTCTTCAATAAATGGTGTTGGGAAAACTGGACAGCCACACACAAAAGACTGAAAGTAGACCATTATCTTTCACCATACACAAAAATAAACTGAAAATGGGCCAAAGTCTTGAAGATAAGTCCTGAAACCATAAAACTCCTGGAAGATAATATAGGTAGCAGACTCTTTGACATAAGACATAAGATCTTTTCAAATACCATGTCTTCTCAGACAAGGGAAACAAAAGAAAAAATAAACAAGTGGGACTTCATCAGACTAAAGAGCTTCTGCAACACAAAAGAAACTAAGATCAAAACAACTCACCAACTGGGAGAAAATATTTCCAAATCATATATCCAACAAGGGGTTAATCTCCATAATAAATAGGGAACTCACAACTGAACAACAAAAAAACAAACAGCTTGATCAAAAAGTGGGCAGAGGATATGAAGAGACATTTTTCCAAAGAAAATATACAGACGGCCAATAAACACATGAAAAGATGTTTAATATCACTAATCATCAGGGAAATGCAAATCAAAACGACACTAAGATACCACCTTACACCTGTTAAAATGGCTGTAATCACAAAGACTAAAAATGACAAACGTTGGAGAGGGTGTGGAGAGAAAGGAACCCTCATACACTGCTGGTGGGAATGCAAACTGTTGCAGCCACTATGGAAAACAGTATGGAGATTCCTCAAAAAACTAAAAATAGAAATACCATATGACCCAGCTATCCCACTACTGGGTATCTACCCAAACAACTTGAAATGAACAATCCAAAGTGACACATGTACCCCTATGTTCATTGCAGCACCATTCCCAACAGCCAAGACATGGAAACAATCCAAGAGCCCATAGATTGATGACTGGACAAAGATGTGGTACATATATACGATGGACTACTACTCAGCTATAAAAAAAAAAAAAAAAAGACAAAATCATCCCATTTGCAACAACATGGATGAACCTGGAGGGAATTATGCTAAGTGAAACAGGACAGACTGAGAAAGACAAACGCCATATGACTCCCTCATATGTGGAATATAAACAAACACATGGACAAGGAAAACAGTTCAGTGGGGAAGGGGGGTGGGGAGTGGGTACAGGAGGTGAAGGGGAGCACTCACATGGTGACAGACAAGAAATAATGTACAACTGAAATTTCACAATGATGTAAACTATTATGAACTCAATAAAAATAATTGTGTGAAGATTAATGGAAATGCCAGTTTTGTTGAACATGGTCAAATCTTTACTTATTTAATACTAAAATTACAATAATATATACATATCTAACATTCTACCTCAAGCACAGTACACTTAAGAATATCCATGTCTCAGACACACTAGAGCTCAAATACCTGAATACAAATTTCAGGTTTCTATGTCACCTTATGCCATGATTACCACCATGAAATGGTTTCATCAGAAGAAAGTGGGAAGGTTACATTAAGAGCCCCCCTCCTCACTATGCTCAGAACTACATTTTCTATATAGATAATCATGTATATATAATATATAATCAATCTTGATATTATGTAATAACTAATACCTTATATAATTATACAATGCTTTGATATTACATATATTAAATATTAACTTACCTTCGCATTTTAAAATCATCACTATCAGGAAATTCTTAATCTCTATTGTAAACCCATGGTCCAGAAAGTCTAAATTATCAACATTTCTCATTAGTCTAAAAAAGTGGTATTATCTCCAAGAAGTAGTAAATTTACAAGCAACAGCTGAATAAATAACCAGGTCTTCAGAACATGACTTTATTTTTGTAGGTTCTAAAAACTTCTTTAATTTTAATTTTCCCTTCAATATATGTACAGAGAAAGTAGAAAGAAAAATATCACTACATTGTTACATTACCTGTAACCCCACAACCAAAGGTCACTACTTGTAACAATTTCATTCCCTTCAAATTTTTCTTCTATGCATATTTTTACACAACTGAACACCAATTTCTTTGTTTGTGTCCTGTTTTTTTAATCATTCATATCATAAGCAATACTGTCACATCATTAAAAAGTCTTCCAGAACGAGCCGATAGCCTAGCAGTTAAAGTTTAGCCTGCTCCACTTCAGCAGCCAAGCTTCGGTTCCTGGGCATGGAACCACACCACTTGTCTGTCGGTAGCCATGCTGTGGCAGCGGTTCACATAGAAGAACTACAAGGACTTACAACTAAAATACACAACTATGTACTGGGGCTTTGGGGAGGAAAAAATCAAAAAACAAGAGAGGAAGACTGGCAACAGATGTTAGCTCTGACTGAATCTTTCCCAGCAAGAAAAAGAAAAAAATTCTTCCAAAATCATTATGTACCATCCTATCATATGGGTATATCACATTTTTTTCAAACAATTTCCTACTGTTGGACATGCTATAGCCTGGGCCTCCAAAAGCACCTAAATATTTTGTGCAAATTAGAATTATCCCATTCTCAAATTATGAACTAGTCATTTTATTGTACAACCTGAACACTATGTAAGGTAGTTCTGCCTGAGTTAGGGTTCCAAAACCCCACAAGCAATAGCCTTGGCTGTGAATATGTGTGTCCCTGTACACATGGGTCACATTCTTGCCTACTCACAAACACAACCCCTGGACATCAAGGCACAAACATGCCTAAGCCAATCCAGGCATGCTTGTCCCAAATTTCTCAGATGAGACTACCATGTAAGTCCTGTCAAACACGGAGTAGGGGACAGTGTTAGAAAGGAGGAGAATCATCCTCTAAGGTGGCAGGGAAGTGAAAGGAAGAACCTCATGGGGTGCCTGGAGCTCAGCCTGGACGAGACACTGCCGTACACACCAGTGAGGACAGGGAGTGTATGCATAGGAGCTCTCCTAAGTCCAGCACGCCACAGGTGCCAATGTGGGTTTATATACCACTAACCACTGCTCCAAGACATGACCTGGAGGCCCTGATCCCAGAAATGACATGTCTACATTGTGCCTGACATACCCACAGATGTGGCTCCCTTGCGCAGAGGACAATGCATACTTATCCTGGTTATAACCAATACAAATCCTTGTTGAAATAACTTAAAATTTTTTAGGATATGTAGAGACCTTGATATCCAATGCGAAATTGCTTTCCAAAGATGTGTTCCAATTTATAATGCCATCAGAACCACTCATGGGCCAATATCACAGCATCCTGGACATGAACTTCAGTGTTTAAAAAGTATGCACATGTACACATACACACATACAGGATAGTGCCTTCTTTCACACTGTCTTTTGTTGAACTACTAATGAGGTTAACTATTTTTTCTCTGCATTTGTAAAACTAGTCCTTTCTCATTTTTCTATTAAGGCCTTACTTAGTTATAAGAGAATCACTTTCATGTCTGAATTTCCTGGATCACTCAATATAAATGTATATGAGAAAGTTAAATATGGTCTTTTAAGGTTATCCCTCTGTCTACTTGGCTGTCACTTCATAAGTACTCACTGTGTTTGAGACACTGTACTAAGAACTCCTGCATGATTTATTTACCTGAAGCCCAAAAATCTAATGAGATAAAATTATTAGCCTCTTTTCCTTGACGAGAAAACTGAGGCTTTAAAGGGTTAAGTAGCTTACCCAGAGTCATGGGGTCAGGGTGGGGGGCCGGCCAGGGAAGGAGAGAGACAGAATTATTTTTCAGGAAACAACTCTTTCAAGCAATAATGGTTACAATATTCCTTTCTGTAAATGTGACTTTCTGTAAAATAAATACTACATCCACACTAATTTCTACTATAAAATTAAGAATAATTCCTTAAAAAATAAACCATAACAGCACGACTGGAAAACCTGAGACAAGGGCTAGATTAAGATGATCACCAGGCTTTGGGAATATTATGCAGAATCTTCTTACTTCTGGATCTCCGGGTTACTGTCAACACCTTGCCCTGATTACTGAGCTTTCTACAATAGGACTTCTCTGATACCTTGACTCAGGTCTGTTTTGGAATATACAGCAATAAACAGACAATAAGATGCATTTGACCAGCAGGTGCTGCAAGTGTGCCAACCTAAAGACTCCAGAGGTTTAAGATATATTCTGTAAAACAAATACATACCCTACTCTGCAGCTCTATAAGCTCAAATTCTGTAAAATTAAATGCTTGTTAAAAGAAAAGATACAAGTAGTTTTCAGTGTTGTTCATTTAATCTACTCCATTTGTTCAAAATCCGTTATAAAATTTACAGACATGATTTAATTTTAAAGGAACAGTAAATAAGAAGAGAGGTAATAACATAAGAAAAATAGAGCTTTACAATTCTACATATAAGGAAAATATTATTTTCTCCAGGGTCAATTTTAGAAAAGATCAAATAAATGCCTACTTGGTTTTATACATCCTACTAAAAGTATACATGCTCCAAAATTATCATAAGTCATTGCACTAGAACTGAAATGACTATCTTTTCTACTTCTTGTCCTGCTTCATCACCCCATCCCTCCCACTACCACCATTCTCCCCATTCCTAGTACTACGCTCCAATTAAAAAGTTTAAAAAAAAAAAAAAAGACCAAATTTGGCTCATCTCAGAAATGCGAAGTTAATTCAGAAAAACCTACAAACTGCTTTTCATCACATTAACAGATTAAAGGAAAAAAACTCCATATGATCAGCCCAAAGGCTGTAGAAAGAGCTTTTCATGAAAGCTATGCTCACTAGTAATCAAAAAAAAAACTTTAATCAAGTAAGAATAGACAGGATAAAAGGTACCTACCTCTACCAAAAGGCTATAATAGATAGAATTCTTAATGAAGAACTGTTAGAAACTTCCCCTTGAAAAATCTAAGTGAAACAACCATGTCCACTATCACTACTTCCATTCAACACTGTACTGTAGGTCCTAGCCAGTATTCAAAGTCAAGAAAAAGAGACTGAAGATTAAAAAAATTTTTTAAGGAAAAAACAATTCATGAGTTTGGCAAGGTAACTGAATGTTATTATCAATATGCAAATCTCAACTGCATTTCTATTCTCAAGTAAAAAGCACAAAAGATAATTTTCCCCCACAGACACAATTTATCGTAGCAAAAAGAAATATACTAACTAGGACTAAGTCTAACAAACGTTGCACAATGTCTGCATAGAAAAAAATCATAAAACTTTATAGAAAGCCATAGATAAATGTAAAGACACCATGTTCATAAAAAGGAAGGCTCAATACTGTAAAGATGTCAATTCTCTCTCAAATTTATATAAACATTAAATGCATTTCCAACCAAAATCCCAAAAAGATTCTTCCATGAATCTTAATCAGTGGATTCTAAAATTTACCCAAAAAAGCAAAAACTCCTGAACAGTCAAACTGATCAAGGAATCAAGTGGTATCAATCAGTCCAATCAGATACCAAGATGTAAAATAAAACTATAGTAACTAAGACAGGATGGTATTAATATAAAGGCAAACCGGCAAATGAAAGAGAACACACAGTCCAAAAGAAGAATATATAGTCCAGTAACAAACACATACGTAGATGAAGAGTAGGTAAATGTTAAGGGACCACACAACAGATCACTGTGGAAAAGAAGAGATTGTTGCATAAATGGAGCTGGGTTAATTGATTACTCATATAGAAAAAAGTAAAATCCCTATGCTACACCATACATGTAAATCAATTCTGATGGGATTAAAGACAAAGTTGAAAGGCAAAACAAACTTTTAGAAGAAACTATAGGAAGGGTTCTTTACTATCCAAAGGTAGGCAAGGAGTGCATAATTTAAATAAAATACTAAAAGCATTAACCACAAAGGAAAAGACTGATAAATCTGATCCTATTGATATCAAAAACTTCTATTTATCAAGACACTTTAAAGAAACTAAATATATAAATCACTAAGCTACAGGAAGATACTGGGAACACATATAACAGAGAAAAGACTAGTGTCTAGTATATAAAGAACCGCTAAACTCAATAAGAACAAGACAAGAAATTGGTAGAAAAATGGACCACAGTCATGAAGAGGCATTTCAAAAAAAAGAAACACAAAAGGCAAATCCTCAGCCTTGACACTTACTGGCTAAAACCAAGTAAAATATCATTTCACTCCCATTAAATTAGTAAAATTTGAGAAATTAACAATATTAAGTGTAGAGAAAAATGTGTATTGATACCTACTCTTAGATACTCAACATGTGGGATTATAACCGTTATAATCACTTTAGAAAACTTTAGTATTATCTTGTTAAACTGAACACTGAATATACCCTATAATCTAACAATTCTACTCTCAGGTATGTACCTAGAGAAACGCTTGTATATGAATGCCAGGAGAAATGTACAAGCATGCTCAAAACAGCATTCTTTTTTATAGAGAAAACAAAACAGAAAACACTGGAAACAATCTAAATGTTCATTGATAGGAGAATAAATAAATTGCGACTTTTTCACACAACAAAAACCTACAGAGCAGTACAAAAAGCTCGAGCCACCTGCAAAAATAAGGATGAATTTTAGAAACAATGATGAATTCATTAAAAGGCTCAGAAGACTACATGACAATTTTTATATAGCTCAAAAAACAGCAAAACTAAAATATATATTACTTACAGATATAGATATATGTGATTTTTTTTAAGCTATAAACGTGACAAACACAAAATTCAGGAGAGCACTTTTGCTGGGGGGGGGGGGTGGGTGGCCCGGGGGGTTGGTGAGGAGGTGGTATAGGGAAAGAACAATGTAACTTCCTAGATCCTAAAGGAGTGGTGAGTTCATGGACTTTCACTTTACGTTTATTAATACTTTATAACCTACATAAGTTTCATACATTTTATATGTATCAAATACTAAAATAATTTTAAAGCCAAATGAGTAAGCATTCAAAGGCTAGCAGGAGAAGTTAGGCTATAGTCTGGGGCTGGGGCAGGATGACTTGGAACAGAGAACAGACACTCAAATGAAAACAAAGGCTTAGGACTGGTTTTTCTTTTTTCTTTTTTTTTGCCTTTCTTTTCTTGCAAATCATTTTTTTTCCCTTAACAATTCTATACGGTGATCAATAGGATAAAGTGATATAACACTTTTAAAAATGGTTAAGGTGAACATGACTAACAATAATGTACAACTGAAATTTCACAAGGTTGTAAACTATCATAATCTTAATAAAAAGTTTTTAAAAAACCTTTAAAAAATAAAAAAAAAAGGTTGAGGTGAAATGATTCAGTGAATTCTTCATCTGTGTTGCATGCTTATGGTGACAGGAAACAAGTATGCGCTTCTCCTATCACTGTTAAAGAAACTGATAAATCTACATGCAAAGCACAAAGGTGAATGGCACAATTTAATACCTTAACTTTCAGGGATCCGCTCCATTTTCAAAATGATGCCTAAATATCTCAGAAGCTTTTGAGACAAGCCTTGACTTTTCCTAAGGTGTTATAATTACAGTAAAAACCTTCTTTTCCATCACAATCAGAAGCAGAAGTTGTTCGATTAATTGAAATTCTTCATTGAGACAATTTATATATATATATATATAACATATATATTATACATGAATATTAGCTAATCTTTCTATGAAGACCAAGGCATCTTCTTTGAATACAGGTCACTTCTAGAGTACTACACAGTATTTCCTGCATAGCCTACTGAGCTTCTTCACGCTTTCTGTGTGAAGGACAGTTGTTTTGTTTTAAATTTTCCATCCATCACGGTCCAACACTTGTGTAAAAATTACTAGGAAAAAACCCAGAATACTAGAATAATGAAGTTTTTAAAAGACATGCAAAATGCAAATTCCAATTCTTTGCAGACTGGCAACAGTTTATAAACTAGTACTGATTTGCAAAGCATACCATATAAAGCATGAGCTACGGAGCCAGACCGCCAGGCTGTGCACTGGACAAGTTAACCTCTCTCTGCCTTCGTCTGCTCATCTGCAGAGGGGATAACAGTAATACCTACTTCACTGGGTTATTGTGAGGAGTATATAAATGAATATGTGTTTAGCACTTAAAACAGTTCCTGACACGTAACAAGGAACTCTATAAATGTAAGTTGATGCTATCATTATTATGTACAAACCATACCCATAAATATATTTTTTCTAAAATGTCTAGTCTCTTTAAAATGTAATGGGAAATGAAGATACTGAAAATACAGAATGCTTTAGAGTTTTCTAATTCTCTCCAACCTTTTATATCATTATCAGTGACCAACCACATCACTTGTTTCAAAGATGGTCAGTGACTGATCACTGAACATCTGTTATTCAGTTCACACACAGACTGCAAAGTGTGTAGTTGTTTTCCCTCCTTGTCTCCCAGTAAGAAACTCATGTGACATTTTACATATACGGATAACCAAACAAGGGAATTCGCCACCAAAGGTAAAAGTGCAGTAAAGAAACAAAAGCAATAACACTGGAAGTCAAATCCTAATGGAACATAAATTGAGTTACAGAAGAAACAGTTGACTGTGAGAATGTTGACACTGCCACCATTAGAGACTTAAATATGCAGTCAGAGGAACTTTGTGAAGGTGAGCTTATCAACATAAATGAGGAAAGTGGTTACAATGAAAAGGACGAAGACGTCCCAGAAGTGACACCAGTAAAAAAAAAAAAAAAAATCATATTAAGGAACTCTTGGATATATTTCACGACATTCAGAACGCAATGGATAAAATGTTGGAAGGTGATCCAAACTAAGGAAGAAGGATGACAATTTGGCCAAGGCATAAAAATGATGTTCAACTCCATACTATAAGCTATACAATAAGGAAGAAGAAAACAGCTGATTGCTCACTTTCAATTATAGTAAACACTGATAGATCTAACCTATGTAAAAAATACATTAAGTATCAACAGATCTAACTTACACAAGCAGAAAGAAAATGGTTTATTTTGGAAGCAAAGAACACAAAGACCATGGTGTCCTTTTCTACAATTGTGGTATTTTGAAGAGTACCTCTGAAAATTACACTTGATAGTAACAGAAACACAGACAATTCCACAGTTGGAAAATCCAAAGTCCCAAACCTAAGTTCCCATCTTAATTTGACATACCTATTTTTTTGTATTGCTGGAAATATATAACATAAGCAAGTATTTAGCAACAACATCCTAAAGTGCCAAAAATTAAGATAATGCTCTACAAAAGTATGTATTTAAGCATAACATATTCTCAACCTTCTGGGTCTGAACTGCATATCACAAATTTCAAAATACAGTCAGCTGTATTATGAGTCAACTATGCAATTTTTTAAAGTAGCATTATTCCATATACAGTCATGCATCACTTAACAGGGATACATTCTGAGAAAAGCATCATTAGGCTATCTTGTCACCACATAAACACGACAGAGAGCACTTACACAAACCTAGATGATATAGCCTACTATATACCTAAGCCATTTGGCACTAATCTTATGGGACCACCATCGTATATGAGGTCCATCATAGACTGAAACATCGTTACGTGGCGCGTGACTATACTAGAATGAAAAATCAACATATGCAAAAGAAAACGAGGAACCACTAATAAAATCAAATGCACACATCTTGCTCTTAAAATTTTTTAATCCTTCACTGTTTGCAGACGACATGATCTTATATATAGAAAACCCCAAAGAATCCATTGGAAAACTATTAGAAATAATCAACAACTACAGCAAAGTTGCAGAGTATAAAATCAACATACATAAATCAGTAGCATTTCTAAACTCTAACAACGGACTAACAGAAAAAGAACTCAAGAACACAATCCCATTCACAATCTCAACAAAAATAAAACAATACCTTGGGGTAAATTTAACGGAGGAAGTGAAAGACCTATATAATGAAAACTACAAGACTTTCCTGAAAGAAATTGATGACAACATAAAGAGATGGAAAGACATTCCACGCACATGGATTGGAAGAAAAAACATAGGTAAAATGTCCATACTACCTAAAGCAATCTACAGATTCAACGCTATCCCAATCAGAATCCCAATGACATTCTTTACAGAAATACAACAAAGAATCCTAAAATTCATATGGGGCAACAAAAAGACCCGAATTCCACTCATAGGTGGAAGTTAAACATGTAGACAGAGAACTGATTGGTAGTTACCAGAGGAAAGGCAGGGTGGGGGGTGGGCACAAAGGGTGAAGTGGTGCACCTACAACATGACTGACAATAATGTACAACTGAAATTTCACAAGGTTGTGAACTATCATAATCCTAATAAAAAGTAAAAAAAAAAAAATTTGATCCTTAATATATCATTAAAAATTAGAGAAGTAATTTGCAAAATCTGGCTGGTTTAAAAGGTAAGTTGTGATTTGTGTTGCTTAAAATAACAAGCCAGCGCACCATTTAGTTCAAGCTACTGCAGCATGACATCAACAAGGCCAACATTACAGACCTGATCCACATTTGGCCTGTGAGCTCCAGAGAGAAGCTCTGTGCCCAGGTTGTCATATATTGCTCTAATTCCAGACAGTTCCATGACCAAAGCAAATATTTAATCATCTTCCTGGCAAAAATATGGATCCACATAAGATGTAATTTGACAGAAAGAGTACATTAGCTTTTTAACTTTGAGGAAGAATCTTAAGTCTCTCAAAGCTTCACTTTCTTCATCTGTAGAAAGGAAGATAATACCTACTCATAAGATTGAGAGATTCAAAAGAATGAGGAGCACCTATTACACTGGTTCTTTTCCCAGGTCTTACCTGTCACATTAAGCCAACAGCATCCTCTCTGCACAGGTGCTGTTAGTACCATCCTTTTCCTAGTTCTAATGGCCCAAAGAGTTTAAGCAGAACCATACAGTTATGGAGTTTCTGTGTGTCAATTCAACAAATATTATTAAAATCTTTATTGCGTCTCCAGCAGTGCTTGAGATACGAAGAAGTAAGACAATCTTTATCCTGAAAGAGGTTAATGACTTCCTGTGGAAATAATATTTGCATATATAAAAAGTAACAAGTCCATAACAATTCTCTCCATACCAGATTATTGTTACAGACCACAATTACAACAGAAATTTAGAGGACAGGATAGTATGAGAGAAGGTATATTCCAAGTGTGAGTTAAGTATCTTCTCACGGGCCCCATAACACATCATATCACTCATCAAAATGTCTGGCTCCTTCCCAGAACTGAAAGCTGTTATCACAGCCTGTCCAGTTACTGCAGCCCTTGCTCTAAGAACAATGCCTGACACCTTCTAGTCCCCAGTGTGTATATGCTGAATGAGCGGACAACTGAATAGGCAAACAACTGATAAAAGATTTAAGGAGACGGGAATAAATGCAACTTATTTAAGAGTTATGGCCCCACAAAACTGGTCATCCTGCTAAAAAGATTTGTTTTGGGAAAATGAGATATGGAGAGATCAATATAAAGGTAGCAGATAACTGACAAAATTTAGAAAATTGTATTAATTTCTCCTATTAAAAAGTAAAGTAATAAAGAGACTTTAAATAAAGTACTCTTAACATGTTGACCACGATTATACAGATGACGGTTTTTCCAGGCTGACAAAACAACTCATTTGCAACAAGCTAGTTAACCACTTTGGAGAGATACTGTATATCTGATACGTGAAATTACTGCACAGCTGTCTTGGCAGCAATCAAATAACAGATTTTTTTTAAAGACTATAAAAAATGCCTTGTCACATAATCTTAAAAAAATTGCTAAACTGCTCCTAATGGCAATTTAACCAAGATTAGCAGAGGACCTCCAACAGGCCAGCTGTATAAAATGCTGAGTAAGACAAGACCTGCCCTCCAGAAGCTCCCAGTCTCTGCGATGACATGTAAACAAATTACTACAACACAGTGTAATTAAGCAAAATGCTATACTAGGGTTCTGTGGCTAAACTGCTAAGGGAAAACAGATGAGGGAGTAACTGAATTACATCTAGAGGACAGTTCAGAAAAAGCTAAAGAAGTGATGACGTTTGAGTTTGCCTTGTACGTTCAAAACACACCACCACTAACAACTTCCAAAGACATTTTTCATATGCTTTAAATTAAGTACAACTCTTTTTTTAGGATTTATATATGCATATCCACTAACCTGGAAAAGGAGAATATTCTCTCCTCCTAAAAGAGGCATTTTAAATGCTATACATCTGATTGCTAACAAGGGGTACATAATACATTAACACGAAAGTCCTTAAGACTTTTTTTAACTGAGACTGAGGCAACATCAAGAATTCCACAGAACAATGGGTAAGATTTTTCAGTCCCACCAAATACAAAAACTACAGCAATGTTTTCAACAATCACTATTCTATTTGCTATACATGTCTGAACCTTAATCTGTTTGCCCTTCTTTTATTTCTACTTACTGCAGTTTAGATAATTCCAGATATTGACCATTCAAGCCTGAACTTACAAACAAATGAGGGAAAAACACTTCCAAAAAAGGGCATGTTCTATTCTAAAAATTTCTCTTTAATGACCAAAGAGTATATATTTATATGTTAAAGCTTTATCTTTAAAACACATAGGCAAACATGCAACACATCCTGGGATGAAATGGATTTTTTCCTGTGTTTATCTTCTCTTTTTAAAAACTACCTACATGTCTCACAGGCCATTCTCCTAAGAATGAAAGTAGCCACATGATATCCAATGGGTTCAACAGCTAAAACATCAATACATACAACTACAAAAGCAATAGTATCATATAGGTTAATTTAACTTCTCAAAAGAACTGGTAAGTCTTTAGTGGAACTTTGTTTTTCCTAACTTTTAGACGTTTTGCACAGATAAACAAGCGGAAAACATTCAGTATTCTCAGATTTTGGCATACATGTGTATACTGCCCCGTGCTGCCTTTTATGTAGTAAGGAGGGATTGTCCATTTCCTGAAATCAGTGTCAACATGCACGCGTACTATTTTGTGCTCCATGCTCAAAACAGTGTATTTGAGTATTTTTATTCTCAAAACATTAGGATAAACACAAGAATAGAAAAGCAAACCAACAAATCAAAACTTCAAGCTACATGGGGAAGAAACTAGTTTTGTGGTACCTCTATTTCGCAAACATCTTAGTTTAAATGATTTAACAGATAAATACCCACAAACCAAATGAATGTTTCATTGCAATATTTCTACTGCTGTTATGAATACTTTCATATCATCAGTAATTTTTACCTAGATATTTCCGATTGGAAAAAATAAATAAATATGATTTTAAAATAAATCATGTGATTTTTTAAAAAATCTATATTTTAAAATATGCCTTTACAGTGGAGAGATCTGGCAGACACCATGTTAATTGAGGAATCAAGCTTGGTTATCATCAAAAAATGTGAGGGACATTGTGTGCCTCCTGATGTGATACAATGGTAAGTCCTCATATTATCCTATGTAAAATACTTGTCAAATATGTTTAGCTTGAATCTACTTATAAGGAGACATAAACCTGACAAATTCAGATTACAGAACAACTTCTAAGACCAACTGGCTGGTGGGAAGGAGAAGGTATGGGGTTACAAAAACACCAGGAGTTTCATCTTGGCCATGTTAAATTTGCCAGGTCAAGGGCCTCCAAATGATGACATGGAGGGTAATGGAGCACAAGTGTGGAGGTCAGGGAAGGTCAGCCCACAAACACCGCACCTCCACTCCCACGACTTATCTTGAGAAATCACTCACAGTGGCAGCAACAAGAGATCAGCACCCAGTGTGCTAACCAGACTGTTCCTGAAACACAATCTGGGTTGTATATTCTTGATGCTCGTCCTCCTTTGGTTACCGCTCATGTTTTGAACCTGGATTCCTAGTTTTTCCACCAAATCTGTGAGCTACCTGCCACCATCCTAGTAAGTTCCTTTTCCGTCCAAATTACACTGTCAGTTTCATCAACTTGCAACCAAAGACCCTTGAATGATTTATAAAGAATATTCTGGACTCAAACAGAAAGGTTAACTATAACTTCCTTCCTAATTTAAAGCCATTCCTACAAAAAGCAAAACTTAACTACATTACAAACATAACCCTGAGGTGTAGAGTATAAACAATAAAGATACTCTGAAATTACAGATGATATAAATCAACTTTTTGAGACATTTAAGAGGTGCCTATATCATTAAAAAGAAAATTTTGTTTCAAAGTATAAAAATTTGAACATTAAAAAAGTATAAGAGAACATCCAGAAAGACAACAAAATACCAAGATCGTTTTAAAATACATCAAATAAAGAACTAAAAAACTTTCCAGGAAAAGTAGTACATTTTAAGGAAAAAACAACAGCAGAATGATACTGTTTTTTACCAAGTTGCAATAAGATGCCTTCTTTTAGTTTTATATATTCCAAATTGCTCCAAGAACAGTAATGAAAAGATTTTCCACCTGGGCCTACCTTTTCTTTAGACCCCTAATTCATATGTTTCCTCACTAAAAACCAACACATAAGTAAAACAAATTTTCATTCTCTCTGAAAATCTTCCACATTTCCAATCAAAAGTGGAATTTTTTTTTTTTAAAGATTGGCACCTAAGTTAACCTCTGTTGCCAATCTTTTTTTCTTCTTCTTCTCCCCAAAGCCCTTCAGTATATAGTTGTATATTCTAGTTGTAGGTCCTTTTGGTTGTGCTATGTGGGACGCCACCTCAGTATGGCCTGATGAGCGGTGCCATGTCCCCGCCCAGGATCTGAACTGGTGAAACCCTGGGCCACCAAAGCGGAGTACGTGAACTTAACCACTCGGCCACAGGGCCGGCCCCTAAAAGTGTAATTTTTAGCTATACTAAAAACTAACATTTCTTATATCCCTGATAGCATCCAGCAGTCATACTAAATCTCCTAATCCATTTGGTATTTTTAAGGAATATGTTTAGAAGTAAAACACATGTTAAGGAGAGTAAAAACATTTAAAACTATAGGAAACACTTGCTATAGGGAGGGAAAAAAGTTATTAATATTTGTTAATACCTATTACATACCAGGCATTTTGATAGCATAAATTTTGCGTAGCACACTGGAGAACAGGTGATGTCACCCTCTTTATAAAAAGTAAATGAGAGGGGCCCGCTCTGTGGCCGAGCGGTTAAGTTCGCACGCTCTGCTGTGGCGGCCCAAGGTTCGGATCCTGGGCGCGGACATGGCACCACTCGTGAGGCCACAGTGAGGTGGCGTCCCACATCCCACAACTAGAAGGACCTGCAACTAAGATATACAACTGTGTACGGGGCGGGGGGTTGGGGTGATAAAGCAGGAAAAAAAAAAAGGAAGATTGGCAACAGTTGTTAGCCCAGGTGCCAATCTTTAAAAACAAAAGTAAATGAGGAAATGAACCTTAAAAACTGGTTTACTTACCTCATGTCATTGCTAACAAGAGGCTGATCCGACTCAAGCACAGATCTGCCTGGTTCCAAAGTTGACAACATTTTATCCAAAATGCCTCAATGGGCACATCCTTCTTGTAAAAATTCACTTCCACTGATATCTTTCTTATTAGAAAAACAACTATAACCACTACCTTGAACATGCAGAAAATGTGGAATATAATCACAAAACAACTTCTTGTCCACCATTGTCCTTTAAAATTAACTATGGTGGTAGTTAATGTCCCTGAACTTTTCTAGGCAAGCCTATTGACTCTGGTCATTTTCAAATTATAAAAACTGAGTTTAGAAATTGATAGATCCAGTTTAGTATAATCATCAAAATTTTTCATTCAAGGTTACAGCTTCTCCCTCTGTCCCAGCTCTGCCTGGGTAGTATGAAAGCACTGTGCTTTACTCCCCTCCTTTCCACTGGACTAACCTCGGGTGAGGCAGGACGTGTCAGCAGAGGGCATGGGGACTCTCTTGGCTGGAAAAGTTAAACTTGTGCTTTCAGGGGTTCCCTGGAGTTCTCACCCACTCCAGCCCTAGGAAAGTCTCTCACTGCAACTCCCTTGATGCAGAACAACGCATCTCCTCTGGGAATCCAGCCTTTTGTTCCTCCCCACTCCACCCCATACCATCCTGCTCCTACCGGCTTTCTCTCACTAGTGGCCCTCACCTGGTCCACAGGAAACATGTACCCCTTGCCCCAAAGAACTTTGGGAGGATGGGCAGTGTACTCACACAGTAACCTTGCTTTGCTGTGCTGCTAGAGCAGACATCTCTCTTCCACCTATGCAAGAGTGAGACAGACATCAACCGACTGTGTCTGCCAAACTGCATGAGTTATAAATTAAGGCTCTCCAAGTCGTTACCATAAAGCCTCTGTACATGAGAGGAAGCGCTCTAAGACGGGAGGGGAGAGGTTAGGAGAAACTCCTAGCACACCAAGAACATGGGTCAAAAACTCTTTTCCAATTTCCAACAATTCAGTTCAAAAGCTCTTCTAATTTCCAACTTCCTGAATCCTTTTATACCAACATATGGGGTAGGTGTCAGAAGTCACACAAGATCCATTTTCTGGCTCTTTCTTTTCCAAGACCTGTATGGTGTTCTTACAACTCACTTTAGAAACGTGCATCTATTGACTTAGGGCCAAACTCGGAATAAAAGAGTTCCATTTTAACATCTTATAACATAATATATTTAAGATTTTTCTAAATTTTCCACAAAAAGGAGGAAGGAAAATCCATAATCCCATCACACAGCCCTAGCCACCATTAACACTTTAGTGTACTGCTTTCCCATCTGTAAAGAGTCCATTTGTCATCTGAAAATCTATTTCAAGTTTTAAGTTTTCAAAATCTCATACAGAAAGACCTCATTTATATAATTTCATTGAGCAATCCAGTTTCCCACACAATTTAACCATGTCTTTTTTTTTTTTCAAACACCAAACTTCCACTAAACCAATGTGAGGGTGGCTTTCTGAAACTTCTCTCATTATGTCACTCCCCAAACTCAAAACCTTTAATGGCTCGCCACTGCCACAGATTAAATTTCAATTTTTTAAAATTAAGCATAATCTGTATGCTCCCCTATACCTATGACATCTCTACTTGTGATTTTACACCATGGATTCACGATATAAAATCATCCTACAAGAAAAATATGAATGTCAGGAGAATTTCTGATGACGGCACTTCACCTACACTCAGATGAGAAGTGTTTCAGCATTTGGTCACAGTTCCATGATGGCTACTGAAAGCATCTCAGGATCCAGCTTCATCAAGGGTTACAAGGTTGAATTCGCAAAGGGCAAAAGAGCAAAGGTTCTTATTCCTTTGTTAACATGGTAAAAGCAAGCTTGCAGCGGGGACCAGTCCTCACACGACTGCAAATAAAACTCTATCACCATACACATCTATTTACTGGCTCCACACTCATCACAACTGCCAAAAAGTTAATCTCATACTCAAGAGCAAATTTATGGAAACTTCAAACGCTTAAAACTGGTTTTGGGGATTAGTTTTGTTAAATTTTCACACATAATTTGCCATCCATTCACAGAGCACACATTTAAAAATTTGTTTTCAAGTCATCTTTCAGCAGATGAAGTTAGAAATAAATTCCATCTAACATGCTATGAAGAAAAAAGCACTCATAGTTCTTAGCCCAAAAAGTCTTCACTCTTCTCAGAAGTTTATGTCAGTAAAAACTCAGAGAATTACAAAAGTGCCTGAAGAAAGAAAAATAATCAGTTCTCTCTTAAAGCTGACAATAAACGCATTCACTCAAAAAGTACACAAGAACAATGAGCGTGGGCAAATACTGCTGTGTCTTTATGTATAATTGTGGAGGGTGTGTGTGCACTCATACAACATGCATATATGTGCAGAAATGTCTGGAGGGATGTTCACCAAAACAGTTACTACTTAGATGGTGATTTTTGTTTTCTTCTTTTATTTTTCTATATTGTTTCAATTTTTTTATAAATAAGCATATATTTTTACAAGGAAAGAATGCTATTTGCATTATTAAAATATGGTATGAAAAGCTACAGTAATCAAGCCATGTGGAGACATGTGGTACTGGCAGAAGGACAGACATGTAGATCAATGAAACAGAAATGGGAGTCCAGAAATAAACACATATATCTATGGTCAACTGATTATCAACAAAGATACCACGGCAATTCCATGGGGAAAAGGATAATCTTTTCAACAAACAGTGCGGAGACAAGGGATATCTATATACAAAAAGATGAACTGAGAAATTTACCTCATGTTACACACAAAAAGTTAAAAATGGATCACAGACCTAAATGTAAGAGCTGAAACTAGAAAACTTTTAGAAGAAAACCTAGGAGTAAACCTCATCATCTTGAGTTGGGCAAAGATTTCTTGGACACAGCACCAAAGGCATGATACTTAAAAGAAAAGAAAACAAGGTAAACTGGACTCCACCACAATTCAAAAACCTTGCACCTCAAAAGATCTTATTAAGAAAATAAAATAAAACATAGACAGAGAAAATATTTGCAAATCATGTATCTAATAAAAGCCTTGAATGTCAAACATAAAGAACTCTTACAACTCAGTAAGAAGACAACCCAATTAAAAATGGCCAAAAGATCTGATAGACATTTCACCAAAAGAGACATGAAAATGGCTTGAAAACATGTTCAACATCATTAGTCACTAGGGAAAAGCATATTCAAACCACAATAATATACGACTTCACATCCCCTAGAATGGTTATAATCCAAAAAGACAATAAATGTTGGGAGGCTTTGGAGAAAGTGAAATCCTCATATACTGCCGGTGGGATGTAAAATGGTACAGTCTGAACAAGAGTTTAACAGTTTCTTTAAAAGTTAAACATAAACTTAGCATGACCCTGCAATTCCATTCCTAGGCATCTACCCAAAAGGCACAATATTTGCAGGCAAATGTTCATAATAGCCAAAAAGTAGAAACAATCTAAATGTCTATCAAATGGTGAATGAATAAAGAAAATACGTCCTATCCAAATAATGGAATACTACTCAGCAATAAAAAGGGACAAAGTATTAATCACTCAACAACAAGGATGATCCTCAAAAACATTATGTTAAGTGAAGGAAGCCAAACACAAAAAAACATATATTGAATGATTTCATTAATAAGAAATGACCAGAAAAGGAAAATCGATCGAAACTAGGTAAGTGGTTGCCTGGAGCTGGGGGTAGGAAATGAAGATGAAGTATAATAAGGGACAGGGAACTTACTGGGTTGGGCTTATGGACATGTTTCAAAACTGAACTATGGTCCAGTAAATTTACTAAAAATCACTGAATTGTGCATTTAAAATGGGTGAATTTAATCTGTATACTTCAATAAAATTGTCTTTAAAAAGATAGCGAAAAAAAGTTAGCACATGATTATGTGTATTGAAGGAATTATTTTTTCTAGACGCCCAATTAAAAATCAGTAACGTAACAAAACTGTATTAAAAGAAAATATACATGAAAATAGCATATCAAAATAGCACACGTAAAAACACTTATCTCTATTGTCAGGACTAAAGGAGATTTTTCCTTTCTACTTTTTTGTAGCGTACTTCTAAGAGTCATGGGAGCACATCTCTTTTAGCCCCACGTCTTTACTAAGATTAAAAAAAAGTCATAAGCTTCTTCCACATTAATTATGTCCTTCGGCTATACAAGATTATAAGAGGAATACAGCTATACAGAAACAAAAACACACACACATATGTATATTATGTATTTGTATGTTCCTATACCAGAGACTAAAAACAAAGGCAGAACTATCCAAAGCCTGCTGCAGAACTTCCTGACAGAAATCCAGCAAGGCCACATCTAAGGAGACACGGCCTGAAGGTAAATTCATGTACACTTTAACCCAGATGAATAGAATAAGTGGAAGATGACTTCTCTGTACTTTTGAAAACAACTTGGTAAATATATTTATAAAATACCAGAACACATTAAATATTTAAATCTATTCACTACTATTCAAGTAATAAATAGTTCCTGGCAGTCTCTTTTTCAGTATTCTCACTAATCCGTGAAAAGAATTGCTTACATTTCCCATTTTACAGAGAATGAGGAAAGAGGGTGTATATAAAGGTTAGGTACAGCGAATTAGTTAACGAGACTTGACATGCAACGTAACCTTGCTAGAAGGAGAAAAAACTGCCTAGGAAAATTGTCTCAGAGCACCTGTTTAGCCCTACTTTATGACTTGCGGACAGTTTCCTATACTACCGCAAACTAGCTATACTTTTTAAAAAACTGTTGATTCATCTCTTACTTGTGAAGCCCAAATAAGATTCTAGAAGGGATCAGAGAGACCAGAGATAGTAAAGAACTTCACAAAAGGCTTTGCTTGTATATCCTAAAGTTCTTAAATATTTTTAAAATTATTTACATACTTAGGCTATCTGCCTACCCAAACTAGGCAAACCAAGAACGGTTTAAAAAATTAAATTTGACTTTATTAAACAATATACACTATTTTTAAAAGTTGCTTATAAAGGAAGAACACTGAAAATCAGCTAAAATAAAGTTCTTAAAAGACACATTTAATAGGCTAATAGATTACTAAGAAGGGGTCAGTGACACATACCAAAGACAGAACACAGGCCAGTTGTCACCATGACACATACTATAATGGAACTTTGGCACCCCATTTCAAAGGGTTGCCAACCCCAGGCTACATATTTTGACTGTTGCTTCAACACACTGCTCTATAAATAAAAAAGAAAAGCTTTAGTTTAACCATATTCATATTTTAATATACGAAGTCCCAATTATCAGACTCTTTTCCAAGGTCTTCAGCCCTTGATTCTCAGGCATCAATCTACTTTACCCACTAGCTACTTAGAACTGGCATCATGACAGGTAGAAGATTATCTTACATTTCCAAGTCTGTAAATTCATGTACACTTTAACCCAAATGAATGGAATAAACGAAGATGACTTCTCTGTACTTTTAAAAAGAACTTGGTAATATATTTATGTACTATCAGAACACACTAAATATTTAAGTCAAAACAAGTTCAAATCTAACAAAAAATCTTCAGCAAGTCAGCTTTCCAAATATTATGTTTAGAACACTTGTTTACAGAAAATAACTAGAAGGGAGGATTTATAACATGCTAATTGATAAAAACGGAGTCTTATCCCCTTAAAAAAAAAACATGAAAAATTATAAGTTTAAACCTCCCTCCAAACAATGCTAGCCTCTCTTATTCCCCTAAATCTACCCTGTCCCAAGATCTAAAGCAAAAGAAGCCTCCCTTTAAAATGTTGTGCTTAATTAACAATGTTTTGTTTGTTAGAATTTGCCAGAATTTTAAGCAGAGAACTATAGTTTGACATAAACGAAATCAAAGTAATCTCAAAGCTTGCAACCCAAGGTGGTTTTTTCATATTTCACTTTAATTTAATGTCCATGAAATTCTTAAAAGACCAGATACAGTTTTTTTCAAATCAAAACATGTCTGAACATGTTAGTCATTACTTTTTGAGTAAATGTTATTAGTTACCAACTTTCCTTGGAGGAAATTAATCTCAAAATCCCACCAATGTCATTGCATATAGGTTTGTCCAAAAAAACAGATCAAGGAAATGAACACCAATAACACGTACTGTGTTCTCACTACATTAAGGCAGATTTATTGAGGTACAATTTACATACGTTGGAAAACGATTCTCACAGGTCTTTTTTGAATGTGCAAGCCGAGGTACAACTGCCCTTCTCTCTTGACTTTATTTTCAAGGATGTCTGTGTAACAGCCTTGACAAATTAAGACAGTGTCTTCCTTTGGAGCAAAGGACAGACATGCTTACTATCCAATACAGTAAGTACAAAGTATCCTTCCAAAGAAAAGGGCAGGCACGCATACTGCTCATTCTAAAAGATCTAGGTTCCCTAAACTCAGGGCTTCTCTCCAATAACATAGCCACAGAGTTAGCCCTCTTCACTTCACCCTGGAGACTGAGGGTCAAGAAACCAGCACAAATGGTGATACTCTGGCTACTGCTATTACTGAAAGTAATAAACTGTCCTTCTTCTCTGACACATGGAGAGTCATGTCTTCTACCGGTATCGATGAAAATGTGGCACAGTAACTTAGTAGCATGCAAGTAAGGTAAGATCTCAGACTGTCATGGTTCTGGACAGTTTTGGCAACAAGATGAGATGGCGACACAGCCATGACTTTCTAGAAGAGAGAGGATAAAGGCCTCCAAGGGCAGAATTTTGAGAAATGAGATGACATCCTAGGATCTGAGACTGATCCTTGTGGTAGGTGGGGAGAAGGTGGGAATAAGGATCCCCAACTCTCCTACATGTTGATGAACAGGAGCTGAATTAACGTTTAGAAACTGAGCAGAGAAGTGGGATTGAAATCCATCACCCAAAAGGTGACCTGGTTGTTATTCATTTCTCCTCTGGGCTGGCAGAGGAAGGGATGTGTCATGACAATGAGGCAACAAGCCCCTTGTCTCCAGGTGAACGGCAATGTGGCTGTGACTGCTGAACCAAGAAATCCCCAAAGCTAAAAGAGACTGTCTAAGTAATGATGATGTTGCTGCCAATACAGAGCTTCAGACGGACCAAACGTATTAGAAGTTCCTTTGGTTGAACTACGAGGGAGTGACTGAAAGTGAATACAGTGCCTTGATTACTGAGACAGGGTTGCTCTCTCCCTCCATGCCTCCTTCTCCATCCCTCTCTACTTCTACCCACAAACTCTTCTGCTTTACAGAGAAAAATAAGTGATGGGACTGAGGTCTCCCTGACCCTCAAAAGGGACTGAAAGACATGCATACCCCTCTGAGGCTGCCCAGGGAGCTTTGGAAGGACTCAAAATTTTATGGCTCTCTTGGATACAGGCACACAGGTCACCATCCTATCTGGTCCCATGGAGGGAGGAACATCCAGATTCAGCTAATAGGGTTTGGGAAAGATTTACGGTAGGAAAGGGAAATGAATGTGACTTACGGACGGGGCTCTTTGGGCCAGTTCAGTGCCTTGCTGTTGTCACTTCTACATCCTAATGTATAGCAGGAACTGATGTGTTACATGGTTGTACTTCCCCATCCCATAAGTGCCAGAGTGGATTTTCTCAATCAAGAAGGGCTGCATGTAGAAAAGTGCCACTACCTTTGAGGCCCCACAACTCTAACAACCATTTTGAGTTACAAGTCTCTGTGAGTCACGATTTTAGTGACTGAAGCCTCTGACAAAGGGAGGCAGCTTCCACCTGGAGGTGCCTGTGGGGGTTCTGGACTCTGTGCCTCCCTGACACAGCTATCCGGCACACTCCTTTAGGAAAGCAGCTATCAGCTTGCTACTAGGCTCTTGTGGAAACTGAACGCCTGACTCATGGAGGCCTCATGAGCCTCCAGAGTGATATTCCTACTTTGGGGTGGGTCAACTCATTCTCAATGACTAACAATGTGGAGAGTCAAATGAAAATGCATATTTGAGAATACATCTGGCTTTCCCTTGGCCCAGCAACAAGTCGTCTTTACATGAAAAAATGGTAGCGAGCCCTCTGGCGGAAACTTATCCCCTATTCTACCAGTGGAAACAAAGTCACTGGCTCAATGCAGCCCACATCGAGTAAATCACCAAATCTTACAGATTCAACAACATCCTTCCACTGTCAATATTCAAGTACTGATCAACATAAATTCTTTCCTGGACTTTAGCAACATACTCTTAATCTGCCTCCCTGTACTCAATCTTATTTCACCTTCAATCCATTCTCCAAAAGTTGTCAAAATAATCTTTTGAAGGGACAAACGAGTATTTCACTCTCTCCCTGCCTAAAATCCTATAAAGGTTTCCCCATAGCCTTAAGTCCAAACTGACCCGAACTTGTTAACATGACTCATGCAGCATGCCTTACAATTTGCTTACTGTGTACCTCTTTCCCACACCTCCTTTACATCTTATATTACTGCCATACAGAACCAGTATCCATTTCTAAAATGTACGTGACCTCTCACGTCCGGGCTTTTGCCTTTCCCTCTTCCTGGGCCCATGCATTCTCCCTTTTGCCTGACTACTGGTCCACTCTTCAGGTCTTAGTTTAGATGGCATTACAACGTGAGCTTTTATCCTGACTCATAAAATTTAAGACTAGGTACCTGTGAAACACAGAGCACTGAATTCATAGTCTATTTTTCTCTATCTTCTACTCTACCATAAGGAGGGACCACTAACACTTTATTCACTGTTACATAACCCTGCTTATGTGCTCAATAACTATTCAGGTGATTAATGGTAATCATACAACAAGTACCGTGCCAGGTGTCAAAGAAATACATGATCAAAAACAAAAAATGTGTAATGATCATTAAACTTGGAAATGCATTCCTTTCGTGAAATTAGAGTCTATCTTCTCTATTATGTTGCACTGAAATTAGTATAAAAATTTTGCAAGAGTGTTGTGAGGCACATAGAGACATTATTATTCCCATCTTATAGTCTGAGAATCTTCACACTATCAGACAAGAGCAAATCAGGGCTTAAATACAAGGTTTTTGTCCATATATACTAAAATTTTACAATGAGTAGAATCTCTTAATAAGAGCACAAGTCAACAAACTATAAAAGTCCACTTCAAGACCTACTAAATCTCAAATTTCATTTAAACTAGTGCCTTTAATTCTCTATTACCCTAAGAGAAATGACATAAATAATCCCCAAATAACAATATCTGGGAATGTCATGATTTTTTTTCATAGAAAGTTTTTTCTGAAAATTATTGACCTAAATTAATATTCAGTCTAATTTGGATTATCTGAGAACATGCCAATTTATGACTGGAAGAAGTATTCTAGGCCAGGAAAAAGCATGTGTATCAGTCTAGATTTAATATATACCACACATAATGCATGAACTAGAATACATCAGGTAGAGATTACTTGCATGGCAGAAAATAACTGTGCAGGATTGAAAGCTTCACAGTGTCAAATACAACCATACCACTAATGTCATCTTTTCAAAATAAATAAAATAGCTACAAAAAATATACATCTTTGGGGGGCTGGCCCCGTGGCAGAGTGGTTAAGTTGGCACGCTCTGCTTAGGTGGCCCAGGGTTTCGCCGGTTCGAATCCTGGGCGCAAACATGGCACTGCTCATCAAGCCATGCTGAGGCGGCATCCCACATGCCACAACTAGAAGGATCCACAACTAAAAATACGCAACTATGGACCGGGAAGCTTGGGGAGAAAAAGGAAAAATAAAATCTTTAAAAAAAAATACACACACACACACACACACACACACACACCCCTTTGCATTAGGTCTTCTAATTAAATAAAATCAGCCAATATCTCTGAAAACAGGCATTCTCACCCACGGTACCACTATCAGGATGTGGCATGTGTCACAAGAAATGTGTATATTTAAAGAATCAAAATTCTAAGAATGATTTCCTTGTTTACAAAGTTTTACAATGTCACTCAGCTGCATTCCAATATACTTGCCCGAGCGGGAAAGGGGTGAAGCTCCAGTCAGTGAAGAAGAAATTATAATCCTGTATTGCTCCCACAGAGAACAAGTCAACATTACCCATCTTGTGTGGCAGCTGAGAAAGTTTTGAGATGTGCTGTTTTAAGCATGCCTTCTAAATATATAATATAAAGTACAGGAGCTCAAATTAGTACTTTGAAATAGAACTTTAGTAAAGACTACAAGTCATAGAGGCCTGGGCTGAAACACCAGCCTTCTTCATCCTATTTGAGGGCACACTTGGACAAGTTACCTGAGCTCTCTGAGCCCTACTTTCCTAATGTTAATTAGGAATTAACCCACACCTCACAAGCCTGTCATACAACAAACCTAATGTATATGGAGAATTTGGCACATAGTAGGCGTTCGATATTACAGCATAATATTTAAGAGCCAAGAGCCAGCTCTATCACGAAGTAGCTGTGTCACTAATTACTTAACCTCAGCTTCCTAGTCTGTGAATTGAGAATACTAATAACTACCTCCCTCCCTAACAGGGTTGTTGTAAAGATTCAATGTCTTATAACACTGCCTGGTAAGTAATAAACACTCCGTAAGTGTTAGTTACTGTTAACATTAATCATCATCATCACAACTGAAATATTAAGTAACCACTGTCATCAGATTATGCCTTTCATTTTTGCCGTATGAAAAAATATTCCTTGAAAAATTAACCTAATTTAGTGAACTGGTCATAATATAGGATGAGCTTATGCATCCAAAAATTTTTATGCTGACTTTTAGGAACTTTAAATGCACAAGAAATTGTCTGAATTGACTATTGCTCATGAATGCTGACAAGACAGACATATCAAATATCTATTCTAAGTGAATGAATCCATTCAATGAACTAAGGCATAACACCAAATGCCAATCTATTGTACTTTTCTCACCAAAGATCTCAAAGTAGTTTAAATAATCAAATATAGCAATCCTCAAAATATACAAGCTACTTGAGAAGACTGCAGCTGAGAGCAATCAACATCTTTCTCCAAAACTTTTGCCCCATAATTACAAAATGATGTTATAGTTGAAAACTCTTTGACCTTACCATTCATTCAATTATTCAAAACATTTATTGCATATCTGCTGTGCACCAGCAAGGCACTGTGCTAAACTCTGGTGGAGTAACAGAAAAGGAGAGAGCAAATATAATAGTGGGCATGCCACTAACAATATAATTAAATATTTCCAAATATTATAATTTTGTTTTCCTTAAACAGTGAAAGAGAAAATTATAGGCTCTAACAGCTGAGTGCATCAATACTTAATGAGTTAAGTAGCCTCATGTAAGTGACAGTCCAGTATTTTCCCCAAGGAGACTAGGAGTAAAATAAAATAAGCATCCTCTATATCCCTCAATCAATCACTTACTAAGTAAAGGTAAAATGACCATTTGAAATATGAGTCAAATAATCCAAAGCGTGACACTGCTTAACATATAATTTTTTACCCATTTTTGGGGAAAGTTCAGAGAAATTAGTTTTAAGTTTGATTATGTTAAAAGTCATCTGTAATCTATCAGAAATAAACTACATTCACTTAGTTTTATTCAACACCTAAAATTATATTTTTGCTGGGGCAACTAGAATCAATTTACTAATCATGCCTCCCTTTGATCAACCCCTTTCTTAGGAGAGAAAAATCTAGCCTCTATCCAATTATCAAATAACCTAGAGTTCATACTATACATCCTGTAACATTTTACAAAGTAAGAGTTTCCTCTGAGGCAGCTACATAACTCTTAAAGTTTCAAGGAAATTAAAAAACACTAGCAAAATGGTTCTACCAAAAAACTGCAATGTTGACTGAATTAAGAAATCTTACTGCTAGAGTGGTTATCCAAAACCTAAATGGGGACAATCAGCCAAGTGCCTTTTTTAATACCCAAGCCCCCAGAAGAAAGGACTGTTCGAAAATGCTATTGTTATTGATAACAATTGTATAGTACTGATAGGCAGGTAGGTGTACTTCAGGACTAAGACCTTTCCCTGGAGTTCATTATGGACTATGAAAGTTACATGGGAAAAAAAAAAAAGTGCTGTCATTTCATTTCACAAATGCCGATCAGGCAGTTTTAGTTAAATGCAACACTTTACAAATGGGCTATCAAATAAGGCCGAATTATCAAGTTGTTGTAGACACAAAGCTTCTGTTTCTATTATTAAACACAATTAAGGAATTAAAAGGATCAGTGTATTTTTCTTGAGGTGTATTAGCATAAAATGATTTGCACTAAGTCCCCAAACACCTAAATGATTGAAATTCCTCTAGACATACAAAACTCTCCTCTGGAATGTCAGTCTGCCAAATTGCTAGATTATACAAACACAAAATTGACTGACAGACATTTCTCACATAAAGATTAAGGAGTAAAAAGATGGCAAACTCAATAAATTTACGGGAGGGGAAAAAAAAAGTGTAAACAAATTCCAAAAATCTCTGTTTTATCCAGAACAGCACTTTGTGGTACTGCAAGAATTCAGGCATTCCATCAGTATTCTGCACCCCAGGGGATGCCCAATAACTGCTGTTGCCAAATGAGACCAGAAAAAGTCTCAGAAACAAACAGTATTAACAGGTAATGTTGCAAATCAGTCACGGAACCGAGCGAGGAGGAATGTGGAGGAGGAGCAAGAGGAACAATCTTCTGCCAAATTTTACACTCGGAGAAAATTAATCCATCATAGGTACTCTTCCAGGAAAAAAAATAAATAAATAAATAGAAGATCATATTTGGTATGGCCCAGAATAGCCAGAGAAACACATACACGCGCAAGGCAAGTGCCACTTCCACGACAGTTTGACAGTCATAGATTGGGGTAATTATAGTAGAAATTGTGTGTTTTGGAAACAAACTCAGACCACACCCTAGGACAGCGAGGCCGGGCTTCAAATGCTGGGAATTAAGAGGTCAATGCAGTACAGAAGTTGGACGGTCTGGGCGCACAGGTGGAAGGGGGGGCAATAAAGACACCAACTTCAACGCGGGTGACAGGAGGGCCGGGTGCCCAGGGGTGGCGGCGTCCCCGGGAGAAGGGGGTGTGCATGTGGGGACGAGACACGGAGAGAGCGAGGGAGGAAAGGCGGCCGCGAGGAGCAAAGGGAGGTGGGCTCCGGGGACCGGGGGACGCCGACGGGGCAGGGGGGCCGGGGAGCCAAAGGTCAGGGGCGGCAGGATTTGGGGTGGGGGGCGGCGAGCACGCGCGGCGGGGCGCGGGACAGGGGAGGCGGCGGCCGGGAGGACCCGAATGAATGGGCGCCGGGGGCGGGGGCCGGGCCGCGCGGCCGAGGGGCAGCCGCCGCCGCGCCGGGATGGCCGCGGGCGGGCCCTCCGCGCCGGGGAACCAGGGAGCCCCGCGCCGGCGCGGGCCCCACCGCCCCCGCCTCTCCGCCAACATGGGGTCGAGGAGCCGGCAAGCGAGGGGCGTGAGGGAAGCGGGGAGAAGGGTAAAAATAAACCACTCACCCTCCGCGCGAGCCTCCAGCCTCTCCCAGCCCCGCTCCTCCGCCCTCCTCGAGCCGCGCCGGCAGCTCCTCAGCGGCGCTAGAGGGAGCCCCGGGCCCGGAGCGGGGCAGCGGCGGCGGCCGGACCGGGAGCCCCTCCGCACCTGCCCCTGTAGCGGAGCCGCGACGAGCCAGGCGGCGGCAGCGGCGGCGGTAGCGGCAGCGGCTCCGAGCGGGGAGGGCAAGTGACCCGGATGTACAGGGTAACGGCGAGGAGGGGGAGGGAGGAATGCCAGGAAGTGAGGGCGCCGCGGACCTGTCCGGCCGTGCGCATGCGCCGCGCGCCCGCCCCGCAAGGTAAATCCTCTGCCTTCCTTCCCCGCCCCCTGCGCCCCCGCCCCTCCCCAAGGAGGCGGGGCGAGGCCGGAGACAGGTGGTCTGGCGGGCGCGGGGAGGAGAGGAAGGGGGCGCGGCCACGTCCTCCGCTCCCCCGCCCTCCTTAAAGGGGCAGCACCTTCGCACTGAGACGGTGCCTGGGTGGGTCCGGGTCGTGCAGCCTTCTCATTTTACAAATGCAAAACAGGTTCAGAGTTGGCGGTGACCTGCCTCAGGTCAGCGAGCTCGGAAATGGCAGGAACTGGAACTCGGGACTCGGAGACCAGGACGCTTTGTAGCTGAAACCAGCCTAATTGCCAGACCCTCCCACCCCCCCACGCCTGGAATGGCAGGGCTGGTGGGCACGCCTTTCCCCCTCCGCTAGGTACTGAGCCTCACTCCCACTCCGGACCCGGTAGATGCGCTTGACAGGCTCCCCAGAGCCGAGAGGTGCACCGTTATGGCCTGCGATGGTATCGCGGAGACGCCCTTGGGAGGTGTTAAATGATCGGTCTGAGAACAGAAATCGGGCGCCACTTGAGACTTGGGCCACGCAGAGCTCTTTCAGATAAATGAGACTTTGTTCTAGGGTCTGCTCTGGGCAAAAATGGCTGGTGGGCAGAGAACTGGGATGCGGCCAAGGGAGGGCGCAGCATCTTCTTTATTTCCCTAATTCCCCCATTACTCTTCAAACATAAATGCTCCCTCTTGACATACAAAAACAGAACATCCCATCTAGCTAGCTCATCCTAATCCTGTTACAAAACTCTCAGATTTTTTCATTAACACTAAAGTGTAAATGTTACCTCTCACAGGGGTATTTTCAGTTTGCTGAGCAGATCATTACCATGGAGATAAATGGTTCTGAACATTTTGGGGTCAAGAGCCCTACTGAAAATCTCATAAAATCCTGTTCCTTTCTTTAAATGCTGATTTCCTTGAAATTTTTATTTTTTACTAAATCAACTTTAAAACATTATAAATTGTTTCACTCAGTCATTGATTCATTCAGTCAACACCATTTTTGCACCTCTACTATGTCGTAGGCACCATGCTGAGGGTCTAAGGTGCAGGACAGTAAGACAGGTGGTCCCTACCCTGGAGGGGCTTAGAATTTAGCGAGAGGAAGAGCTGCAGCCTCACAATTACAACACAGCATGATTCACTGTAACTTAGGAGGGTGGAGGAACCAACACTCCCTGGGACCGCTGGTTGTGAAGGCTTCAGAGAGGATGAGCTTGGTCTTGAAGAGATGGGAGAAGGGCCGAGAAGAAAAGGCACATGGGCAGAATAAGAGGAGTTCATGACATGCTGGGGGTAACACTGGGGTGGTGAGATTATAAAGGACAATAGGCCACGCTAAGGAGTTTGAACTTGCCTTCTGAAGGCAACAAGCAAACAGAAGCTCTAAGCAAGGGAGAGACATAATCAGATGTGTTTTGTATCAAGATCACTCTGACCACAATGTCCAGTATGGACCACGGTGGGAAAGAGAATGGAGGCCAGCAGACCAGTGAAGAGGCTGTTGGGGTTCAGGTGAGCGATAATGAGAGCCTGGGTTAGGAAACTCAGAGGGGAGGAAGAACTGGCACCAGCATTAAGATACTTACAGATCTAGAATCTACAGGAGTTTGTGACTAGTTGAATCCGGAGGAAGCTGCAGCAGGAGCTGTGGGGCATAACCCTGACGTTCCTAGCTTGGCAGACTAACTGGATGGTGACACCATCTGATCCCGAGACCTTGACACAGTTTTCATTCCAGTTCTCCTCCAACCTTTATCCATGAAAATGCGTATTGCTTTCCTTGGTATCTTCAGCTATGTGCAACTATTTCCCAACACTTTTTCATATTTCTACAGTCACATTTATCATTTTAATGGCTGCAGAATATTTCATCATATTGAAATAGCTTGGTTTTCTTCGGTTGCTTAAAGGTCCACACCCTGCATGCCTGGTTTGCCCAAAACTCATTCGGCTCCGGGCATTTTGCAAGGGATGAGTTGAGCGACGAAAGAGAGCTTTTAGATGAAGGTGTTGGAAAAGTGTGGCCTCAAGGCCAGCGAAGCTGCAACTCTCTAGGGAGAAGCTTGGGCTACCGTATTGCATGTCAAAACTCCAGAGCTGTGAAAAAGCACCTACCACCCATGGGAATCCTGATGTCTAATTCTGTATGGAAGCTGGTTCTCTAGTCCTAACTCCCATAATCCTTTCGTTCATTCATTCATTCATTCATTCAGTAATGCATTCTTGTGAAGCAGAGGGCAATCAAGCAAAACTAAAACAGCCGCAAAGCTCTGGATTTCGCCTGGCCAGGGGGTGAAAGCTGTTCTATAACTTACACAAGTTATTCAGCTTCTCAGAGCCTCAGATTCTCCACAAGTTTGTTGTAAGGATTAACTTAGATAAAATTTGTAAAACATTTGGGACAGAACTAGGCATAGATTAAGTTCAATCATCATTTTCAGTTCCCTCCCTAGGCTTTCTGACTCTCACCATAGTACCTTGAGTTTCTGAGCAAACCCACTGACACATGTGCTAGAGGCCCTCATTTGTCTCTCTAACCCTCAATTTCCTGTCTGTGAAATGGGCATAAGAACCTACTTCACCGGAATTTTGGGCAGCTCTCATAAAAATACTGTACGGGAAAATACGTTCAAAACCCCAAAGCACTATGCCATGATTGAGCATTACTGCTGTTACAGATACCTTTGTTTTCTTGGTTTCTCTCCATTAAAAAAAATTATGACCTCAGCACAAATTCCCTAGATTGTAATTACTGGGTCAAAAGATCTGAACACTATTTGGTCCTTGATTTGAATTGCCCAAGTGCCCTTAGAGAGGGCTCTGTGAATAGCTGCTGCCATCGTTAACTCAGATAACACCATTCAATATGTTTAAGCACCTGGCATATAGTTTTTGTTGCAGTAAACAGTTTAGTCCTCAAGCTAACATTCAGGGACTTTGATCAACTGCTTCCCTCCTCCTCTTCACAGAATGAATGAATACAGGTACTGAATCCTTGAAAAAAGAGGCACCTTCCAAAGATTTCTGCCCCAGCCAGGGTTTCAAGGCTAAGCACTAAGACTCCAGGGTCATGCCTTACGGATGAGCATCTAAGGAGGTAGTTGAGTGCATGTAGAAGAGGACACAGGAAGGAGACCTGAGAATCCCCAGGCAGGGCTCGAAGCTCATCTGGCACTGAAAGATGGCATCACAGCTGCTATTCAAAAAGAACCCAAGTACAAAGCCACAGCTCAAACCCAACGTGCTCCTGTTATTTAGCAAAACATAGCCCATCTCTCAGGAACCATAAAGTTGTCTTGATGGCCGTATTTCCCGAGTTACAAGGTCTATCTATGAGCCTCCATCACATTTCCAAATGGAACACATTCCTCAAAGGCGGGCAGCTCCAGGTCTAATTTCGCAGGCCTCTGAGTGACCTGCAGGGAGGCAGGGGGCTCGAACAGCCTTGCATCTGCTGGTCCTTCCCTGTGCCTCGAAGATGCTTTCTGGCTGCTTCCCCGGGCCATTTCTCGGCCTCCAGGTTCAAGGGTCACCTCATCAAAGGGGTCCTCCCCACCACCCTTCCTAAAGTCGAACCCCAGCCTCCCTTCAGTCATTCCCTAGTACATCGCTGGCTTGTGTTCCTTCACAGTACTTATCGCAACCTGTAATTATTTTTATTTTGTAGCTTAAAAATATTTTAACTAAAAAAAAGCTTCTCACTAAAACATCAGCTCCTTGAAGGCAGAGGACAGGGCTACCCTGCCCACTCCAACACGTGTCACTGTGCCCACCCGGCCCCTAGAAGACCCTCAGTAAATATGAGGAAGGATTGGGTAACAAAACGGAAGTTCCTGGCCCCCTATACCTTTTTTTCACCCTGATTATGTGAATAATACATTTTGATTGCAGAAAAAAATTGAAAATACAGATGAGGAAAAGGAAGAAAATAATAAAAGAAAAAAAAACTCATGACCCAACCTCCCACACCATGTGGATACCCTTTCAAATGCTTTTCTCTGTCTATATCTATATAAAGAAAATGCATATATTTCTATAAAAATGGTTCATATACTGAATTATAATCTGCTGTTTCATCTCATGAGCTCTCTTTTTTTGTGTGTGTGAGGAAGATTGGCCCTGAACTAACATCTGTGCCAATCTTCCTCTATTTTATATGTGGGATGCTGCCACAGCATGGCCTGATGAGCAGTGTTTGGTCCATGCCCAGGATCCAAACCTGTGAACCCTCGGCCACCAAAGCAGAGCATGTGAAATTAACCACTCCACCACCGGGCTGGCCCTCTCTCATGATCTATCTTAATCACCTTTCTTTAATAAAGGTATTTCAGCTACGTCATTGTTAAAGGCTATATAACACTCTGCCATGCAGCTATGCCATAGAGTCTTTCACAAATCTAGTGTTAAACTAAAGGAGAAGTTTCTCCAGTGTTAACAAAGGTAAACTGTTTTAATACACCACTTCCCTGTTGACAAGCTTCCCATTTTTTCTCTCTGTTTGTATTGCTCTCGAGCTGTATTTCTACAGAAGTGTACTCCCCACCGCCCATTCACCACCTGGCGTTATTAGAGTCCCCCTCTTCTAGAGAAGCAAAATTGTTTGCAGCCGGAAAAGCGATGTATGACGAAGCCAGGACGGTGCCTAGGAGTTCAATTTCAGAATCTGCTGCTGATACAGGCGACAGAAATAAAGAGCCTGTTTTCTTGCCAAGATTTTAGTGGTAAAAAGAGGAAAAGAAAGACTTCCTGCAAGCCTGCACTTCTCCCTCCCAACCCTGCCCGGAGGCAAAGTTTTTCCCAAGAGGAATAGGCGGGTGGACGGGGTTTACTGATGCTGTAAGCAGTTTGCAGCCCAAAGCCCACTGCCCCATTTAGAGACAAGCTGGCTGCAGAAAAATCCAAGAGGGTGTGCTCAGGACGTGCTGCCCTTTTTCCACAAAGCGCTTTTAGCCTGTTGTGTTGTTCAGTAGCCACTTGGCATTTCCAGCTCTGATAGTCACACCCCTCCATGAAGAAGAGCCTCCCCACGCCCCCGTGGTGAAGGAGACAGAAAGAGCAGACTCCACTCCATCAGGACGGCTCAGTGATCAAAGCCACTCACTACCTCTGCCCACCTACCCACCTCCACTGTGGCTAGGCCACCTCATCAAGATACACAGGCACAGGAGGGGGTCACCTGAAGGAGGGCATGAGATGTCATAAAATCTGAGATGGCACGGCAGGAATGGAAGGGAGAGGAACAGATGGGCAGGCCATCCATTCCCAGGACCTCAACCTACTGTGACCTAGAAACCCAAATAGAGGGTAATTTCTGCCGTTCCACCCACCTTACAGGGCATTCCATCAGAATCAGAGGGAAACTTTATCTGTAAAGAACGAGAATCCCTAATTGTGTCAAGGTCATTAATTTACTGATGCCATTTAAAAAAGATTTTTTGTGTGTTTTACAGAAACATCATGGTTAGAGGAAAGAGAAAGCAGTTTGTTTTGAAATATAATAATGACAGAAGGAATTACTATCACCAATGCCTCTCTGATCCATGGCTTAGTTTCTGCGAGTTTTGAACAAAACGATTCCTACCCATTCTATAACTCAATCCTTATAATGACATCATGAGAGAGATTTTATTACTCTCAGTTTTCAGATAAGAAAATTGAGGCACAAAGAATTGAAGTATTTTGCTGGCAGTCACAAAGCTACCACTTTGTGAGCCAGGATTTGATCCCCAATCTTGGCAGCTGTTTACTTTGCATGTCACTCTACCTTCCTTGCCTTCCACCCCTCCTTTCCTTCCTTCTCTCTACAAACATTAATTAAATCACCCAAGGTCCAAACTCCATCTAAAATACTAGACTGCCATCTGTAAAATAGGCACAATAAGCACCTAGCTCACTGTTATTGTGAGGATTAACTGGAATAGATGAACATATGAAATTGCTAATACATGACCACTTTTTACCCTAAAAACAGCAAGTACATATTGTTAACCCTAATATGTAAATATTCTTTTGTAACTCTTAAGTGTTAAATAAATATTGATAGATATTGATATCCTGGTTTTTGAAATTTGCTGTTTTAGTATTCAAACTTAGAAGGCTCTAGGTGGTGGCTGAGAGCTCAGACTCAGACAGACCCGAGCATGAATCCCTTCATGTTCTCATATGTAAAAAAATAGGAAAGTGGCCCTGTTGCCTAGTGGTTAAGTTCAGCACACTCCACTTCGGTGGCCCGGATTCAGTTCCCAGGCATGCACATGCACCACTCGTCGACAGCCATGCCATGGCAGCATTCAACATACAAAATAGAAGAAGATTGGCACAGATGTTGGCTCAGGGCAAATCTTCCTCAGCAAAAAAAAGAGAGAGAAAGGGAAAATAATGGCACTCATTGTCAGAATTAAGTTATTTCACATAAAGCAGTTAGCACAGTGCCTGGCAAATTTAAGTGCTCAATAAATATTAGCTCTTTCTATCATTCATTATTGTTATTGTTGTTGCTATTGTTCACTTGCTACCTTCATTAAGATAGTAGAAAGTTGTCAAATCAAATAGTAGAAAGTTGCCCATTGCAGCATTCTTTATAAAAAAAAAAAAAATTACCCAAAAAGAAATTAAATTTCCCAGAATAGGGAAACAGCACAGCAGGATCCTGAAAGAACTGCCTTTAGAATTAATGAAAATCAATTTAATTAAAATTTAAAAGCCCCTGCTTGGCCACTTAGGGGCTGTATGATTTGGAGCAAGTCATTTCTTTTCTCTGGACTTGTTAACTCACCTCAAAAATGAAGGGTTTGCTCTTAGTGACTCATAAGTCCTGTCCAGATTTAACGTTGATAGTCCTAAGGTTCTAAATAAATTATAATTATCAACATTAAGGATAAGAGACAACCACTAAGTACACAGGAGGATCATAGCGACATGAGAAAATATTTTATAAATTAATACTGCCCACCTTCTTTAACTCTATTGCTTGCTCCGTAACAGTGATCACCTCCTAACAGAATCTGTATTGTGTGTATTGTCTCTCTCTGTGAACTTGGTGGCAGCTCCAGGATCACAGAGATCTATGTCTGGGTTGTTCACTGACAATCTATCCCCAGCCCCTAGAACGAGCCTGGCCCACAGTAGGAGCTCAGTTAACATTTGTTGATTGAAAAATTGTGAATATGAAGTTAAAAGAGCAAAATACAAAAGAATATAAACAGAATGCCATTAATATAAAATACGTACCCTGATGGGGAAATGGTAGACGGAATCAGAGAAGTTCAAACTCAGTGATAACGGAATGAGAGTAGAGATGGAATAATTTATTTTAAATTTTCCTTCAATATTCTGAACAATTTTGTTTGTTTAAAAAGAAAGCATACAAACAGGTAAGTGTGTAGACAGGAGAAAATGAAAGAGGTCTGGAAGAAGGCGCCAAGGGAGATGTGAGTGAACCTGAAGGTGGGCGTCAAGAAGCAAATAGAGTGGCCAGCCCGGTGGCACAGCAGTTAAGTGCACATGTTCTGCTTCGGTGGCCCTGGTTTGCCGGTTCAGATCCTGGGTGCAGACATGGCACCACTTGGCAAACGCCACACTGTGGTAGGCATCCCACGTACAAAATAGAGGAAGATGGGCATGGATGTTAGCTCAGGGCCAGTATTTCTCAGAAAAAAGAGGAGGATTGGCAGATGTTAGCTCAGGGCTAATCTTCCTGGGGTGGGGGTGGGGGGGGGGGAAGAAGCGAATAGAAGGCTTTTTGGCGGGTAGGTACTCTACGAATGGAAACAGAATCACAGAGCAGAAAGAAAATGAGGTAATATGATGCAGAGAAGAAAAGCCAGTTTACTTTGAACTTTTAATCACCAGCTCATACCTCTTAAACTATTCCCAAGTTGATAGACTTTCTCCACTAACTGCCTCAATCAATGAGCATTTTGGTGAATTTGAGCACAAAGGGGCACCAAGGGTGGTACCTGTTCCTGTTCTCAGCAGTCTGAGCCTTCTTGTGACCTGCTGCTGTGGATGAAGAACGACGAGTCCCACACACTTAGGCTAACTGGTGAGCGGTACACCTTTTCACTCATCATCTGATCCACAATTCCACCCAGGGCCACACGAGGGACAGGAAACAGCCTTCCCTCCCAGAGGCTGAATGGCAGGCCACCTTCCTACCATACAAAGCAACACACCCTTGCCAAAGGAAGGACACAGACATGCGGCCTGGAAAATTACAATTTTAATAAAAATTATTAAAATAAAAATAATTCCTTTTGGCTTTGGGAAGTCAGAGGGGAGCACGCAGGAGAAGATGTCCAGGGAGGGCCTGGTCCTGAACTTTATCAAATCAGCGGACCCTACTGCTGACTGTGGGCTTCATCTCCAACCCTTCACCTGGTCCTCTCTTGCATTCGGGGTCGCATCCTGCTCTTAATGCCTTCAGCCCCCAACTGCTTGCCTGAGCTCTTCAGCATGTCCATGCATTTGAACTTGGAGCAAACCAGCTTGGATCCCTCGCTGTGAGAGCGCTCAGGACCCTGTGCTTTTTGTTTACAGCACATAACATAATTGTAACTGTACTTTGTGGACCTGCTTGAACCTGTTAGCTCCAGGAGGGCAGAGGCCATGCTGTGTGGTCACCACTGCACTCCCAGTGCCAGCACAGAGCCTGGCACAGGCATGCACCCAAACAGTTGCAGCTGGTCAGAGAGACGGCACGAGTCCAGCCTGAGTTAACCAGGCCTAGGGCCTTAATCATACTCTGAATGCCCCTGGTGGCCACAGCCCTAGAGCCAGGAAATCAGATAAGCAACACAGAGGAGATGAGATTGAAACCCTCCCCAAAGTAGCCAAAATAATTAAGTCACTAGCTTTGTGACCCAACAAATGAAATACAGAGCTTTAGACAGAACAATGAGTATGCCAAACACAAGTAAAGAGTGTGTAAAGGTTTAGGTCCTCACAGTTTTGAGTTTTGAAGCTACCGAAAAAATGATATTGCATAAGGTTTAAAAAAAAACCTTTCCAAGAGCCATCCAATATGGTCCAAGTTAAGAAGCTTTCCTGGTTGAGCCAGCTTCCTCTCTAAAATCCTTATGCTGGCTTCATATTAGAACACAGGTTTAATGAGAAGGCATGCCTCCTTCAGGTGTAATGCACAGAGGACGGCGGGCAGGAGAAAGTCACCGTGCCCAAGCTCTGGTCTTGTCTAAACCCATGAACTTGGAGAAGATGAACTTGGAGAAGAAGCATCTCTCCAAGGTGTCTTGGAGAAACGCTGAAAGTCCATTTCAGCATTTATGGCATTTTTATCTAATAGGCCACTTGTATTAATGATTGACTGCATCAGTTTCTGAATGAATTTTATACGGGGAAGGTGCCTTGCAATTCACCTTCAGGCCAACATTTTACACTTAGGAAAACGGAGGAGCCAAGAGGGGCCCAGAGGGGGCTCGCAGGAGCACAATTCCAGGCCTAGACTCTAAGCCCAGAGTGAAGGTCACAGGGGTTCCTGTCTACACTGTCAGAGAACTGCTGAGTTCATTTCCAAAGGTGAGTCTAGATCACTGAGTGTCAACAGAGTCTTGTAAAACATTTCTACTCATAAGCAGGGTGCAACATTTGGTATGATGTCTGGTGTGATCCCCCAGGGTATAGGAGACCAATTAAAGCATGATCCTTATTTGCCCTTCATTACACACAAATCTCTTCCAAAGATGAAAAAGAAAGTGTTAGATGTGTGTGCTGAATGACGAGGAAACAAGTGGAAATGCAGGTTCTATAAGACTTTCCAATCACCCATAAAAGTGGAGAATGGTTTCTTTCTTGGTAGTCATACTAAACTGCCTACAGAGTTCCTATAAATACTATTTCCTGCTATTGTGCCTTGCCCATGCTGTTCCCTCTGCTACAAACACCCTTTCCAACACTCTCATATTTCCCCACCAAAATCCTACCTTCCCAATAAGATGCCAGTCAGGCATCTCTAAGGATGTTGAACAAGCATTTCAATGTAAACTATTTCCTGTTTTTACTTTGCAGTAACACACAGCCCTATTCACACCTGACAGTCTTTCTAGGATGTACCAAAAAGACTAGCAATGGTATGAGGTTTGTATGGCACCATGTACCCCATTGAGAAAAGCGCTACAAAAACACAAGGTAATGTTTCATCAATTTATTTAACCTGATTCCTTGAAACACGTACAGCGTGATTTTGATGGATGAATCAACCAACCCAAGATTAATAGCCTGGTTTACTACGCTCAATTCTCTTTCCAAGCCACAAGCCAAAATAAACTCACCCTCAATTTATAACTTTGCAAACTGTGCTTTTGCATATCGACTCCTGAATCCATTGCAGTTATTAAAAGGATGGTTGCAACCGTCAGGATGGGCCAGGTTATGCTGTGGTAACAAACAACCCCTAAATCTCAGCCCCAAACATGACCACAGTGGTCACTCTGGGATCAAGAAGATGAGCCCAAAAACTCTCTCTTTCTGGACTTGACCTGACAATCTAGCTTAAGCAACTCTGTAGCTGACAGCAGTTTAAAAGATATGACCCCCTCCTTTCCTTCTCCAACCACCTACAGAGCTGGCTTGCAGGATTACCATGCAAATTAGACATGATAATGTTTGTTATACACCCAGGACACTGCATGGCATACAGGCAGCAGTGGGTAATTGATAATGTGGCAAGAACCACGTCATTACCATTATCCCTACTCCTCTTCAAATAATAGTAATAATGTTATTATTATAATTCTCATAGACCAGTGGTTCTTAAATTTGTCTGCACATTGGAATCACCTGGAGAGCTTAAAAACTACTAGCGCTTGTGTCCCACCCCCAAAGTTAGTGAATTAATTCGTCTAGCGTATGGCCCAGGCTTTGGAATTTTAAAAGACCTCCAGATGATTTTAATGTGCAAACAAGTTTGAGAACCACTGTCGAAGAGGCATCAAGATTCACACCTATGCAAACATATATTTGCATGCATACACGCATACACACACATGCACACGCAAGCTGGCCAGGCTCCATGAATCCTGCCGCCTCCATGAGAGTGGTGGTCACAACGGTCAGGATGAATTAGGTTACACTGCAGTTAACAAAGAACCCCTAAATACCAGCCCTAATAACAACCACAGTGGTCACTCTCTAGGCTCATCAAGATGAGCCCAGCAAGCTTGTGTTTCTGGTGTTTACCTGACACTTAAGGCATGCACTTGACCCTCAAGTCCTTCTCGTCTTCACATCTTTCCCAAGGTCCAATTTAACAAGTTTGCCAGGCCCAGAGTAAATGAGAACCAAAAAATTATACTGGTGTGGACAGACTGGGAGGATACTTGGTTAGAGGAGGGCCACTGAAGGCTATTAGTAATTGAGACTACGCTCTGCTCAACTCTCTGTCCCCAAGACCCAAACCATAGTAGACAACCTAGAATAGAAATAGAAATGTGGGTAGGTAAATTAATTATTATCAGTAATAATCTGGAGGAAAAAAAAGAAAAGAAAAGCAGACTCAAGAACTCAGAAAGTCCAGCATCTAAGATGGAAACCTTATGCACCAACTTGTCACCAATCACTGTTTTCATTTCCTTATTTTTGTTAGTTTCTCCCAGGAAGAAATTACATCTGATGGGGTGGAGGTAAGTGAGGTCAGGAGATTGATGAGGTCAGGAGATCTATGAGGTCAGGAGATCCATACTCTTTCACCTGGCAGCAAAGCACAAGACATGCACGTTGGCTGCAGGGAGCAATACAAACACAGACACCTTGCCACCAGCACACAAATGCTTTTTGGCAAATCATCTCCTGCTCTATTGGATGTTATGTCTCTACGGAGTCTGGAGAAAATCAGAAGATCCAGCTTGTTTGCCCTCATTTTGGCAGTTTAATTTAGGAATCATACTGGCATTATGATTTAGGAATCATAAACTCTTTACCAAAAAATGTATTCTGTATTTTGAACACATGAGTTTACTTGAGCCCAGGGGAAAGAGGCATTGTGTACGATTACATAATAGTTACTCTATTATTTTAAAACTGAATGGCAGCCCCAGGCAACAAAGTCAAAAGGAGAGAGAAGTCAATTTTGTAAAATTATCTGAATGCAACCGTCTCTTCTGATGCATTGTGAGTTGACAATGGTTCTGCTTTTCTCAGAAGCTCGTTCAATTATCTGTTGCTTATCTGGATCTGAGAGAGGAGTTTTCCTCCCGTCTAGAGTTAAAGGAAAAAAAAGCAGGCAGGATTCCTCTAATAAAAGCTTGAAATGAAAAGCAGTAACTATTCCCAAGATCCTGATTAGATATCTTAGAGGAGTCATTAGATGAACCTTTGTAGGGTCTCTGTTAACGATCTATTTTCTCTACAACCATCACAAAAAGGAGGAAGGAATGCAGGATCCACACCCTCAAAACACCTGCTCTCCTCCTAGGTGGGTTCTCCTCCTAGGTGTGTGACAGCCAGCAAGCAACATATCTTCTGCACTTGTTTCCTCATCTGTAAAACGGAAATACTTACTTGACAGGGGCATGATAAGAGCTAACTGAGAAAACATATCTCAAGTGCCTAGCATTCAATAAATGTAAACGCCCTTCCTCTGATCATTGCCAACATCTCACAAAGCTCACTAGAACATGAGCTATTCAAAAGAGGAGGTAATGCCTTCCTCATCTTTCTATACCCAAATCCTACACACCGCCCCCTCAACATCTACTCCATTCCTCTCCCACCAGGGAGCATCCTTCAGTCATTCAGACCTCATCTCCAACTCCAGGAGTGGGTCCCAAGTGGTCTAAGCCAATCAGTGGTATCTCATTTCCTCTGCCATCGTGATTGGCTGAGAGATGGGTGTGTGCCCTGAGATGATCCAATCAGAGGGAAGCTCAGAAATGTGATTCAATGGCTCTGGGCTGGGACCGGTAGCTCTTTCTCCCTAGAGGAGGACTAACAAGCATGTGCTGGCAGCCAGGCCACTACACTGGACAGCTCTTCTCTACACTTCTTACAGCATGCGTATTCCATGTGGTGTCTCTTGGCATCAAACAGTGCAATGCAGAAGCCCTGCTATTAGCCTTCTTACTACCATGAAGGGAGTCAACCTGAGAACAAAAGACAGAAGTGCAGAGCCCGAAGAATCACAAAGAAATGAAGCTAGAGCCCTTATCAAAGTGTGCCTGAAACCTACATACCTCTCCCCTTTAGGGTTAGACGAACCACTCAACTGCTCCTATCAATTATCCAATTTGAACTGAGTTTTCTGTCCCTCGCAACTCAAAGCATCCTTGATACATCCTTGTGCGCGGCTGAATGGATCACTGAACAAAGGATTGTGCAGAAACCTCATTGCTCTTGCAATGATTTAACTCAGACTGCCAGTTCCCTGGGAGCAGGAGCCCTTGTTGGTCTTGTCACCCAGTGTCCCAGGACCTAACACAGTTTCTGAACCTAGGCCTTCAATAAATACTTTTTTAAATAAGTGAATGGAATGAAACTTAACAAATCACCTGAAGTTTCAGAACCTTTTCAAGCCCCACTCCTCAAACATGTTTGGATCAGGGGGGCATGAAGAGGGAGCTCACAGGATGTGGAGCCATCAGATGGACCTGAGCTCAAATCACAGCTCTGAGCCTCAGCTTCCTCATCTGCAAAATGAAGATAATAATAGCTTCCTCCCTGGGAAAGGGGAGCCATGCGAAAGCACCTCAATAGGCTGCATTCAAGCAATACGCATTTCCCTCCTTCTGCTCAGCTAACCCTGCTTCATACCAGGGATTCTCATCTGGGGTTCAGAAAATAGGGTCACACTCCGGTTCATCCAGCAGAGCCAGCCCTGGGAGGGTGAGGACAGCCTACCCTGGGCCTCCCACCCCTCGCCACACACCCACTCCTTTTAGGAGAGGAGTCTCAGGCAGAGGGCACGTATAAAACTAGACCATCCAGCTTTCTGGCTCTGGTGCTTCCTCTTTGCTTTGCTGGTTTCTTCCTGAAACAGGTGTGGGACTAGAGTAATCGGCAGTATTGCAAATCTGAACATCCCTAGGGGCTGTCACTTAACCATTTACAAATGATGTGGAACTCAGCTGGACTGTCAGCTCCAGGAGGAGGGGGGCCTTGCCTCATTCACTGGCCTACCCCCAGCACCCAGAGAGCACCCAGTAAAATATTTTCTGAATACATGAAGATGAGTGAGTAAATCCACAGTGAGTGATGAAATCAAGATTCTCAGAACAGAACAGCAGTAAAACTCTATCGGTTAGTACCCAGACTGTGGTTCTGCATCAGGTAAATAAATCAGAGACCCAGAAACGAGAGAGGGCTGCTGAGGCTGACACGTGTGGACAGAATCCTGGCCCTAGAGTTCTAGTGCCTACGTTTGGGACCTCAGGCAAGTTCCAAACCTCTTGCAGCCAGTTTCCTTCTCTGACAAACACAATTACCAAGATTCAATAAGATTTCTTTTTTAATGTAGCTATAAATAGGGAGAAAAGATTGAAAGAATATACACCAAAATATTAACAGCAATTAGCCCTAGTTGATAAGATTATGGGAGGACTTTTATTTTTCTTTTTTCTGCATTTTTTTGATTATCTATAATGAATATAAATTAGTTGTCTAATAAAAAAATAATAAAATAGGGGCCAGCCTGGTGGTGTAGTGCTTAAGTTTGTGCACTTCGCATGAGCGGCCCAGGGTTCACGGGTTCGGATCCCAGGCATGGACCTACACACCACTCATTGAGCCATGCTGTGGCAGCATCCCACATATAAAATAGAGGAAGACTACCACAGATGTTGGCTCAGGGACAATCTTCCTCAAGCAAAAAGAGGAAGATTGGCAATGGATGTTAGCTCAGGGCCAATCTTCCTCACCAAAAAATAATAATAATAATAATAAAACGAAAATAAAAGTGGGGTGACAAAGTGTCTAGCCCAGCACCTATGACACAAAGTAGGGACCCAGAATGTTCCATCCTATGAATGCCCTTCAGACATTTGTAAACAGCTTTCGTATGTCTGCTGTCTCTTGTTAAATATTTCAGCTAATTTAATGTCATCCTTATATGACTTGATTTCAAGGCTCTCTTTTATCCTTCCTCTCTGTAAAAGCTCCATCTGTTAAAACCCCACTCCAGATATTGTATAACCAGCTCACAAAATCAGCAGCACGCTCTCGTTTGCTCATTTGTCTGTTAATTCATTCGCTGAGTACACTGATTAAAACCTACTATATTGGACATCCTGACTTTCGCCCACCCACCATTCACAAACGGTTCCCAGATTGTCCCGGGGAACATCCACCTTCCCTCATTCTCAGTCCTTGTGCTCTGGGAGGGGCAGACCCTAACCCAGCTTCTTCGGGGGGTGGGCATTTGATCCAGGATGGCCCATCAGAGCATCGCACTTGCCTGGCCACAGGGATTGGTTCAGGGAGGAGCAAGTTATCCAGAGAAGACCAATCAGAAACAGTGAAACTCAATTCTGAGACTTTTGTTGAACTGTTGGGAGAGCGGCCTTTTTTTCCTTCTGCTAAAACTGCTGACAGCCATCTTGCTACCACAATCTGAAAAAAAATGGTGGGCAGCACTGAGATATGGCGAAAATTGCATAAGCTTTAGAAAGACCATTTAAGATCCATGCCTTAAGTTCCATCCCTGTACTTTTCAATTACGTAAACCAGCAAACTCCCTTTCTATGGAAGCCAGTTCAAGCTGGGGTTCTATTTCGAGGTCAAAAGATTCCTGACTAGTGAAATCTGAAGTGCTGTGACATATGCTGCATGCCGGCTCTGCACAGATGATGCGAGATGATCCATGCCATCCTTCCTGGCACTCAGTCTGATGTGGAGAGAGCTACAAACAACTACAATCATTGAAAGATAATTGCTTTAATTAAATACCACACAGAGCAATAGGAAGACAGAGCGGGAGAGTCAGGAAAGGCCTCACACAAGAAACAGCATTTAAATCTACTCTGTATCTGCATCCAGGCAGAGAAGATAGAATTGCTGTTTGGAGGAGTCAAGATAACACTGTTGATCCACATCCATCTCACAGTAAACAAAAACCACTACACCTCACATCGCACTCGGGGCAACGGTACTTAAAGGGGTCAAGGGCGCTCTCTGAAGAGCCCACAGAAAAGCATCTCCAGAGACAGCAAATTGGCAAGGTCAACAGCACTCACCTGCAAGAATCTCATCGCAATGTTACACACCATATGACACTCTTAAGTAATACTCGGGTCAGTTTTTATTATTTTGATTCTATAGACTTAAGTTTTCACTCCAGTTTTCCTGCCCATTTGAATTACTGTTGATCAAATCACAACAGCATCCTAAAAACGGCCCTTTCAAGATGAATAACCTATTTACTGAATTTATGACCAAATGATAAAAAAGGAGAGAGAAGAAAGCCTCTGTTTCCACAAAACATTTTGGATGCATTAGAAATGTGACTGATCGCAGGAAACAATAACAACAATAGAAGCCCCTCCAGCAACATCTATTTTGCTAAGAAAGGCCCTGAAGGTTGGTCTTTCTAAAGGAACAGAGCTAGTGTCTCAGACCTTTGGTGATGCATACTCAACAGAAGATAAAATAAGTCAGAAAAGGAGGACACCACAGGACAAATTCTCCTTGCCTTTGTTGTTTCTAAACACATCGGCGATTCACTGGATCCAGAAACACAGCTCCAACTTCCCAGAGCAAAGAACCTTACCGTTGGAAAAATTAATACTGGCAGAACACTTCCATGTGGTCCCAAGAGAGGGGCCAGGGATCAGTGGCAGGAGTGAGAAAGGCTTGAGATGCCTTCCAGATAACTGGGATTTCTAGGAAGCAGCTGGGTTTCCGCTGTTTCTAAAATACTTTTAAGATCACTGTTGAATTTCTCTTCCTTTATTTGCATGCCACATGACTTAGCACAAAGACTTTACCTCCCTTCTTCCTGAAAATGGGATGACCATTTACCACACACAGACCAGGCAACCACTAGGATCCAGGCAGAGCCAGCAACAGAAAGACCCCCAGCATGTGGGCATGTGGGGACTAAACCAGACAGCACCAGAAGTGCCTGGTGCTCGGCATGTGCTCAATAAATGTTGGAAATTAGCAACCTCCCCCCAAAATAAGAGGGGCTTTCATGTTGAAAGTTCCCACAGTAGTTTGTTTTTAAAAGAAAAAATATTACATGCTTATGCTTAAAAATTCAAAAAAATATAAAAGGATATGTAGTAAGATATCTTCCATCCATCCTAGATCCATAATCACCTAGGCTTTTTCTTCAAGAGGTCAACAGACCCATAACCACCTTCTTTTCCAGTGTCCTTTCAGCAAGTCTATGCATACACAAACACGTGAGTGTGTGGCTGGGTGTGCATAAGTACTCACACCTCCCTCTTTTTTTCACACGTGAAAGCATACCACATACACTTTTCTGCATATATATTGCCTTTCTTTTTTAACTTAAGAATGTATTCTGGGGGCTGGCTGCGTGGCCGAGTGGCTAAGTTCACATGCTCCACTTCGGCAGCCCAGGGTTTCACTGGTTCGGATCCTGGGTGCGGACATGGCACCGCTCATCAGGCCATGCTGAGGCAGCGTCCCACGTGCCACAACTAGAAGGACCTGCAACTAAAAGAAAAAATATACAACTATGTGCTGGGGGGATTTGGGGAGAAAAAGCAGGAAAAATAAAAAAAAGAAGAATATATCCTGGGGATCATTCTCTCATAGTATGACCTACTTTCTTAAATAGTGGCCCAGTATTCTGCTGTAAGAATATACCATAATTCATTCAATCAATCCTCTGTTGACACACATTTCAGCTGCTTCCAAGGCCTTGCTATTACAAACAATGCTGCAATGAACATACATTACACATATCTTCACACACAACATGTGTAACTATAGGAAAGATAGGATTTATAAGACGAGATCCTTCAAGTGCAATTGCAGGTCAAAGGGTACATGCATTTAAAATGTCGGGAGATAGTGCCAAGTTGTCCTTCAATGAGATTATACTCATTTTCACTCTCACCAACAGTGTAATAAGTATGCCAGTTTCTCCACCCACATTCACAAAATGTTTGTTTTTTAAATACAAGAGAAGAAAGGAGGCAGAGCTCCATTCTTGTCCCATTGTCTCTTCCTGCCCCTGTGATATATCACATATGATATTAACGTTTTTGGTCATTGTTAGTGCCTTTGAGTTGATTCTGACTCCTAGTCACCCTGTGTGCAGCACAGTGGAACCCTGCCTGGCCTTTTTGCACCATCCTCTCATCTTGTGGCTATCAGACAATGCTCCACTGCTGTTCACAGGGTTTTCATGGCCACTTTTTTCAGAGGTGGTTGGCCAGGTCCTTTCTCTTAGTCTGTCTTAATCTGGAAGTTCCACTAAAACCTGTCCACCATGGGTGACCCTGCTGGTATCTGAAATCCCGGTGGCATAGCTTTTAGCATCACAGCAACATGCAGCCACCACAGTGTGACAATGACAGACAGATGGTGTGGTTCCCTGCTCGGGAAACGAATCCCGGGCCACGGCGGTGAGAGCACAGCATCTTAACCACTAGACCACCATGGGTGGCATTGGTGACATTACTACTTCCTGAAAACTGCATTCCTGGATGCACAACCCGGAGATCAGCGTTTAAAACAGAAGGAACACACAGAGCCACTGGCATGCTGAGCCAGCTCACGCTGGCTCAAGAGAGTTGACTGTGCACATCTCTTCCCAATTCCATGTTCAGTGACATCATGTGGGTAGTTTGAAAGTGGTCATGGTGAAAGTACTTATGCCATAGAAATCAGCAAATGCTACAAATTAGAGAGACCTCTGTCAAACATATCAGCACATCAATGTATACTACAGTGGAAACTGAGGCTCTGCCACCTTTCTTTGAATATTTCAGCCCTCGATATGGTCACGAATTCTTGTGAAAAAGTCTAAGGGCTGGAGGACATCTGCAGGGACATCTAATCCTTACTAATACTGCCTCTCTCCTAGTCCCTCCATTTAAACATAAGCAACGCCCTCTCATTCTCTCCTCTATGCTGCTCTATCATCCTTTCACATTCCCATCTCTTTATCATTCAGTGCTTATTCTTGATGATTTTCTAAAGCATAGTAATCACAAACACAGACTCTAGGCTACACTAGACAGCCTGAGGTCCAATCCCAGCTCCAGCTGTGTGACCTTGGGCAAATGGCTTAAACTACTATGCCTCAGTTTCCTCATCTGTAAAACATAGATGATAATGGTAATGCCTTCCTTATATAATTTTGTTCTGAAGATTAGAATTAATACAAGTACACAGAACAGTGTTTGGCACATACTAAGGACTTAACAGATGTAAACTGTTATTATTATCTTCCAGTTCACTAATTATCTCTTTTGCTATGTCTAATCTGTCAGTTAACTCTTTTGTTGAATTTAACGTCAAGGGCCATTTTTCATTTCAATTTGGCTGCTTTTCCAATCAACCTATTCTTTTTTCATCTTTCTTTACATTTTTGATATCATCTTTACTCTTCAATCATTTTAAACATACTATTTTATAGTCACTTTTACATCGTTCTATTACTTTCAACTCAAAGCAGTTCACTTCCTGAATAGTTCATACTATTTAATTGTGAACTCATCTTCAGAGGAGGTAGTTCTTTCTGTGGGAGTCCTGTTAGGTCTGGGTGGTTGAAATATCCCCATGGAGCAATTTTATGTTTGCACTAGGGATTTCCATGGTCCTAGGCCAGTTTTTATGTAATTTCTCAGCGTGGGGGGTCGCATATCTCACAGAAAATAACAATAGAGATGCCACAACCACATATGGTACAGCCCCAGTCTTGCTGGTGACTTTTGTCCACTCAAGGCAAGCTTCCTCTCTGTTTCTCCCAAGAGTGGAGTTTTTCTAGCCCCTTTTCAGGAAGAAGTGTGATGTTTAAGGCTCCTGGGGGCTCAATTCCATCTAGACTTAAAACCTTTGGGGCTGGCCCCGTGGCCGAGCGGTTAAGTTTGCGCGCTCCGCTGCAGGCGGCCCAGTGTTTCGTTGGTTCGAATCCTGGGCGCGGACATGACACTGCTCATCAAACCACGCTGAGGCAGCGTCCCACATGCCACAACTAGAAGGACCCACAACAAAGAATATACAACTAGGTACTGGGGGGCTTTGGGGAGAAAAAGGAAAAAATAAAATCTTTATAAAAAAAAAAAAAAAAAAAAACCTTCACCCCCAGGCTCTACAGCCTATTCCTGGGCGCAAAAGCCCCATAAACTGCCTAGGCTTCAACTCACATAACCATTTGGCTTAGATTTCTCTCTTTATGTTCGACAGTTGTGGACTTCCCTTTCTGACGAGCTCCCCTAGATATAATTATTAATTTCAGTCAACTCCATGTTCATATCAGGAAGGACTCACACAAATCAGCTAGGTCCACCCTGTTGCCAGAAGTGCTCCAGGTCACCAAATCTAATAGAACCACTTACCCGTGTTGAGTTCTGTCCACATTACAACTGCCTTGTACTCCTGGGTTAGCTCCTACAGTCAGCACGTAATACAAAAACTGAAAGGAGTCAAAATGCTCCTTGAAAATCCCATAATAAGGTCTCATAATGGAGACCGACAAAACCCTCTCTTGTTAGGTACGACACAACCAGTCTTTCCTTCAGCATCTAATTGGGTTTCTTATGTTAAGCACCAGAAGAAATAGCTGGCTTGGAGCTCAGGACCATGTTTTATGATACCTAAAATCTATAAATATGAGAAACACACTCAATGGCACGAGATGCTCACACTCTAAAAAGCCATAGGAACAAAGACCAACAGAAGAAACAGCAGATGTGCCTCCCGTTCCTCTTCACTCCAAGAGAGATGCCCAATGGGTGGAAAGACAGGATCACCCACGTGATATAAAGTGTTATTTTTATCTCTACTTTGTTTTGTTTTTGTTGAGCAAGTATATTCGGATCTGGATGTGTTAGAAACAAGAATCTATGATATGACAGATAGGACTTGACTTCCAGAAGTCAGAAGAGTGGTTGTCTCCAGGGAGCTGTACTAACTACAAAGGGGCCTGAGGGAGCTATCCTGATCCGGGTGGTGGCTAGATGGGTGTAACATATTAAAAATTCATCGAGAGGTAGGATTAAGTATGTAAGTTACACCTCAATTAAAAGTGAAAAGCATGCATGAGAGCCTCCTGCATAACATTGTGCCAATTGGTCACCATTCTATGACTAATCCTCTCCAGAGGCCAGTGAGTGAGGACACCAGGAACTTAGGGAAAGAAGAAGCAGACAAGGGAAGTGCTCTGTTGGGGGCAGAGGGTACCCAGGCTCATAGACTTGGTTTCCCATGAGGGGTCTTACAAGAGTGACAAGTTTAACAAAGGTCAACAGCACCAGCTCTCGAGCTAGACTGCTAGATGTGAATCCCAACTCTACTCCTGCAATAGACTGTTTGTGTCCCCCCAAAACCTAACCCCCAATGTGATGGCATTCAGAGGTGGGGCCTTTGGGAGGTGATGGGTCATGAAGGCGGAGCCCTTGTGGATAGAATTAGTGTCCTTATAAAAGTGACCCCAGAGAGCTCCCTTGTCCCTTCCGCCACGTGAGGTTATAGCAAAAAGAACCAGGAAGCAGGCCTTCACCAGATTCCAAATCTGCCAGCACCATGATCTTGGACTTGTCAGCCTCCAGAACCGTGAGAATTAAACGTCTGCTGTTTATAAGCCACCCCGTCTATGGTACTCTGTTAGAGCAGCCCAAACAGACGACGACAACCCTTTATTAGTGGAGTGATCCTGGGCAAATTACGTCTCTTCTTTGAACTTCACTTTCTAGGGCTGTTGTGAAGCTTGAACAAGACAATTCAGACGAAGCTCTCAGCCCTGGAACCAGCCGGCCATGGTCAATCCCGCCTCTGTTACTTACCCACTTGGTAACCTTGAACGAATTACTCAAACTCCAGGCCTCAGTTTCTTCTCCTGTAAAATAGAGTTACAGCAAGGATTCAGCAAGTTACAGTAAGTCCTCAGCACACAATAAACCCCCCATAAATCCTAGCCACTGTTATTTTTTCCCATACCAGACACACAGTCTGGGAATAACGACTCCAAATAATATTTCTTCAGACCATTTATAGTTTACACAGCATGTTTCACAAACATTTTTCTCATTTAATATTCAAAATAGTCTTGTGTGTTACAAACAAAGAAGTGGATATTCAGAGAGGTTAAGTAACTTGCTGCAGGTTGCACAGCAAGTAAAGAGCAAAGACCCAAACCAAACTCCTATGACTGAGGGACCGTTTGGCTGGACTGAGTTGTCCCACAGAGAGCAGGTTGGGCCAGACTGTTGTTTCAGATTCAGAATTCGAAGATAAAGGATGCCGGAACTCTAAGCTACAGCAAGAAGTCTTGGTCCCAGCAAAACACTCGGCTCAACTTGAGTTTGCCCTAGTCTCAGTCATTCTACGCCTGAATCACTTCCTGTTCTAGGTTTCTCCACTGCAGAGAAAGGAAAACAAACACGTACAATACACCATCCTTGTCACCCTCGAAATCTCTTACAGGGACAAAAACTTATGAATCAAAGGGAGTTTTCATAAAACCAGAGTTAAACCATATCCCATTCAAACACACTCACCAGCATTTGGTGTGAAGACAGGAGCAAGGTCTGAAGTGTCTAGACACTCTTATTATTGTGTGAAAGAGAAACAGAATGTCTTTTCCTGGCCTCTCCTTTGATTAAACCTGCAGCTACCTTAGTGTTTTTTCTTTACTTTTCATCGGGTGCTGCAAGTACCGGAAGCCACTTAACCAGCCTCGTTTTCTTCACAGAAGGCTTGGAGGCCAAGCCTGATTGTCGTGGGAGATGTCTATCGGCTGATCATTTCAACCATTACTGCTGTTTCTGCCACCTCTTTTGTCTGCCAGGACAGTCATGCGTCACTTAAGGATGGGGACACGCGCTGAGAAGTGTGTCACTGGGCGATTGCATCATTGTGCGAACATCACAGAGCGCACCTACACAAACCTAGATGGTACAGCCTACCACACAGCGAGGCTCTGTGGCGCTAATCTTACGGGACCATCCTCGTATATGTGGTCCGTTGTTGACTGAAACATCATTATGCAACATATGACTGTACGGGTTTCCTTTTTGTTGTTCTTGTTGTCACACGAGTGTGGTTTAAAATTCCCTTTTAAGTCATAACCATAGAACTGCTCAGTGGCCAAAAAAAGAGGGGATTTAATTTAAGAATCATCTAAGTGTACTCACAAGCTATGTCCTCAAATGTGTGCAACACGCCCCACACTCGACGTGGGTGTGCATGCACACACCACACACGCACACACGCCCAGAACCATGATTACAGTTCTGCTGCCTCCTCTTGCTGTCTTCCGGATACAAAAAGAATCTTTTTTTTCTTTCTTTCTGATTCTTTGATCAGATTTACAAAATAGAAAATGGGGACAAGTTGTTCAATTGGGAAAAATTTGAGGCCCTTGGGCAAAAGTCCTACAAATTAGAAAAAGTATACTCACTCACTCTCACAAGACTCTTTTTTTTCGGTTTTGTTCTAAGAACACAAAGAATAAGCTGGTCTTAGTACCACTTTAGAGACAAACCCAGGAGGCAGGGTATGACTCCCCTAGAAGAAAAATGGTCATCTCAAAACGGGTGACTTTTTTTCACTTCCATGATATGGGCAGAGAGAACCCGGTCTATAGCTCTAGAAACCGGATCTGATCTTGTCTCCTCTTTAGACTCACACCATGGGCTCCAACCTCTTCTCAGTCTCTCAGAGCTGTGTGACTTTGGGCAAGTCACTGAACCTCTCTGAGCTCCTGCAGCCTCTGCTGTCAAATGAGGACACTCTTTAATTCAAGAATTATATCTACTGAGCACCTATGATGTGCTAGCATTGTGACATGATTCCATGTGGAGATAATTCCATGAATTAAACCATCCCAGCCACCTAGGAGTTCTCATTGATTAAAGATTTTATTTTTATTTTTTTCCTTTTTCTCCCCAAAGCCCCCCGGTACACAGTTATGTATTTCTAGTTGTGGGTCCTTCTAGTTGTGGCATGTGCAATGCCACCTCAGCATGGCTTGATGAGCGGTGCCATGTCCACATCCAGAATTTGAACCGGGGAAACCCTGGGCCACCGAAGTGGAGCACGAAAACTTAACCACTGGGCCACAGGACCTGGTTAAGTGATCGATTAGTGAGGCAATTACAGACAGACAGGCAACTACAATGGAGTATGAAAAAACATTACAACAGTGTTGCTGGGCAATCACAGAAATGGGTATTTAATGAACTCAGCCCGGGATGGAAAGTGATGGATGTAGGAAAGGCTTCCCCAAGGAGATGATATCTAAGCTGAGAACTAAAAGACAAGTTAGAACATGCCCGGCTGAGGCAGCAGAGGATCCAAGCAGAATTGTCAGCACGTGCAAAGGCCCGGGCTAAACTGCTGGTTCACATGGTCAAGCACAAGAGGCAGGAAGAGAGATGGGCCTGGATATGTAGGCGGGTGGGCTCGCTAGGGTAGCTTGCCCAGACTAGGCGACCTCCAGCCCTTGGGTGGACTCTGTGGTCTCCTGAGAGCCCAGGTCTTTCCCTGACAGCCCTTTTGCCAGCATGCCGAAGTCTCTGAGTCCATGCCACCGCACGAGGGAGGTTCCAGCCATCCCACATGGGCCCTCGTCCTTCCTTTTCCTTTTCCCCTCGGGAGTAACTAGGCAGTGACTCAAGGAGGGAGCTGTCCTCTACTGGTCATTTGATTCCAAAAACACCATCGGTCTTTCCCTCTCCCACCCGCCTTGACCTAGCTGAAGAAATGCTGGAATCATCTGGGTGCCTGTCTGTCTCCTCTGGGACATTTTAATCTTCCTGGAGGCTGACACTGTGTTCTGGTCATCCTGGTGTCCCCAGCACCTGGTACTCTTCCTCACGCATAGTAGGTTCTCAAAAATGCATGCCGAACTGAACTGATTTCCTCTCTCTACAGATGAACAGCTACCCAGAGCCCCGCCCCCACATACAGCAGCTCTGCCTGAGGCCAGGGCCGGACACCCCGAGACCCAGAGTTGTGCCAACTCAACCCTCCTCCCCGGGGCTCTCTATGCCACTCCAGGGCCTCTGCGAAGCCCAGCCTGAAAATGACAATCCTCTCATTACACCAATGAAGAACCCCAGGTCCAGAAGAATGATAGGACTTGCCAAGGTCTCTTAGCAAATGAGACAGAATGTTTTTAAGAGGGGCACAACGTTCTTAAATGGAAGGCCATCCTGTCACCTGTACCAGAAACATGGCTTATTGTAGGAGAAAACCTTAATGTCAGCAGGTCTAACGGAAGCCTTCCTTTATCCGACCACCAGTGACACCACATTCCACGACTCCTGGGATTTTCTAGGCAGGACTAAAAGTTCCCATCGAGGCAAATCTATTTATGGAGATGATTGGAACTTTTTTAGAGACCGGATATGTTTTTGATTATGGATCATTTTTTAGACTAATTCTCTACCATATGATCTAAGGCTACAGCAATTTTTAAAGAAAAGTTGAGCTCCCCAAACCACTTAATTCTCTCTTGTTTTTTCTGTAATGTTTTGATATTAAACAACTTTACTATGACATCAAAGACGATTTTTGAAGAAGCCGTTTCGACCTCTAACCTCTCCCCCAAAAGAATTCCCCATCATTCTGTGTGTCCTCTTAGACGCTTTTATTCACAGATCTGTACTGGATACCTGTGTATGTATTTCATTAAGAGAATTACTTCTGGTGTAGAAGTTCCTTAAATAGAGTCCTTTTTTCTTAAAAAAAACAACTTATTATGCAAGTCACTGGCATGATGTTTCTGATAAACACCACAGGGCAAAACCAGGCGACAAATTAAGCGCACCTGGAAATTCTGGGTCTGAGACACGTAGGGCAACATTTCCTAGCCTGCTTCCTTCACCCGTTACTCTGGCACTTCCCACATCCCAGAAAGGAAACAAAGGAAAACAGGTGTTTGGCTTGTTCCACCCGGCACAGCGAACTCTGCTCCTGAAATTCGCAAGAGTTGCTTATCGCTGAAGAGTTGAAGTCAGTATTTTTCTGCAAGCGAAATAACATCTCAAATAGTCTCACACAGTGGTTCTCACCCCGTCTTAACCAGGGTTCACGGGCGAGAGAGGCAAATTTTTTTAAAATACTGTTGCTGGGTCCCAACCCGGCACAATTAAACAGACTCCCTAAGGATGAAACGCCGGCATCATAGTTTTCCAACGCTCCCCAGGTGACTGTAATGTGCAAACGGCACTGAGGAGCAGCAGCTAGAATAACTCATTAGTCAAAGGAAGCCCACGGGAAATCCGATCTGGAAGTGAGGAACTCATTGTAATTAAATAAAATAGCAGACGTAAAAGTACCTAACAGTGCCCGTGACCCAGAAGACACTTAATAAATGGTAATTAAACAACAAAAATAATCCAAATAATTACTCCTGCTCCTCAGCGAATTCATCTTGTAATTTTATGGGCTTGTTTATCACGTGTTTTTTCTTCGCCGTGATTCATTTTATCCCTGTTACTAAAATTATAAACGTATACCCATAATCCTGTTCAATTACAAGAGCTCTGTAATATTTTCAACAACTCTTAATCACTTATTTAATAAAGCTTTCCCCCAGAACAGTGGCTTATACTAAACTCAATAAATGTTAGCTATTTATAATTGTTATTATTAGTCAGAATTCATGATATTTCTCCTTAACTAGGCTGAAATTTATTTGACACCATTAGGAGGACTTGGCAATGAAGTAAAAAATTACTAGGGCAATGGTTAACAAACTTATGAAAGCAGACTTTTTTTTTTTAATTTTTAATTTTTTCCTTTTTCTCCCAAAGCCCCCCAGTACATGGTTGTGTATTTTTAGTTGTGGGTCCTTCTAGTTGTGGCATGTGGGACGCTGCCTCAGCATGGCTTGATGAGAGGTGCCAAGTCCGTGCCCAGGATTCGAACTGGTGAAACCCTGGGTTGCCGAAGCACGGCGCGCAAACTTAACCACTTGGCCACGGGGCCGGCCCCTGAAAGCAGACTTTTATGCAAATGAATTCTTCTTTATAATTTTGTGGGAGAAAATACTAAACGTGATCATTGCCCAGGTAGCTAGTTTACCCATTCAAGGGGGTCCTGCGAAAGCGGACTTCTTAATGCTCAGCGGTTTCCATAGTGACTTGGAAATGCTAACACTGCAATTAGTTAAAAATGGTCTCTCAGTCCAGCGTTTCCCTACAACTGCCCCCCGAGCCTGAATCAGGAAGGGGATTCTTATGTGAGTTCACGTTACCCCTCAGTTACAACTGAGAAACCAAAAATCTGTTTAAAAAAAGAAATACAATTTTTTAATCAAAATGGGGAGGTTTTATTAAGAACATTCCCAAATCTTTTGTTTTGCCCTGCTCGGATGAACAACTGCAGCCCTCATCTCTCCCCCGTTGTGCTGAGCACAGGAGGCATCCCACAGGGACGCTGAGCATCCGCTGGGTTCGGTTCTGGACGCATGCCCGTTATCACAAGACCCTTCCACAGCCCACACCTGATGCTTGGCTTCCCCATGCCTTCTATCTCCTAAAGTCTGCCATTTCATGTTTTAAATCAACTGCACTCAAAAACACACATCCAAAAATAATCATGATGTGCACATCTCTGTAGGTATATTATACGTCAATGATAAGTGCTATGGTCTGAACGTTTGTGTCCCTCCAGAACCGACGACATGCTGGAATCCTAAGCCCCAACGTGAGGGCATTACCAGGTGCATGGGTCATGAGGGTGGAGCCCTGACAAATGGGATTAGTGCCCTTATAAGAGGCACCCCAGAGAGCTCCCTCACCCCTTCTGCCACTTGCGGATCCAACAAGAAGAGGGCCCTCACCCGACCAGGCTGGCGCCCTGATCTCAGACTTCCAGCCTCCAGGACAGTGAGAAATAAATTTCTGCTGTGTACACACCACCCAGCCTGTGGCATTTTGTTATAGCAGCCCCAAGGGACTAAGACAACAAGGCCAAAAGTGATCACACACGGGCCTTTGGCTAGCAACGGCTTGGTCTGCTCAGTAAGAATATAACATTGACTGTCACATGCCAGGCAGCTTCAAAGGCACAAGGAAGATGGAGATGAGGACACGGTTCCCATGTTCCAGGATCTCGCACTCAGGGGAGCATGTGGATTGGCTACTGCACACAAGGGGACAAGGACTCTGACAAAGGCAACTACGGGGCAACAAAGAAACACAAAGTATAGGGTCACAGTGGCAGCCCTAAATATTTAAAATCAGAACCTAGGAAATAAGTAAATATAAATAAATAAGGAGAGAAACAGTTGCGGATAACAATGTTAAGATTATTGCCATTCTCATCAATCATACTCTCCTCCCAACTCCCATCACTTAATCATTTGCCATTTTGTTTTACATCTGATGTTTTTCTTGACTCTTTCAATGAGATCATAAGCAGTTTGGGGGGGGGCACCTTGTATTATTATTACTATTACTGATATTACCATTATCAGTACTAGAAATATTCATTTTAGTTTCTACACTATTAACTTAAATGTGTATAGTATGTTGGATAGTTGGACATTCATACTACCTGAATACATATTAAAACTTCTCTTTCTAACTCACTCTGGTCGCCCAAGCACTAAATTACTAGTAAGAGATGATTGTGGGGAAGGCCTCACACAGGTGATTCCAATTTGTCTTGGATCATTTGCATTTGCCATCAGAAAAATTGCAATGTCTGCAATTGCCACCGGAAGAGATTCTCAGGGGATCCCCAGAGAATGGACTCATGGGACTGCGGGCACCATCTCCCCACACTGTCCCAGGACCAGAAAGAACCAAGGATGCAGCCTGAAAATAAACGCATTTGGAGGAGCCCTCCCCATTGCTGGAATTTCTAAAGTGTTCCCCGATCCATCCAGAATATGTCCCTTTCAATTAACCCAGGTCCTCCACGGCTCTGTCAACTTGTATTATTATTATTTGCCAAGTATGTGGTCCAGAAAAGAAGCTAACATATTGGGGGGGAGGGGAGGAAGTGTCCGTTGAAACACATTCCCAGCAGTTTAATTTCTTAATCATAACTGGTGCTAATTAGCCATGACAATCTTCTTCTTACCGGACAACAGGACCCACTATCTTCAGCAATATTGCTTCTACTTGCAAAACCAGAGATTTTACTTCTATTTGCAAAAACCCCCAAAATACACTCGGAACATGAAGAATTATATATGAAGGTTGTGTGCGCACACACACATGTATTTAAAAATATATCAACTTTCTACAATCCTAATACCAGGAACAACAAAGTACTTCGGACTTTCAATGATGTCAGCCACCCAGATGGGAATCCCAAACACCTTTTGGGATTCTTTTGAGAGACATCACTGATTGTAGGGTCCACCGCAAGTTTATAAAAATTCTCTGGCTTGGATTTTTCTACCCCAAAGTAGCCAAGGCTAATTTCGAATATTTTACTATACTGACATTGAAGGAATAATGACCCCTAGAGCCTCTTTTACTCACATCCTATCTTCCCTGAGATCATGACCCTCTAAGCCGAAGGACCATGAAAGGTGGAGCACACCTGTCTCCTGGATTCGGGGCCTGAGATCTGGGGAGAAACTGCTACTACACCAGGCAGCTCCCTTTCAAAGACAACACTCAGCAGTAGCGTCTACTAATTATCATTTCCCTTTGCGTTCCTCCGAGAACTATGGGCCATTTTCAGGATCAAATTCTGAAGCAGGATAAAATCCAAACATGGTTTCTATATCTTTTGCTTCAGCACTCTCCTTACATAGGCTGATGTCAGCTTAAGACACACACACGTCTTGCATTTTGCCATAGCATCATGGTCTGCTTATATATTAAACAAATGTTTTTAAGGAAACTGTGGAACTTGCAACTCTATGTCCAAATGATAAATTTGCCTTTAACCTTAAGAATTCTCAGAGATTTTAGGGGGAAGGGAAAGACAAGCAAGTAGGGTGCCTAACATATAAATAGTTTGAAGCTTTAACCAATCATCTCCTTAAACTAACAATATTAATTTTTATTGTGTACTTTAGTAAGCGATCTTCTTTCTTTTTCAAGAAGTCCAGTTCAGCACCCCTTTGATTTAAGAGACATAACAGGAAGGTGGAGAAGGAAGGAAAAGAACCATGTGCACTGAACAGTCACTGTGTGCCAGACTTGATATTGTCTCAGTTAAACCCTAACCCTGCAAGCTAGCTCTAGCCCTTCCCTTTTTAAAGGAGAGAAATGGGAAGAAGCTGGCTAACAGACAAGCAAGGTAAAGACAGTGTTTCTGAAATAACGGACAGGCGATCATCAAACAGCTTCTCAGTGTAAGGACGGTGACCCTTAAAGATGTATCACTATTTACTTGAAAAAGGGACATAGGGAGAGGTACAGAACATTATCTCTGGGCATCTGGTCTAACTGTCTGACTTTAGAGGTGAGAGAATCTGAAACGTGGAAGGAAAGGACCTAGCCTGTGAGTCAGACAGTAGGATCATAGCAGAGTTGGGACCAGCTACCCAGTTTCCCCAAATCCTAAATACCCAGGGATGATCATTAGCTTCCTCCCACTTCCAAAGTCCTTCACCTGGTTAACTGCTCCCCAGGTGTCCTTTCTCAGGTCAGGTGTGCCCCTTCAAGGAGCCTTCAGTCCAGATGGGGGCTCCTGCTGGGGACATCGTACTGGTGCTCCCCTTTCTCAGAGCGCTCCTCCCACTCTATCTGAATGACGTCGTCTCATCCAACTAGCTGCTCCCCGGACCTTTGAGTAACTCTTTGTTAAACCCTTCGTTCTGGGCCTGAGCCCAGTAGTGCTATCTACATGGAAACTGTGTAGTGCACAGAGACCAACTCATTCCAGGTTGCCGGAGAATTTCCCAGCTTCAGCAAAGCAAGTCTCAAATCCCGGGAAAGCCCTCGGCAAACCAGGATAGCTGATCGTTCTACTGGTGGTCGCCAACAGGGTCACACAGCCTGCTCCCAATTCCCCCTCCTCTCGCCATCCTCAGGCATACAGGCCCGGCCCCAGAGCCCTGTGTGTGCCTTGTGGTCACTCTAGCTCAGCACCATCCAACAGAACTTTCTGCAACGATAGAGATGTTCTATATCAGCGCTGTTCAAAACGCTAGCACCAGCCACATGTGGTGACAGCACCTGAACTCTGGCTAGTGTAACTGAGTTTATTTTACCTAATTTTAATGAATTTCAATTTAAATAGCCCCATGTGGTTAGTGGCTCCTGTAATGGACGACAGCTCTGGTTTTGCACACAGTCAAGCATCACTCAAGGACTGGGATATATTCTAAGAAATGTGTCACTAGGTGATTTCGTCATCGTGCGAACATCACAGAGGGTACTTACACAAACCCTAGATGGTGCAGCCTGCTACACATCTAGGCTCTGCGGTACTGATCTTATGGGACCACTGTCACGCATGTGGTCCGTCGTTGACTGAAACATCGTTATGCGGTGCACGACTGTATGTGAAACCAGGGTCCATCTCTGTGTACAGGAACGAGCTTCGGAGCCAGACAGACCTGGGTCCAAATCCTGACTCCGTTCTTTGCTAATGTGTCACAACTTCTCGGGGAAGCTTGTTTCTTCATCTGTAATTCTTACAAATGTACTATGAGACAATGTTCGGAGACTGGCTGGCCCCTAGCAGAACTTCAAGAAATAGGGTTTTTTTTAGAAGCAGCTAAACCAAATCTATGTAAAAATGCTAAAAAAGAGTCTGATTCTGAACCCAAAAGAATGCACGAGTGGGTATCAATTCAACCAGATCTCCAAAAATCCCCATGCGGTTTAAATTCTGTTTCTGAACTGCATGGCTGTCCTGCTGGGCTCGCCACGCTGCGATTTCTGTACCAGGCCTGCGGCTGGCTGTCACCGAGTGCCATTAGAAGGTGCCCCATTGGCAAGTGCCATGGGGCGGCAGCCCCCACTCCCTCCCTCTGGGTCGGGATGCCTGGAGAGGGGAGCCCAGAGGTTGCACAGTCCCCATCCTCCCGGAGCCTCTCCCAGGCCCTAGAGCCCTAACGAATCCACTCCCTGGGCAGGAATGGGCGGTGGGTCCCAGGAGCAGCAAGCTGCAGATCAGAATCACCCGGGGAGCTTTTTAAAACAGTGTTCCCCAGAACTGGGAGAATCGGGGTGTTTGCAGAAAGCTCCCAGGTGAATGGGCTGCACAGCTGGGGACTCGGTAATTTTCATCTGAAAGCTTGGGAGGGAGACTGATGAGCACTGGCAGGGAGGCACTATCCAGGGCTGGGGGAGGAAGTCCCCTTGTTAATGGCTCCCTCCCTCTGGCTGCAGGGGCAACAGTCAGAGGGCTGCAGGGCCCTGAAGCCAGAGCTGGGACACCAGCTGCTCCCCTCCCTCCCACCCCAAATGGCAGAGCACCTGCCCACCCACTGTCTCCTGTGCAGCCCTGGTGGGCAGTGTCCTCGGTTCCCACTAAACCCTGAGCACCCAAGGGCGGAAGCCCCAATCCACGCACCTCTCTGTCCCAGTGTCCCAGGGTTGGCCCCAGCCCTAAGGAAGCCCACAATAAACGCTATTATTGTGGTTGTTGCTCTCATTTCACTGAAAAGGAAACCAGCTCCTAGAGACAGTATGACTCACCAAGGCCCCATGATGCTGGGGGCAGGGCTGGGACAGGAACTCTGGGCTCCTGAGCCCAGTCTCTCCCTTCTACCCCAGCTCAATGCCCATCGCATCCCCCACCATCCCCCACCCACATGCCTTTTTTTCTCCTCTTACAGCCCAGATACAGGCTCTGCCAGTCCGGATAAAATCTTCAGTATTCCAGGCCTCTAACTTATAGGACCCCACCTATCCTCAAAACAGTTCGTGGGGTCTTTAGCACAGCTATGGAGCCTGACACATGCGGGTTGCCAATTAGTAGCTGGGTGATCTTGGACACGTTTCTTAACCTCTCTGGGCTCAGCTTCCTCAGCTGTAAGATGGAAATGATACTCTTTACCGCTAAAGATCGTGGTGAGGATTACTGAGATCAGTTAACGGGATCAGATGGCCAGCCAGCAGGAAGTAGTAACAGGTGGTAGGTATCATTCAGGGCTCCGTTCTCCTCGCCTGCTCCACGCTCCCGATTCTGGCCCACAAGCGCCTGCAAAGTGTGCCCCCTCTTGTCTCCTTCACTTTCTTCTCTTCCCATGGGCCCCCCCGAGCACCCTGACCCACTCCACGCTCCCTCGCCTGGCCTCTCTTGGAGACAATCATGTGGCACCATCTATCCACCCCCAGGTCCTCCAGAAATAATAAATGAGAAGTAACTTTTTCTATTCCTCATTCCAGACTTCCTTAATGAAAATCAAATATGGGCACACTCTCCAAGGCCTATAAACCTGAATTGCTCACAGGAAAAAAAATAAATAAATGCTTAGACGCAAAGAGAGTGAGTGTGGGCAGAGGTGGCCTGGTCGAACCTCTACGGAAAGGGCAGTCGATCTGGAACCACCGCAGAGCGCCAGCCGAGAGCCTGGGGTGGGCAGGGGGAGGCCGCCGTTTCCAGAGCAATCACTCCGGCTTCTCTCGATCGACCTCCACAAAAATCAATGGCACATTCCCTCTCTGAAAGGCCCACTGGAAACCATTTTCGGGTGTGCATGTGGAGAGGAAGGGGGATGGAAGCGAGGAACATTCTACTCTAGCCCCACCCTGACAGCCTTCAAACCCGCAGGAAGCGTTCAGCTGCCTCACGCCAGCCTGGCTGTACCAGTTGTTCAAAGACTGAAACACTTCCAAACAGATTGGGAAATAGTTGCTGTCCAGAGCCCTACCCCATGCGGCCCGCCCCCAGCACTCCCAGATCTTCCCCAGGATCCAGCAAGGAAAGAATGAATGTCAAGACACTGTGGAAGCTTCTAGAAAGTACTCTAAGGAGTGCCCAACGTCAAATGTTCTGACTGGCATCCCTGGGCATGGGGAAGGGGCAGGAAGGACGCAGACAAAGTTCTGAGGGATTCAGAAGAGGGACAAGGCCCCAATAAATGTTTGCTGAAGGAAGAGAGAGGCAGAGGAGGAGAGACCCCTCCATGTGGCAGTGGCACCAAGGACAGGCCACAGAACCACGGTACCTCCCTCCCTCTAGGCCACTCACTCCATCTGAGTTCAGGTCACACTGCGATAGAGGCCTCCCTAACCAGGCAAAAGGAAAGTGGGCGCCAAACCCCCTGCAAGATACAGCTGACGTCTTGCCTGCCCAACCTCCACGACCCCTCTGGTTACGATCCCAGTTTTCCCATGGGGCAGCCCCTAACCTTCCCCTCCACGGGCTCCAGAGGCTAGCATATTACCTAGGGGAGGGCAGTCAAAGCACAGAATCTTCCAGAACCAATGGCCGGTTCAAGAACAGGCATGTGACCCTAACTGGCCAATGAGAGCTTTCTCTATACTTTGGCTGAAGCCACCTGGGAAGGGGGGCCTGTTCCCCCCACAGAGTTGTTAACATGAGAGGGTGAAAGCCCGAATCCCATCTAAGGGAGAGATCTCTGGAGAAATGAGAAGGCGAAAGCAAGGCCAAGGACGGAGGGAGACCAAACCCAGCCAGCATGCTCCAGGCCCCGGACCCACGACCTCTGACTGCTGGGTTACGTGACACAATAAATGACCTTCTTTAAACTGAAGCTAGCTTGAATTTGGTTTCTGTCACTTGCAACCCAGAGCCCCAACTAACACACTTCTCAGTGAGTTAAGGAGAAGCTGCTGGTTGCTACCAGGCCCTGCTTCCTGCCCTGGCTGCCATTTCATCGGACTTGGCGGCTTGTTGATGGCCTCTGGGAGGCTGGCCGCAGGCCCTCAGCCCTCCACTTGTGCAAACAGAACACTCCTCTTTCAGGTGGACCCCCAGACTCCAGTCTCGTCCTCCATCTCCCACGCTGCCACTAAGGACCTTTTCTAATACAAATCTTTCAGTGGCTGGCGTTGCCTGCAGACGGTGACGCGAGCTCCTGTAACACACCTTACAGCCAGCATCATCCGGCCCGATGCCCTGTGTTCTCCACACAAACCCTCTAGTTCAGCCACACGGACCTACACAGAAGGCTCTCTCAGCTCCAGGCAACTGTGCACTCTGACAGGAGCAATGTTTCCACACGGTAGGTGTTTTCACAGTCGCAGTTGACACCATAAGCCCTTTGAGGACAACAGGGACCCCTGCTGCTCTGTAACCCACATCCTGTGTCCACTGAGGTCAAAGCCTGCTCTTCAAAGGGGTTAAGTAAATGTGCAAGAACCTCATAAACACAGCCTCTTCCCCCTCATGACGATCAAGACCCTCCCCAAAGCTTCCTAACACCCACCTGAGACAGAAAGAGGCTCCGGGTTGAATAAGCCTTTGTTGTGTAAATTAAGACTGTTTGAAATGGTTTGAACGGCATAAATTTCATCTAAAGCCACAGGAAAAGATATACGATTAAAACTTCTCTCCACACTGACCATGAACTGACAGCATTTATAATTGCAACGTGCAAAGAGTTTCATTTCAAAATAGATGTTAGAGATCGTCTGGTGCAACTTTCCCATTTTACAGAAGTGGAAACTGAGATTCCGAGAAGTGAAATGACGCCCCACAGTCACACTCACAACGCAGGCGTGCCAGGACAAAGACCGGGTTCTCTGCTCTCTCCCCCTGACGTTCATAAATAACTCCCTCCATTTTAATTTATTGTATCACAACACTGATTAATACATGCTCACGGAGCAAGGTCCGCCAACGAGAAGTTCTGTACGCATTTTCTGCTCTTCGCACTACTTCTCGCCGGGTGTCTGAAAAATGGGGTCCCTGCGTTTCCTGGCAGGGTGACTGGAGCCTTCCAGGCCTTCGGCTTCATGTGGTTTCTCACCCTCTCTAGGGCCCGTAAACAACACCAAGAGTGGCAGCAGACAATAACAGCTGCTGGTTGTGCAATGACAGGCAGTATCTACTTCCTAATGTGGACCTGGGTGGTGGTGGTGCTTTGTGAAAATGCCTACCCTCTCCTGGACCCAGCCAAGTTGTCATGAGGATGCTCATTCATTGCTTGGTGTTGTGTTGTTTGGTTTATATCTCACTAATCTCTAAAGATGAGATTAATTTTATCAATCTCAATTTGCAAGGTGACAGTGATTTCAAAAACAGCCTGGAGTTGAATTTCTGGCTGCTCCTTTCACTCACTGTGTGGCCCTGGACGAGTCACTTAGCCTCTCTGAGCCTCAGTTTCTTCACCTTCGAAAATGGCTGAACAGCCACTGAACTATCCACGGAACAGGGTTCGAGGCCCTTGAGCTCTACTCTAGGGCTAGGCCACTCTGCTGAGCCAGGCTATCACCTCAGATTCGCTGGGTCTTTCCCTTCCTGCCACCCGTCAACTGTTGAACCTACAGGCCACGATCCTCAGAGACTCGGCTCAGCCCAGCCAACACCATCCCATCCACACCCCTCTCTGGGGCAAGGTCAGGTGGCTGCCTTCCCGCCTGAGGACCAACCACCCGTGGCTCAGATGCGCCCCAGGCCCTATTAGCTCCGGGGTCCAGCTCTACAACCTGGTCATCCGAGCATAGTCCAGAAGCTCCATGGTCAAGTTTCTCCTCAAAGGCCTGAGAACCTCACACAGGCACCACGACATTGCTCATTTGTTTCCTCATAGAATCAAATGGAATTCAGAGTCAGTCACAAAGTCCATATGGCCCTTTCCCACCATACAATCAATAGAATATGTCATGCTTGCGAGATGCTTTGACCAATCTCTGTCCACAAGTAACTTGTGTTCTGTTTGCTGTTGTCACTGAGGGACAGAGAGGGGCCTGCCTGCCGCCCGAGCCCGCACTGAACCACCAGGCTTCACCGCCGGAGCTCAGCCCGCCCATCACGCCCCCACGTGGGGTGGGCCGCTCACCCCGACCCCTTCTAGGGCAGACGTCTATGCACAGACGGAACCTTCTGTGTCTATGCCCAGCCCGCAACCCCACCCAGGGAGGAGTCTAGACCTGCTCAGACGTGGGGGGAAAGCAGAACTCACGAGAAGAAACTGGAACTAGGGGATGGGGCTGTGCTAATGTGGTGGCAGGCCTGCTTGGGGCAAAGAAGAAACACACCGAGTTAAGCCTTCGACTTGTCCAAGTGTCCTGATGAACTGAACTTTCTGCCTCCTTGTTTATATTAAAAGTACCAACATCAGGTCTCACTCAATGCCAAAACCCCAAATCTCGACAAATGCCCCAAACGAACCTGGCGATGAGAGAATGCAGGATGGACCAAGCATCGCGATCTAGAACCCCAACAGACTGTTTATTTATTCAGTTGTGGAGCTTCTACGGGGGGCTGGGTGGGAAAGGGGTGCAGGGGAAGCTGCTGGAACTGCTTACCTCTTCAAAGCCCAGAAAAGAAAGAGAGAAGCTTTTCTTCTCTCTTCTCCTCCCACCTCTGGCTACAGCCAATTACAAACAGTGGAAACAGGACCTCGGAAATGTTCTCCAGGTGTGCACATACGAACACACGTTGCCCGTGCACGTGCACGTGTACACACACACACAGGCACGTAGGTGTGCTCAGCCCCTTGTGCTAGCCACCATCCTTAGAGAATTAAAAGCCAGTGTAGGGAGGCCTCACAAACTGCTGGTGGGAATGAAAAATAGTGCAGCCCCTTTGGAGAACAGTTTGGCAGTTTCTCGAAAAGTTAAACTCGAAACTCCACACGACCCAGCAAATTCCACTCCTAGGTATCCAGCCAGGAGAAATGAAAACCTATGTCCACGCAAAGACTGGCACACGTATGCTCACGGCAGCGTTATTCACAGCAGCCTCAACTGAAAACAACCCGACGTCCATCAACGGGCGACTGGAGAAACACCGTGGTGTCTACGTACAATGGAATATTATTCCACAATCGAAAGCAATGAAGTACTGATACACTCAAACGTGGATGAACCTCAAAAACGTTACGCTCAGTAAATGGCAGACACCAGAGATCACATATGATCTGACTCCACTTATATGAAATGCCCCAAAGGCAAGTTCATAGACAAATGCATGGAAACAAAAAGTAGATAGGCGGTTACCTAGGGCTGGGCGTGGGGACAAGGATTAACTGTAAATAGACAGGACGGATCTTACTGGGGTGATGAAAAGGTTCTAAAATTCTATTATGGTCACGTCTGCACCGCTCGGTAAAGGGACTAAAAAAATCACTGAACTGTACACTTGAAATAGATAGATTTCATGGTATGCAAAATATACCTTCATTAATTTCCTATGGCTGGTGTGACAAATTACCACAAATGTAGCAGCTGAAGACAGTACAAATGGATTATCTCATAATTCTGGAGATCAGAAATCCAGAGTGGGCTTCCCTGGGCTGAAATTAAGGAGTCAGCTGGACCACACTCCCTTCAGAGGCTCAGGGAAGAGTCTGTTCCCTGGCCTTCAGCTTCTGGTGGCTGCTGACATTCCTTGGCTCGTGGCCCCTTCCTCCATCTGCAAAGCCAGCAGCGTAGCATCTTTGAATCTCTGATTTTGACCCTCCATTTCCATCACCACACCTCCTTCTCTGACTCTGACCTTTGTGATCACATTGGGCCCACCCAGATAATCCAGGAGAATCCCCCCACCTTAAGGTCCTTAACTTAGTCTCATCTGCGAAATCCCTCTTGCCAGGGAAGGCAATGCATTCACAGGTTCTGGGGGGTAGGACATGGACATCTCTGGGAGGCCACTACTCTGTCTACTGTATACCTCAATAAAGCTGTTACAAAGACACAAAATAGCCAGTGTGGGATGTGGCCAGCATGCAGGGCTCACACAGGTGACCTGTCCAGAAGCCCCAAGCTGAAGAAGCCCTGGGGAGCCCCGTCCTAGGGGACCACACGCAGCATCAATGAAGTGAAAGGGTCCTCATTTTGGCTTCAAGACCCAGGAGGGAATGGGGCAAGAGAACGATAGATCCCGGCGAGAGGACCAGGATGACTGGTCAAGTTCTAGATGAGGCAGGGGATGCGGGGAGAGCAGGAGAAACGTCTTCAGTTCTCTCTGACTTGACTCCCCCAGCCCCGGTCCCCACTCCACTGTCAATTCTAAGGAAAAAGAGAAGTTTCATGTCTGCACGGACGTAAGTCTCTCGGAGTTCGGAAATTCCCATCTCGTTGATTATTTTACAAGAACCCAAATTAAGTTCATCCCAGGCGATGTCTGATTTTGACAAGCACCTAAATCAACATGTAAGGAGCCACTCGAGTCACGCCCTCAGCAGGCAGCACGGCCAGACCATTCTTCTCAAGGTAACCAGGACTGAGTCCCGCTCTGGCGGCAGGTTGTGCTCAGAACACCCACGCCTGACACCCCCTCTCCGCTCCCGCCTCACGGTAACTGCTGAGGGTCACCTCTCTGCCCAGTCTCCTCAGCTTCAGGCCCTGCCCACCACACTGCACTCCCTCCAGAGGCTGTTATCTTCTCCATCTCTTCTACTAGGCTGTGCTCTCCTACTATACATACAATAGACATATATCTACATATATCTACAGATGCATATGCACATATATGCACACATGCTCATATATATATACACAGTATAGATACCTACACACGTATATGTATATATACTGTAGGTGCATGTTTTATATATAAACATGCTTTTATTTGTAGCATACAGTTGGTATTCGAGAAATGCCTGTTTTCATACACATGTACATACATATATATGCATGTTTTATATATAGACATGTTTATATATATAAAAGCCTATATATAGAACACAGGTATTCAGTAAATGTTTCATATACACATACATGCATGCATGCATGTATGTGTGCATGTATGTATGCATATATATTCACGTATACACACGTATATGAATGAATAGGTAAAGAACAACACATGGTAAGCCAGCCCTGAGAGCCTAGCAGTTGAAGTTCAGTGTGCTCCACTTCAGTGGCCCGAGTTCGGTTCCCAGACATGGAACTATGCCACTCATCTGTTAGCCGCCATGCTGTGGTGGCATCCCACGTAGAAGAACTAGAAGGACCTACAACTAGAATATACAACTATGCACTGGGGCTTGGAGAGGAAAAAAGAAAAAAGAAGGAAGATTGGCAACAGATATTAGCTCAGAGCATTTCTTCCTCTGCAAAAAAAAAAAAAAGAACACCACATCGTTTAAAGGCAGAACAGACAGCAAAGCTGAAATGAAACCGCCAGGGCGGCTCTCCTTCTCTGCTGCCTCCCTAGGCGTTAGTGTAGTGCCTGCTGGCTCTTAGTATGCACTCAATAAACAGTGGTGGAAGGGATGGATGGCCAGCCAAGTTTCAGTCAATGTGCATTTACTGAGCAAGCGCCACATGGTGCCAGGCTCTGGGGAGCCGAGGCAAATAGCAGACAGATGTGGTCTCTGCCTTCACCATGGTGCAGGAGACCTAAGAACCAGCATGCGAACCGCACACACTACCTACGAGTCGAGAGGAGGGCTACGAAGGGAAGGATGGGGTGTCAGATGGAGCAAAGGGGAGAGCCACAGGAAAGACTGTCAGAGGAGGAAAGACGGAAACCGAGGAAGGAGGCATCTGCCTTGTGAAGACCCAGGGACACAGGACCAGGCAGAGGGAACAGCATGCGCCAAGGGTGGAAAGAGCCCAGATCTCTGGGGAACGACAGGAGCTGGGGGGCTGCAGCCAGCCCAGAAGGGCAGAGAGGCAGCACGGAGTTCAGAGGAAGGCAGAGGCCGGGTCCTCAGACCCTGGGTTTTGCTTAGTGTTTAAATGACAGCAGGAAGCCATTGAGGGTTTTAAGCAGAGGGACTTTATGATCTGATTTACACCTTCAGAAGATCAGGTCCAGTCTGAAGAATGAGTTGGAGAGAGAGAAAAACACCCTCCCAGCACCCTGCCCACTTGTCAAAGAGGAAGAAACAAGCCTGCTGGCTACCCGTGAGCCCCACTCAGAAAGGGAGCATATGACTCAGCCATCACCAGTTCACTGCGCTACTCAGACATTTCATAAGCACCTAGTATGCAACAGCCTGAGATAAATATCAGAGGATGAGATGAGGGTGACACACTCCCCATCCTCCGGGAGCCTAAAATTTCTACTGTCCAAGATCAGCCAGCTTGGCCCAGACTAGAAGAATTTAACTCAGACCAATACTTCTGAAAGGAACAGAGATTCAGAGCTCTGGATCAACACAGTGTCCTTATTTCCTCCTTTCTTTATCATTCATTTATTTATACCTTGCCTCTTTCCAAAAGAGGGCTCAGAGAGCTTGCCATAAAAAAGGATCCATGAAGATAATAAACAGAAAAAGAAAATGACCATGGAAATGATGCAAATAGACTGAACCTAAGGGCTGGTTATAGCTTCTGTGAGTAAGCACAAATTTGGCTCTGAGCTTCCTGGCAGCCAGGGCAAAAAGGAATACAGGGTAAGGAGGAAGAACAACCTTTCTTGTAGGGGAACACAGCTTTTCCTGGCTGTCCCTAAATTCTAAAAATCAAAGGTGGGATCTGTTGTGGGTGGGCAAGGAAGGTGACCTTGGGTGAAGGCACCCTCTAATTCATTCACCTTGTTCATTAAAGAACTCAACATCTTCCCTTACCAATGTGTCCTTCATCTAGTTATACTTGTTACCAAGCTAGAAACTGGCATTTCTTGATAACTTTATCTTTCTTACTCCCTCCCTCCCCATCAGCGCCTTCGCACACAGTAAATTGGTCACGAGGTCTGTCAACTCCATCCCCTGAACAGTTCTCAGATCCATTCTCTCCTTTCAAGGTCCAGCACCCCTGCCTGACTGCCGGCTACCCAGCCTCAGAAACGACCTCCTAATGACGTCCCTGCCTCTAGCCTGGCTCTTCTCCACAGTGTCACCAGTGTGATTTTTCTGGAAATGGTGTATCTGGCAGCATGGATTTTCTGCTTTCAATCCTCTCGTGTATGGACTTATCCCACCCTCCCCCATTGGGCAGCAGTCACGCAGCTTGGGCAGGACTGACCGTATCTCCCTTCCAGGCGGCCACTGGCTGGACTAAGGCAAGGAGCCCCAGTGGTCTTAATCCCTTTGTCACAGGGAGCCATTCAAGGAAGTGGGAACGCAGGCCTAAGCCAATCAGCACACAGCATTCTACCAGCCACAGTGATTGGCTCCAGAGTGTACACATGACCTAAGGTGATCCAATAAGAATTCGGGAGGAGAAGTAGATGTGAAGGCTGGAACTGCGGAAGCCACGTTACCACCACGAGGGAGGCAGCCTGAGGACGAAGCTCACACAGGAGGGCAGAACTGAGAGAACAGCAAAGAAATGAGCCAGGGCCCAGATCAAACCCCACCTAGAGGCTGCCCTATCCTTGGACATTTATGGTTATCAGCAACTGAAGTACATCTATTCTCCATAATCGCAACACAAAATACAAACTCCTTAGCATGGTGTACAACAGGGGTCAGCCAAGCACAGCTCACGGGCCGGATCAGGCCCACTACCTGTGTTTGTCAATAAAGCTTTATTGGAAACAGCCACACTCACTCCTTTAAGGACTGTCCACAGCTGCTCCGACACTAGCACAGCAGAGCAGAGCAGTTGCAACAGAGACCATATGGCCCACACACCCTAAATAGTTGCCATCTCATTCTTTACAGAAAGTGTTCCCTGACCCCTAGCATATGGATCATCCATAATGACTGCTCATCCACCACGCTCTGCCCCCGCCCATGGTAACACCTGCCACCTCCCGGGTTTGGTTATGCTGAGCCCTCACTGAGCCTAGCTAAATCCTTGCATCCCACCAACCTCGGCTCTTCTCTGCAGGTCCCCCATCAGGGTTAGGAGTCCCCTGGGCAGACACAGCACCTTTGCCTGCCGCGTTCTCCCATCGTCCTGGGAGGGGCTATCCAACTGTGTGCCTGTCTCCACCCCTGGACCGTAAGGCCCTTAAAGCAGGGATGATGGACTCCTTATCTCTGGATCCCTCCCTGTCTCAGCACAGCGAGGCGTGACACAGCAAGTGGCTGAGTTCTGCTGACCTGACGTGCAGCAGACTGGGTCTTCAGGGAAAGGGACCAGGCCAACATCACACAAAGCGGGAGATTGGGGAGCATCATCAGCAAGCTTGCCATCTCACCATCTCACCAGGGCCCATATTAGGGACAGGTGCCTCCCTATGGCCTCAGCGGTACAGGTCAGTCAGGGTTACAGACCACAGAAGTCAGTTGTGACTATTTTACGGAAAAAAAGGAATCCAATGAGAAAATAACGGGAAGTTCCCAGAATCAACAGGCAGGCTGGAGAACCAGGCTGGGGAAAAGGAGCAGAGGAGTCTCGGCAGAGGGGGAAAGTGGCCAAGGCCACGCCACTGGACGTCTGCAAGGACACTCACCATCTCCACTGGACTCGACTCAAGGACCTCTAACTGCCTCCCTCCAAGGCTTACACATTGGGGGTCCCCCAAACAGGAAGGTTTGAAAGATGCTGAGCACCCCAAAATATAGAAAGTGCCCCTGAGACACACCAACTCACCAAACTATGGAATCAAGTGACTGCAGATCCAGGAGCCCCGTGTCACCATAACTGGGTCCCACCCAGGGAATCAGGGGTTCTCCGGGCGGCAGAAGTGAGGGAGAGGCCTGTGTGTGTCTACACAGACTCAGAGCCAAGTGTGAACAAAGGAAGTGTTTCTTCATCTCTCACCACAGGGAGCAAGTGTCAAGCAGAATTTCAAGCATCTGCTATTGCAAAACATCTAAAGTTGTAGCGAAAGGTCATTTCCAGAAACCTCCCTCTCCCCGACCCCATGAAGACCTCAGGCTTCAGCTCCATCCTGGATAACCGGAGGTCATTATCTGAAGTTCATTCATTCATTCGTTCATTCGTTCACTCATTCGTTCTGCAATCTGTCCCAAGACCCCAATGTGCCAAGTCCTGTGCTGGCACTGGGGTAACGAAGATGAGTCAGTCACCATCCCTGACTTCTAGAAGTTCTGATGGCTGGAGGAGAGGATGAAAGAAGTTTCGTTTTGGGGGTGGCCACTGTAGTGGAGGGTTAGAGGTTGGCAATGGGAGTGTGTGCCTCAGACCTCTGTCAGCAGTTGCTGGGCATCGCTCCATTTCTTTACACACACACACGCACACACACACACACACACCCCCAGTGAGCTACCTCTGTGATCAGCCACCAGCCCTAGGACCGTGGTCAGGAGGACTCAGGCTGCTGGTCCAAATCTGGACCCTCTTGGCTACTGAGTTGGCTAAAAACGTCAAGTCTTGGGCAGCCTGTTCCCCCAAGTGGTGGGGACAAGAGGCAGAGCTGACACTGTCACCTGCTGGCTGTGCTCTAGGGCAGACCCTAGCTCTTGGCAACAGCTGGTCCTCAGGAGACTAGGGGACAGAGTTCACCTTAGATACCCCTGCACTACCCTCCACAAATCATAATACTGACGCCCGCCATTTGCACTACACTTTCCAGTTTATAATGCATTTTTTTAATATGCATTCGCTCATTCATGACTTGTTCACTGAATACCCCTTATACGTGAGGCACTTTGCTCAGAGCTGGGAATCTAAAGAGTAATAAAACACAGCCCCGATCTTTTTGGAAGCCACTTCCTCTGGGAAGCCCTCCTTGATCTCTCCAGCTGGGTTGGATGCCCACCCCCCCTCCATGGGCGCAGAGCACCCTGTATCATGTGGACGAAAAAGGGACTCATCCATCTCATATAGCTCTGCATCCCCAGGGCCGGGCACACAGTGGGAGCAGAATGAATGCCTTGAGCAAGGACCAATGGGAATGGCTGGGAGGACCGAGGGGCCATGGGGGAGACGGAAACCAAGGGGGACAGGGCAGGGAAGACTCAAAGAACCCGGCATTGGCAGTACCCCCTAGGTTTCTAGATCAGGAAGCTTGTCTCGGAGAGCTTGGATGACTTATCCAAGACATTCTTGCTGGGAAAACCAGCTGGGCCTCTAAGCCCATTCTCTTCATACCAATTTCCATTCCGACTCGTCACCCCAGCCAGCTTCCGGCTCTCCCTCTCCCGGGGACCACAGAGTCCCGTCTGCCTTCCTGCAATCAACTTATTGCTGTCTACACCCTCCCCCTGGGGTATTTTTTAAGATACCCTGAAGATAGAGGCCTGTGACTAAGACAAAGAAATGGATTCCTAATGATGGAACGCCGGGTTCTCATTCAGTCACCGCACAGACATTTACCGAGCATGTATGGTATGCTCTATTCCAGAGGCAGCGAAGCAGGAGCGGACACGGGCAAAAACCTGCCTTCTAAGGTCGGAGCGTGAAACGGGGTGACGAAAAGGGGGTGTCCCTTTGGTGAATGAACGAATGAATGAATGAAATGCAGTCAACGTCAAGCGATCCATCGCAGGTCATGTCAAGATGTACCTTAAGCTGACACAGGGCACACAGTCTGCTAAAGGGGTGGGGAGAACACACAGTTTCTCACTCCCAGGTCACTGTCGTAGCTACTGGGGATCCCCTGCCTTCGTTTACTCTCCTTCCAACATCCCCAGTATGAGAGAACTAGACAGAGTGAGCCCCCTTTGTGGCCATGGCTGGCTTCCCAATTAAAGTCAAGGATTTGTGTTTACTCAGGGTCTATAAACACAGACCCAAAAAAAGTGTTTAAGAGAAAGCAGATGAAGTGTGGGTAAAGACTAGCTAATAAAATCAGGGGGAAGCGCTGTGAGTTTTCAACCATGACTGTGATTATACAAAACTCAGAGGAGGATGCTCCACGCCCAGGGCCAAGGCGCACGGCGGTGCAGGGCCTGAGTGTCCAGAGTGAGACGTAAACCGCAACTGCCTGAAGGATTGATGGGTCCCCGCTGGGAGAGCCCTGCTAAGTGCCTCTGGACCCGGCCAGAGCGTCACGATGCAGCTAATATGGCCTCCCCACCCTGCTCCTACCACTGGCTTGTCACATAGCTCATCGAGACTGGATTTAAAAGTTCTGTGGACTTGTGGGTTAGTTGGGGACAGCCTTCAGGGGGAAAACCTGTGCTTGGAGTAAAAGCAGCACCTCGTGAAGTGTCAAAAGCTGAGGGTGCCGCCTTCCAGAACATTCACTGTCATCTCACCCCTCAGGGCCTCAGTCTCCTTATCTGGCCACTGCACTAGACACTGGCCAAGGTCCCTTTCAGTGACGGCATCCCGCAACCATGTTCTTCCCCAGCCCAGGCAGGAAGCTGGGGTGTGGGGATGTCCTCTCTACTGAAACACGCGTGGGAGTCTGGCCTGAGTTTGGATATAAGTGGTAAAGACAGTGAGGAGCCCCAAGGAGCCCCCAGGGTCCCCCAGGAGCCCCCAGGAAGTGGTGACTTCCTAGAGATCAAGGGAGGCAAATAAGGGGTGATGCTCAGGGCCAACCTTCACGACACCCTAAAGAACAAGTTTCCACAATTAAAGAAAACACTGGGAGGGTAACCAGAGAGGCCCAGAAAACAGTCAACATCTGTGATTCGGCACTGATGGAACTGCCCCTCCCAGCTCTAATCTGGGTCCCCCCGGGGAGTTTCGTTGGCTTTGCAATGTTTTCGAAGAAAATGATCTTGCATATACATTATTCCCCCAGCCACTCAGAGAGAGCTTGGCCCTCCTGCCTCCTCCTCCTCCTCTTCGGAGCAGGCAGCGGTCTCCCAGATGAGTCTTCAGTGTCAGACAATGGCAACCTTGGCTCTTTTCTGTACAAGAGATGATCTCTCTCACCAGCTTTTGCACCGTAGGAGTGCAACTCCTTTACCAGAGTCTCAGTTTACAATGGCTTTCTGCACTTGATGCTGACCCTCCAGTCTCCTTGGGCTGGGACCAATCTCTCACAGTGCTGAGGCCCAACAAACATCGAAGCACTCTCTGAAACTGACTTGGTTTTAATACCAGAGTGGAGTCCATCCTGAGTCAACTCCAAATTAACCTAGATACTGAGCCATTCTGAGTATAATGATTAAGAGCAAAACACACTGAAGGACCACCCCAAAGCTGAGCCCTCTCACCCATTCATACCTAGCAGCTTCTTGAATGTTGGTCTACCTGCTTTTGCACATGCTGTTCCTTTTGAAATGCTGTTCCCTGCATTGGCCTTCAAAAATCAACTCAAACCGTCACCTTCTCTATAAAGCCTTTCCCCAGCCCCTCCAGACAGAGTTCAGTTCAACATGTGGCATGTGTGAGCCTGGCTAAGCCCTGGACTTGGCTAGACGTGCAGAGAGGAGAAACTTCTATATCTGGCTGGAGACCCTCCCAGGCTAGTGTCTTCAAATAACCTCTTGCTTGCAACTCTATTTTAAAAATGTTACCGTGCAAGATTGAAGACACACAAAAAAATGTATCAATTGTGACAAAACCACCTCTCATACCCACCACCCAGCTTAAGAAATAAAATACAGCAGATACAAGTGAAGTCCCCTGGGTACCCCACCCCAATCCTCTCCCTCTCCCCAATTCCCCAGGGGTAAGCACTCTCCTGAATTTGGTATTGATCACTGCTGTGCATTTCTTTATACTTTTTTTTTCTTTTTTTGAGGAAGATTAGCCCTGAGTTAACATCTGCTGCCAATCCTCCTCTTTTTTTTTGCTGAGGAAGACTGGCCCTGAGCTAACATCTGTGCCCATCTTCCTCTACTTTGTATGTGGGATGCCTACCACAGCATGTCGTGCCAAGCGGTGCCACATCCACACCCAGGATCTGAACCGGCGAACCCCAGGCCATCAAAGCAGGACATGCACACTTCACTGCTGCGCCACCGGGCTGGCCCCTCTTTATACTTTTATTACATGTGACTGTTCCCCCTAAACAATGTATCCATTGTTTTGTAAGTTTTTAAATTTTCATAACTGTAACACTTTGCTTAGTAATACCAAGATTTGTTTTTATGTCCAGGGCCCTCTGTGAGCAGCGTCTGCATCCTGTTAATCGATGTATCAGGGCACCTAACCCAAATCCTGGCACATAGTTCATGCTTGTTGCAAATGGAAAATAAAGAAGAAAACACCAAAGACAGGGTTTTCACCCACCGGACCTGAAAAGGGAGTGGGGAGAGGGGTGCGGAGGCTGCCCCAGTGGAGTCGACCCATAGGCGTCCTCTGAACACCTCCTACGATCCTTAGAGACTGCAGGCGCATGGGACTCAAGTAAGACGCGGTCCAGTGCTGGCTGAGGGGACCGGGCAGCATCTCCTGGGAGGGACAGGACCACAGCACTGTTCCTGGCACACAGTCAGGGCTCTGGACGCATCTGGCAAATGAGTGACCCTTCCCACAGAGAAGAAAATGGAAAAGCTGGGACAACAAAGCGTGGCTGGCCCAGAGGAGAGCCCACCTGGGGACTATCGCAGAGAGAGCAAGTGTCCTCACTCACCGAGGACCAGCGTCTTCTTGTCCAGCTCCAGCTTCCCAGAGGAAGCCACAAGCTCACTCTGACATTCAGCTCACCAAATCACACAGCCCCTGGGGGCTTCCAGGACCTCTGGAGGAAACCCAGTGACTGTCACACAACCGGGAAGACGCTTACACGTGGCAGGGGCGGGGCGGGGGAGGGGAAAGCAGGGGAGGACAGTTTACATGGCCACCATGAAACAGGCTAATTTTGAGAGGACAAGAAATACCAGCCTTCATAAAGGAGGGATGAGGCCTCAGTAAATGCCCTTTTCATGAATTAGGCTTTGGACCGAAGTGCATCTGCGAGGAGGCCACCAAGTGGAGTTTAAGAAGAGCCAGGGCTAAGAAATTAAATCCCGACTCTGGCCCTGACCAGCTGTGCAGCCTTGGGCAAATCAGTCAACCTCTCTGGGCTTCAAATGTCTGAAAAAGCTATGCGCTCATTCTACAAACACTCTTGGAGCAAGGCCTTCTGTGAGCCTGACCTGTGGACGTAACACAGAAAAGGCCCAGTCCCTGGGCTCAGGAATGTTTCACGGAATGAGGCCATGGCATAAACACAAAGCACTCTCTGGATGTAAAGTCTTGTTATTAAGACTTTATTTTCTATCATATAAGCCCCTTTCTAACTTTTTCTCTTCCTTCCTTTTTTTTTTTTTTTTTTTGGTGAGGAAGATTGGCCCTGAGTGAACATCTGTGCCCATCTCCCTCTATTTTGTATGTGGGACACCACCACAGCATGGCTCGATGAGCAGTATGTAGGTCCACACCTGGAATCCAAACCTGTGAAACCCAGGTGGCTGAATTGGAGCACCGAACTTAACCACTACACCACTGGACCAGCCCCTCCTTTTTTTTTTTTTTTTTTGAGATTCAAGACATAGCTTTTGGTCAATGCAAAGGAGAACAGAGAGCCAGGAAGCTCATCTTTAATTCAGTGCAGACAATACTCAGCTTGGCTCAAACTGGGCAAAACGCTTCCTTGCAGCACATCTATTCATAGCCGTGTGTTCCTAGAGTTAGCTCTCCATTCTCCTCTCCAGCAGAGGAATTGGCCCGTGCTCTGAGAAAGGAGTGGAGGCGGGAGCGGGGAGGGGACAGGGCAGGAGGAGGGGAGAGGAGAGCAGGGTGGACCTAGAGAAGACCCCCTGCTGCCCAGAGTGCAGTCACACCCCTCTGGGAGGGAGCCAGGTGGCAGCACCTTGAGGTTATGGTCACTGCGAGAGGGACGTGGGGAGGGGACAGACATACCACCACATATTACGAGGGCCTCACACACTCTCGACTTCCTCCTCCTGTAAGGAATGCTTCCTGATCCCTACTCCAAGGGAAGGGAAGGGAGCTCAGAGAAGGGAGCGACAGCCTGAAGCGACTAGCAGAGCTGGTGACACCCTGCAGGGGCAAGACCCATGGGATCAGCAGCGGGGGTTCCTCCAGCCCCGGGGAGCACAGGAGACAGACACCCTCAGGTTATTAAAACCGTGGAGTTGCCACCGCTCCAACCTGTCCCAAGCACTAACCCTTTAGCAGCCCTGCCTCTCCTGAGTGGCCTCCGGCTCCGTGAATGAGCCTCGGCGCGGGGTGCTGATGGGGATCACAGGAGATGGTGGGCGCCACGCGAAGCCTCTCCCCTCAGCTTCTTCACCGTGTGTTCTCGTCCTCCAGACTCTTCCTGTGACCCTCGAAACTGCCAGGGCGAGGAACAGGCATGACTCAGCCTGGTGAGCCGCCCGGCCCTGCGAGCGGCTGGGGTTCCTCTCTTCATTCATCCAAAGCAGCACCACCGATCATTTACATACCACTTCCCCTGGCAGGTGCTCGAGAGCAGACGGCAGGTGCAGGGCAGGAGAACAGAGAGGGAGAGCAATGCGGAAAAAGGGATTTCTGGACACTCAATAAATGCCTACTTGAGATGCCAAAATGTGTGCCCCTGTCATATCAAATCACAGAAACGCATATACACACACCTAAAAATGATAACTCTTGGGGTTTGAAATGAGTCTTTAAAAACACTCCAATTTCAATTTTCTACCCAGAGCAGAGAATTAATTCACACACTGATTCATCAAATATGCATTCGGCACCTGCGTTCCAGGCACCTTTCGAAGGCAAAGATGACAAGCGCACGGCAGACACAGAACTGGAGAGAAACGGCATTTTAAAGGCCACAGGGACTGTCTGGAAGTTTGTGATCCCACGACCGGTTATAGCTCAGCCCCCCGGACACACAGGACAGCAGCTCCCTGCACCTGAACAGAAGTTCCCTCTGCTCCAAACACTCTGCTCTTAGTCAATCATCTTACTTTTCCCTGGAAATAATTGATCTGTTTGGTCATAGGCCATTGATAAAGGGATCTAAACTCTGGTTTTCTTTCTTTCCCTGGAAATGGCAGAATTCTAGGTTCCTGGGAAGAGAGATGAGAAGAGAAGGGGAGACGGTTTGCTTCCGGGAAAACTAACATAACCACATTACAGAAAACGTGCAAAACAGAGAAAAGAAGAAATTCATCCACATTCGTCTCCCCCAACCATACCTGACACGATTTGGGTGCGTATTTCTTTCCAATCTTTGGTCCTAGAAATGACTGCTTTTCTGCATCCTCCCAGCCTCCTTGGCCCTCGCTTTGAGTGGCTACAGCAGAACCGATTCAAGTCTTCAGTTATAGTCAGACACTTAGGTTATTTCCACTTCGGTTAATTTCTTATTGTAAAAAACACTGAGCTGGGGGCCGGCCCAGTGGCCGAGTGGCTAAAGATCCCCGTGCTCCACTTCGGTGGCCTGGGTTCAGATCCTCAGCGTGGACCTGCTCCACTCATCAGCCACAAATGCAAAGCAGAGGAAGATTGGCACAGATGTTAGCTCAGGGCTAATCTTCCTCACCAAAAAAAAAAAAAAAAAACTAAAAAAACCTGAGCTGAAGATCTTCGTGCAACATTTTGCCCATAATTTTTACGATTTCTTTAGGAGAGCTTCCCAGAAGTGGGTTCACTGGGTCCAAGCTTATGAACCTCTACATGGCTCTTGACATAAATTGCCATGGTTGCCCAGAAGGGTCGTTTGAGGATCCAGCTGGCCACCAGCAAGAAGTTGCAAGTGCCTTCAGGGGATGACACCTTTCAGAGGCCTCAGGCATGGGACAGGGGCACCCGAGGGGTTTTCTACGGAGGGAGTCCTTCTGGAACATCTCGTCTTTGCACGTCAGCGTGTGCAAGCTCCGTGATGCGGTGGAGACTAAGCTCCAAGGTGGAATGAAGTCCTCCCCTCTCCTGCCGCAACAGCTATTTAATCTGATCCCCATGAAAGATCAGGTTCCTTTTCTCTCGGTTTTAAGTGTCCAAGGTCTGAGACAAAGATGAGCTTATCTGGAGAGAGGCATTTCCAGCCGTGATCAGCGGGGAGGGGCTTGCTGTGGGTAGGGGGCGGGGGGCCTTCCAAGGGTCACACTTCCTTTATTCCTCATTAACTTCTGAGAGGGGGAGGGCTGGGGTGAAGTCAGAAGCATGCAAATGTCCTTTTTCTAGACTTCCCCCTGCACGTCCCCACTGAAACCTGGAGAAACACTGCTTGAGAAAGAGACAGTTTCACCCAGAGGCGAGGCCTCAGGGAGGAGGGGCCACCTCCCAAACAGGGGTCCCCATGGCAGCCCAGGATGGCGCGTTCAACCAGAGACTCCAGAGACGCAGGATCCATGACAATCACAAAGGTCCTAAATCTAGGAGCTGTTGTGACCAGAAAGACCGGCTTTATTCAAAAAAATTGAATCAGATCTCTCTAGGCCAAGGGGCTGCCTCCTTCCTGTCCACTGGGTCTTCTGTCCACGGGGTCTCTCTCACTGGACAGCTGGACCCCAAGAAATCCCCCCAAAGTTAATCACACTCAAGCAGGAGAGACCCCAGAATAATTATACAGCACATGTAATATCTGTCAGCCACTACTGGGCCCGGACACTGCACGTTCTGAATACGTCCTCACTGCATCGTGACACGCAATAGAATGACATTGCGTGCTCATTTAACTCAGCCAGACTCAACTAGACACAAAGGGACAAATGTATTTTTTTTCATTTAAAAAACTATAGGGCCCAGCCTGGTGGTGGCATAGTGGTTAAGTTCGGCACACTCCAATTCAGCAGTCTGGGTTCACCAGTTCGGATCCCAGGCAGAGATTTACAGCACTCATCAGCCCTGTTATGGCAGCAATCCACATATAAAGTGGAGGACAGTGAGCACAGATGTTAGCTAGGGCTAATCTTCCTCAGCAAAAAAAAAAAATTAAATACTGTAAAAGTGGATTGTGCCTATTATGTTTATTTGTATTTGTTTTATTTTGGGGGTATTGTATCTTGTACTTTACTGTATATCGCACATGACTGTGTATGCCATATATTTAAACAAACATGCAACTAAACAGGATCACATACACAAAACCATGTGTACTGTCCATCAGGGGCGAGTTAGGAGACTGTCCGGAATCATTTTCACTATGAATTTTTGCTGCTGTGCTGACTTCCGAACTTTAGAATGAGGCTTGACCCTGCTGTGTAAGGTCCCCCTCCTTTGGTGCTTTCAGGTCTTGAGGGCTGTGTGGTCCATTAGGTGCCAGCAGAAAATCAGTCTTGGATCAGAACAGGAAACCGGGACTCCCGGGCTGCTGAGCGCTGGGAGGGCCCCATGGCTTTATAACCTGCCTCCCGAGGACAGCCCGTCTGTTCCAAGCTGGCTGTGTGGCCCCTAGCAGGGCTTCCACGTCCCTGGCCTGGTCCCTCGTTCTTCCAATGAGTGGCCTAGATGATTTTCAAACTCCTGTGTGACTCTGGGCAACTCGCATCACCTCTCTGGGCATCCCACTTAGATGCAAAATCAGAGTTTCCCAAGCAGGATTCCAAGATGAGGTTACCGTGTGTTGAGACACTGACCTCCTTAGCACTTGGGAGGAGTAGGCCCCGGGTCAGTCACCTCCAGTTCAGAGATGCTTCCGCTTTTACTGCCCATCCCCCCAAGCCGTGCCTTACAAATTCTGTTTCCTGCATGGCGTGAAAAAGGCTGGGAAGGACCAGACTAGGTGATCTTCAGCGTCCTCTGTCTCACACCAACAGCCCCACCCCAGCACATCCAGAGTTAGAAACAGATTGCACACGGGCAAAAGATTATAGCATTGGGGGGTTTCTCTAATTGGGTTTCTCGAACAGGGATCACAGGATCAGAATTACTTGAGAGTGCTTGTCCAAAATGTGGATTCTTGACCCTCCCCTGGGGATGCTGAAGCTTAAGATATGGTCAGATGAAGGAAATACTGAGGAAGAGGGAACACATGCATAGAACATTCTGGCAAGTTCTCATATTGAAAGTGGAAGGGAGGAACACTGTAAGAGGAGGTATTAATCCAGTGTCCACTTACTTTCTCAAGTCTACAAGGACCAGTGTCCTTTCAAATTTAACCCCCCCAGGGCCCACCCAGTGGCCGAGGGGTTAAGTTCATGAGCTCCGCTTCGGCGGCCCAGGGTTTCAGCAGTTCGGATCCTGGGCACGGACATGGCACCGCTCATCAGGCCATGCTGAGGAGGCATTCCACATGCCACAACTAGGGACGTACAACTAGAATATACAATTATGTACTGGGGGGCTTTGGGGAGAAGAAGAAGAAGAAAAAAAAGAAGATTAGCAACACATGTTAGCTCAGGGCAAATCTTTTTTAAAAAAAAAAAAAAAAAAGATTCAACTGCCCCAAAGCATGAAGCCACAGGACCCTTCTCTCCCCCAAATCTTTCCCGGGGAGCGGGGAGGAGTGTGTGCAGGCAGAGGATGCAACATGCTACAAATCCCAACAGCAAACGCTTCAAGAAGGGTATTAATAGCATGAGTCAGTTTCACACTGAATTCACCAAAAACTTCACCACTCAAATTAGCCCAAGCAATCTCCTTGCAAGATTCATTTCTAAATTCTGAACTTCCTTGGCTGACAAGTTCACAGTAGGTGGTTCTGGGCAACGAGGTTGCCGAGACGCCTGTCACCACGAGATGCCCTGCAAGAAAACCACGCCCTCGGCGAGCAGCATCTCGCAGCATCTCACGGCATCTCGCAGCGTCTCACAGCATCTCACGACAGCAGTGTCTGGTCTTTGGTACACAACCCCCTCTGGAGACTTTTCGAGTTATGTTTGAGGTTCCCTTGAAAGAGGGAGTAAAAAGAGTGGGTATGCGTTGAAGCTGGCGTGGGGCATCTAAATTCCAGCTCTGCTTTTTATCAGCTTCAAAGTTTTCTCAGTCTCCTCATCTGTAAGATGGGGATAACGTCTTGCAGAGGTATTGTGCATGTAAGGAAAAAAATATGCAAGGTACACGTTGTCCATCCTCAAGAAGGGAGACCAAGAAAAACACCCCAAATCACAAAAACCCACAACATGATGTTTACAGGAGCCTTACTGTTAGCAAGGCTTTTGTCTGGGCCGTAAATGACCGTGCAGAGGATCGGAAATGCTGCTTCACTCCCCAGTCCTGGGCGCACTTCAACCGACCCACTGGGATGTCCACTGGTGTCCTGTGACTTCCCCTACCATCCTTTCTCCAAACCTAGCCAGAGAGCTTTTCCAGTTCCTGGAGGACAAGAATGGGCCCTGAGGGGCAAGGCTTGGTTTAGCCCAAGGAAACAAATCCAAAATCCTTCCTTCTTCAGCTGCTCAGGCCCTTGGGACTTGTATGGGTGGCAGTGGGACACACACTATTTGTTTCTCACATGGACCCATCACAGGGCCCAGCACACAGTAGGTACTCACTCAAATTACTGCCGTCGAAGCGCAGGATGAATGGTATTCCTCCATAAAGAAGTGAACACTTGACAGCCACAAAGGCATGTTCAGAAATGACTGTAAAATATCACCAGGCTTTCATTCACAAGCCTGACTGATCTCATGCTCCCCAGCCAGCTTCTGGTGCCTCAAGACGCAAAACCAGAGTTCAGGGAGCAGAGTAGAGGATGTTATTGCCTGAGTTTCACTTCCATTGCAATCTACTGCATTTGACTTCAACTCTGGTTTTGAGCAAAGCTGGGGCCAGTGCATGACTGGCAGGAAGGCCTCCCTGAGTCTACACTCCTCTCCCTGAGTCCTAGCCCCGAGATCGTGTGAATAGGGAACTCGAATTACTGAGTACTTACTAGATGTCAGGTACATTCAGACACTTTCTGACTTAAGAGCCACAACAGGCTGAAAAGCAGGCACCGGGATGCTGGGGGACACTGGGCAATGTGCAAAAGACCTCGCAGTGAGGGAGTCAGGTGTGAACCAAGATGTACCTCCCCCAAGTCCATGGTTCTTCAGCCTGACACCATCCCCTTTCAAAGGAGAACGCCAGAGGGGCCAACCACAGCATTCAGTTTTGCGTAAAGACACCACAGAAATATGAAATTATCTTAAAGAAATACCCCTCTCCTCCCATCAGATTCATACCCCATCTCTGCCAGAAGGATAGCCCTGGCCCAAAATTAGCACTGGACAAATGGGTTCTCACCCACCTGTGACTGTGTCCTTGGGGGAGGCAGTATATGTATGGGATGTTTCTGCAAGGTGCTCTGCTAGGAGTTTTTAGACACATTATCCCATTTAGTCCTCCAAACAACACAGAGAGGCAAATGTTTAGCCATGACAGTTCTAGCTCAGCAAGGTGCACGATTACCCAAGGTCACACAGCTCCTGCATGCCGGGGCCTGGGAGCCTTCAGCTCCCCAAGGCAACAGTATTTGCTGAGTGGGCACTGGGTTTAAATCCCAAGCAGCTCCAAGTGGCCAGGCAGAGCCGGTCACAGGAGACCGTATGACACAGAGGAGGAAAGGACGGAGCTTTTCTTCCTCCCACTGCCCAAGTGTCTTCCCCCACTAACTCCTCTGCATGACTGCACCTCACTGCCCTTCCCCGTCCTTATCAGAGGATGGGGGGTGGGCGGGGGGAGCGAGGAGGCCATTAGTCTCTGACCCAGTGGGTGATTTCAAAGCTGCCCCTTTTCTGTGTTGGGCATTTTTTTTGACCGTAGATGTAAGGATTTAGTCCCTCAGTCCACTGACAAAGGAAGGTCAGGGGCAGAGACACCTGTTGAGCTGGGGGAGGATGTCCAGCACCCAGCATCCCCTTGGCCCCAGACCTTGCATTAAGGATGCCCCAAGGAGCTCACAGGCAGACACTGCAGGGCCGTGGGAAAAGCCTGGCTTGGGAGCCCCGGTCCTGGGTCTGCTCTTGGACAAGATGCTTCCCCCTCTGGGTCCCAGTTCCTTCTTGTTAAACTAAGAGTACTGGATGCCTAAAAGCTGCAACTCAAGCATGAGCTTCCTGCCCAGCCCTTCCAGAACACAGTCATAAGCAAAGGCCTGGGACGCGCTCACTGCTTCCCTTTCTCTCCTCCCTGCTTCCATCCCACCTCAACTGTTCAGGGCATCCAGGCCCTGCTGGGCTTAGTAGGCACCGCCTGGGAGATAAAGGTGGGCTGTCTTCTCCACAAGCGCTTCGTGCTCTCACCGTGCTCGTTCTAAGCCTCCATCTTTTTATCGTCTGTATTTTGGGCATGTCTGCCTCCTCCAGTAACGAACCTATCAGCTGCCTCAGGAGCCTCTGGTGCCATATTCAGATTCGCATCCTCAGCATCAGCTGGTCTCGAATGAACGAGCGGACGGGGGACCTCCAAGCTCTCCCTACTCAAGTGTGGTCCACAAACCAGAGCATCATGTGGGAAAGTGCTGGAAACGCAGAATCTCGGCCCACACCCAGCCTCTGACTCAGAATCTGCAAGGCAATCCGCAGGACATCTGGGGGCACCTCCAGTTTGGGAAACACTGTTCCAAGGTGCCCTCCAGCTCTGACGCGCCCCTACCCCACATCCTTCGCTTTTGCCCTCTAGAGGCCTCCCACATGCAGGCCTAAGCAGGACTCGCTAAAACAGAGCCCGTCATAAACCAAAGGACATTCACCTTAGGAACCTTCTAGAAGCCTGCCACTGACTCTCACAAGCAGGATGGGAAATGTGCAGCCCCGAGGGTGACTCCAGGCACGTGTTACCCACCGGCCCTGTGAGTTTCAAGGAAACCGGGGCAGTTTTCAAAAATGTTGATTTGAAATCAACATTGGTTTCCACCCTTGGTTCCGTGGATCCAGCTCCCCTCGCCCTCCTACCCTTGAACCCCCGTAAATGAGTGACTGCACACCTTCCAGCATCTGGCAGCAGAGACACACCAACCGGCGGCCCGCCTGCCCCCTAACGGGCCTTGCCTCCATGCTCAGAAAATGCCTTTCCCTCATTTTCTACTCTTGACGTTTATTCAACTTGGAAAGAAAAGGAACGTTTCCAAAACACGTCTTCAGTTTTTTAATAAACCCTGCCATTCCTCTAGCGGTTTCAGATTATCTTAAATATTTATAAAAATCACTCTCAGCAACACTTCTTTAAACAAACCTCCTGGTCGACTTCGATTATTTATATATTTACGAACATGTTGTCCCCTTTCCCTTGGAGCAGATGGCAGTCTTTGGAAAGGAGAAAAAAAAAAATCACTGGGACAGAACGTAAACTCAGGGACTCCCCAGTTTAGCCTTCTCGACAAGCTCTGGTACAATGATCTTTCCATCCGGTGGAAACGCCCTACGATGGCCAGTCAACAGTTGGTTTGAGAAAACACGGAGGCTTGAACTTGAATCTAGGAAGCAGCTGCCAGCCAAGGGCTTGGTTTCCAGTGGGAACTGGTGCCCTGTTAGCAGAGGGACAGGGCGATGGGACTGCGGTGGGGACAGAAAGAAGCCCAGAAGGGGAGGGAAAAGCAACCGCCATTTGCACGCACCGTGCCGAGCATCTCCACACGACCTCTGAGCTCATCTTCACAGCGACCCTTCCAAGTGGCGATGATTAGTCCTCCTCTGAAAGGTGGAGAAGGCCCAGAGAGAGACAGGAAGTATGTTGCCCAAAGTCACAGAGCTCGTAAGCAAGAGACCCAGGATGTGAACCAGGCCATCTGGCCTCTAAACCCACAGGCACGCTGCCTTGAGAAGGAGAAAAGGATGAGAGGAAAAACAGAACTGCCCTTCACGGGGCATCCTTGGCTACGAAATTACCACGTTTCTTTCAACCTGCTGAGGCCAGTCACCCTCTTAAGATCATGAAGGAAACTCCCAAAGTTCTGTGGCAGCAGCAGGAGCTGGGTCAGTCCATTTGAGAACCCAGGGGAGTCAGGTCTCGGCTGGAAGCTGGAAGGAGTCCATGCGAACGTTGTGAGAAGAGATGAAATGAGGGCCAGAGCACACGAAGGGCTGCCTTTATGAGCAAGGAAACGGATGAAAAACAGGACCACAGTGACTCTTCCTCAGGCCTTTATCAAGTGTCCCCAGGAGGGGAAGGAGAAAAAGAATAAAATGAGCCTTCCCGTTCGCACCCCAACGGACTCTCTGGAGAAGCTCCAGGCCAAGTTCACAAAGAGAGACGGTCCACCCTTCGAGATGCTCATGGTCTAGATGAAGAGACAGCAACGACTCCTATTGATGAGGGTGATAATAGTCACTGATGACGATCGCCATTAATCGGCGCCCATGCTAAGGGCTCCACTCAGTCTATCCGATGAGCAAAACAACCCCACGATGTATCATCCCATTTCACAGACGACGACACTGAGGGTCCTCGAGGTGAAGAAACTCCACGACGGGCACACAGCAGGAGGAGGGAAACGTGGGGTGTGAATGTGGATCTTGCCTCTAACCGGGGACCCATGAGACAGAGAGGGAGGGGCGGGGGTTATCTGGCCTGTTTCTAGATGAGGAAAAGAGGGAGATGAGCTCTCTAAGGCTCCACAGCCACCCCACAGCTAAAATGTACAGATTTTAAATCTGATTTTTCACTGACACAACACCACCCCCAAAATGCTCCCCTGGAAGGCAGTTTCACGGAAGCCGGCCAAGCCCCAGATGGCCAAAGCCACAAGATGATGATGGTCTCTTCAATCAAGGGGATGGCAGTAATGCTGAACCTGAGGCCACAGCCTCCTGGCACTGGTGTCCCTCAGAAGTCCCTCCTGTCATGGTCTCTGGATCCCCAGGTAAGAGCTGCCAGGCTCATGGACCGGGATTCCATGTTGGGCAATCAAGGCACACTTGGGAGAGACAGCCAGAGAACAATTTCAAGGTCACCTACGGGCCAGTATGCTGACCTTGAGGTAGAGACAGAATGCACAAAGGGGAAACAGACGTCACTCTTGTCGCTCTGACTGCACCACAGACCCAGCATATGCCAGACAGCCTGCCAGGTGCCAGGGGAAACCCAAAGGCCGCTCGGAGGGCGCACAGCCTACAGGAAACAGCGAGAGAGCTGTGCAGACGGAAGACTCGGGCAGGGTCCGGAATCTGCCACTCGGGGCTGAGGGTCTTGGGCCAGATCCTGCCCTCTCTTGAAGTCTAGCAACACAAGAACCAAATCTCTGCCTCACAGGTATCCACGGCCACTCCACGTCTTGAAAATGACTCTGCACGTGCTCACACTGCTGCTGGCCGTGAACAGAGGTGCCTGCCGTCAACTCTTAAGATCATAGGAGCCCTCAGGCTCGTCTCCCGCCCTCCAGATGTGGAATACCCTCCGAACTAAGGGTCCTCAGAGTGGGGCACAGAAGCATCTGGGAGCTGAGAAGGAAAGGGAGGCACGGAAGGCAGAGAAGGCAAAATGACTTGGAAATCTCCCAAAGTGAAGCGCAGAAATGCACACAGGGCCTTTATCCGAAGGCCATTTCCAAGGGCCCCTGCGCACTAATCCGCCCTGGGCTCCCTCAGCACACACCCTCTGCCCTGCCCGTGGTGAGTCCAGCAAGGATCCAGAAAGTGCGCATTACAACGTGCCTCCCCCGGAAGAAAACGCAGGCCAGCTGACCACTCCTGCGTGCCCCACCGACAGAGAAAACGCACCTCTCCCCAGCTTCCTCCACGTTTACAGGAACCCCCAGGCCTGGGAAATCGGCCCAGCTGTCAGTCCTGGCAGCCCGCCTTGACCGCCCTGTCACCTGGTGGTGGCAATCAAAATGATGCTTCCTTCTCCCTTCCACCGAATGGCATCTTCCAAGAACGGAGGAAGCTCAAAGTCAGAGTTTAAGCTCCTTTCACAAAGAGTCAATATTTTCACAAGATAATCCTCCTCGGAGAAAGCGGTGGATTATATAGATCCCAGGTGGCAAAATGTTTGTGGGATGGATGTTACAGGGCAAGGAAGTCAAAATGCGGAACCGCACCCACTCACTTCTCAAAATTCACCATCCACTTATCCATTTTACAAATATCTATGGAGAGCCCTCCATATGCCCCAGGCACCCTTCTAGGCACTGGGGATGTAGAAATTAAAGGTGACTGACAATGACACTTTCCATTACTGCACCCCCTCCAGGCCAGGAAACCCACGCTCACTTTCTTTAGGCCCAACTCAAAGCAACCCATTTGACAGGCGCCTAAGACTCAGAGAGGGTAAGCAACTTGCCCAAGGTCACACAGCTAGTGAGTGGCAGGGCCAGGAACTAAACATAGGTGCTAAGTCCACGTGACATTCCCCAGCGGGGCCTCCTTCCCGCTCAACCCCTCCCCCACCGGCTCCATTTCTTGCAGCAGGGTGGGGATCAAAGACAGCCCCCGGGGGGCTCCAGCAAGGGAAGTCCTCGGTTCCTCTTTCCTCCCACCCCCGACACAGGACACAAGGGTTGGAGACCCACGGTGTGAACACAGCCCCAGGAAAGCCCTGCAGGCTGCCAGGGCATTCACCCGTTAACACTGCTAACACTGAACTTCCATTTAAAAAAAAAAAAGATGATGAGAAGATAAAGGGCAAAGAGGAAGTGTTCTTTAAACAGAGGCGGGTGGTTACCCCAGGAGGAAGTCGGGAGGCCAGTGGAGATGGCGTTCCCCTCCTCTAGTTCCTCAATTCTAAGCGACTGGCCTTCCGAGCCCCCAATGGAAGTTGGCTGGGGGGCTGCACCACGTCAGGGGTCAGACCCCGCGCCCTCACCTGGCGCCCAGGAGGGGTCTGTGGGGTGCAGCCAACGAGCACGCGCCCCCTCCAGGCGCGGGGCGCCGCGGCGCGCTCCCCGCAGCTGGGTGGACCCGGGCGGCGGCCCCGCAGCGTGCGCCCCCCGCGTCCTCCCGCCCCAGACCCCCAGAGGCGCATCCTTTGGGGACCCCCCCCTCCGTGCCGGCCGCTCCCCACCCCCTGCGGCGCCCCCTCTGCAGCCGCGGCGGCGCGGCCCGGATCGCATGGCACCCCCAGCCCTGCCCGCACCCATCACGCGCGCGCCCCGCGCCTGGCGCCCTCTCCGGGTGCAAAGCGGCTCCAAGGGCGCGCGCGGCGGCCCGGGCGGCGGCGCCGGGGAGCCCCGGGCACGTACCTGGCGGCCCGGGCGAGCGGCGAGGGGATCGCGGGCGCTGGAGCAGGGAGCCTCGGAGCCTCGGAGCCTCGGAGCCGCCGCCGCCGTTTCCGGGTTGGCCGGTCGCACGTCACCGCCACAGGTTTGCGAGCGGCCCCCGGCGCGGCGGCAGCAGCGGCGCAGCGGCCCCGGCGAGTGCCAGGCGAGAAATAACTATAAAAGGAAGAGACGCCTCGAGGAGGAAGAGGAAACGCTGTTTACCTTCGAGCAGCCGAGCCGCCGGCGCTCGCACAAAAGGAGGACGCGCGCCGCCGCCGCCTCCCCCCGCGCCCCGGCCCCGCCGCATCGCGGGCCCCGCGTCAGCGCGCGCCCCCGCCCGAGCCCGGCGCCGGGGGCCCGGGAGCGGGGTCCGGGCGCCGCGGGGGCCCCTGCTCCCCCAGCCGACCCGCCCTGGCCTGGCCCCGGGGTGACCTTGGGCAAGTCACAGCGGGCGGGCAAGCGGGCGCGGGGTGCGCTGGGGAGCTCGTGGTCCTCCCGGTGGAAGGAAGGTCCAGCTCTGATGACCCAGGGTCACAGCCTGTCTGGCAGGGCTCCAGCTCGAACTGGAGGCCTCCGACCTTCAGACCAGCCAGGTTCCTGCCCCTGGTCCTCTCCCCTCTCACCTGCACCTTGGGAATGATGCCAATCCCTGGCCGGGCCACCCCGCGGCGAGGTCGTTGACAGGATGTGCATGCAATCGTGCGTTGGCCCTAAACAGCTATTTATTGAGGGCCTACTAAGTGCCAGCGCTGTTCTAGGTCCTGGGGACACAGCTGGGAACCCAAACAAAATCCCTGCCTGGGGGGTGGCAGGTGGAGGGGACAGGCAATAAATATCTGATGCATTTGGTGGCCTGCGCGCTATGAGGAAGAAGAAAGCAGAGCCAGGGGAGAGAGAGTGGGGGCGTCCTGCTGTCGTAAGTGGCTCTCCAAGGACTTTTAGCGCAGAGATTCCCAGACAAAAGCTGCTCGCTGTAACTCCAGCTTTGCTCCTGTGGGAGACCCGGTCTTTCCCCTTGTCTGTAATGGCAAAGAAGGTATTTTTCTCCATGTCACAAGATATGGCTAGGAAACTGAGATGGTGGTTCTTCCCTCTGCCTTGCGCCCCAGCCCTCAAGCCCATCTACCATTATCTTGAAATTCAGCCATATAGACAGTGTTCTCTAAAGTATCTTTCCACTGACCTCTAGCAGGGCATCCAAAGAGTGACATCAAAGCTTTCATTGTCTGTCCACTGTCCGCCCCCAGCTACCCCCACGAGGGGTTGGAGGTTGGGGAGGAAGGGCTTGGGATGTGACCAGATCATAGTGAGCACCGATTTACCTGATTATAAGCCATTGGTTTCCTTAACAAAGGTGTCTACAGCCCTTTCTTTTGCCCAGGCCCAGTGCTAGGAGCTGGGGGCACCGAGATAAGATGATTCCAACAGCACTTCCAAGAGCCTTCTGGTGGTGGTTGGGGGTGGGGGGGGCGGTGCTGTGTGACTCCGTATCTGCAGGAAAGCGGCACAGAGGACAGCGTGTAGAGAAGGGGGAAGGGGGTGTACTCGACTTGGAACGGAGGGAACCACAGAGAGGGCAGCAGGAGGAGATCAGAAAACCCTCCCTTGAAGTTTTGAGAGGCAGTTAGGCAAAGTGGAGAAAAAGAAGCACACGGCAGCTTGCCTAAGCATCAGGGCTGTCATTCCTAAAAGAGGGAAACTGACGCCTATCTTGCGCGGCCAGGTGGGGACGTGGGAAGCAGCTGGGTCTTGAGCTATGGACACAAGAAGCAGGGAGAAGGTTTGGAATCAAACAGGGCTGAGCGGAGGTTACCCTTACTTTCTCGGCAGCTTAGGAAGTGGGCATGGATAATTCCGCACATTTTTGAAGTACCTACCAGGTGCCAAACATTGTGCCCGTCTACTTGAGTTCTCACAACAGTCTCATGAGGCCGATTCATCATCCTCCGTGTTGTGCAAGATCCTGGAGCTGGGAGAGAGATGGAATTTGCCCAAGGTCATACTAATTAGATAGTAGGGAGGGCTGGGCGTGAACCCAGATGGTCTGGCTCCAAAGCCCAGCACTTGGCCACTTGGAGCCTCAGTTTGCTCATCTGTGAAATGGAATTGATGACAACTACTTCTTTAGGTTAGGGGGAGGGGTAAATTAAATAGCACATGTGTAGAACCTAACACATTAGTAGGACCTGGAGGGACTTTCTGGCATGCTTGGGAACTGCAAACTGGAGGGAATGTAACAAAGAGTACATATGTAGGGGGTGGACAAGCAGGAAGGAATAGGTGAAGGTGTGGGCAGGGGCTGGATCACGCTTAGCCTGCACTCCACTGAATTTAGAGATGCCTCAGATGAGGAGTCCAAGTCATATGTATGTGTCTCCCCTCACTAGACACGGTGAGGCTGAGAGGATGATGCTGGCCTCCAGTCTTGGCTCAATCAGGTCCTGATAGATTTGACAAATTCAAGTAAGTGGAAAGCTAGGGATAATGCCTGGGAAAACGTCTGCCGATTCACCCCTGCAGAGACCTGTTGTGTTTCCCTGGGGCATCATCTGACAATGGCAGGTAGAAGCCTAGTGTCTTAGTCTGTTCGTGCTGCTATCACAGAATACCACAGACCGGGAGGTTTAAACAACGATTATCTCATTCTCTCAGTTCTGGAGGCTGGAAAGTCCACCATCAAGGCATTGGCAATTTGGTGTCTGGTGAGGGCCTGCTTCCTGGTTCACAGACGACCTCCCTCACTGCGTCTTCACAGGACAGAAGAGAGGAGGGAGCTGTCTGGGGTCTCTTTCTTTCTAAGGGCACTAATCCTATTTATGAAGGCTCTGCTCTCCTGACCTCAGCACCTCCCTACGCCATCACGTTGGGGATTAGGTTTCAACATATGAATATTTTGTTGTTAGTGCCATCGAGTCGATTCCGACCCCTCCAGACACTGTGGACCCTGTGGATGGCAGAGTGGAATCCTCCTGGTCTTTTGCGCCATCCTCTCACCTTCTGGCACTACATCAGACGATGCTGTGCTGCTGTTCATAGGGTTTTCATGGCCAACTTTTTCAGAAGTGAGTGGCCAGGTCCTTCTTCCTTGTCTGTCTAGTCTGGAAGCTCCGCTGAAACCTGTCCACCATGGGTGACCCTGCTGGTGTTTGAAATCCCAGTGGCAGAGCTTTCAGCATCGCAGCAATACACAGCTGCCACAGTGTGACAACCGACGGACAGGTGGTGTGGGTCCCTGACTGGGACGTGAACCCAGGCCACAGTGGTGAGAGCGCTGAATCCTAACCACTAGACCAGCAGGGCTGACTTATATGAATTTGGGGGTGGACACATTCAGTCGGTAACACCTAGCATCCTGTAAAGAGCATTGATTTTGGAGTCGGAATGGCCTGCATGCAATGTCCATCTGTGCAACCCTGGGCGAGTCATTTAACTCCTGACTCTAGGTTCCTCATCTGTAAAGTGGGGATAATAACATTATCTTCTGTTGTTAAGTAAGCTGTGTGAGACACTGAATTTTTAATGCTTTATAAGCTTTATATATATGCTTTTATAATGCTTTATAAGAACGGCATGCACATTTTAGTTTCAATCTTAGACTCCTGCTCTCCCAGAGCACATACAGTCCACACATCTTTCGAGCAAAGTGCTGGCTCTTCCCATCATATGTACAAAAGCCCCTCAAAGCTGTGCATGTCCCTGCTGTGCATGTGTTTTGTCACCAGAGCGAATGCTGGTATGTGGAGAGGGTGCAGAAGGTGGAAGTCAGGAGACACAGGACTCCGTCTCCGCCCTGCTGGTTAGTATTTTGCAATTAAGCAGACTCCACACCCACCAGGATAAAGGCAAGCTCAGTGACATTCCACTTACCCGGTCGTCAGGGTCCCCGCACGTCCGGCCGTTCAGAACCAACAGCCTTAAGGGAGGAGTCTCAAAGTGGAACCAGGGCGTCAAAAGCTAATGAGTGATGGTTTCCGGGGGCTGAGGGGAGGGGAGAATGGGGGTAACTGCTTAATGGATACGGGGTTTCCTTTTGGGGTGATGGAAATGTTCTGGAACTAGATGGAGGTGGTGGTTACAGAACATAGTCAGTGTACTGAATGCCACTGAATCATTCACTTTAAAATGGGTAACTATTGGTTCTGAGAATTTCACCTGAATAAAAAAACAGGGAAGAAGGAAGAAAACTTGGTGTGGGGAGGGGAGGAGCTGGTGAGCAGGACCTTTAGCGCATGTTCAGTATTGCAGCATATCCACACTAGGGCTGCCCAGATGAGCCGAAATGTCAGCATCATAGCAACTGGGGGCTGTCACTCCTCGTGAGCAGGCAGTGTGTATAAGTGATCCTTTAATGATCGAAAGTAAAAGGAATTAGTATGGAATAATGCAATTTTGTTAGCATGATTTTTATTATTATTTTTATAACTTCATTTGTGTTTCTGCAAAAACAGCCTGATGGCGTGCTGGAAAAGCTCTGGGTCGAGTTAGAGAGACTTGAATTCGAATCCCGCCTTTCGTTCCTGTCAGCTGCAGGACCTCAGGGAAAGCAGCTGGCCTGTCTGGGCCTCGTGTTTCCTCATTACGTAAAATGGGGTGAAGATGACATTTATGCCAGAGGATTGTCGTGGGGGCTGAGTGCAATAGCATAGGTACAATTTTACCCGGAGGGTGCTTAATGCAACCTGGCAGTCGTGGTTGTGAATGGTATATGAAATCGTTCAAGACATGAGTCCATGGGGAAGAGGAACCAAAGAAGTTCTTGGGGCAACTGTAGAAACCTCTTCCCGCAGTCTAGGGACTTGGGACCGCACCGACTAAGGAGCAGCTCTGTGCGGATTTCCCACGTGCTGGCACCATGCGTGGTGGGCAATAGCGATGAGGTCGAACAGGCGTAGCCAGCTCCGCGCTGCTCAGAGATCTCCAGAGAAGGATGCGTGGCTGTCACTGGGACATTAGAAAGTGACAGTTACCACTGAAAGCAAGGGAGCCAGTGAAAATACTGCAGATTCCCCGGAATCCTTTTGTGGAGGAGCAACTAGCCTTTCACACTCCACTAAGAGCCTGAATCCTCCCGAAAAGCTGGGGAGTGGGGTTTGTTTCAGAGGCGTTGCTGTGGACTGGTTACTGAAGGACGAATTGCTGTGAAAGTGGGTCGACTTTCGTTGTCCAGGAAAACTCAATTATGTGGAGATGCGATCTTGTATCAGCAGCGTGTTCAGCGAGAAATCAAATGGCCCTTGTTGATAAGAGACAGAAATTCCCCCCTGCTGATCACACAAAAATAAAGCCACTCACTAAATCTGAGTCATTTCTCCAAGCAGAAACAGTCTCTCTCCCCTGACCCACAAGCATAGATGTGTGCGCGCGCACACACATACACACGCCCACGTGCATACATGCACAGGAAAGGGAGGGTGTTTCTATGAGTTATTTTATCTAATTATGAAAGTAATGCATGTTCATTATAGAAAAAAATTGAGAGAGAAAAGTATAAGAAAGCAAAACTCCTCCATAATGCCCTTTCCGGAGTCAACCACTCTTTCTTAGCATTTTGACGTATTATCTCTCAGTCTGTTTTAAATGCATTTTAAAATAGTTGCAATCACACTGTATGCACAGTGTTGACTCCTGATGCTTTATTCACTTATACGTGAGGATGTTCATCCTACAGAGGTTTAAACCATAGACTGGGAGGCCACTGACAGCCTGAAACTCGCCCAGGAGAGAAGGAGCATGCGAGACAGAGACTACTGTTTCTCCTTCAGTGTCATTTCCTCCAAGGCGGACACTGTGTCTTATTCAGCATTGTGGGCCCAGCCCTTAGTACAGTACCTGAAGCATAACAGGAACTAAATGAAGGTGCGTTGAATAATGAATGGATGGACAAATGGGAAAAGACACTGATGTCAATGAAAAAAGGGCCACCAACCTTGCCTGATAGGTCCAGCCACTAGGCAGAGCTTCTCTGCAGACTCTCACCCTTCATGCAGAGAAATCTGCCTGACTGAGCAATAGGGAGTGGTGGGGACTGTGGCGAAGGAGAAAGGATGTGCCCCATCCTTAGGCATTCATGTTCCAATCTTTACAAAATGTTGCGCTCATCCAACAACAGGTGTCTGCCTGCAGTTTGCAAGTGTGCAAGCTCTCAGAGCAGTGTTCTTAAGGTACAGTGCTCGGACCAGCCGCAGCAGCAGCAGCACTGGGAACTATCGAGAAAAGCCAAGTGTCAGCCTCACCCCAGACTGGCTGACTCAGAAACTCAGAGGTGGGACCCAGCACTCTGGGTTTAACAAGCCCTCCAGGCGACCCCAACACAGTCAACAATGGAGAGCCACTGCCTCAGCCCCGGGCATTAGAACCCCCCCAGGGAACTTGTTCACCCTCCAATACCCGAGCCCCAGCCCGAGATCCTGATTTAATGGGTCTTGGGTGGGGCTCCGACTTCAGAATGTTCTCAAAGTTCTTCTGGTGTTTTTACCGTGCAGCCAGGGCTGAGAAGCCTGATCCAGATTGCACAGCAGCCGCACATGGCCATTTTATTCCTCCTGGATTCTTGCGCCTTCCCACCCAGTGTTGCTTCATCGTTACTGTGAGCCCAGTATTATAATCAATCACACTGACTTTTTTATTGTGAAATATTTCATGCATACAAAGCAGTATAGAGATTAATATAAATCTCTGTCATCTCTGATGACTTGGCCACTGTTACGGGCTGAATTGTGCCCCCACCCAATTCATATGGTGACACCCTACCCCCCAGTATCTGAGAATGTGACTGTATTTGGAGATGGGCCTTTAAGGAGGTGATTAAGTTAAAATGAGGTCATTTGGGTGGGCCCCGATCCACTGTGAGTGGCGTCCTTCAAAGAAGAGGAAATTAGGACAAGGACGTACAGAGAGAAGACCCCGCACAGACACAGGGAGGACCATCTCCAGGGCAAGGAGAGGTTCTGCAGATGGCACCAACCCTGCCGACACCCTGACCGTGGAACCCCAGCCTCTAGAATTGGGAGAAAATACATTTCCGTTGCTTCGGCCACCTCGTCTATGGTACTCTGTTTTGGCCGCCCTAGGAAACTAATATAGTCATATTTGTTCAGATTCTTTAAAAAAAAAAGAAAAAGAAGCCCAAAACATAACAGATAAAGTCGATGGTCCCTATATACTCTCCCCTGTTCCTCTCCCCCCTCCTCCCGGGGTAACCACTGTCCTAAAGTCAGTCTTTCCTGTTGTCACAGAGAGCCGGCACGGTGGTTAGGAACACGAGCCAGAATAGAGCCAGCATAACTGGGTGGAAATGTTGGTTCTGCCATTGACTTACCAGCTGTGTGACTTTGACCAATTAATTACCCTCTCTGAGGCTGAAGGTCCTCATGTGCGAACGGGAAACAGGAATAGTATCAACTCAGCCTGTTGTTTTGAGGGTTAAACAAACTACTGTTTATAAAACACCTAGGAGAGTGTCTGCCACAAGTGGCATATAGGTGTTTGTCAAATACAGCTATACTTATACACACACACACATATATATATGCACCTATAAAATATATGTGGAATATTGTTTTACATGATTTTAAACTTTACATAAATGGCATCCTTGTACACATCCTTCTGTAATGCGGGTTTGTCCGTTCGATTTCCAGTGGCATTTTCCAGCTGTCCCCCTGTGGGTCGTCTGACTCTCGTTCACCCCATCTCACCGCTGTGGGCTCAGCGCATCTTGACGGCTCTGGTCCCTCCATCCTCACTGCGGTGTGGACGTCTCCTGTCTCACCTGCAAGCTGCCTCCTCCTCTTGGCCTCTTTTCAGCCATGCACAGAAGACCATTCCCGGCCTCCCCCAGGATGCCCCCGGCCTGCGCCTGGTCGAACCCTCCTTGCCTCCAGCTGCCCCTCGGGGCCCGGATCCTCTGGATCGTGCATGTCTTCCTGCCCGCTGGCATGCTCGGTTTTCCTTTTCCACGGGACTGTGCTTCAGAAGGTCAGCACTTCCCACATTTCAGAGGACTTCCATAGCCACGGTCTCCTGTGATGCCAGGCAGCACCCTTGTGACAGTGACGGGGCACTGCTATCCCCTTCCCCTCGCACGCGAGGAGTCGGGACCACAGAAAGGTTGAGGGACTTGCGGAAGGTCCCAGAACAGGTTACAGACACAGTTAGGACTAATGCCCAGCTCTCCAGACTCCCAACCGTGTGTTCTTTTTAAATTTCTTATTATGAAATTAAGTGCATTTCATGCTTATAGTAACACTCTGGAGTTTTATTATTATTCCCATTTCACAGATAAGAAAATTAAGTTTTCCTAAAGCAGAGTCCCAGAGCCACTTGTGTCAGCATCCCCTGGAGTACCTGTAGAGAATACAGGTTTCACATCCCCCCCCCCCCCCATTCTTCAATAAGTTAGGGTGGGTCCAGGAATCTGCGTTTGAACGACCATTGCTGGGTCGTTCTGATGCACACCCAGGTTTGAGGAACCCTGGGCTCTAGAATAGGCCTTGCCCTCCTTCTCACCCAATAGTCACCGTGGCAGCAGCTCCTGAGCCTCTGGGCAAGGTCACCCGCAGCTGCCAACTCTGAGGGGGACACATCAACTGTGAAGGCCAGGGTGGCAGAGGTCAAATGCTGGCAGAGCTGAGCAAGGAGCCCAAAGCTGGCGCATGAGAAGAGAGAGCAGCTGTGACATGCCCATAGACAGGGGCACACCTCTGATCGAAGCCGACAGGGCAGGGACCCGAGGGAGGAGACGCTGAGCCCTGGAGCTGAGCCAGAGAGAGACTCAGGATCACGTCCTTTAGGGGAGTGGCTCCCTGGAGCCCACTGGCTCCTGTCCTGCTGTTTGTGCCTTGGCCACGTGTCAACAGGCAACATTTATGGAGCGTTGACTATATGCCCAGCACCTGGCTAAGTGCATGGCGTACAGCACCTCATTTAGAGGTTGGCACTTTTGTTAGCTCCATTTTTCAAAAGAAGAATCTGAGGCCCGAGAGTCTAAATGACTTGCCCGAGGCCACACGGTGAGCAGACGGATGCCTCCATCCATCCTGTTAACCACGATTTAAGGCCACCATCTTCTAAAAGTCATTATTTTCTATGTTATTTTTGTGTATCTGGCATAGTGCCTAGAACTCAGTGAGTGCTAAATAAATAAGCTGAATGAATGAATGAATAAATAAATATGAACGAATGAACTGAAACAAATGTTGCAGGACCACTGATGTAAATTGACTCTAGCATAATTCCTCTAGCTGTATTAAAAAAAAGAAGAAGGAATTCTTAAAATAAGCTTATATGGCCATTTGCCTCTTTTTTCTTGAAGTAGATTGGGCCTGAAAGAATACACACACACACAGAGGTGATTGAGGGTCTGAGTTGGAAGCGTTCTGGCTATTTTTTTTTTTTTTTTTTGAGGGAGATTAGCCCTGTGCTAACTACTGCTGCCAATCCTCCTCCTTTTTTGCTGAGGAAGACTGGCCCTGAGCTAACATCCTTGCCCATCTTCCTCTACTTTATATGTGGGATGCCTACCACAGCATGGCGTGCCAAGCGGTGCCGTGTCAGCACCCGGATCCGAAGAGGGGAACCCCGGGCCGCCGAGAAGCGGAACGTGTGAACTTAACAGCCCCATGTTCTGGCTGTTTAGACTCCGACTTGATCGCTTTCGTGGTGGAAGGTTTTGGAGACAGGCTCTGGCACTCACTCCGTGAAACCGCCAAGCCTCAGCCTGCTGCTCGTCAGTGAGATGTGGATGAGGGCAGCCCGGCTCCAGGGGCCCCAGCAGAATTCAATGAGACTCCGCGGCTCAAGGCTCAGGGCAGCACCAGGCACACGGGGCGTTGGCCAATGAGGTCAGTTTGGTCCTCAGTCTTCTTTCATTATCATGATTTGGCAGGAAAAGTGCACATGTAAGAATTAGTCTTCTGTCACACTCACGCAAAAGGAAAATCCCCCTGTGGGTTCTAAGAAAAATGATCTGTAGCGATAGTTTTGGTTATACATGCAAATGAAGCCTGGGACGTGGCAAACAGCACAGATAATCCTCGAAAGATGAATGCCACATGTACTCGTACAATTGACATTTGTCTTTGACACGGTTGATTTTTTTCCAATAGATTGTAATTGCCTTTCGTTCCCGTTTATAATTATAGGTTACTTAACCTACTATCAGAGGATTCCTTGAGCACCAGCTTGGTTTGGATGACAGAAGCGACGGTCTGTGAAAATGGCCATACAAAAACTTTACAATTTACAGAGGGATTGTACACACATTCTCTTTAACCCTCAAACCTCCGTTCCCTGAGGTGAAGCTGGGACCGTACCTGCCATCAGACAGAAAAGGAAATGGTGGCTGGAGGGGCGAGGAGGTGCCCAAAGTCATCCATTCAGTAGCAGAAGCTGGACTTGACCCTGGTCTCTGGACCCTAAGCCTCTGGTTGGCCCCATTATAAGAAGTGATTCTAGAATTCAAAATCACACTTGGACACCTAATAACCAAGCCACTAGGTAAACACACTAATAGGAGAGGAGGGGTCACCAACTGGAAGAGGTGTTAACAATAAAAACAGATTTGGGGGGACTTCTAGCCAAGGTCGGGGTATCAAGGACTGGATTTATCCTTCAGGTTTAAACAACTAAGAGAAACAGAAAAAAATACTGTTTTGGGACATTGGACAACGGGCAGCAAGGACAGCGATTCCCGAGAGAGGTTGAACAGGATCACATCCCCAGCCTCTGCCTCATTTGGGAATCCTTTCTCTCCTTCAAAGCCAGCCCCACTGCCGCCAGCTCCCGGGGGTGCGGCTTGACTGCCCTGCTAAGGGCATCTCTGTTCTGCCCTCAAGTCCTGCAGCCATGCATCTCCATGGCGTTTATCATTGTCTGTCACGCGGTGTGGCTGTCTGGGGACCCAACAGTCAGGACACTGAGCACAGGAAGGTATCTAACATCATCTCCCCGCCCAGCACCAAACACGGAGCGGTGTTCGTGAAACGTTTCTGGAAAGAAGAATGAGTGATTCTTTCTGTGACTTTTATCCTTAAAAGGGAGAAAAAATTGCTTTTTAAAAAGAAAGAATGATGGGGCTGGCCCAGTGGCGTAGTGGTTAAGTTTGTGCACTCCGCTTCGTTGGTTCTGGGTTTGCAGGTTCGGATCCCAGGCATGGACACGGCACCGCTCATCGGCCATGCTGTGGTGGTGTCCCACAGAAAATAGAGGAAGACAGGCACAGATGTTACCTCAAGGACTAGCTTCCTCACACACAAAAAATAATAATAAAAAAAGAAAAAAGAAAAAGAAAGAATGAGATAAAGTCTTATAATCATCATAGGCTCCCTTGATATTTTTGTTTTCTAGTTTAAAAGAGTGAATCTTCGGAGATGCCACCCGATTAGTGAGAGAAAGATCTAGCTTTTTCCTGCAGTGGTCGCTGCTAACCAATCGTGGCAAGAACAGGGGAAGGACAGACATTTATCATCAAAGAAACACAGTTTGTAAAAGTCACATTCTTGGCACAGCGAGGGTATTTCAGAGGGACAGAAAGAGTAAAGTGATTTTTCCAACTAACAGTTGAGAAAATGACACTTTTAATCTGAATTCCCTCTTCTTTCGGTGAAAGAGAATCATAAGCCTAAAACGATTTTTTTTTTTTTTTTTTTGGTTAGACAGAAGTTCATTTTAAACTTTGTTGAGGGAGAAAGAGAGGCCTCTAAATTACCCTGGGATTACCAAGTGACACTAGTCACTATCAGGTTATCTTGTCATTTTCTCCATGACACTTGTTCTCAGATCTCACTGACTCTCTGTTTCCTGCCACTGAATGTGTGCATCAGGGAAATGGGGATCTCGTCCATCCTATTCCCTGTGGTGTCCTGAGCACCCAGACAGGGCCCCACACCCAGCAGGTGCCCTGTGAATATTTCTTGGAAGAATTCGTAAAACAGAAGCCCTTCCTGAGCACGGCTGGTCGCGTCTGCAGGCAGAGGTTGCGCAGCGGTGTTTCACAGGAGGACCCCACACACTTTCTCCCCAGCCTCCGGCTGCAATTGCCCAAGGAGGAGAGGCTACAAGAGGCAAAATGAACCAGTTGGCCAGGATGAGGTTGGGCATGGTATAGAGGAGCCATCCTGACTCCAGCTTATGTCTGGGAAGGAAAAACAGTTTGGGTTTTCATTTCTTTAAAGTCATCAAAGAGTTCCAGCATAAAGACATGAAGGATGCTTGTCTGTCCAGGCAGCTCTTTCCTCCTGAAATGTCCTTTCCTCTGTCTGCCACAGACCTCGACCACATCGCATCCTTCCTTCCAGGGCCCACTCCAGGACTACCTTCTTTCTTTTTTTTTGTTGAGGAAGATTCGCCCTAAGTTAACATCTATGCCATCTCCCTCTATTTTTTTTTTTTTTTTTTGTATGTGGGTTGCTGCCACAGCATGGCTGACGAGTGATGTATGTCCACACCTGGGATCCAAACCCACCAACAAAGGCCTGAAGAAAGGCCGGTGAAAGGGAGCATGCCGAATTTAACCACTATGCCAGGGGCCAGCCCCTCCTGGACTACTTTCTCCACATGCTCTGTCCTATCTGGACATTTCATCATATTTGCACCTGATCTCTTCCTCTCTCCCTCCCTTCTCCCTCCCTCCCTCCTTTCCTTCCTTCCTTCCTTCTGGGAGGGGAGACAGAGGGAAAGCTCCGTGTCACCTTCCATGTCCATGACTCCCCCTTGCTCCTCTGAGATAACCACTACCCTGACTTAGGGGTCAATCACCCCGTGTATCCTTCAACAATGTGCACAATTTTGTAGACTGTTACAACTTCGTATAAATGGTTTCCTTCCGTATGAATCCTTCTGCAACTTTCTTTTTGCCCCACACTGGTTATTCCTGTTGCTACATGTAGCCTGTGTCTGCCCATCGAGTGACTCATCGCGCTTGTTACCACCTGGTGAAAGACCCGAGTGTTTCCCTCTCTCCACCTCTCCTTCCCCTCCTCCTCCAGGAGAGTGCACCCTCCATGGGAGCGGGGGCATTTTTAGGTATTAGAACAGCACCCAGACACAAGACAACCTGAAAAATTGGTTAATTCGTTCCAAGAATTACTCAACAGTGTACCGTATTCCACTTTATACACTTAACACAATTGCTTCACTCATTCTTCTGTGGACGACATCCTCCTTACCCTAATATTCTGCTCCTTTAAACAGTGCCTTTCCAGAGACATTCTTTTCCATGTCTCCTTGTGCATATGCAGGAAAGAACCTCCAGGTACCCAGGGGTGGAGGGGCTGGGTGATAGGCAGAGAGTGTAGCTCCAACTTTATTAAATATGACTACCCACTTTCCAAAGTGGCCATGCCAAGACTTGTCACCACCAGTTTATTACATATATTTTCTACATAATATAAATATATATTATATATATAAAAATGTGCAGACGTATAATTCTGACCTCAGAATCATGCACTCAAATCCTTCCAGAATTTTTCCATGCATAAACCATGCATGCAACGGAGATCTTTCTCTTTTGACACGTGGACAACTTCCAATCTCTTCTTTTTGACAGCTGTTAATTTCTGTTGTCAGGATGCAACTTAGCTTTGTAAGTCAGGCCCCCGCTGGTTGTTAGGTTTTGCCCTGAAACATCATGTATGAAGCTTGTTTGTATATTCTGCAGTTCTGTTTTTGTGGCTATATTATTCTATTGGGTGGACGTCCCATAATTAACTGGTCACATGCATTTTTTTAAATGACAGCATAGTATAAATCTTTTATTTTTCTTGGAAAAATTTCCAAGAGTTGGAATTTTTCTCAGTGTATTAATATCTTTGATGCCTCTTACGTATTGCCAAAAGGATTATTATAATTTAGACTGCCCCCTTCCTGGAAACTGCTTTATTTAATATTGTGGGCATTCACTTGCTGACTGGACTCTGGACGTTTACATAGGCACGATCGGTGTTGATCTCCTCTACGTCCTGGGCTGTGGCACACATTAGGCGCACAGCGAATGCTTGCTGAAAGACAGGATGGCTGTCGGAGGCAGATGGGGTTTGAGTCTAGGAAGATGGCCCTGCCCACCTGTGGCTGTTCTGAAAAAGCTGCTCGGTGAGAACAGGGTGGAGCTCACAGATCACAAGCGTGTAGTCACCGTGGTTTGAGGAAGCAGGCCACCTGGGAGTCACTTGACCCAGACTGCTCTCTAGCTGTGTGACTTCAGGAGGGTTGTTGAAGCTCTCTGTGATAGGCAAGAATAAGGGCCCTCCTCAAAGAGGTCCAGGTCCTTATTCCTGGGACCTGAGAATATATGAACTCACATGGCAAAAGGAAGGGACTTTGCAGATGCGATTAAGTTAAGGATTTTGAGATGGGAGATTTTCCTGGATTATCGGGGTGGACCCAGCATAATCACAATTAATTCTAAAGGGTAGTGAGGGGGTCAAAGCCAGAAAAAGGAGATGTGACCATGTAACTCGAGGTAGGGGTGATACACTTGGAAGACAGAGGAGGGGCCACAAGCCAAGGAATGTAGGCAGCTTCTAGAAACTGGAAAAGCCAAGGACATGGATTTTCCCCTGAAGCCTCCAGAAGGAGCACAGCCCTGCCAATGCCTTGATTTTACACTTCTGACCTCGAGAACAGACAGGAGAAATTTGTGCTGTTGACAACTACTAAGTTTATAGAAATTTGTTTTAGCGATAATAGGAAATGACACTTTCAAGCCCCAGTGGCCTCATCTATAATGTGGAAATAAGAATAGAACACGGTTGCTTCGAGGGTAAAACGCATTAATGTATTTTAAGTGTTTAGAAGGGTTCCTGGCAAATACTAAGCGTTTAATAAATACCTGGGCAAGTCACTTGACCTCCCTGGGCCCGGGGACAAAAGGATCAGGGAGGGCTCCTCCTCAGGGTGAACATTCTCAGGGAATCCAGCCGACTCTGAGCTCCCTGGACAGCAGGATCCCCGCCGCCCTCCTCTTTAGCAGGTGCCTGAAGGCTTTGCGGTCAGCAGGCCCTGGAAGGTGGCAGGACGGGCATCTGTCTGCAGCCTGAGGGAGCTCGGTATCCTGAAGCTCTGACCCAGCACCGGGGCAGCCAGGGGGAAGCCGACGGGGGCTCGGAGGAGCTGAGAGGGAGCCCCCTCACCCTGACTTCGCAGGAGTGACTTGTTACAGCCAAGTAGCCAGGAGAGCGACAAGACATGCCCACCTTCCAGAAGGTCAGGGAAGGGGAAGAATCACCTCGTCTAACAGAACAGTGATTTACTGTGCTCAAAGCTTGCACACACAAGCACATGCACACCCACGCACGTGTGCGCAAACACACACACACTGTGTGCATCTTAGTCTGTTCAGGCTGCTATCACACACTGTCGTAGACTGAATGGCTTATAAACAACAGAAATTTATTTCTCACGGTCCTGGAGGCTGGGAAATCCAAGATCAAGGGCCCAGCAGACTTGGTGTGTGGTGACGATCTGCCTCTGAAGAAGGCCTTCTGCTCGCTGTGTCCTCACGTGGCAGACGGGGCGAGGGAGCTTTCTGGGGTCTCTTTTATAAGGGCACTAATCCCACTCATGAGGGCTCCACCCTCATGACCTAATCACCTCTCAAAGGCCCCGCCTCCTAACACCTCACATTAGGGGTTAGGTTTCAACATATGAATTTTGGGGGCACACATTCAGTCTATAGCAAGAGCACACATTCACATGCACACAAGTGTAGTGCGTGTGCACATACACACATAGACACATGCAGGCGTGTATGTGTGCCAGGATCAGGCAAAGCTATGTAACCCATTTTGCAGACAAAGAAACTGAAACATAGAGGGAAAGGCTTGCCCAAGGCCACCAGCTGGCTGCATCCAGGCGAGGCCAGAGCCAGGCTCCACCCTCCTGGGTTCTGCAGCCCGGGGGCGGGGGCGTGGTGAGAGAGTTCCAATTCTTCTCCTGCCCCTGCTGCCCGGCAGGGCTGCCCTCCTCATCCCTTCTCCCCTCCTGATGGGTGCAAGCACAAACAGGATGTTGTTCATTGAGTTCAGTTGGATTCCGTTTGGAGAGCAGGGGCTAGATGTTTCTGAACACCCTCTACCAGGCCGGGAGGAAAGATGCCCACTTCTTGTAATTCTCACGCCCTTCTTCTCTCGAAGATTTTGGTGGGATGGGGTCAGGTGTAGTGGCCCCTTGATGGTATTTGAGGGCCCACTATGTGCTCACTGCTGCAGGGAGCATGAAGGGCAGACATAGTTGGTGCCCCTTAGGAGCTCAACGTCTGCTCAGCGGCCTGAGCCCTAGGAGGGGATGACAAGGCGCTGGTGGAGCGTGTGGAGGAGAGAGCACTCCTGGGCTGGAAGGGGCTGAGGGGAGGCAGACAGGCCTGGCGGGATCAAGCGGTGGAGGCCAGGCCAGGACCCGGCCATTGCCATCTAAGCACTCCTTTTTACTTTCATACCCACATGTGGCTTTGATTAAAAGTCAAAATATGTGAATGTTATTTGTCAAAGGATGGCCCATGACCACCCACGTCAGAACCACCTGCACAGATTAGTAAGAGGACTGAGTCCCGGGCCCCCACCGCTCCACTGTGGCCTGCTGACTCAGAATCTCCGAGACGGCGCTGCAGGGTCTGCGTTTTAAACGCTCAGGTTTGAGACCCACGGGTGAAGGAGAGGAAGAACAAAGACCTGGAGACTGGAGAGGATAATGGGCTGGTTGGCAGAGGCGAAGAGGAGTAGCTCGGCAAGCTCTGGGCTTGGCGCCTCAGGGCCCTCCTGTCCCCAGGGGCGTCAAGGGCGCGGGGAGCGGGCCCCTCGCCGATCGCCGATCGGGGTGTGTTTGTGCCGCAGGAATCCTGCCTTGCAGGGAGGGTGCTGGAGCCGAGGTGATGGAGGTGAGGCCTTGTCAGGGCATTGGCATTTCCCAGCCTGACTCATGGAAGGGAGTGACTTTACTGTTGAGGTCCCGAGGGGCATGGATGAGGAACTTCTATAAGAGTTTCATTTTTCATTTTTAAACTCACCGCTCAGCCTGTGGCAGTATGTCTGTGACCCCTGCCCCTCCACGCCCCCAGCAGACCTGTTTGTTAAAGCAATCCAGCTTCAGAACCACCAGACCGGCTCCCCCAGGGTCTGGGACCACCTGTCCCCGCCCCCAGGCCTCTCTGTGGCCTGACTTCTGAAGCAAACCAACTGTGGCACTCATCAGGGTGGTGGCTCGTAGAACAGACCCGGCCCCATGCCTCCCGGGGCACAGAATGCCCGGCTGGGCTTCCCCTCTGTGGGGTGGGGTGGCGGATGCTGTGGGGGAGACCGAGAAACCCTCACTGGGGCCCAAAGGCTGTTTCCTCTCGAAAGGAGAGCAAAATGACACTTTCTTTTAGTTTCAATTGTCGGTAAAGTTCTCATTGGCCCAAGAAGCTGAGAAACACTTCTGTCTGTCTCTGATTTAATAATAAAAAGCAAAAGCAATGGTATTTAGCCTTTTCGCACTAACAGGCAGCAGGTTCATGCGTCCTCCACTCAAAGCAGTTACGAGCAATTAAGAATGCTCCAGAGGTGGAGGGGTGAGGGAGCTGTGCCGGGCTCTTGGGCATAAGTAGCAAAGGAGGGAGGGGATTATCATTTATGGAGCCCCTAATTTACACCAGACCAGATTAGGTCTTACATTTCATTTTAAAAAAATATTTATCAAAGTAAAATGTACACGTAGTTAAAAATTATACAAGAAGGCCTACTGTAAAATGTTCCACGTTGTCGGTTCTCGGTCCACCTTGTGAGGCAGCAGTAGCATCCACGTTTCATGGACAGGACAACTCTGTGAATATACTAAAAGTCATTGAAATGCACACTTTAAATGGAGGAATTATACGGTATATGAATTATATCACACTAAAGCTGTTATACAAGTTTTTAAAAACAGATTGTAGGGGGGTGGGAGGTTGATGACGGGTTGCTAACAGGGGGCCAAGCAGGAAGCTAGATCAGAAGGGCCTTTATTTATTTTTATTATTATTTCCTTTTTCTCCCTAAAGCCCCCCGGTACATAGCTGTGTATTTCTAGCTGTGGGTACTCCTAGTTGTGGCATGTGGGATGCCGCCTCAGCATGGCCTGATGAGCGGTGCCATGTCCGCACCCAGGATTGGAACTGGTGAAACCCTGGGCCACCGCAGTGGAGCGCACGAACTTAACCCCTCGGCCGCGGGGCCGGCCCCTATTTATTTTTTTTGAAACTTCTGTTGAAGTATAACCAGTGGTCTGCTGGAGCTGGCTCTATCTAGCTTGCAAGAACGGATCGCGTGCCTCTTTTCCTGACTGCATTCAGCGACACCACATTGGTAGCTTGTAATCAGCCAGGGTAGAAATATTTACACCACAGGAATTGGCAAATGCTACAAATAAAGGCTTTTAAATATTTTTTTTTGAGAGCTGGTTACACGTTTGTCAGCATACCACTGAGAATAATGCACATACGAAAAGCGCGCATATCAGAAGCGAACAGCTCAATGAATTTTCACAAACTGAAAAAACCTGTGTGACCAGCACCCAGAGAAAGAAATAGAACCGCCATCTGCACCACCAAGTCCCTCCCCACAGCGTCCCCAGGATCCCCTTTGGGTAACCACGATTCTGACCTGTAACCACACGGATTACCTAGTTTTGTACATTCTGTAGAATCCAAGGTGACTTCTTTCGAGTCTGGCTCCTTGCGCTTGCCGTTGTTTGACGTTCATCCATACTGTTGCATGTGGTTGCACGGTGTTCACTCTCATTACCGTGTACACTGTGTGAATAATCCCCAGTTTTTATAGCCATCCGACTGTTGACAGACATCTGGATAGCTCACAGGTTTTTACTATTACACACAGCCCTGCCTTCGACGCTCGTCTATTCTTTTGGCCGGCACATGCACACACTTCCACCTGGGAGTCTGCGGGTCATGGGGCATGCATACGGTCAGCTTTAGAAGACAGGCTCTCAGCCAGCTTCACTTTGACTCTGTTCCTGTTCTCTGCCTCCTCTCCCCCACTTGCTTCACTTCCCCTCTCCTTGCAAGCTGGCTCGCCACTCTGGCACCTTCCATTTTGGTGGAGAGCAGACTAGGCCTTGGCTTTAGGTGGGACAGAGAAGCCCAGGCCACCTGCACTAGTCTGGAAGGGAAACAGGACAGCCTGGGTGTGCTGGCTGCTCCTCAGTGCTGATGCTTTCTTACAGTGGCAGAGCCATGAAACGAGCTCCGGAGAGAGCAGTCGTCGACTGTATCCGGAGGTGGAGCAGGCCAGGGGAGTCCTGGTGTCTGAGTTCTCTAAGTGGTTCCAGCTGAGCAGGAACTAAGCTTGCACATTCAGACAATGTATTCTTGTGAATCTTTGTTCTGCAGCTTAATGCACCATAAAAAGAGGTCCATTGTCAGGCCGCCTGTTTACCGGGTGGGAGTCAGCAATGTGCAGTGCAAGTGGGCAGAGCAAATTTGATCAGAGGCTCCCCGGCTTTGACCCTCGGTGGGGGTGGGTGTCCCCCATGCCATTGAAAGCATGATGCCCCCCATGCTAACATGACTCCCCCCTTCAACAGCGCACGCTCGTCTAGTTACTTTTGCCAGGAGGTTGCATGTGCTCACTCGTTCATGGAATACTTGGACTGTCACCAACTGCAGGTTGAGCACGGAGTAGATTTGTGTGTCTGATTGCTCACTTGTCCCTGGGGAAGGCGAGGTTGAAAGTTCTTATCATTTGTGAGAAGGTGAGAGGGACCCAGTCCCCCTGGTGGTGTGTGGGAATCACTCATGGATGATACTGGGGATGCTGGCTACCTGCAGATTCCTGGGTTCTTCCTGCGACTCAGAATGACTCCGAATCTCCAGGGACAGGGCCCAGGAATCTGATTTTACTCCTGAGGGCTCCAGGTGATGCTGGCCCAAATCTGAAAACCTGGCCCTAATGGATCTTCAGGCCAGCATGCCGAGGACACATTTGCCAACCGGTAAAGTGAAATTTCAAATTCTGTCTGCAGAAGTGTGAAGCCGAACAAGGCTTCTCCCCTGGCGGTTTTGCACACGGTCAAAGTTCTAGCCTTCTGAGCCTAAGATGAGGGTTTGCTGTGTGGTAAGAGTTTTGCAAAACAGCTGTGTTTATCTGAGCTTTAATTCCTGTTTTCAGGAGTTCAAGTGTTTCAGTGTTTGCACATGGGGCTGCTGTACTCACGGACAGACACACTCACTGCTTTCTCCTTGGTCACATTCTACACACACCAGGACACCCCAGGCGCCAGTCCCACCTCTGGCTCCCAACTGCTGAGCAGCTGTCCGAGAAATACTCACCGTGGGGCCCTTCCGGCAAACGGGTCACTTCTGCAAATTGTAAACTTCATTGCATCTTGTGGCCCACACTTCCCTGGCAGGCTGACCTGTCCAGGGAAGACTGGGGCAAGCCAGCTTTGACCCAGTTTCTGTTCAAAAAGGGCAGCCAAGGTCACAGTAGCAGCCAAGAGGCAGCACAGGATTGTGGCTGGGAGCCACATGGGCACAGGGTTCAAGTCCAGCCTCCGCCCTTCACGAGCCACCTGACTTCTGGCAAATTACATCTTAACCTTTGAGCCTGGCTCCTGAACTGTAAAATGGGGAAATTAAGAGCTCCGTGTCATAGTGCTGCTGAGATGAACGTGGTCCTGCTGATAAAGCACGTGGCCCCATGCCCTGACCACATGCGGCCCTTGAGGCAGGTGAGCTGTTGTTAGGGTCAGGGCCCTTGATTGCTCCAGGGGACCCTGCCTGTGTCTTCAGGGGACAGACACCACACTGTGCCAGTGAGCTCTTTGCCTTCACCCTCCGTGCAGGCCTTTAGTCTGAGCGCAGATCCCCTTCCTCTGCGAAGCTCCCCGCCGGGTGGGCCCCATAGTGATCACTGATTATTTGTCCCCCTCCCCAGCCTGTGAACTTCTCAGGGACAGAGTGTAGGGCTCGTCTGCGCAAACACAGGCCCGGCATGGTCTTGACACAAAGAGGATGTCTGTGGAATGCAGACGCGGCAGATGTCTAAGGTGACGTGGCTCAGCTGACCTCGCCTTCAGCCCAGGCTGCGGGCTGTAGAGACGGGTCTGTTCAGCCGGCCACTGTGGAGGCCACGCATCCTCAGCGGAGGCCCGCCTGCTAGAGATGTGACCCCCCAGCTCCGAACCACCTCCACACTGCAGATGCCGGGAAATAAGGTTTCCATTCGGGACGGCTGAGAACACACGGGGCGTGGGGGCGGGGGGGCTCGGCAAAGTAGAATAGGTGGAGTTATCCTAATCATCATCATCATCATCATCATCATCATCGTCGTCGTCGTCAAGCCCACCCACTCCTGCCACACCCCCACATCCTGGGAGTGGGAAGAATTAAAACAGGGAGGAGGCCACAAGGTCAGGGAAGAGGAGAAAGCAGGGCTGAGGAGGGACGAGAGGAAGCCTGTGCCAAGGCCACAAAGATTTGGGCGTGTGCTGCTGCCGATACTTACTGTGACCTTGAGCAGGTCACTTCAGCTCTGCAGTCAGGTTTCCTCATCTGAAGATGCACCTGAGGAGGATGTACTCCTCACAGAGGACCAAACACAGGTACAGGGTGTGGACCTATGGACCACTTGGCAGGCCATGCTGTGGTAGGCGTCCCACATATAAACTAGAGGAAGATGGGCACGGATGTTAGCCCAGGGCCAGTCTTCCTCAGCAAAAAGAGAAAGATTGGCAGCAGATGTTAGCTCAGCGCTAACCTTCCTCAAAAACAAAACCAAACCTATATATACAACCGAGTCAAACGTTATAACATTTTGCAATTAGATGGAAAGCTGGCTGCCCCTCTGCCCGAAATATCCAGATAATTATGCTAGCCTCTCCCAGATATATCTTGACAAAGTCGCTGGCTTCCACTCCCAAGCCGATTTCCTTTGGCAGCACAGGGTTTATCCTGTTTAGGTGTGTGAACAGACATTAAACTCTAGCCACTTTCAGGAAAGGAAACACAAGGAAAGCCGAGACCAACACTTGAGCATCTTCAATGCTGGCACCTCAGCTAGCTTTCCGTCACCGTGTTCCTCTGGCTAGAACTTCGAGACAGACACCGTGTTCCGTGTGGTAGAAATCTGATGGCCTCGGAGCCAGAACCACCGTCTAGACGCCTGACCTGGGGGTTTACCGGCCATGGCATCTCCTGCAGGGTAAGGACTCTTTCTGAACCTCAGTTTCAAGCTCTGTGAAGCCGAGAGGTGTGTGCTGGACAGTACTGGACCTGGTCTGCTCCATGCATGGCGGCACCAGCAGGAACAGCCACGTGCAAGGAGCGCACGCCCAACACCCGGTCTGCGCTGGGCACCGCCCAGGAGCGTTCGATGCATCCACAGGCGATCCTCACGACACGGAGGCACCCCCCCTCCCTCTTCCTCCTGCCCTGTCCACTTCAAGAGGAGCAGGAGCGGCTGCTGTGGAAGTGGGCGTGGGAATGGAGGGGGGCCCAAAACGCTGAGGTCCACGTTTTGTCAGCGGAGGGAAGCGACGCACGCACATTTTTACGCATCCAAAGCGGGATTTTCCATAGGAGGCGGAGCGACTTGTGTTAACCACACCCCCCAAACACAGCCAAGCGAAATCTTGATTTCCTCCAATCCAAACAGGAGCGGACAACTCACAAAACGGCCTGATGTCAGACGTTTGGGATCAACTGAGAATATGTTTATTTAAAAGCAATTTTAAATATTAAAAAAAGTAGAAATTAACACGTACAGTACTGAAAATCTGTCACATTACATACATGTGAAATGACAAGTGTGCTGATGACTGACTGTAACGTACGGATGGGGTTTGGAATTCCACTAGCGCTACTATGGGGTTCCCATACAACATGTTGAAGTTCTAGGCAATAAAAAAATAAATAGCGATTGCTGTTCAACAGTAAAATAAGACACACACTATTTGCAGAACATAACTTTCCCTTCTGGGGGAAAAAAGAACGAATTAGCTATTTTTTCCGTAAGGTTCCATACCTTCAAAATACTATATCATGTACAAAATTGCAGATAGTGGCTCACTGAGTTTAAGAACAATATCAGATTTAAATTCAACCGAGATCACCAAAGGCATTTCTATCTAGTTTTCCTATGTCCCACAGTAAGCTGGGTTAGAGAGAACTCAAATTCCTGATGGGAAACACAAAAAAAATCAGAAAAAAAAAAAAAAGTACTAAAAAATGGCTTTGTCTAAGTTGCTGCAAAAGGGGAAGAAGAGTAGACATGGACTCCGTGTAATTTTAAATATCTAGTTTCTCTGTTTTTTTTAAAAACCAGTTTGAGATCAGCTGAAAATAGTGTAGGCCACAAAAAATGAATAGTTCTTTAACACAAACGTGTAGATGAATGAACGGGGACATCAGTAACCTTGGTGGATTTCCCGTCCCTGACACCCGTGCAGCTCTGAAGATGAGGCTGCGAACACTGGCAGCCACACCCCAGCTCACCAGCTGGCTCCTGACGTTCTCGTTTTGCGTGGGATTCACATGTGCCATGACACTGAGGAAGCAACTGCTTAAGATCATTTTCCAATAACGGCTGATAAGACAGGCTGCAGGTTTGTCATGCAAGGTTTATGGATTAGGTGGCTATTCAAAGTTTTCCCAGTAATCACGTAAGCACAACTAAATTAATATTGCCCGAGCACTGGGCCTCTATTAGACAGGGCTTTTCCCACGGGTTTGGCTGGGAGCTGTGCTTCTGTGAAATGAACAAGCCTCACCCACTGCCAAGACGATCTGCTTAAAAATATTAAGTTTTCTGTGGTGTTGCCAACACAGCACTTTACACAAACGGGTGCCAGAACGACACAGGAGCCTTGGAATCAGAGAGCAGACCCACTGACTGCGGAGTGAAAGTGCTGTATTCTTGTCAAAAGGCAGACGGACGTATGAGACCGAAACACTCGTGACGTTCTAACGGTCTGATAAACGGCTGGGACGGAAAGCAAGCCGGGAGGGGAGACGCACTGCAGGGAGAGCTTTCACAGTGCGATGCGCAGCAGCGATCAGAGCCCTGGAGGGAAGGTATCTACCGAACGGAGCTGCAAGGAGCACGGGAAAAGAAAAGGTTGGTTTCAGCACCTGGATTCTACAGTGGGGACGTTGTGTGAAGGGCTGACTTTTAAATTTGTCATCTGCTTGAAGAATCTTTTAAAAGTTTAAATTTATCAAGAACAAAACTAAGAAAATAATTTAAAATGGACGCATTAGATGCTTTAACACATTTGGAAGATGTTAATTCATAAGATGATCTGTAAATTCACACTCTTGAGAAGGCCAAATGACTGACTAGAAACAAGTACTGTTGCAACCTTATAATTTCTGCTTTAATGGCAATCAAGTTTAAAAAATGTACAGTTCAACTTATCCATACTATTCCTTTATAAAAGGCAGATTTCAGGTAAGCTTCTAAATGCATGCATAATGTAGAGGCTAGTATTTTCTGGCAGTCCTTGGTTCCTGGAAGTTGAACTTCATCAGACGTGTTTTAAGCTTTTGTCAAAATAGTCATGAAGGATATGTTGTTTTTGCATAATGAGGTAATATCTCGGGGGTGGGTGCTCATCATCATAAGACAGTGTAATCCACTTGTCCTAACTTGCGTGAGGCTGCGGGCACTTTAAATGCCACCAAAGGTTTTGGGTCAGTGAAGGTTTTGCTGGAGGAGTAACACTTACGTTTAACTGAGCACTTTCTGTAATAAATACCCAAGTAGGTTTTGTAGCTGTAAACCGTGTACACAGGTAACTACAGGCTGGTCTGTCACGGACGAAAAGTTTCACCTGGAAAACAGAACCCACCTCTTCGCTAATGTTGCATTTTCAGTAACACAATCGAGAATACTGTACTGTTAGACACAGAGTCAGCTCTATGCCCTTCACCGGTTGCTGGAGACCACTTCTATTTGCAAAGCCAGCAGTTCCTATATTCCTGTTTCTGTGTGTTTGCTTGGAAAACAGCATAGAGAGAGATGTAAGTGCTAAACGCCAAGGATGGCTTTGGCAAACCAGTAAGGCGCGCCGGGTCCCCAGGCTACCCTAATACTGGCGAAGGCAGAAGACCACAGGATATTTACAACACACGCCATGTTCCCCTCCTGAGGCGGCCTTTCCGGGGGTTGCTCGCTCTGTAACGGCAGCTATATACACGTTGTGCACAGGATCACGTGGAGGCAGCAGTCTTGCATGAAGGATGTGGACAGTCGTAAGGTTCTGCTTTTTGCTAGTCGGACAGGATGTGAACAAAGGACACTGGGAAGACCCCCTTCCTTTCAGGCTGCCCTTCGATATGCCCAATCTGCGGGGAGAAGAGAGAGTCGTCAGGCCGGGGCAGCCGCAGCTCCCTGGGACCAGTCCCGCGGGGAAGAGCGTGCCTGGAGTTTGCCCACAGACCTGGGGGAATGCAGGCTTCCCCTCCTTTCCCCTTTGGTGAGCTACGGAGAGCCGCTGACAATGAACTACAGAACAAAACAGCCGCGACAGAACGTACAACAGACAGTATGCTGACATGGATCTCATGCGGTGGCCACTCCTGCGACCAACTTTTACACACGGAGGGACAGAGGCCCAGCGAGGTGGGGTGACCTGCCCACAGTCCCCCCAGGCTGCAGACCCCAGAGTCCATGCCCTTCACCAGGAGTCTGCTGCCTCTCCTCCTGGGTGACCTCAGACAAATCCTGCTAAGCCTCATCTATAAATGGGGCTAAAACATCCCTTCTCCTCAGGCTTGTTGTGCGATTCCATCAATCATCCATGTGGAAGGGGTTGCTGTGTGCTAAGAACGTGCTTTCTGGTTGCTGGAGGGAGAGGATATTGTGAAAGTCTGAGACTGATGGTGGCCTATGGCAATTTTACTGTGTGCTGCCTGAGCCTGTAAGCCATGGTTACCTGCAAAAGGTTCCTACTTATCTCAGTTCCATGAGTATTAACTGTATGAAAGAGAAGCCTATCCTAAGCCTTCCGTAGCAAGAATGAGAAGAAGTGCACATTGCTTTCAAACGACAAATACAGAGAGCAGGAGGCTCGAAGAGCCAGGCCAGCTTTCATGTGCCTCCATGAAGAACCTGCCAGGTGGAGGGGGCCGGAGCAAGAGCCCTGCGGCCAGCCCAGGGCTCATTCCTTTATTTACAGGGCTGCGCCCTGGGGCGGTCACAGGGGCCACAGTGCATAGTTTTATCCTGAGAGCAAAATTAATGGTAAGCCCTGACCTACCCACCTCATGGGGTCTTGGGTGGCATGATGCACATGAGAGGGCTTTACAAATTATAAGTCACTGGTGGGATGGGCAGCATTGTTTTTGTCTGGTTTGGCAGATGTGCTGATGGCACACAGAATTTCTGCTGAGAATGATGCTAGAGACACCAATGAAAACCTTCCATTTCTTCTCTCAGGAGCCTCTGCTGTAGTCCCAGTTTCTTAGCAAAGAATGTGATCACTGTCTGCTCATAGTAATGTTAACATATCACAAAGTGAGTTCTCAGACATCCTTGTCAGGTAAGGTCACTCATGTCCCATTTTCCAGAGGAGGAAACTGAGGCCTACAGAAGGGACATGCTTATCCAAGGTCACAGAGCGAATAAGTGATTCAGAGACCATCTCCTTGTCATCATTCTAGGTTGGCTCTCCAAAAGGCTCCATGCCAGGAGCAGGTCCACCTCTAACAGAGCAGCTGGACGTGCCAGCTGGGCCACCCCCGCTCGTTCCTGCCTGAGAGAGAGAAAGACAGGCCTCACCACTTCAGACTCCTGACACTCTGGGCCAGGTCACTCTTTGTTCTCCCGAGCACTGTAGGGAGTACAGTGTTTAGCGTACCCCTGGCTTCTGCCCACTGGATGCCTGGGGCACCCACCCTTCCCAGGTCCTGACAATCAAAATGTCTCTGATATTGCCAAATATCCCTGGAGGGCAAAACTGCCCTGTTGAGAACAGCTGATTCAGTTTAAGCAAAACCCCTACAGCTGTGATCAAGGATCCGCAGTCACTGCCCAGGCCCAAAGGAAGAAAAGTCAAAGGTGTGCACGCATGTGCCTGTGTACACGTGTGTGTGTGTGTGTGTGTCTGCACACACACGTGTTTCCGGGCATTAGCAGGCTCTGCTGGGTCCACCGTGAACCACAGGTCCCTTTCTCAGCAGACAGAACTGGGTCCTTCTGGGCAGGAGGGGCTCAGGCTGCCAAGGAAGCAGAACTTCCACACCGGTGTTGGGACACAGTCAACTAGGAAACTCCTAAGAGGCCGCCACCCCCTGGAGGCTTACTCCTCAGGCAGCCTCCCCAGCGATGGACGTGTCGGGCCACAGAGAGCCTGGGCATTTCCACGGGCCCCAGATCTCCAAACGACCACTGTGTGAGCACAGTGATGCCGTCCCTTCCTGACACCTGGGAGGCAGGTTTTCACGTAAAAGGAGTTTTCGTAGATATTCTTGTATAATCTCCTGAAACCACATGAGAAAGGTATCATGCCCCACTGCACACAGAGAAGTGCAGGCTGGACTGAGGGTTGAGCATGAGGACGGCGGAGTGGTCAACAGCCGGGCCTGAGCAGAACTAGGGCCCTGCCTCGTGGCCAGGACAGCGTGCAAGGAATGCAAAGCACACAGGCGCCTGACTCCCAGATGCTTCGGAACCTGGACCGCCTGCCTCCCAGCTGTGTGCTACAGGCAACATGTTTAACCTCCCTGAGCACTGGTTTTGCAGCTGAAAAATCAGAAAACAGTGACAGCTCGCAGGCTGCTGTGTGATAACAAGGGTATAGCACATGTGATCTCAGTTCTCCTGACCCGTCTCAAAGCTCCACGGCTGTTTCACCAGCACATAATAGTAACAGAAAAGACATCCAGTGAAAACGGCTGCGGGGTAAGTGACTGGGCGGTGGGGCCCTGGGGCGCCCCCTTACTCACGGCAGGGAGCCCGCCCGACATGCTGAGCCAACGGGTGACAGGGACAGTCCTCGCACGTACCCACCACTCCTGGTCCTCCTCCCCTGTGACGACGATCACCTCTCCCTCGTTGAAGGTGAGCTCATCGTCATTGTCGGCCTGGCAGTCGTAAATGGTCTTCACTCGCCTCACCTTATTCTTCCCCTTTAGGAAAGAGACTGGGTGTTAGCTGACAGGACAGACAGAAGGGAAGAAGGACACACTGACCTCGGGCAAGTGACTGAACCCTGTGCAGCCTCCATTTCTTGACTCTGAAAGGGGGGAAGCACGTCTGCCAGGTGCCCTGTGTGCCGTGTGCTGTTAAGACACCACAGCCCCTCGCTCCTCCCCGAGCATCAGGGCACAGCCGGAAATGGCAGGCGGCCGTCACCCAGTATTTTCATTGGAAAGCAGACAACATGGGAAGGGATCAAAATCCCGCTTCGCCAAAACCACGCAGCTCTCTGCGCTCCCCACCCCTGATGGCACTCGCAGAGATGACAGCAGAGTCTAAAAATGGTTTGGGAAACATGATGTAAAGCAGAATGTGCAGCTTCTGCACACCGAATGCGCAGCGTAAACAGATTTCAGTCCCCTCGTGCAAAGCCCCGCGTCAGCACACGCTGGTTAAACAGGGCAGGAGCAGCAGGGGTGGGGACCATTCCAGGCAGTTCCCCAAAAAGTTGTAACTTTTGACTCATTTTGCCTTAGGCTTTTATTTGCTGGACTTCCAGTTCTTTGCAAACGGGAAGACGGAAATAGAGAAATCATCTTCTAAAGGATGTTTCTGGCGCCCAGCTCATTACATAATTAGCAATAAAAAAGCAAGCTACATCTCTGAAGGTTTTGGGTCGGTGACTTCCTCTCTGTCCCCTGGTTCTCCCTCAGTCACCCTGAGGACCCGGTGCCTTTCTGCAGCTCCCTTCCCAGGGCTGTGCTGGGGGGTCTGGGAAGCTGGTAGAACCGTGGCAGAGCTGATCTCATCTTCCCAACTCTGACTCTCTGAGCAACCGAGAAGGCCCTATGCAATCGTGTATAACAGGGGGGATTAAATGAGATCGTGGAACAACTGTCAAGCACGCAGCACGAACTGGAATTTTGCACACATCAAGGCCATCAGCAGTCCCTGGGGTAATGGGAGACTGCCGTCGCGAAGAGCAACAGCATCTACCGCACTGACCATGTGGTCTCCGACCTGCGGCAGGATGGGTTTTCTTTTACTTTTCCTTTAGTACTGAAGTGACACGCTATTATTGCCACATCGTTTTTATAATAAAATGTGAGTGGGGGCAGAGCTGTCACTTCAGTGGGAGGCCTTTCAGTCCCCCCATTAACTGCTCCTCAACCGAGGGTGCTAGTGCCCCGTGGGCAGGACAAACAGCACACGTGGATCCCCCTGGAGCATCATTTTTCCAAAAAATGATTTTTTGGCAAGAAAGCATTTTTATACTAAAATAAAATTTGTATATTATGGAGTAGCAAGCATTTCAATGGAAACGATGGAATGTGAGACTTCAAGCAAATTATGTGTTTGTGCAAGTCTCTCTGAGCTTTGCTCCGATCCCTCCAGGAAGATGCAGTGAGCAGCACTGAGGCTGAAGATCCTCGCAACCCTGAGAGGGCGACTGCTCTCTCACCAGGCGAGAAAGGAGCAGTGTCATCCTCAAGGTCCCCAGATCAGAGGGCCCGCTGCTGAGCGCTAGCTCATCTGTCACTGTGCTTGTCGCCCATGTGCTCAGTGACTGTATCAGCTCCTTTTTGTATAGGAGGAAACTGAGGCTTGGAGAAGGTAGGGAACGGGCCAAGTCCCACACCTATGGGAGGCCCTGACGGCGGAGCCTGCAGCCCGGCTGCCGGAGCCCAGGGCCTGCGTTTGTAACCACAGGCCCCGCTCCTCCGCAGTGCTGACCGGAGCCATCTGGGTGAGCGCGCTCCACTCCGTCTGCACAAGCCAGAGCACACACCCTCCCGCCGGGTGTCAGAGGGCAGCAGGGGGCCTGCGAGGGCCTGCCCCCGTGCCCACCCACCGTGTTGATCTTCCTGGGTAGCGGGACGGGCGTCTCCGGCAGAGTGGGCGTGAGGTCGTTGGAGTCTTCAGAGGCTTGCTTTTGGAGGGCGTCTCGGGACTGCACGTTTGGGGAGAGATCCACTGGGTGTGGCTTCTGGGGCACCTCTGAGGGCTGCAGGGCCTTGGGGGAGACCTCTCCGGCCTGGGACTTGGCCAGCAGGTCTCCCAGCTGCGGTTTCGGAGGCAGGTCCTTCATCTGAGGCTTGGGAGGTAAGTCTGAGAGCTGGGGTTTGGGTGGCAGGTCGCCCAGCTGTGGCTTGGGGGGCAGTTCTCCTGGCTTAGGCGGCAAATCTCCAACTGGGGGCTTGGGAGCCAGTTCTGTGGGCTTTGGGGGCAGGTCTCCAGGCGGCGGCTTCTGTGGTAACTCTGCCAACTGTGACGATTTCTGAAAGATTTCGGGCGGGACACTGGCTTTGTCAAGAGAGAGATGATGGCTGGTTTCTGTTTTTCTTAGTGCCACTGTGCGGAGCAAACACAAAGAGGGAGGTCACTGGAAGGGAACATGGGGCGGGCCGTGCTGCTCTCCTCCTCTGTGTCCCCTTGAAGAGAACCGACCGGAGGGAGCGTCCGGGACGCAAGAGCTCAGGGGCCAGGCCCAGGCGCAGGCGGTCTGGTTTTAAACATGATTTTATGCCTCAGTTACGTAAGAACAGGATGTCCCAACTAATGCAGAACTGGGGGAAAAAACACAACTATAAACACAATACAGACTACAGAAAATTGGAAAGCACTGTATAGAGTTAAAAGGCTTCCACAGGCCTAGCACCTAAACGTAGCCATTTTAACTGTTCTGATGTATTTCCTTCTGGACTTTTCTACACATTTTCCATAGATAAAACTTTTACCTGCTTTTATTCATACACTGCTTTAGCAAGAGTATTTGCCATGTTAATAAAAATTCTTTACTAGCAGGATATAATTTTTCATGTTGCATTCTACAACTATATCATCATTTATTACTAATTCCCATATTTTACCTGATTCATGCACTAGATGACACACGGGGTGACAGATGTCCCCTCACCACCCCTCTCAGGTAACCTGTTACATTTTGGTGACACACAAACAGGTGCTTATGAATGAATATATCTTTTAAAAACTATAAATGGGATTACAATACAGATATTGTCTGCAACTCTGCTTTTTTCCCCACTTATGTTTGGGTGTATTCCTAAGTCAGATTCTCCTTAGTTTCTTCAGTGGCTGCTTAGTATCCACAGCTTGGGCATTCCACAGTTTGTTGAGCTATTCCCACAGTTTGTTGAGCTCTCTGCACAGCTCTATCCAAGAGAACTTAGGACATGAAGGACACATCTCCAAGTCCAGCCCTACCACTTACTGTGTGACCTTGGACAAATTACACAACCTCTCTGTGCCTCACCTTCCTGATCTCTAAACCAGCAGTTAACATGTGTAAAGAACTGCCAACAGCACCTGGCAGGCTCTAACTATTATATAAGAGTATTCTTATCATTACTGTTAGACCAGCTTCCTCGAGGCCAGGATTCACGTTGTTGCTCATTCTCATAACTCTGGCTCTTGGCACCGGGGCCAAGCACATAGTATGCGCTCGGTGAGGAAAGAGCTGACTAAGGCACACTTGGGTGAGTCAAACTAAAAATACAACATAGTTAGAAAGATATTCTTAAACTTTATTTTTAAAGAAAGAAAGACAAGATAAACCCCGGGGTTATAAAGGGTCACATGCTGTACTGCAGCTGTTTCTGCTCCTGGCCTGCCCAGCCACAGCCCTTCCTAAGGAAATCAAATTCAAGGGTACCCTGCTTGGACCGGCCCTTGAGCTTCAGCAGATGTGGCTCGGCTCAGAGACTTAAAGCAGGCTCATCAGATGCCTCTGCTGGACGTTAAAAACTGGCAAATAGAAGTCTGAGGCAGTGGGGAAGGGGAAAAGCTGGGGATTCCCTGAGGTGGTGGAGCCAGAAGGCCTTGCTGTGGGCTGCACTTACAGGGGAACAGAAACTGTTTAAGTGTGGGGCAGCCAAAGCCCTCATGCAAGTCCAATTCTAGGAACTTACCCTAAAAAAGGATCAAAGCCAGGCACCGAGATGTCTGTGCTGGTGTCAGTACAGCACTGTGTACAGAGAAAAAACTCCAGGCTGTGTGAACGTGGAACAGCAGGGAGTGCTTAACACGTGATGGCACCAGATAATGGAACACTATGCAGCCAGTAAAAGTGATCCTGTGGTGTAACTTCTGGCATAAAAAACGTTTCTGGATTTATTATGGAACAAAAGTCAGCTTAACTAAAAACTTAAACATACAACAAAAAAAAGCATAGAAAATGTTTAAAAGGATATACCCAATTGTTTATCTTACATGCTAAGACTTCAGGTGGTTTGTATTTTCTTCTTTTTGCTTATCTGTATTTTTCAAATCTTCTAGAAGGACTATATATTACTTTTATAATAAGAAAAGACAAAACAAAAAGAGAGTCTCTCCTTTAGGGGAGCTTGCCCAACCTTCGGCTATTTTATTTCCAAACTGGTCTTGTTTTTTCCCCCTCTCTAATCAAAAGTCCTCTCTGAACTGCATTCTGAAAGTCGGAAGCAAACCTTGTCCCAAAACTGGACTACACAGGGCCCACTGCTACAGCGAGGCACATTAAAATCATTTAAGGAATGAGAATTCCAACTCGTATTCAGTGCTGGGAGGTTATGGTGCAGCTGGTTCGTGCAGGCGGACGGGGCAGAAAGCAACAGAAGCACCTGGCACTGAGGACGGCCCACTGAAAGGCCTCACCCTGGCTTGTGACCATCCCGTTCCTGGGAACCGATCCTAAGAACGTCACTGAGGAGGAGGAGGCAGAACCCTGCAAACTTCCAGCCCCCATCTCCAACGAAAGGGGGTGCGAGTAAAGGACGGCACCCTGCCTGATGGAAGAGCACGCAGCCTGACGACACCAGGAAGAGCTCGTGGACACACGCAGAATGCTGACGCCGAAACACAGAGTGGAAAGAACCAGTGTGCACAACTGTGCTTTCACTGTGCTGACAACTACAAAGAACGTGTGCTCTTGGAGGAATCAGGGAGTCGTAACAGTGGCAAAATTAGGAGTAATTTTGTTCATTAAAAAAATCCCTTCAAGTTTCTATAATACTGCTTTTTACCAAAACCCACATTTAAAAAATGGCTCTCCTATTGCAGCCTGTCTCCAGCTGACAAGGCTTTAATTAAGCCTTTTAAAAGGTGCCCAAAGGACTTTAAAAAATGGGTGATGTTTGGGAGGGAAAAAGAGCAAAACGTGGCCAGGACGCAGCTCACATGAACGTGCCAGCTGGTGGAGGACGCTCAAGGGGGCGGGAGGGATGAGAAGCCACACCCCCGTCCCTCTCAACATCACAGGCGCCCTCTGCCTCCAGCTGAGGAGGCCAGAAATGTCCCTGTGGACCCCCTAGGAAAGAACGCCGGTGCTTAGATGGCAGCCACAGACCAAAGAGGGTTTTGGTGTCAGGTGAGGGAGCTCCCTGGTTCTTGGGCTGGCTGCAGCCTGACCTCTGCACACGCCCCCTGGCTTGCCTCCTGCATCTCTGTGATCGTCCAGTCACCTGCCTGTATTGGTGGCCACGTGGATTGAGCGCTGGGGGGGCAGAGGCCTCTCCGCTGCTTCACCCCAGCACCCAGTGCACCCAGGAACAGAGCAGGGCCCATCAATCCCGGTGGACTCAAGTACTTTAGACAGAAGTACCGTGCACCGGCTTCAGGAGGAAGAGACCTACGCACGCGTCCCAGCTTAACTGCTCTTCTGCCAAAGAACTGTGTAGGCCGGAGCAAGCTCAGCCCGCTGAGACTTCTCACACAAAAACTGCGGACGACATCAGTTCCTTCTCACGGGGGCTGACGGGAGTACAGGAGACAAAGAGATGCGAGTGCCTGACTCATAGCAGGTGCTCAACAGATGCCAGTTCCCCGGTAAGTTGCACGTGAGAGAAACAGATGGGGACAGAGGGCTGTCTGGCCATTAGAGCCTTTTCTAATCCCAAATCAAAGCCAGCATTACCACCGCTGTCACCAGGCAACACAGTGCAGGGCATGCAACATCTCCCCTGCAGGCACCTTGGACCTGTCTAATAGCAGCTGAGTATGCAGCGTGCAGGCAGAGGGAACAGCAAATGCAAAGGCCCTAAGGCAGGAACGTGTTTGGGGTGTTCCAAGAGCAGCAAGGAGACCAGTGTGGGGAGGGAGAAATACACAAGGAGGCGAGGAGCCAGGGCCCAGATCACAGAGATGGCAGGCCTCTGTCACGGGAGGCCCTGTGCACCGCTGTAAGGACTGTGCTTCTATTCTGGGTGAGACAGGGAACCACTGGATGACGGGGCAGGCGTGACCTGACTTAGTGTGGATCACCTTGGTCATTCTGTTGAGAACAGCCCACAGGGCTAGAGGGAAGCAGGCAGACCAGACAGGGGGTGGCCATGGTCGAGGCAAGAGATGACGTCCCTTGGACCACAGTGAGAGTGGGGGCCATGCTGAGGAGGGACCAGGATTTGGATAAACAGTGTGGGTAGAGCAGCAGCATCTGGAAACATTGGATCTGGGCTGTGTGAGGAAGACAGGCGTGAAGCCTGTCTCTTAGGTTTTAAGGCCTGGACCCCGGGAAGGAAAGCACTGCCTGCAACAGAAGAGGACACTGCTGGTGGGGCACGAGCGAAGGGGAGTCAGGAGTCTCTTCAAACTGTCACATTGAGAACCCATCAGACATGGGAGTAGAGACACTGAACAGGCTGGTGCGAGCAGCCTAGGAGGGCACTGGGGCTGGTTGTGTAATGAGCAGGTGTCAGGTGGTTCTAGAGTTCTGAGACTGTGTGGGTCACCGAGGGAGTGGTAGTAAATTCAGAGAAGTATTCATGACCAGGCCTGTGGCAGGCCAACCTCTGGAGGGGGAGATGGCGGGGAAGCAGCCCGGGAGGCCGGGCAGGAGCGGTCACTGCACCGGAAGGACCAGGGTGGCATCCACGAGCCAAGCGCGGAGTCTGAATGAGGGGAGAACAGAGCTGCAGACGGCTGAGCAGGATGAGGGCTGAGACCTGGCCACTGGCCAGTGGCCTCATGGGCTGGTTTTAACAGAGGAGGGAGGAAGGGATCCTGCAAACTTCCCAGAGAGGGCCAACTGGACGGGACGCACCTCCTGCCAGAAGAACACAGCACTGCCCAGGAAGGCGTCTTGCCAAAACCTGCACCTGTACCTGATCGCGCCTCTAGATTCAGCTCCCAACTGACCGGAAACAGAGGACAGAGGAACGTGTAAAATGACCACATGGGGACGTGGTCAACAAAATCCACACTGAAAGACTCTACAGGACACATAACCCCATTCCTTCAACAAATAAATTACTACGAAAGAAGAGAATGCAGGGACACCTTTAGTCTAAGAAACCTGAGACAAATCCATCAACTGGAAAGTGTGGACCTTATTTCATTCGATCCTGATTTAAACAATCGATTTGTAAAAAAAAAAAAAAAAAGACATTTATGAGACAACTGAAAATGTGAACTCTGGATATGTGAAGATACGACATTTTTTGATTTTTCTTTTTTTGTAAGGAAGACTGGCCCTGAGCTAATACCTGTTGCCAGTCTTCCTCTTTCTGCTTGAGGAAGATTGTCACTGAGCTAACATCGGTGCCCACCTTCCTCTGTTTTGCATGTGGGACACCTGCACAGCACAGCTTGATGGGTGGTGTAGGTCTGTGCCTGGGATCCCAACTTGTGAACCTGGGCCACTGAAGCAGAGCGGGCGAACCTAACCACTACACCACCAGGCGGGCACCCATTTTTTTATTTTTTGGATGTAATAATGGTATTGTATGTGTATGAAATGGTATGATGTCTAAGATTTGCTATAGAATTCTTGAGGATGGGGTTGGGGAAATAGATGAAACAAGATCAAGTATAAACTAATAAGTGTTGGAGATGGGAGATAAGTATCTAGGTGGGGTGGGGGACGCTGCATCATATTATTCTGTTTTTTAAAACATCTTTGTATTTTTGTACAAACGTCTTGTTTTATAAACATTTATTACGGGAAATTTCAAAAATAATGAAAAAACCCACAAAGAGAACGAATGGGAGCAATGCAGTGACGGGGTGGCTGGAGGAGCTGGGTCAAGGTGAGAGCGTGAACAGCACGTTCATATTCTGATGGAATGGTTCAGAGAACACGGACGCAAAGGAGCAACACGTGCTGGAGCAAGGTCCTGAGCTGGGGAGGGGACAGGGTCCAGTGCAGGAGGACAGGGTCTTCCCCAGGACACGGCCTGCCGCCTGCCGGGTGCAGGGGCGCTGGGGCATGCGGTGGTGGTAGGGGGTGGGCTTATGTCCTGGTTCACTGAGAAAATAGAAGCAAAGTCACTTTGAGGAGGAAAGAGAAGGCGTGAAGGAGCGGGCTAGGAGATGGCGAGCAGAGGGATCGAGGAAGCGGGGAGGGTGGCCGTGCAGCACCAGAGGACGGCTTGAGGCCGTGGACACGAAGCAGAGCAGAACCACCACCCCACCTGTGCTTCTGCAGCCACAGCGAGCTGTGCGCAGTCAGAGCCAGGGCCAGGCGGTTGAGGAGAACGCAGCCGGCAGGGGTGCGAAGAGCCGAGGGAGAACGGCGGGAGTGACGCTGGCTCAGGAGGAAGGAGGCAGGAAAGCAGTGTGGGACTGTGAGAGGGGGCAGCAGCCACGGTCCATCCCAGCGAGGACTAACTCATGTTGGGGTTTGAGGAAGCTGGACAGGCAGGTGGAAGGGAGTCAGGGGCAGTGCGGGATCAACGGGTGAACAACACGGGGGAATCTGGGGCAGATTTTAGATACGTGAGAATAGTGCCTGGGAAACTTGTCTCTAACTTGTATGGCATCAGGACAGCCCTTTGGGAGTAGTTAAAAGAAAAAAACTCCAACGACTGTAGACAAAGACTCAGTAAACGCAGGGGAAGCCTTTCTTTGTGTTCCACGGAGAATCAATCAGCGGCCGTCTGGGACTCCCTCCCTTCATCTTGCTACACAGGAGCCTCGCCTGATCAGTTGATGCTCCTGCAAATATGCCCCTCTGTTGAGTATCTTTGGAAGCAGTGACTTCCAGCTTCCACCACTAACCCCTAGCTTGACTTCTATGCAAACCAGGCAGCAGAGCACTGTGCTGGGGTCAAAGTCTCGCCACCAGCACTGAAACCCACAGAGCGGCCACTGGGCTCCTCTGAGCCTCCATCTGTACCTAATGTGGGCCCTGCTGGCCTCGTGGGCCCAAGTGAGGATGGACGGAATGAACCAAACGCCTCTGCGGGTGCTCGGCATCTCTAAGTAGAGCACTGCAACACAGGAAAGCGGGCACTCTCGCTTTTGCTGTGGTGAGAAGGTGGACACTTTGGTCTCACAAACGAAAAGCTCCATCAGGATTAAACAAGATTCGCTCAAAGAGCTGTGTGTCCTTGCTTGGCAAAGAAGCCACATGTACACACACTGCCTTCCTGTACCTCGCCGAGCACGAGTACCACTACTTTCATGATGGATGCCGTCCCGGGAAAGGAGGTCTGTGCCACCCGGTAGCTAGGGCCTTTCTGAAGCAGGATCTCCTTTCGTCCTTAAAACCTCATGCAGTTTGTGTTCTCGCCCCATTTACAGGCGAGGAAACTGAGGCTTACTGAAGCCTCTGAGGCCCCTGCCCAGGCCACAGAGCTAGTGAGTGGCAGAGCTGGCCCTGGTTCCCAGTCTCTCTGATGGGACGAGAAGGAATGGTACCTGGAGATGATAATGATGTATCTTCTGAAAAAGTATGGTGTTTGCTCAGGAAAAGTATGCTGTTTTGCTAATCACAGAATTAAAGTTTATAAAAACCTTTCTTCATTGAACAGGTGTTTTTAGGGCATCTACTACATGCCAGGTGCTGCTCTAGGATCTGGGACAGAGCAATGAACAAGAGAGACCCCTGTCCCCTTGGAGGGTATGGTGACATTCTAATTACGTGTGAAGACGAAGAAGAGAAATCTTACCTTTCTGAGGTAGTTTAGGAAGAACTCTTGGGCCAAGGGCAGTCTTTGCAGAACCGGTGCTAATTAATAAATAAGAATCATTTAGGATCTAAAAGGGCTATAATATCAGTAGTGATACATTATTCAAGGAAATCACAGGAGTTTTCAGAATCATCAAAAAACCCTTTCAAAATTTCTTTAATGAAGATTATAGTCTATTTTCCATAATTCAAATTTGCCTGGCTGGGGAGGATCAGGAAAAGGCGAAAACACCCCAACCGCCTGAATAAAGCCTAACTCCTTCTCCCATCGACATCTCTTCCCAGAGGTAAGGATGTTTATGGAAGTGCCTGGCACACTGCAGCCCGTGACCCCAGCCTATTATACAGAAGTCACTCCATCCCACGTGATCCCACACGTAACTCTCATCACCCCATTTGCAGATGAGGAAACCAGAGTGTGTGGAACTGCAGTGACCGGCAGAAGGTCTGGAAACTGAGACTCAGCTCTGTCTGACTCCAGAGCCCTTCCATCATCCACTGCACCAGGGCGGACAGCTCGGTTCTCAGACCTCAGACTTCCCCTCTTTTTGGAGGACGTGTAAATGAGCAGGAAAATGCCCACGCCCCTGGAACAGAAGCCGGCCCCACGTTGTCTGAGTAATCAGATGTTCACCTCCACACCCCTGCCACCGCTGAAATGGCAGTGCTGCAAGTGGCATCGAGTAGGTGCAACCTGCCATCTTCCTTTAACAAGAGGCTGTAATGAGTCTCAGGGGACCCCAAGAGCACTGCAGACCCCAAAAAGCAGTGCCAGCCAAGGGCCTGAGTCCTATCTGCAAAGAGCCCCTTTCACTATCTCATTTCTCCTTTTCTTTCCTCTCATGTGCTAAGAATTGGGGTTTTTCTTCTTTTTTATCCTAATTGCATTTAAAAGAACAGGATAAGCCAAACCAACTAATAAAAATAGAGTCAAAGAAAGGAGATGGAGTGCACGTGTCGTCTTCTCTCCTGGACGCATATCACCCCGGGTCTTAACTGCTCTTTCCTCGGCTCACGTGAAATCCCACTGCCCTGGGGCTACTGGAGGAGAACACTGTTGAGACAGAACCACTGCTGAACCAGCAACAGTAAACATGCGAGGGTTTTGCTGCGAACATTTTTGGAGTGAGTTTTTCTCATGGCCTGCCTCAGCACCTTCTCAGGGGAGCACACTCGCCAATGACTGATGTGAACATGACGGTCATTCCTGACCAAGTCACCGAGGTCAAGCTGAGAGGTTCAGAAAGGCCCGACACAGATGGCCCTGGGTGGACAACGCATCTGTGTAGACAAGGGCTTCTTCCTATGCAAACGACCATGAGGCCACTGCTGGCTGGTGGTGCTGTGTGCATGTGTGTGCGTGCATGTGCACGCGTGAGTTGGGGGGCTTGATTCCATTTAAAAACATTTTGTGGGCACTTTCCCTGTGTTAGACATTCTCCCCCTCTGGAAGAAGCCCACCGGCACTGCAGTTTTCGAGTCCCTGGGAGCAGGGTGGAAGGAGGAGGACTGAGTTAGAATGACGAGCAGGGCCTGTGGGAGGGGGACTACGGTACGTGGGGTCTGGAGGACAGCCAGGTTTGAGTTTAGTCTGCCATCTGCCCCCACTTAACTTCTTGGGGCTCAGGGTTCTCATCTATAAAACAGGATAACAGCAATGGGGCCTACCTCACAGGACTGTAGACTAAATAAGATAGTGGCATTAAAAGAAATGAAGATTTTCGTTTCTTATCTTTGATAAACTCTGGAAAGCAACCCACACAGGCCAGACTTTTTCTCCCTGAGGTTTTCGGTCTGGATGTGGCTTTCCGTGTCCTCATGTCAGACTGCGCCTCGAGAGAAAACTGTTTTTGTTGGGATGGGACAAATGCTGCCCACAGAAGATCTTCCAAAGTATCCCCTTTCAGTGAAAGGAGAGAAGAAGGCATGGCCACTTCTAGCCTAGCCTAAAAAAAAATCTCACAAATAGGGAACTTGGAAAGTCTCTTTTTTTTTTCATTCTTCTCCCCAAGGCCCCCAGTACATAGTTGTATATTCCAGTTGTGAGTGACTCTGGTTGTGCCAAAGAGTCATATTTTTATGTTTGAAAATCAGATTTCCCTGAGGAGTATCTTTTCATTCTTAAGTTTGCAAAAGTAGTCAAGAGGGAAAGTAATGAAAAGAAGTTACTTCCTTAAAAACTTTAAAATACAAACTCATTCTGATAGGCTCTGTGATCACTGGGGGAGCGAAGTCCGTTCCCACCTGGAATCCGGATGGAGAAGAGCTGTGCTACTCAAAATCCTGGTCTGCAGACCCGTGCCAGGCAGGAACTCTTTATCATGGCTCAGCAACAAGGTGTGTATGCAAATTAGGGGCGAATATCTAGTTTCTCATCAAAATCAGCACCAGCTGGCAGACCATACTTTGAGTAGATTGCTGCTAAAAACCATTTCTATAATTCTGTCCGTTGCAACTCTAAGTCCCCTAGGAGAGAGCCGGCTTACCTGGACTGCTGAGACAGCCCCTCAAACTTGTTCGTGGTCTTACTTGAAGATGATGGACCCACATCGTTACCTATGAGGAAAATCAAATGTGAAAAGTTGCGTCTTCAGACAGGGAGATGTAATGTAATATGGGGATAAAGACAGGTACCCCTCAGGTTCCAGAAGGGAATTTAAAAGACTCAAGGCAGGAAAGTATGCATTTCTGACATTAAAATAAAACCATGCACCAGTTTGGGCTTTGATGCTGTTTTCACTACTATTAAAGGAGTATATCAAGGAGACGAGCAGCCTGCTCCGCAGCAAGGCCTCTAAGATCACAGGGCCTTGGGGAAGTCCCATTGGCGCGGGATCTAGTCCTTGGCTAGGGGCAGGGAAAAAAGAGTAAAACTTCTAAGTTCAAAAAAAACACAAAACACCAAACTTCAAGCTCACTCAGCGGTTCCCACGCCAGGAGACTAGCCCCTGGGAACCAGACTTGGAAGAAACAACCTACAAGTTGTGTGTGTGTGTGGACACTATCAGCAGGGTGGTGATAACTGGCCATCTGCCGGGCAAGGCCTCCAGTCACTTATTTACTTATTCATTAAACACTAACATTCACTAAACATCTGCCACGTGCAAGGCATGCACGTGGAGCAGGAGGCAGAGAAGCATAGAACACCTCACTGCTCTCGCGCGGGCGTGATCGGGCCTGGGAGATGCGGGTGCATGAACTGCACTAATAACGCGGAAGGAGGCGGATGCTGAGTAAGGTTGAGTGCTGTGAAAACAGGAGGAAATCGTGCCTAAAACTGACTGGAGAGAGGGGCAGGGGACCGTCCTCTGGGGAGACATGGCACCTGAACAGGTGAAGCACTTTCTAGTGGGCGAGTGGCAAAACCAGAAACTGTGTCCAGGAGGAGAAAGAAAGACTGGCTATAAAACACGTGTGCTCTTCTGTGACCCATTCCACAGTGGGAGGAACACAGTCCCTGTCCCAAGCTGCCAGGCACCCAAGAGAACCCCAGAACCTGCAGCTGTCTCTGGGGCTCTAGTCTGCTTCCTTGTCTGCTCTTCCAATGACTGCTCTGGAAACTCCGCGTCCTCCTCCCTTGGCAGACCCCTCCCTCCCCACCCAGATGCCCCTAATACCCCCCAGGTGGCATCGGGAAGGGGCTGACTGCGGAGGCTCAGAAACAGGAGGGCAGATGCAGAGGACAGGGCGGAGCAAAGAACTGAACTCATGCCCACGGCACGGGGTGTCTGCTCCACAGCACCAGCAGCGTCCAAATGCCATTCCTCCTCACAGCGACAGCAGGAGCTGGGGTCACTACCCTCACTTCAAGGATCAGGAAATGAAGGTCTGCAGGTCACACTGCTAAGTGCTGTACCTAGAAGCCCCGACCACAGTCCACTGCTTCCCATTACCCATTGCGATGCCCCAACAGCAACGTTAATAATAGCTACTATTGTTTATGGAGCACTTACTATGAGTAAGGTACTGTGCTAAGGACCGCATAGTAATTGTCTGTGAGATACACAATTACCCTCCATTTTACCTATGAACAAACACACAGGGAGGTAATGTGACTTGCCCAAGGTCAAGCAGCTGGCATGGTGAGAGCTGGGTACAGAGATGAGCAATCCACCTCCACCGTCTGTCCTACACCACCACTCTCTCACCTCCCGTCCCACTGACCCTACAGGAGAGGGACAGGCTGGCAGTGCTCAGATGGGGCCTCCTGCACAGAACTTCCTGCAACTCCACGACATCAGAACAAGAAGAAACAAGCTGACCTGGGGTTGCCAGGGCCAAAGACTTTCACACAGAGTGTTATTTGACCAAGATGCTCCTTCTAACCAACAGTATGTTTCCACAAACCTCTAACTTAAACGGAGGGGCTTCTTTGGCAGCCTCCCATGAAATTCTCCGTGATTTCCTTCGAGGCAGGCATTTCTTTTCAGCACGGTGCCCAATGTGAGTCCTCAGGACTGGGCATCAAATCTCACCCTTTCAGACTTAGATGAGCCATAACAGTCAAAATGTCAGGGAAAGTTTGTGGAACAAACTGTTACATGTGCTGATTTCCTTTCCAGTAGAAAACATTCCAAATCAGTGATTCTTGACCCTATTACACATGAGACTGAATATGAGGCCATTAGGGCTGCAAAAGCCCCTGGCTCTGTTTGTGGCCAGCACTCTACTGTCACACAGATGAGCCATCACATCAGGGGCTGTGGCCGGATGCCCAGAGCCCCAGTGTTCAGAGTCTTCATTTAACTCGTTGGCCACTCAAGGTGACTTCATCCTCCAAAGACATTGTGTCTGTGTTGTTTTTTTTCCCTGAGGAAGACTGGCCCTGAGCTAACATCTGTGTCAATCCTCCTCTGTTTTATATGTGAGTCACCACCAGAGCATGGCTTGACAAGTGGTGTAGGTCCATGCCAGGGACCTGAACCTGTGAACCTGGGCTGCCGAGGTGAAGCGCACTGAACTTAATCACTATGCCATGAGGCCAGCCCTAACATGTGTTGTAAGTCTCTGCCACTTTGCGCCCTCTGTTCCTTCCCACTGCAACACCTATCCCCCTCCCAGTCATGGTGAATTCCTATGCAACCTTCAATGAATAATGCCAAAGTCAATTTCTGAGAATTCTTCCCTAGTGAGACTTGATCACTCCCTCCTTTTTGTATACCTACAACCATTAATCATAGACAAGAGGCCAAGGGTCAGATTTTGGAGCCAGACAAGCCTGGTTTTGAATTCCAGCTGTACCACTGACCAGGGGGTATGAGTCTGGATTACACCACTTTGTCTACTAAGCCTCAGTTCCCTCACCTATAAAATGGGAACAACAGCACCCACTCCACTAGGTGCGTATGAGCATCACAAGAAATAAACCGTGGCATGCTGACAATAGCGCTGGACCACAGAGAGCACGACACAAAGGGTAATTCACATTATTCGTAGCTCTTGGTTGGAATGTAATAGAAATGATCATGATTTACTCAATGAGTAAGCATCTCAAAGTCAGGGATTCTGCCTTGTTCATCTCTGTAACCTACTTTCTCACTCAGTACCTGGCACAGGGCCAGCACGAGGTGCTGCTGAAAAAGACAGGACGAACAGTGCTGACTCAGCCACCTCTTGCCCACTGCCTGATTTCTCACAGGCCTGGTGCGCAGGCCCCTGTGCTCTGGCAGACAGGAGCCCTGTCATCCTCAGAGTTAGGCAAAGGTCACCTGCTGTGCCTAGGAAGAAAAGCGTGGCTTAGAAAACTTTCTCAAAATAGGATAGTTTTTGAGGGAGGAGCAAAAACATGGAAGCAGCTCACTCCTTTTTCCTCTACGTGCAATCTGGAGAAGGATTCTAGTCTATTACACAGACGTGTGTGAGAGACGCTGGGCGGGCAACTGAAAAAGCTGTTGCCAAGACTCGAGGTCACTCACTATAGCTCAGAAGCTGTGGGCCAAGAGTTTATGGAAAGAGAGGGGGGCACTGGCCCAAGAGTGAAGGGCACAGAAGCTCCAGCAGTCTTCTGGATAATTACATGCACCTCAGAGTCAGAAACGGGTTCAAAAACCAGCTCTGAAGTCACTGGATTTGTGATCTTACGCAAGTCATTTGACGTCTCTGGGCTTCCATTTCCCCATCAGTAAACTAGGGACAATGGGAGTCCCTATCTTACCGAATGGTTGTGGTGGCTTACGCAATAACGTATGAACAAGCACGGGGTGCCTGGTACATGTGAACGATCTACAAATGGTAGCAGGCCTTAATACTTCCAGAACCAAATGCACAGCGGGGCTGAGGGTGGACAGGGTAGAGCTGACATGAACATACGTTGGGAAACGCAAGAAAAAGGAAGAATAAGGAAATTTCTACCCAAAGCCTCTTTTACAAGCTACTACTACTTCTAATAAGTAGACGTGCATGCTTTGGATCAGATATATCAGATATATCAAATACTGAGGCTTTTCACCTGCAAGTTCTGGCCTTGAAATACGAGCAGTGAATCAATCTTTGGCATAGTTTTTCATCCATTATCTGCCCTACCTTACAAAAAGCAGCTTATACAACTTAGACCCAGTGGCCTAAGATGAGGAACGTTAGGTGATTTCCAGAAGTCACTTAGCTAGGGACTGGCAGAACCCAGATCAGAACTCGGGCTTCCAGAATGTTTGTTCAGTGCACGTTATGGTTTCCCACGATGTGTGATGTGGACACTTCTCTGAGTACCTGCCAAAGAACAGAGGTCCCGGGGCAACTGCTCTCAGGTATTAATCACAAGGATCTCCAGTGTGAGAAGGGGGTCATCTTACGGCCACCATGAACTGGACAATTAGTTGTATTTTTCTTTGCTCTGTTCTGTAAGGACCTCAGTGTCAAATCTGCGGTCTACTCCCAGCCATCATATGTGACCTGGCTGTGCCTTCTGTGAGGAGCTCACACTCCTGTACTTCATCTTACTCTGCTACCTTTATTCTCCTGTTGTCTTCATTTCCTTGCCAACTTTATTTAAAGTGTGTTAAAATACGTGTTGGCCTGTTATCAAGTAGGTTATAAACAAATCACTTTGTTTCCAAAGGTGAGGTTTAATGACATGCCACTTCAAAAATCAAAGTCCCCACAAAACCCCAATCTGCCCACAGACCTCTCTGTTTTCTGCCCAGAGGCCGGCCTTGGCAGTCTCCTGAGACAGATGGCTGAGTTCATCCCAGTGGCGGGACTGCAGTACTGTGAGGCCGGGGCTATTTTGAGTGCTGTGGACATTGTGGTTCTGGCAGGGAGAAAGCTCGGAGCGGCCCTCGCCACACACCAGGGCCCTGTGTGCAGATGGATGAGGAGGCACGGCCAGGTATGGCTGACATGCCTCCTCCTGTCTTTGCTTCACGGGCAGAGACACAACCACTGAGAAGGGCAGCAGCTGGTGGAACCCCCGAGCTATCACGTGCAGATGCAGCACAGCACGGAGAGGGCGCAGAGCGTGGGCTCTCTAGCCCCAGGCTGGGGACGAATCCTGGCTCCCACTGAGCCGCTATGAGAAGTCGGGCAGGTGATTTAAACTTTCCGAGTCTCAGTGTCCTTAAAGTTGAGGTCCCAGCATTTCCTACTCTGTGGAACTGTGGCTAAGAATTAGATAAGGACTATTAACTAGCCCTAGTTTACAGCTGGAGAAACTGAGGTATGGAACAATTCAAAGAGAACCGCTGAAAGTTACAGGGCTCCCACGTGGTAGAGTGGGATAAGAATCCGGGAAGTGTGACATGGGGTCCACGCTGGAGCCCTCTGCTCCCCTGAGATAGGAACAGCATGTGCCCTCCTGAGGAGTTCCGGATGCACTGGGAAGGACAGAGAAGCAAACAGAACCTGTGTGACAGTCCCTATGCCACAGGGAACAAAGAGTGGCAGTGGGGGCCGGTGGCCGCACTGTGGAAGGCCTTTTAAGCAGGGCCCTGGAGAGGACCCTTGAAGGATGAGGAAGCATCAATACAAATGAGTGGAAAATTCTAGGTTGAAGGCATACTATGAGCAAAGGCTCAGATCTCAGATGAAAGAATGTAGTTTGGGAACGTGGCAGGCACGTCCTGTTTCAGGGGGTGGGCAGGTGAGGGCTGGGGAGAGCCCAGGGTGTCTCTCTCTCACCTACTCACGCCTGGCGGCTACCCCTAGGCCCTGGTCCTGATCTCACAGAGTCCAAGGCCCTCCTCTCAGAGGCTGGGAGAGGGAGGTTCACGGGGACAGAGGAGCCCTGGAGAGATGGGTTCCCAGAGGGAGCTGCAGGCATCCTAAATATTGCCTAGGGGTCTGACCCTCGAGCGCTTTATTAACAAGCAGTTTGGCCCCTGTCTCTGGCTTCTGGAATACAACATCAGCAGGAGACAGCCAGGGATAAAACCAAGCAAGTGGTCCCGCAACATGAAGCGTGAGTACTAGAATTGGAGCGACTTTATGCTCCCCGATGAGATGCCCGTGACTGACCTGCGTCTGCGCATGCCTTCACCTAACACTCAGGCATGTGCACACGCTCCAACACACCACAGCCCTGACAGTCCCAGAACCACCATGTGCGGCTGTCTGTGCGTGACCACCCAAACTCCAGACAAGGAGAATGGTCACTTTTTTTTTTTTTTTTGCCACAGACAGGTTTTGATCTTTGTCCCTCAAGGCTGGCTGTAGGCGGCACTGACTCTCTCTCTTCAAGTGGTGACTTTCTTGCTCAGTGAAAAATGCCCCTCACCCACAAAAAAGCCAAAACAAACAAAATACCAGCTTCTAGTCCTGCTGCTGAGTGATGTGAAAGAAATCTTAAGAAAGGGAGGATTCTTAAGTTTGGTAAATTTACCCGCAGATCGACTGAGTCTATAAGGTGCAGAGGGGCACTACAAACTTTACACAGAAATAAAAACCCATTGAACAGGATCAGTCAGGTGAAATTGGAAAAGATTAACTTGTGATCTGTGGTATGAAAATGTGCACAGGACACTGGTGACCTTCGATGGAATGTTATGTGGGGAAAGTCCTTTTGGGTGAAATCTGGGGCCTCTTGAAGGCCCTGCAATGCAACCTCTGGAGACATCGAGGACACACACAGTGCTCACGTGTGCCTGGGCCGCACTCCCCACTGTTCTTCCCATGGGGACTGATTCCTTAACACCCACCGTAAGCGTCTCCTCCTCTGCGAGGCCTTCCCCTGCAGTGTAACACTCCACGCTTCAGCAGGTCCACGGTATTTGGTTAAGAACATTTACTTAGTTGTTTACCTGTCTGTCTCCCTCACTAGACCATGAGCTCCCTGAGCATATGGGTTGAAAAGATCCATACATACCATACGTAAGTATGCTGAGTGAATGGCTGACCACGCAAACATATTCATGCACACAGTGTGGCATCTGGGCCAGATATCAGACAGGTGTGCCAGTCTGAAAATGGGTAGTATGGTTTTTTTTTTTTTTTTTTTTTTTTAAAGATTTTATTTTTTCCTTTTTCTCCCCAAAGCCCCCCGGTACATAGTTGTATATTCTTCGTTGTGGGTCCTTCTAGTTGTGGCATGTGGGACGCTGCCTCAGCGTGGTTTGATGAGCAGTGCCATGTCCGCGCCCAGGATTCGAACCAACGAAACACTGGGCCGCCTGCAGCGGAGCGCGCGAACTTAACCACTCAGCCACGGGGCCAGCCCCGGTAGTATGGTTTTTTGCAAAAACTCCAAAAATTCAGAACACTTGACATAGGCTTTTGATGAGGTCTTTATAAGCATTCAGCTGAATTACCTATCAGTTACAATTAAAAAACAAAAAAGCCACAGTGACTCATCAGAAGGGGAGGTGACACATGCCAACCAGCATGCACTTTGAGCAAAGACTCTCTGTGCCCATCGTGGCCCAGGACCCTGCCGGGCGCTGGGAGGACACTTGGTTCTTGACTTAAACTGCTGGCAGGCTAGGGAAGAGTTGTGGAGAAGTAAAAAGATCGACACAGATGGAAATTCTGTACCTTGTGGATGGAAATTTGTTATTGAAATGGTTAAACTGACTGACTCTGGCTGGGTGTGTTTATTCTCCAGTTGATTACCGAGTGCCTACTGTGGCCTGGGCTCGACTCTAGGCCCTGAGAGCACAGGAGAGCACAGGACAGACAAGGTCCTTGCTCTCAGGGAGTTCCCACTGGAGAGAGACCAAAACCCAAACACGAATAGAAGACTTATCGACTGTGAGAAGGTGGTCTGAAGGAAATAGGGGGTCGGGGGCTCCTTGAGGGAGGAGGGCTGGGGAGACAGACACTGAAGCTGAGAAGGATGAAGGCAGCCAGCCTCTCAAAGTGCATGACCAAGCACAGGGAAGGACCGGCCTGAGGAAAGAAAGAGCTGGGGAACCCCAGAGGTGGAAGAAGAGGGTGCGGTGGAGCAGAGAGCAGAGCTGCTGGGAGGCGCTGGGAGATGAGGGCAGAGGGCGCAGGGCCCCCTAGGTCCTGCAGAAGGAGCCTGCGTTTATCTGAAGCGCAGAGTGAGGAGTAACTACGATCTGACTCACACTTTGAGAAAACCATTCTGGCTGCCATGAGGAGGAGGGATCACTCTGCTTTTCTGAGCCTGTTTCCTCGTCTGTCAATGAGGTTGACAGTATCTGTCTCACGGCGTTGCTACCGTGACTGAGAGAGATCTGGTAGAAGGCTTATGAGCACCGTGTCTGGTGCACAGGGAATGCTTGGCACCTTATTATCACCATAGCTTTTAAATGGCCCTAAATATTTTCCAAAATGTTTCTCGGCCTCAAGAGGCAGTACCATCCTACTCAGACGCATCCAAGCCCTCATCCGAGTTGTGTGCAGTCTGCTCCATCTGCCCATGGAGCCCCACGCACTGCCTGGGCCGGGCAGCGCTGGCCCTGACTGTAGGATGACTTACCCCAAGGAACTGCGCCTTTGTTTGGGGGCCCGTGAGGTAGTGGGCTGGGAGGGTCGGACAGGGTTCTCTTGTGTCCGGGTGGTGGGGGAGGAGGCCTCTTCTTGGACAGGGTGGAGCTGCCACTAGAGGTCTGGGTGCTTAGAGGGAGTGTTGAAGGTGGGCCAGTTGGACCTAGAAAGGAATCGAATGGGGCAGGAAGGTTAATCCCAGTCTCGCAGACAGAACAGCCAGTATGCAGTTACTTCCACAATCAAATGTGGTATGACACACAGAGACAAAAGGATACGCTGGATATGGCCAATTCCAGCAACCTAATAGCTCACAAAGGTTTTCAAAAATTGCCGGTAAAAAAAAATTACAACAGGGGCTGGCCCTGTGGCCAAGTGGTTAAAGTTCCATGTGCTTCGCTTCGGCAGCCCTGGTTCCTGGGTTCGGATCCCAGGTGCGGACCTACTCTATTCATCAACTATGCTGTGGAGGCATCCCACATACAAAATAGAAGAAGACTGGCACAGATGTTAGCTCGGGGCTAATCTTCTTCAAGCAAAAAAAAAAAAAAAAAGAGGAAGATTGGCAACATATGTTAGGGCAAATCTTCCTCATCAAAAAAAACACAAACCCCCCCCCCCACACACAAGAAAAACAAAGTAAGGGAGAGTGGGCACTTTTAAGTAACAAAATGCCAGTCAACATGGAATGCTAATGGGTTTAGATCATCATTTAGGTACAATGGGAAAAATAAAACACACATTTAAAACCAATATCCCACTGGAATCATTGCAAAATCTACTGAGTAAGAAGGCACACAGCACTGCCAGAAAAATCAATGGAGAAAAAGCAGAGATGCGCTAACCTTTCAATAGGCCACAGGCTGAAACACGAAAGTATTCATAGAAGAGGGTTTTTCTCTCCACTACTTTTTATTTTAGTCAGAAAACTTTGCCTGAGCTTTTTTTTAATCACTTATAAATAATGAAGATCTCATGTAAACAGTTACTTGGAAAAAAGGGAAATCCCCAGAATCTTTTTTCCTCCAATTCTGAATTGTCTTAGAAATCATAAACCACCGATTACATTGGAAGCCTGAACAAGTTATACAAATTAGACATTGATTTCCTCAGATTTAAAAAAAAGACAACTTTCTCCAGAAGTATAAGACAGGAGGGCAGCAATGATGTTAATATCATGCACACACACACAAAACCATTACTGCAAAAGTTGATTTTTTGAACTAATGTTTTGAGGAAAAAAAAAAGGAGTTTGTTTTGAAGAGCTGTTCTGCGAGTTGTCTGTTACTAGTTCTGTTTATTCAATGGGACACTGAAGTGGCGGGTGGTGCCGCGCACCATATGCTGGCAAGCTGACAAATATCTCTTTGTGATTATTACCAGGTATACGGTTTAACTGTGTTCATGGAAAACTGCTTCCACAAGCACTAAGAGAAAAAAGGGGGAAAGAAACAACAAAAAAAGCTAAGAACACTGCCACGCCAGATGTTTTACACATGATGGTAGATACCTGGTGACCCACAAAGGCTCCAAAAGAGCTTTTTACACTCTGCGTGCTCAACGAAAAGCTTCCTTACTGCCAGCCTCCGTCCTGGGTCAAACAAACTCTGATAGCCCCACGATCAACGCTGACCTAAACCAGTTTCTTGTCTTGGAAGTAAATCCTGTTGATCTCCGTAAAGTGATCATCTGCTTTAGGACGAAACGGCCCCAGTATCTAATTTGTTCTCTCAGTCCTACTGGTTTGATATGTCAGAGGCCTTGCTCTTACCCCAAATCAATGCCTAATGACGGCACCAATCACTGCCGTTCCAGAAACTATTTTTGTAACAAAGTCCTTGTTATTACAGCCCTGTCTGTATAATGCTTTGTAGTTTTCAAAATATGCTCGTACACGCCACTCCGCTTGATATGCATAACAACCCCGTGAGGTGCTGGGTCAGCTATTAGTCCCCATTTTGCAGCCGGGGAAGCGGGGCCCTGGCGTGACTAAGCTTCTAGGGTCGTGAGGGGCAGAGCTGGGACTGGCGAGGGGCACACCCATCTTGATGCTGCTGTTCCTGAACGCCAGAGCAGCATTTCCTGCCCTGGGCACACGAGGAAAACAACAACAGATGCTCAGTATTAGGAAGTGTAACTTTCCTCTTGGAAATAAATGGAGAATAGATAATAGACAATGCCGGGATTCTCCAGCGATTTCCTCTTCATCGCCATCTAGGGATTTTTTGACGCACTGCAATGTGAAAGGTCCTTCAATCAGTTCCAAACCCTGCAGGGAGACAAAAACTGCCAGAGACAAAATGCTAAGGGAGCCACGTCTCTGGGCGAAGGTGTATGTGTACGTGATTTTAGGAGCAACCGGACCAGTGTCGTCCTATAACCACCGACCAAGCAAAATCAAGCCTCCTGAATCATCATTTCAAAAATGAAGGGATCAGTGTTCCGCATGTCATTACAGACTTGTCTTCTCCACATCAGCTATTACAACCTGTAATTATTTGTCTCTGTTTACTTGCTTATTGCCTGTCTCCCCCACCAGGCTGCAGGCTCTACTCGGGCGAGGCTTGTCTCTGTCCTGGTATAGAGGAAACTGAATTTGGTAACAAAGTACTGAATAAATAAACGAATAAACTGCTAACTTCTATCATTTTAAGGCTCGTGATTCTTAAGGAAGACAGTATGTCTCACCTAGGGTGACTGATCAAAAACTACGGAGAAGGGGAAATAGGGAGGGACAGTGTTAAGTTTAGAAAGGAATATTCAATACCATAATCTAATGTCATAGAAAACAAACACAGACCCACTTATTGTTCTGTAATAGAAGCTACAGAAAGGAAGGTGCCACAACATCCTCTTGGCTGGCAGGGCATCAGTTAAAAAAGGTTGAAAAACACTATGTTAGACCCCAGAAAAGCAGACCATTTTTTTAAGATTTAAGGAGCTGAGAAGACTTCCAAAATGAGTAATGGCTCTCTAAGCACTAAAGGGGATGTTTTATGAAAATACACCTGAATATTAGCTCAGTCAGGAAAGAAGCAATTCTGGCAGGGTAAAGAAAGCTAAAACAAAAAAAATAAATAAAAAAGAATAAACACAGCATCAAACAAACTCAAAAAGGAGTTAAGAGGCAAGGTTAATAGACGTGCGGGAGACGTGCACAGTCAATTTTCTCCCTTGACTCTGCCAGGGCCTGTGCCAGCAAGGGGAAAACGTCCCAAACCTCATTTGCCACTAACATCGGCTATCATGTCAAATATCGTCTAATTCTTTTTCTTAAAAATATGCGTCGAGTGTTCCAAAGCTGCTATGAATAATTCTGAGGTTAGTGAAGTTATCAGAAGGTCTTCTAAGAGGAGACAGAGAGCCCTCAGCTCTTCCTGAGGGTCACATGCCTGGGTTGCTGTCCTGCATCTCCAACAGCCTCCTGGTCCCTGCATCTGCACCTTCTGCCCTGCCTTTAACTCTAGTGGTCCCCACTGGACGCCCCTGAGCTGTGCCGCCAAGGGCACCTCAATGTCATCAGCTCAGGGGGGCCTCTGACTGAGGTCTCCACCTCTGAAGTGTGCCCAGCACGTGGCCCGAGCTCAGGAAGCTCAGGCACACGACGACACTGTACATCTCTGAAGCCGCCGTGCTCACGCCGGCAGCCCAACAGTAGCCTGCAGGCCAAAGCACTTGTTCCATGTTCCTGGGCCCAACCACTTAAAGGCTCGAAAGGCTGAAGCTATCTCCCGAGACCCTCCTGGGAACTGACGTTTCCGCTGGTCATGAAAGCTCCCGCATGGGAAAACATCATCTTCTTGACCACAGAGGTGGTTTGAATCAAATCTCACCAGACAGGATTCCATCTTCAACAACAAGGAAATCCGTTCATTTTAAGCCCAGAAAAACTGCCCTTCTGAAAAATCATTCACCTACACCTAAGCATATACATATAAAAAAATCCATTCCTAAAATCACAATCAGCACGTTTTTCAAATCTCCTTCTCCGTTTCCTAAATTCTCCAGAGCTACCATTTACTGAGTGTTGTGTGCCTAACCTAATACACATGAGTTTAATACACATTATCTAGAGCTCATCTTATAAAGCAGTTTTGTTATCACGACCTCATGACCACCTATCTTAAGGGTAAGACCCGAGGCTCAGTTTATAACTGGCCAGTCACAGCGAGTGAAGTGGGCTCTGTGTGACTCGAGGCTGGGCGCTCAGCCGACAGTGCCCTGCTTCCCTTCCTATGAATGCACCACGTCCACCCGGCTGGAACATTCAGAGACTTAACTGCGTGCATCTGCTAAAAGTCTGCTCCGATGTAACCTCATCCAGGAGCCTTCTCTAATCCATCCCCTTGGTCCTGGAACAATTGCTTCTATCTCTGAACTTCACAAGGCTTAACAGACTAGATGGTCTCTACCTCGTGTGAGAGCTGTGCCTTCCCAGGCTGCAAGCTTCCTGAGGACAAGATCCACATTGTCTTTCTCCCCTCAGAGCCTGGTACACCCTGGGCACTCAATGTAAGTCTGTGGAAGTAATTCATGGTGTAAGACAGGAGGATTCTTTTTCAATATCCTTGTACCTTTGGTTTTCAGTAAAACAGAAAACCCAGAGTTCTTCTATGCTGGGAGACCAAATAAAAGTACATTTTTGAAACTTCAAAGAAAAACAGGATCCAGAAGATGGCTTTACAAATTATCCTGATAATTTTTGAAAAAAATAGTCTGTATAAGTGAATTTACATATTCTAACATGCCATATATAAGTGTTAATGACATGTAATATTTATACAGCTCTGGACAATACAAATGAAAATTTTATTATTTTTTAATGGTTTTCATAGTGTAGAGCTTAAGAGTGAAAAGTTTGTTACTTTAAAAAGTAAATAAAGACACGATATATTCATCTAGAGAAGAACTGTGGGTACAGAAGGAAGAACCTATTATCGTCTCCATGCTCAGATGGGGAGACAGAGGTACGGTGAGGTGGCGTGGAGCGTGCAGGCACACGCAGTAAGTCAGCGGCAGAGGCGGCCAGGATTCCCACACAGCAGTGTGACGCCAGGCATGACGCCGCGCTACATGCAGAACACGGCATCAGCTATTCTCTTATCCTTCAATCTCCGTCCAGGACACTGGTAATTAAGAGAACAGCACCAGGATTCAAGGGGCTCAGGGGTGGTTCTTCAACAATGACTCACACATTCCTACCCACAAGAAGCACAACAAGGATTTCCCCGGCTTCCCTTTCCACACCCTGGCAGTCAGGTGACTTTGCTAGCGAGCCTGTGCCAGTGCCACTGCTGAGGGCAAACATCACAGATGCCCTCTCGGCCAGGAAGTGACAAGGTGACAGATGTGTAATGCTTTAAAAAGGTTTGGGGGAGACTGATAATAGGACCAAAAAAAGAAAAAAATCCAACATCAATAAAGGAGAGCAGCCCACGGGAAGCTTTAAAATCCAGCCATCCAAATGGCTGAGATAAAAAATCCAGGAAACTGTACAGTCATCAATATATGAATAATGCTGCTAATAGGAAAATATTTCCAGGGCAAGTCAGAATCGTCCAGGAGTGCACTTTCATGATAGCAGGCCACCTTCACATCCCAAGGAGGTCTTCCCTCTCCACTCCCCTCTGCCTTCTCTAACTATCGCCACAGACCTCAAATGAAGGTTGGAGAAATGGTGTACAGGATGCTTACACAACTGTGTACTAGCATAATGCTGCAAACGTTCTGTAGATTTTCAGCAAGTCAATGGTCACATCCCCAGGACATCCGGTTTAGTTTCATGAGTGGCCCCTCCTTACTCCAGCCACGTATTTCTGGCATATGCTCTCACTGATTCGGCTGATTATTCATTCAACAAGCACGGGTGGAGCACCCCACCCCCTACACCAGGGATGCCAGGACAGCTCACTCACAGCCCCTGTGCTTGAGGGGTTTGGTCTTGTAAGCGGGAGACAGTGAGACAAAGACTTCCTCGGGCCTCTCCTCAAGCCTGCAAGAGGCGCCTCTCCTCCCTGCGCCCACAGTGAGCCCAGTGCTGCCCCTATGGCACATCGCTCGGCTCCCTCTCCCGCTGAAGGGTGAGCTCCGAAGTGGGTGCTCCTTCTCTACTCTTTGCTGCCTTCCCAGTGCCCAGAACGTTTGTTGACCTGAGCGATGCAGCAGGATCAAACAAACTCCAGCGTATTGAATGCTCGCTGTGTGCAAGTCACTTTATAGACACTGTTCCACGTTCTCCAAGCAGTGACCAGTAAGGCAGACGCCCATTCCTTATTTTCCAGATGAAGACCTGAAACTCAGCGAGATCAGCTAAATGTTACAGTGAGACCAGGGCAGGGACAGGACTGGCACTAATGGGGGAAGGAACCCCAGTCTCCTGGGTGGGGCAAGGGGACAAAGGCTTCCTGGAAGAGGAGAAAGTCAAGTTTGGCTTCACAGGGGCTCGCAGCTGTCCAGGTGGCTGTGGTCTGGCTCGACGGGTGGATCTGCCTTCGATAGTGTGTTACTCTCTAGCTCTATTCTTAGATTAAGGAGGGTATTTGACTCTTCACCTGAGTTGAAGGCAAGGGTGGCATCTGGTGTGATACTCTCCGTGACACTGAGCAGTTGTGAACAAGCATTTGTGGGGGCCTCAGGATGCCTTGTGTGGATGTCCTGCCAGCTTATCAGACCGGGGCTAGGGTCCGTGTGAAGCAGGGAGGCCACATCACAGAAGACACGTACGAAGTGCAGGGTGAATACTCAGAGGCATCCAGACAACACTCAGAGGGCTGCGTTACGCCTGACTCTAGGGGACTGACTTCATGAGCAGATGGGAATGAATTGTAGTTAGCCTATCAGTTGTTGGTGTTTCTAGAAGCTTGAAAAGTTAGGTTTTTTTTTTGGGTGAGGAAGATTTGCCTTGAGCTAACATCTATTGCCAATCTTCTTTGTTCTCCTTGAGGAAGACTGTCCCTGAGCTAACATCCGTGCCAATCTTCCTCTATTTCGTATGTGGGATGCTGCCACAGTGTGGGTTGATGAGTGGTGTGTAGGTCCGTGCCCGGGATCCAAACCCATGAACTCCGGGCTGCAGAAGCAGAGCACATGAACTTAACCACTATGGCAAGGGGCTGGTCCCAGAAAAGTTAGTTCTTTTAACTAAGTTAAATAAATTTCTCGAGATCAAATTTATCATTCACTGATGTAACAAATCCTTTCCTGAGTTAAGGTGTCTACATCGTGCAGAGTTTCACTGTTCAGAGTACCTGCTGCTTTACCAGACCTGGGGGACCTCACCAGCCCTATTCCCAAAAGGACCCTTTCAGGGCTGAGGAGTTGGAGTGGCCCCAATGCCAGCAGCACAGGCTCCAGGGGGCACTCACTATGTGCCAGATGCGGAGCTAAATGCTTCCTGTCCTTCCCACTAATCATTAATCCCACTTCCCACTGATCTCCAGGACTGTCTCATGTCAGGTACAGTTCTGTCATCGCTACGTAAAAGGGATGGAACTGTACAATGTGAGAAAACCGCAGTTCTACAGCTTAAACTTACTTACAAATAGAGTAAAACAAACGCACCATAAACGAGCAATATCTGTTTCAAGTACCTGTTCTGTGGGATAGGTATCAAGTTGCTCACCACATTCTAGAAACATCTGTAGAGTCACAGCCTAACAATCCTACCAGGAGTCTCTCACAGCAGCCCAGGCTTTGCGTTTTACACAAAGCTTTCTCCATATATCGCCTCATTGCATCCTGACGGCAATTCCATGAGGAAGGCAAGACAGAAACAGACCATCTTCCCCAACATGGAAAAGAAGAAGCTAGAAGATCTGGTTTGACATCTGAAGGCCCATTTTAGTTTTCCATCCTCTTTTAGCCACTGTGTGACCTGAAGTAAGTTCCTTAACCTTTCCAGGGCTCGGTTTTCTGAGCTGTACCATGGGTTGCAGGTTGGGTTAATCTTTCAGCATCCTTTTAGCTCTAAAAAATGCAGGTCCCACAACATAATCTTAACTTAAAGACTAAAAAAAGCCAATCTTGGCAAGACTGAAGAACGTCTAGTCTTAACAAACATAGTAAAGTGGGGGGTGGTGGGGAACCGCTGATCAGGAGTAACAAACTTCTGCAGACTCAAATTTGTAGCTTTAATTTAGTCTCGTTGGACATCGCATCTGAAGAGGGGTTAGGCAGCAAAGGGATTCTGTCGAAGGCTGAAGGGTGGTGAGTGTGGGGCTCTGGATCGCTGAGTTCTTCTGACCTGGCCTGCAGCTCTGCTTTAACATAACAGGGTTTTTCTTGGTGGCAATTTAGGTCCAACTTCCTTGCATTTTGATGAGGCAGCTGGAGTTTCTTGAAAACACTCCTGAGCTGGATTCAGACTAATTCTTCCTACTTCTCCCCTCCGCATTCCTCTTATCGGGGGGACTTCATGAGCGTCTCTTTCTGCCTCCCTGGAAGCCCTCATCTTCAGACCCCTACACTCACAGTTGTGGAAATGGCGTCTGCTGCGAGCAGAGACCTCCTCGTTACTTGCCATGGAAGATGAGCAACCCAAATGGCAGATTCAAGATGTCCTTGTTTTCCTGCAAATGGTTCTATCAGCTCAATGAAGGAAACGAAAAAAGTGTAAGGGTTTCAAAACAGAGAATTATCTGTGCACAGAGCGTCAGCTGATCTTCAACAATGTCTTCTAAGAACTCCCTTCTAACCATTATCACTTTTCCAAATGTGAGGGCACACGAGCCAACCTAGCCACGAGACGTGGCTCACATTTCCAGTTCCTCACAAAAGTCACGCGAAGGCTGTGCTCCCGTCTCACCTGCTCGGGCTAAGTCTCCGAATACGACGTCCTGCTAAGAGCGGCCTGGAAGAACACTGAGTTCGGTAAAAAGGGGTTTCTGTTTTCAAGGACGGGATTTTTGGGGGGTGGAGGGTAAGCAGTGTATCCTTAGCTGACCACGGTTGCGCGGCCAAGTCTCTAAGCACTTGTCTCAGCAGCTGGGTCACTGAATAAATTTGGTCTCTGTCTTCTGGGCCTTTGGTAAAGAGCTAGTTAGAATTTCTTCAGGCAGAAGAGAGATGCTTGGCGCTGAGTCAGAGAGTGTATTTTATGGGTTTCCGTGTTCTCTTGAGATAAAATGACGAGCGGGTGGGGGAGGTGAGGCAGCCTCTGGGCCCCAGCACTCTGGTGTCCTTTTCTCCCGTAGACCTTTGCAAGGTTCTCAGTTACCTGGAGGATCTCTGAGCCGGCACAGGCCCTGCCTGTAGACAGCTCATCACCCCTTGTCAGTAACCCTAATTAGTGAATGTGAACCTTACAGAGTGACTTCTTCGATCATTTCCTTTGGTCTGGAGGTTTCTCACAGTCCTCTTTAGGGTGCAGAAAGGGAATCTCTGTTCCTCTCGGATTGCCGTCCTGATGGGGAATGTCGCTACCCAGAGGTGAGCAGCAATAGTACTACTGATCTGCGACCTGCAGTGCTAGCGATTTAAAAAGGATTCCGACGCCTTATGTACGTACATTCTAGCATAATTCATGGAACAGTAAGAAAAACACCAGCAGGTTAACCCTTTGGCTTACAAGTGCTGTTACTCTTATGGTCACTGGTTATCCTTGATGAGCACCGTTCATGCCAAAGCCTTATTTTAACTTTTCTCCGTTATTTCATGATCTATGAGGCCATTTGCGGTCTAAGAACACAGCTCCCATTTATAACACTATCTGAATGGAGAATAAGCTCTGAAAAAACACTGTTTTGAATAAAGCTCACATTTCCCAGAAAATAGCCCCAGTGTGATTCACATAGGCACGGCATTGTGTACTGAGGGGCCCCAAAACCTGCGTTAGCATGAGCTGAGGGCACAGGAGAACCCTGCGTTTGGATTTACTGGCTGAGACCAAAGTCAAAGCGACAGCTCTGGGTACCTCTCAATGTCCCCCTGGCTGGGGTGACCCTTTAATGCTGGGAATTCTGTGCCTCGAATGATCCCTGCACAGGTGGGAAGACATCGCCCTTCTGAGCAGGGCACACTGTGGATTCAGCATCCACGAGCAGCTCTTTGTTGCTACAGAATGGGGCGGTGGACTGTAGCCCGTGGTGCTTGCCCTGCAGAGGCATTTGACAAAGCACTGCATAAGAACCCTCCTCTGGGTAAGATTCTGCCCCACGTGTGTCCCATGGAAAAGCAGCCCTCATCAGAGGGCATACGGACTGTGGGCTCGGGTCACAGCACCTGGGTCAGAATCCCAAACAGCTGAGAACCGCAGGCGAGTTATTCAACGTCTGTGAACCACAGTCCCCTCGTCTGCACGATGCCAGCAACTGTAGTACCGACCCCATTTTGTGAGCATGAAATGGGAAGTGCTGGGCTGAGTGCCCCTCTTAAGGCAAGTACTTCATAACTATCACTGCTGCTATGAATGTCTTCTGGAGAGAGGCATCTCAGCACAGAGGAAAGAACTTTCCAAAGACCTGAAGTTCCATCCCATGTTATACAGGAAAGAGCACAGGTTTTGGAGCCTATGTGGACCTTAGACTCAATCTCAACTCTACCATTTACCGGGTGTGTGACCTTGGGCAAGTCATTCTACCTCCTTAAGCCTCAGTTTCCTCATCTGTGAAATGCGCACAAAAGCACATACCTCACAGGACTGTGTGAGGTTAACATGAGATAATGCACGAGTGCTTGGCAAACGGCAAGGTCCCTATTTCAAACTGTCCCTGACATCACATTCCGTACTCTGCCACTCAAATGCTCCTCGCAGTTTTTACCCCAAAGCTGGGTTGACCACCAGCTTTGAGGAGGGAGTCACAAGGCCCTTCCCGAAGCCCGTACCTTTCCCGGCGTTTCTAGGAGGCAGTGGAGGCGCCTCCGAGGTTGGTGACGTGGGCGAGTCTGTGCTTGAGACGAAGATCTGGTTGGTGAAGGCGCCGTAGGAGAGCCGCTGTTTGTCCCTTGGAGTGCCGAATCCCGGCAGTGACAGCTTGTCCTGGGGGGAGATACTGGAGGAGTGGCAGAAGCTCTGAGGTCTTGGGGAGCGCTCTTTCTTGACTGGGCTCGGCTGGCAGATGAAAGCACAGGGCAGGGGGTGAGACAATAATCAAGGACTACGCTTCAGGTGTACAGAGGACCGCCGCAGGGTGGGCTTGTTGGGAATCTGCGTTCCTGCAGCTCTCAGTGCTTACAATGGGAGCCTAAGAGCCACGACACGGTACAAGCGAAGGATCCAGAAACCACACTTGTGATTCTCACGTCACCATTACCAGTCACATGAGGGAGACACTGGTTAGCGACCAGCAGTATTCAGAAGCGAGAGGTCACAGTTAGAGTTAACTTTCAATTGACAAATGCCCACCCATGCAGGACACTTTCACCAACAGCTGAACGGTTTTCCACCCGCTGCATTTGTAATCTATGACCTTCACTTTTCCTTCCTGCTCAACCCTTTCATGTCCAAGTTCTCCATCCTCACCTTTCTTCTCATTTTACATCCTCTTAGAAAGTAACCTCCTCCACACCTGTGGCTTTGACTGACCTCTAATGCTGATGACTCAGATCTGTAGATCCCACCCCAATCTCTTGGATTCCAAACCATTTCCACCTCCCTGTGAGGGGTCACTGGTGTTTGCACTCCTGTTGACAGCAGCAGGATCCATGAAACTTCCCAAGGTAGACACCTCAGTGTTGTCCAGACCACGGGGTGCTGCACGGGGAGCTCACAGACAACTTTCAGACCCATTCCCAGAGCACACACCCACCAGCTCCCACTGGAAGCACTGGCCTCCTGAACAGACCCTGACTCTAGTTTCTTTAAATTCTAGCCCATTTTCCACACTGTGGCCAGAGCTGGTAGGAAACCTTGCTCTTCGGACAATAAACCTCTGTTGGCCTGTGACTCCTTGGATAAAAGCCAAGAGGCCAAACTTGGCCTGCAATGCCCTTCGTGATCTGGGCTGTCTGGCTCTGCAGCGCAGCCTCCCGCCTCTCCCCAAGCAAAGGCACCCCACACACCACGCTTCTAACCACCCTCAGACTCCAGGCTCCGTCACAGCCCCTGGCCTCGGCACAGGCTCCTCTCTCTCCCTGGAGGGATGCGTTCCTCCTCCTCCTTTGCCTGGCAAGCTCCTCCCTCCCCTCAGAAACCCATCTCCAATGCGACTTCCTTGATAAGGTCTTTGCTGCAGGCCAGGGCAGAGGCAGTTGCTCTGTCCTCTGGACATTCTCAGGAACTTCCCCACTCTCATTATCATGGCATCCACTGTGTTAGAACTGACCTCTTCTCTAAGTGGTACATGCCTTTAGGACACCTCTCTATGACCATCCCTGACCATTCCGTACACCCTGCCTGGGACAGAGGAAATGCTCAATACATGTCTGATGAAAAACGCAGGACCGAACCTTCAGAGGTAGTTAAGAACTACCTGTGCGAGTCAGACAGAACTGGCTTTAATCCCCGAGACTGTCTCTAGGAGCTGTAGGACTTGAGACGAGTTGCAAAATCTGTGTGTGTCAGTGTTTCCTTCGGTAAAACGGGGGCAATGATAATACCATAGCGGGCTTTCGGTACAGATGGTCTGAGATAACACAGGCATGCCTTCTGCTGCTTAGTCCGTATTTAAGTACTCAATAAATGATGACTTTCTGTTTATTAATTAACTGTTTTGATGGCTAATTTTATGTGTCAACTTGGCGAGGCTATGGTGCTCAGGTGTTTGATCAAACACCAGTCTAGATGTTGCTGTGAAGGTATTTTTTAGATGTGATTAACATTTAAATCAGATTCTGAGTAAAGAAGATTACCCTCCATAATATGGAGGGGCTTCATCTAATCAGTTGAAGGGCTTAAGAGAAAAGACTGAGGACCCCTGAAGAAGGAATTCTGCCTCCAGACTAGACTGCCTTCAGACTCAAGACTCTACCTTAGCTCCTGCAGGAATTGCCAGCCTGCCAGCCCGCCCATGGATGCTGGCCTTTGCAGCCCCCAAGATCATGTGAGACAGTTCCTTAAAATAAATTCCTCTTTCTCTCTTTCCATACATCCTCATGGCTCGGCTTCTCTGGAGAACTCTAATACAGCTATTAAGTGGCACCCAACAAGGACTAAAGACTGACCAAAGAAAATGGCCCTAGTACATCAGGTCCCAGGACTGAAATCAATCTCACGAAGAAAGGATCTTGTCCACAGAGTGTAGAGTAAGTGGGAGAAGGGTTTAGTAATTCTCAGGCATTATTCACACTCACCTTGTCATCCAGATCATCATCGCTTTCATCCATCTCCTCCTGTCGAAGATTCCACTCATATTCTACGTGGACATGTGGATTGAACTTTCCAGACTTAGCCTGGGAAAGCTGAAAGCAACAACAGGTGGAACCATCTTAATTTAAATGCCAAACACCCTAAGACTATATAAACATGGAGCAAATTCATCTTATCCCTGGTTTCAAATGAACCGCCGGTAGCTGCAGTGTAGGCAAAACTCATTGTACAAGCTGGGCTGCTACAGGGCTGAAGAGGAACTGCGAAGAAATACAGGCAGAGCCTTCCTTATTTCGATGACTTGACTTCTCTCCAAAATTAAATACTTTCGTAATATTCAAATGAGCCTCAAAATGGGAAATCCCGGCCGGAAGGTGAAATGAGAGTTAGTCAAGTATGAGCGTTGGTCTTTGAAGTGAGACAGTCCCAGTTCAATCCATGTCCACTTTTCTTATCCATAAAATGGGCATAGGGATAACTGTAGCTTCCTCAAAGGGTTCTTAAGAGAATACAGAAGGACAACTGTTGGGCTGGATCTGGAACCTGGCACTCAGCAGACGCTCCAAGGAATGGAAGGCAGCTCTCCCAGATCCTCCTGTCCTGTGGTTCAGAGAATCATGCTCAGCCCAGAGTAAGAAGCAAGAACCAAGGGGATCAAAAAGGTGAGTGCGCACAGCCTGGGAGGGTCGGGGGGGGCGGTGCGTTCACACTTTAAAACCGTAACACTCTGAACTTTACTTGCCAAAGTTTTGGAATTGCCTTCCCAAACAAGTCTTCTTTACTGTCAAGCTACAGAGAAAGCCTTACAGTCTGGAAGATAAAAAGCGAGACCTCAGTCCACAAGCCTGTCTGGTAATAACACTGCTCAAACGCCTTTCAGCTCCTGCCTCATAACTGTAGTCAAAAGACACGTGGATGACAAACTCATCATTTAACCATTTTTATCAAATGTAGTCTTAGTGCCTGTCTAAATTTCTCTACTAATGTTCAAACAAAGGAACCTGCTTCTTTTATCGCCAATGCCAGTTTCTCAGAATGACGTTTTAAGTTGGGGTCTAATGAGTCTCCCACTTCCATTTCTGCTTACCAGATCTTCACACTGGGTAGCTTTCAGTCTCTTTGCTATGTCCAGGGCAGTCTCTCCAGCCTGGTTAACTAAAGGAGGGCAAAATAACTCTGCATAATTATCTAAGCATATATCTTGAAGAGGCAAGGAACAATAATCAAATTATAACGTGACATGCAAGTCTCAGTTTTAGCCAACCACACACTCTTACTATGGTTCCTAAGAGACACCCGCCGCACTCTTACCGACATCCACGGTGGGCTTGCTCCTGAGAAGCAGCTTCAAACACTCAGGCTTACTGTACATGCTGCAGTAGTGCAGGGCCGTATTTCCCAGGGCTGTCTGCTTGTCCAGGTTCCCACTGAAAACATCAAAATATTCTTAGAAAAAAATGACACCCTATAACTTAAAACTACAGATTAACCACTTACTTTTGTGCTAATGCCTGAGTCAAATTTGAGATCTACTTATTATAAGCAGGGAAAATTATATTTCTAACACTATACCTAAATCTATAAGCAACATAATGACAATAAAAACCAGCATTTCTTGAGTGTCTACTATGTGACAGTATTAGCTCATTTAATCTTCAAACCACCCTATGGGGTAGGTACTATCATAACCTTTATTTTACAGATGAAAACACTGAGGCACAGACAGGGTCAAGTGCTTGCCTTCAAGATTATTAAGATACGGACGACAGAGCAGGGATGTGAACACAGGCAGATGGCTCCGGAGGCAGCTCCTAACCACTACACTGTACTACCTCTACGGAAGAGGCTGGGGCGTTCACACTATTTGGCTTATATCCTGGCACCATTCTCCATATATGGGTTCAAATCCACTCACTATTTTGATCTTCGTCTTTGGATGAGCTCCAGCTCCTCCTTATAATCTGTGGCTTACAGAACTACCTAATAGAGAATCCAGCAAGCCCAAACCTCCTGTGTCCAATATTATACTGCTTTTAGTACCTCCCAAATTTGAATTAGCTATTGAGTCAGCCATATGCACTGCTGTCTTTTATTAAACTTAGGAACAATGACAACTCAAAGATCCTGCTGACCCTGTGCTGTTAATTCTCACTTTCAACCTCTCCTAATGCAGCAAGTTTTGAACACAACAGGATTTCATACTTATCTAGATCAGAGGTTGGCAAACCACAGCCCTCAGGCCATATCTGGCCCTCTATTTGTTTTTGTAAATAAAGCTTTATTGGAACATGGCCACACTCACGTATTTACATATTGCCTATGGCTACTTTCACACCATGATGGCAGAGTTGAATAGCTTTGACAGAGGCCTCAAGCCTGCAAAGCCTAAAATAATTTCTGGCTCTTTGTGATTCCTAATCTAGGCCACTGATAGGACTGATTTGTGTTAACTTACAAGGCATATTCAGAGAAAACAAAAAGCATACCAGTTTTGTACGAGGAAGTCAACCAAATGGAGAGATGTCTGGTCTGCAGTTCGGACTGCAAGATGAAGGGCTGTTTCCCCGAGCTCCTAACAAGGAAAGGATAAATAAAAACAGGGTAATCGTAAGTCTGACTTTGCCTAGAGCAGCTTCGTTCACGTCAGTTACCCCAAAGTGACAATTCATAGCAACCCTTTTCACTCTCAAATTGTCCTGAGTTAGACACGGTCACTCAACATATCAGAGCTTCATTATGTGGTGTTACGATAAAAGGAGTCATCTTTTCAACAGATTTTCTGCACTCCTTTTCAGCTTAGGATCTCGGTGAAGCCTTACTTGTCCGGGTTCCAGCAGCGGTTCCATCAGCTCGACTCCCTCTGCATAGACTTGAATTAGTGCAAGTAAATCCCTGGATTTGATGGCCTCAAGCAATTCACTCAGTTTAGCTGATGACGATGAGCAGGTCTTCCGTGAAAATCTATGATCTACATACTTCGCAGTGATATACTCTTTCCGTACGGTCCTAAAATAGAGCAAGACAAAAGGAAGAAGAGTTTTTATTTTCCAAGAGCTACGGAAAACTTACATTTTTCTGATAATGGTTCTCTTTGAGAAGAGTTATTTTAATTAAGATACACTTCTTTTCAACATTCAAACAAACCAGGTTTTAGAGCAAGTTATTCCAAGAAAGACAGAACAAAGAAACACATATATTTACTAGTATGCGCAGGTAATACATAGCTACAAAGTTAACGGGAACACAGATAACAGCAGATTTCTTTTCCCCCTGGAGCAACAGCACGAGAAATCTATTTACCACTACTTCAAACTCAGATACATATGAGTATATAAAGAAATTTAAAAAGTTAAAAAGTTGAAACAATTCTAAAAGACCAATTAAAAGTTCTGAGAGCATTGTGGAAAGGATTTTAGGCATCTGATGTAACTCCCTGTTTTATTTTTATTTTTTTTTTTTGAGGAAGACTGGCCCTGAGCCAAGATCCGTGCCCACCTTCCTCTACTTTACACGTGGGACGCCTACCACAGCATGGCTTGCCAAGTGGTGCCATGTCTGTATCTGGGATCTGAACCAGCGAGCCCCGGGCCGCTGAGAAGTGGAACGTGCAAACTTAACTGCTGTGCCACCGGGCCGGCCCCTGTAACTCCCTGTTTCAACAGGTAAGGAAACTGAGTCACAGAAAGGCTGTCCTGAAAGCCCCTGGCACAGGCCAAGCACCAAGCTCTGGAAGGACAGTGACGAGCTTTCTTTCCCACAGAGGTGTCCGTCGGGAGTAGCAGACTGCTGCAGGAAACACGCCCAAGAGCTGAGGGGGCAGGGGGCATTTCTCCTGCTCTTGAGGACTCACCCCTTCTCTACTTCAGCTCACGTGGTTCTGAGCTCATCTCCCAGGTGCAGGGGTGAGTATATGACCTAAGTGGACTGACGGTTACCTTTGCCACCTTTGGGGAAAGGCTGAAATGGAAGCCAGCTCAGAGGAGAGGAGAGACAAGAGTAGCGAGAGTGAGCTAGGGTCCAGATGATGATAGTTTGCATCCTGTTGATATTGTTCAAAATCCTGGATCCAGCTGTACCTGAACTCACCCTTTGAATTTCCCAGTACATGAGCCAATTAAAAAAAAGACAATAAATAGATTTTGGATTCAAAGTCTACTTTTATAGTATGCCAGCTATGTGATTTTGGGCAAAATACTTCATCTTCAAGAGCTTCAGTTTTTTTCATCTGAAAATGGCGACAATAATTCATTGGCATACTTTGAACTAAAGAAGGTACAGCACCTAAGAGGTACACTTTCTTCTTTCTGAGAGGGCTCTAACACAAGGGACATAAAGTTTCTCGCTCAGAAACAGCCATTCCATCTGTGATAGCTGCTGTCGTTTCACACATCCCACAGCCAGGTGACACTGTTTAAAATTGTGCTGATGCTTCTTCCTTCATTTTGGCTTGGCAGCAAAGAGTTGAGCTGGTTGATGGTGGCACACAGTCTTGGGTGACTTGTAGATTCCGCTCAGTAACTAAGATCTTACATTCACGGTGTCCTTTGTGCTTAGGTAAAGTCCTCTGAGGATCGCACAGCCTGGTGAGTTGGAAGACTTTCAGACACCTGAAAGCATGGCCTAAGCCTGGCTTCTGAGTCTCCCGCTGCATGTGACTTACAGAAAGTTTGAAAGGGAGCGACTCTGTGATGGAAGGAGCATCAGACATAAGAATTAAATGGCTTGCCTGATATCACCTGCAATGCTCGTGGCCCTGGGTAAATCAAGATCTTGGTACACCTCAGTTTCCTCATCTGTAAACTATCCATAATCACACCTACTTTACTCACTACCTTCCGGGGAAGCAAGAGCATAGGGATGGCACAGAGTGATGCATGGCTATGGGTTCATTTCAAAGCTTCTTTTTCAGTATTATCCAAGAGGGCAGAACCAAGATCAATGGTGGAAAGTTACAGGGAGCTACATCAGGGACAACTGTCCCAAGCATTAAGCTAGGCTGCAGCAAGGTCTGCAGGGGGCTTCCTCTTGCTGGAACTATCATGCAGACACTAACAATAATTTGGCAGAAATGATGCAGAGGGCACTCAGGTATCACATGGGAAGATGCCTTGGGGTCACCCTGAAGGTCACCTCCAACCTTGGGTCTCTAACTCTGTGGCTCTGGGCAGAGTCTGAGCTCTCACTAGACTCAGTATGTTCAACTCTTTCTAGACACACCGCCCATAGTCCTCTGGCAACCAAAGGCTTTCTGACATGGGGCAACTGGGAGGGCAGAAAATAGACTCATCTGAAAGTCTGGACACCAGAGCTCTAGTCCTACGGCTGATGAAAGACAACTTTCCTTTTTTGTCCCCACTAAACCTGGTCCTTCCCATCTACCCTGGTTCAGGTAATGGTACAGGCCAATAACCTAGAGTGTTATCCTGACAATTCCCTTAAGCACCCCATATTTGGCCCCCCTTCAAAATATATTGAGAATTCAATTACTTTTCACCACCTTCACTGCCACCATCTTAGTCCAATGTACCTCCAGTTCTCAGTGGATCTAGTCTAACAGTGTCTCTTTAGTCTGTCTCCACCTCCCCCAAGAGAGTGTGTCCTTCACTCATCAGCTACAGCTGCGTGTCTCAACCTCAGCCCTACTGACATTTTGGGCTGAATAATTCTTTGTTATGGATGGCTGTCCTATGCATTGTAGGATGTTTAGCAGCATCCCTGGCCTCTGCCCACTGGATTCCAGTAGCACCCGCCCAAGTCATGACAACAAAACATCTCCAGACATTGCCATGTGTCCTTAGGGGACAAAAGTGCCTCTGAATGAGAACCAATGAGCTTCAAGGTTTTAAATGTAAAACATAACTGAGCTCACGTCACTCCCTCTGTTTAAAACCTCCCAATAACACTTAGAATAAAGTCCAGAAACATTCCAGGACCTATAGGGCCCTGTGTGACCTGGCCCTGCCTCCATTTCACATGGCATCTCCCACCACTCTCCTTGCTCGGTCCTCTCCAGCCACACTGCCTTCTTGTGATGGCTCGATTTAACCAAGCCTGTCCCTGCTGAGGGCATCCGTGCTCACTGTTCCATCTGCTGGCCCCTCTCTCCCATGCGTGTCCTGCACATCCTTACATCCCCACCCCAATGTCATGTCCTGAGAGATGTCCCCTGTCTGCCCTAAGGAAAATGCCCCTTCACTTCCAGCCCTTCTCCCATTACCCTGCCTTTATAACACCTATCACTGTGTGAAATTACAGGATTTAGTTTCTCATTCTCTGTTTCCCTTCCCCAGTCAGAAGATAAGCAGGACAGGAACTGTCTTGTTTCCTATTGTATCTTCAGTACTTAAAAGTGTGCCTGGAACACAGAAGTGGCTTAATAACAGGTGAGTTACTGAATTACGTGTTACAGGAGATTCACCTCATTGCCAGGCTGCTGGCCAAATAACAGAATTATAATAATGATGATGACGATGATGATAGTAAATACTTACCTAGCACTTACTCCACGCCAAGGGCTGCTCCAAGTACTTTTTAGTTAACCCCTTTAATCCTTCCCACTCCTAAGAGGTTGGTACATTTTTTCATATGAGGAAACTGAGGCACAGAAAGTTGGAGTTAGCTGCTAAGATCACAGGGTTTAGGAAGCGGCAGGGCCAGGCTCTGCTCCGGTGGTCAGGCTGCAGTCTAGGACTTTCACCACCACACCAGAGATGCCGAGGGTCGCACACACTGTGAAGGGGAAGGCCTCACAGAGGCCAAATGACCATCTGAGGCCCAGGTCTGACGGGGGCAGTCCTGATGCAGTCTCCCCCGTGAGACACAGGAAATAAAATCCATGCTACCAGGAAACTTCTCCTCAAGTGATGCCTTCGAGGTCTGGGTTGTGGAAACATTTCAGAAACGCTGGTGTGGGCAAGACCGCACTGTGTGTGCTCGAGCACCTACTGTCACCAAGTCTGTGAAGGGACTTCAGAACCTCAGATCCTATCTGTTCATGGTTGTTTTATGATCAAATTACCTCCTGAAAAGTCTTATTTCTCAGTGTAATTTATGCTCATTAGTGTGCAAAAGACACTCAACTGCTTCTGTGCTAGGATGATGCTTGACATCATCATTAAGCCAGACATCCCCAGATAAGGTGAGGGTATTACATACGCCCCAACACGCCCGACTTCTCTTCTGACGCTTACCACAACCATGACTAACTAATCAACCGCTTACTGCCCTGGTTAATACCTCTCTTCCTCTCTAGGCCTCTGGGATCATGAAGACAGGGCTGACATCCAGTCTGGTTCTGCTGTTTCCCCAGCATCTAACACAATACATACATATGTAAACAGAACAGAGTAAACACGAAAAATAGGCATCTGCTGAATCCAAGAAAAAACAACTGCCGAGAGGCTTTCTGGGAGATTTTATTTCATGACTTCAGAGTGGAAATAACATGCTCCTTGAATGAGTCCCATACGAGTTTCCACGCTGAGCAAATCTGGAGCCTGAATAACCAGCAGGGAGGGGCTGCCAGAGCACGGAGGCTGGCATCTCCGTCACAGCCTCCCCTGGAGCTCGGCTTGGAATTAAATCTCTTTCCTCCTCTTCATTCATGGTATTTAAAAATTTTAAACTGTAAATTCCACGTAAACATTTTTGGGTAGGTTTGAAGATTCACATGATTCAAAAATAAAAATGATACAAATAGGTGTTGAGAGTCTCAGGCCCATGCCCGCCCCAGAGTAAGGACTTTCATTAGTTTCCTGTGTATTTCCCAGTGTGTCTTCACGCAAACACAAGTTCAAAGAAATATATACATTTATGTATTCTTCACTGCCAAAACCTATTTCGTGTCTGAGTCCAGAGAGGGAGTAGAGTTCGAAAGCGAGGGATTTGTCAGCAAATTTACCCAAATTCAGTTCCTGAGTTTGGATAGTGGGTCTGGGCCGGGGGGGACACGTGCACCTGTTCCCGCCCTCAGCCCCCCAAAGGCAGCGTGTGCGCTCAATGCTCTGCACCTTGCTGTTTCTACTTCACAGCCACGTGGAGAATGTCCCCAATCAGGACACAGAAGCTTTCTTATTCTTCTTTACATTTGCATGTGTCTCACTGTGTGGTTATGCCATGAAACAGTTAATCAGACGTCTATGGATGGATACTTGCTTTGTTTGTAAACTTCTCCTATGAGAGAGGAGGAATAAATCCCACAAGTGGGACTGCTGAGTCAAAGATTAATAAATTTGCAATTGTGATAAATATGGCTAATTTGCTCCTCATGGAGAGCGTACCTCTTGTCCTCCCACCAGCAACACGTGAGACAGAAGGTGTTTCCCCACAGTCTTGCTGAGCGGGCTGCTAAGTACCTGGAGTTTTGCCAGTCTGACATGACTCTCCCACTGCTTCTGTGTGCCTCATTTATCATGATGCGCCATGATTTAGAGATAATTGTCCCGAGGAGGCTTTACCCCCTCAGAGCAGGCACGTGGCCACAAGGACCCAGCACAAGGGGACGATGGAATGATCCGTGCATTCCAGAGATATATTTCAAAACACGTTTTTTACTCTGCTTTTTCTTCATAATAGAATTTCCTCTGGAAAAAACTACAACCACCAAGAAGTGTTTTGGGAGGGTAGAAAAACAATTATAGAATGGTAAAGAATTCAACGCATTAGAACTACTTACATATCACTTGAACGGGTGGGCTTTGGTGAGGGGCTGGGTAAATTTGCTTCCATAATATCATTAAAACTATTGTTTCCTACATTCTTGGCCAGCTGTAACACAAAGAAAACACAATATAGCAAACTCTGCACTGCCAGGTCAGAAGTTTCCTATTCTAAACCGATTATGTATTTTCCTTTATTTGATTCATGATATAAACCATCCATCCACCTGGTCAACACATATTTACTGAGCATCTATGATGTGTCAGGGCCCGAACTTCAGAGTGCTAGGAGTACAGAGACAGGTGAACCATGTTGCCTCCCATAGGGGCTCAGAGACTAGCAGGGCCATTGATAAGAAACCAATAATTATTTATTATTTTTTTTTTTTGGTGAGCAATACTGGCCCTGAGCTAACATCTGTTGCCAATCTTTCTCTTTTCGCTTGAGGAAGATTGTCCCTGGGCTAACATCTGTGCCAATCTTCCTCTGTTTTATATGTGGGATGCTGCCACAGCATGCCACCACGGCTTGATGAACAGTGTGTAGGTCTGCACTCGGGATCTGAAGCTGTGAATCCTGGGCCGCTGAAGTGAAGCGTATGAACTTAACCACTATGCCACCAGGCCGGCCCAGAAACCCGTCATTTTTACCGTATGTGTGATAAATGCTGGAACAGAATAGGCTGTGGTCCTACACACACACACGAACTGTCTGAGATCACGCAGAGCAGCTTCCACATGTGAATCTACATTAAATGCTTAACGAACAGCAACAGCTTTTCAACCATCATCGTGCCTCGTTTGTAGATTGAGATCTCCTCTCACGGACAGAAAAGAATGTAGGATTCTTATATATTTGGGGTACAAATTAAGATGCTGCAGGCAACTAATGAAGACGCCTCAGGAAGCATTTTGCTTCCAAGAAATTTTGTCCCAAAGGGCCTTTGGTCGTTCCGATAATTTGGGGATCAGTGCGAAATTTAAGAAACACTCATGCATCCAGTCTCTGGGGGAAAATCCTGGATTTATTGCACAGCAAGCGTTTAGGATTTGGACTCTCCCTGTTTCTAGTTTTAAAACTGGGTTTCATAAATAGAAGTCAAGGAGATGGAGTGACACCATTTCCACACTACAGAAGAATGCTTCAGGTACGAGGTTTGAGCCTTTTCTCTGTCATCCTGAAGTGAGTTAGAGAGCCGAGCACCAGTATGATACTTCCTAAATCAAGGGGCTCGTACCACACAAGACAGACCAGCAGTGCTGAACAGGTGCTCAGACGACAGAGGCTGCTGGCTGCGTGACTAACTGCCCTGACTTTTGGGTACTTTTCTCCAGACAAGGCTAGTGGTGAGCTTGGCCTTCAGATTTTTGAGCCTCACAGTCGCCCAGGCTCTGCTGAAGAGCCTTCTGTCTGAGAGGGAGCCCTATTTTACTTCCAACTCTTTCACCCTCAGTATGATGGTGCATCTCTCTCAGTGCACCAGGGCTCACTGCCAGACAGGGCATCATGGGGGATGCAAGAGGGCCTTCTCTTCCTTCATCTCGTGTACTGAGGGGACCACCTTAACTTGGAATGAGGAGGGCTCCCAAGTTAGGTGAATTGCGCTGGGAGGGGCAGGGGTTACGGGAAGCACACGTTTGAGAGTTACAAGCACCCTGCCTTCACAAAGGTTTTTCCTTACCACCTAATGAAGCTATGGGTTGGGGAGTGATTGCTTTTACGACAGTAGCTAACAGGTCGCTCTCAATTCATGTGTACTTTTACAAACTTACAAACAGCAAAAACAGAGAAAAACTCTTTAGTTATTTTTAATAACATAAGCCACGAGGTAAAGGGAACATGTGCGTTCAGCCCTAACTCCCTTTACCGCTATTACAGTGAATCATACAAAAACTAATTCTCAAAGAAAAAAAGCAGCTTTGAAAAAGCCCAATCCAGAAGAAAAGAGCCAGTTTAGTTGAACTAATTTTAGAAATGTATGATTCACCAGTTCTTCGAACAGAAAATAGAAATAGCCAACGTTACATACCACAAAATTTACATTTTAAATATCTATGCAAATTCACTAAATTCAGGAATCAGAATTCTTCGTACTCAGCAGAAACAAAAAACCCTGAAGCAATGTATTAAATATATTCACGACAATAAACTTAAAGCTTTCTTCCAAAATACGGGTCACTACTTACCAAGAGTTCAGAAGTTCCTAATTTGTCTAGTTCCAAAGACTGAATGCGAGAAATATGGACCCCCATTTCCCTATGGATGCCGGAACATTCTATACAGGTTAGAATACCCAAGTTGGTCGAGAGCCAGGTGGGTTCTGTGGAAAGGATTTTGAAGACAAAGAAACAAACAAGATATCTAATTTTAAAACAGTAAAACTTGTTAGGATTTATAAGGGAAACATTTAAATGGAAGACATGATTGCTTGCGGGATAGCATAGGGACTATTACAGAAGTGAACAGCTTGTTAGAGGGCAAAAAGCGCGGTGAGACAAATTTTTAAGTTCCTTCCAATACTGAATCAAAAGCAAAATTAAGAGATTGACTTTTATGAAAGCGTGAGGAAGATTTTTCTTCGAGGTCCCATGAAACATCCCATGCCTTGCGGGAGGCGGTCCCTCACGGCCAGCATCACCCCTGACAGTGCTGGACTGAAGGCCTGCTAGTAAGCGCACAGAGACTGCGTTCTGCAGTGTCACTAACCCCCACGGTATCACTCGCTTTAACCCATCGTCTTGTCTATGGCTTCTCCACAGCACCTCTTGGTGATAAGACAGCTGTAAATATCGAACACCAGAAGTTGCTTTCAGAGACGTAAGCCTTTGCTACAACCCCCAAGGGCTCCAGAACAGTGGGAACAAATATTTCTATGTTACCAGAACCTTCAGGGTTCTCTCTCTGTGGCAAGCTTCTTTTTGATTGATTAATACTTGAGTATTTACCACTACTCCTCAGCCGTATTTTCACACTGTGTGAGTCACTATCACACACGTACACGAAAACAGAACAAAACAGGAGGCTTTTCTCTGAGGAGCTTAAGGAATGTTGTGCAGAGAAGTTCATTTCCACAAGTAAAACAATAACAAAGTACATCATAATGCTTAAGAACAATAAGTTTGCATCTACGTTCTGACCCCTACTAGCTGTGTGACCTTAGGCAAGTCACTTAACCTCTCTGAATTCTCTAGTATTTCATCTGGAAAATGGGGATAATATTACTATCTTGCTCACAGAGCTTCTGTGAGGATTCAATAAAATAAGCAAAACAACTAGCACAATGCTTATTACAATGTAAGCACTGAATAGACCTTAGCTACTGTCAACACCTCGGTAACACAGATGCTGTTTGAAAACAGAAGTTGGGACACCAATGTGATGTGGAGGTTGGGGACATTTTTCTGAGCAGAAAGAAAGGGAAGTAATGTACCGGGCGTCAGTCTACTTCATATGCACCATTTCACTAAGTCCTCGTAACCGCTGAGGTTTATTATTCCATTTTTAGGATGAGGAAATCAAAGACTAGAATAGTAAACCTTGGCATGAGGTTGTCCAGGCTGTGGGTGGTAGGCTGGTGATTCAACACCTGGATGATGGACTCTGTGTCCAGTGCTCTCTCCATACTGGCACTGGTGCTTGCTGAACTGGACCTTACAGCAAAGGCAGCATTTTGGCAGGCGACCACGTAGGGAGAGCAGGTGAGAGCTTTCCAGGCAGAGCAAATAGCATGGGCAGAAGCAGCTTGGAGGGGGGAAGCTTCAAGGGGGGAACGTGCTGGGTGTGTGTCTCTATCCACAAGGAGAGGAGGCTTTTAAATAACCAGCTCACTTATACTCTACAGGAAGAGAAGGGATGTTTAAGACGCCAGCTCAAGTTTGGGGGGCAAATACCTGACGAGCCACAATCGCAGCAGACGTCATTCCCAGGGAGCCGCTGGACATCCTCGATAATGGCTTTTGTCAGGTCTTCCAAGCTGTTCTCCCCTGTGCTCTGCTCTCCACGGAAGGCCATGGTGAGGGCCTCTTCTTTGCTGTTTGTCAATACTGATATCCACCTATTGTCGAAAACACAGAAGAGCAGGGCCATGGCCTTCTCCCTCCACTGCAAAAAGTCTATTTTCATCAAGAGTGACCAAAAGAGACCCCTGCACCCCCAGACAGTGATAAAGTGAAGAAAGATGAAAGAAATCAAATCTGAAGGAAAGAGAGTTAAAGAGTGAAAAGCAACACATGGGAGATAATGAGAGATGAGAGTAACAGATGAGAGAGGTAAAGATCAATATAACTGAGGATTTGCACAAATACACAAGGGCTTGCATTTCCATTTGGCCAGAATAAAGGGAATGTCAGAATGTGGAGGACCCAGAGTGGGACCAACCCAACCCAAGGATGAGAAAGAATTGGGAGCAATGAATAGCAAGCAGGAAAAAGAGTTTACAAAAAGCATCTGCTCTCTGGAAGTCCATGTCAGTGGGGCACTTAAAAGTGAAAACGGAGGGATATTTCACCAGCAGCCATCAAAATTTATGCTTATGAAAAAGGCATGTTAACATGGAAACATACTAACGTGTATAATATGAAATGAAAAGTGCAGGCTATTAAATTATATACACAGGACGACCAGGACAGGTGCCAAACAAACCTTCTACTACCAACCTATGCATAAAACACCTAAATACCCAACAACAGGGGCTGATTAATAGCTTGAAATACCTACAAAGTGGACTAGTTAGCCAGGTATTAAAATGGAAGTTTTCAACTATTTTTTGGATGACCTTAGGGAAATGCTCACAATATAATGTTTTGTGAAATAAACAGGAAAAAAACTGTTACAGCATGTAATCCAACATTTAACTGTATGTATGGATTATGCATTTTGTTTGGGGAAGAAAAGGCTAGAAAGAAATTCACCTAAATGTCAATACTAGCTGTTTCTGAGTGATTTTCTATAGGAAAAATGGATTGGGTTGCGTAACTATGCTTTCTATAATTTTCCAAATCTACGATAAGCTTGTACTAGTTTCATGAATGAGGAAAAAAAGCCAAACTCATTTTTTAAAGAAAAAAATTGAAAAACATTTCCAAAACAGTTTGTTCTCACTGACTGCACAGACAGCTAACTACTCTTAACAGAGAATACAGAGGTCCAGAACTTAGTCTCTAGATTGCTGTGTGTGTCTTGAGGGATGAAACGGATATGAACCAAAGGACTATCCACAAAACGTTTTGAATAAGTAACAGAGACTGCAAGAACTAAAATCCAAACTACCTGGCGTACGTGACCTGCAAGTCACACCTTAGACTCCAGGTGGCGCTCACCCTCAGTGTGTGGTGTGAAACACACTTAGCTTTCCCACTGTGATGCAGAAAACCGAACACCTCAAAACCAAGTGTCTAGGAATGGGGCAAGAGGGCGGGCATATAATACATTTTAAATTAAATAATATTTTTTCCATCACTTCGTCTCAAGTTAGAAACTAGAAATTATTTTGTTAAAAACAATGCAAGAAACTGCGTTCAACAGGCCTGACCACTGTGCATTTTATCAGCAGCATGGATGAAACTGGAGTTTTTGCTTTGACTGCTGAGTCTCTATTTTGCTTTCCTTAGGAATTCTGATATTTTGGCTATCTAATATTACTAAGTATGCACTATGTGCCAAGTACTTACAATTTTTGAAATATAATTCTCCAACAGGCCTCTGAGTTAGGGTTATAATGCTTTATAGGTGAGCAAATTGAAGCCTAGAGAGGTTAAATGACTCGCCCAACAGCCCAGCAGCTGGACTGATGTCAGACTAGGACGAGGAAACACTGCTGCTGACACCTTTCTTCAGGGATCCTTCCCTCATAACACATCTGCCTCTTTACTCAAGAGCTCATGACAAATAAAGACATTTGTTATGATAATCAGAAAAGCAGAATAATTCCAATTTGGTGGAATGGAACAGTTACATGTCAAATGAGTCAAGAATCAAAGAAACTATTTCTGACAATTAAAAAAAAGTTTTAAATTATTTTAAAGTAACAGGCATACAAAAAAGTATGAGAAATAAAATAATGCACAGCTCTCTCAAAATCCTGCAAGCGAGGAATACAATCCCCGTGCTACTGACAACAGGACTGAGAAGGATGATCTTTCCAAGGTCAGAAAGCCACTACCGGGGAGATTCTGCCCTAGAAGTCAGGGAGGCCTGCCTTCAGACCTGCACTGCCTCCTTCCTCGCGGGGAGGGGTTTCTTCAGCACATCTCCCCGGACACTTCCACAAGAGAAAGGAACTCAGCGAGGCAGAGACTGCCTTTTTGCAACTTGGAGGTACATGAAGCACTGAGCCTCCCTCTGGGACACGTGCTTTCCCTGTAGGATGCCATCACTTCCTACATCACTCAAAACGAAGCCCCCTAGCACCACCACCAGCACCCAAAGAGAATTCCGAGTGCAAAACATGCAGCAACTGCGGGATGGGCCAAGCAGCCCTTTTAATGAAGGGTGTTAAGTCCTGCAGGCAGGAAGCCAATACCTCTTTGACTAAACTGGGACTGAATTACCTGTAAGTCATAAGAGTCAATAAAATATTACAGGCCTGGGTCTGAGATATGAGAGAACCAAGACGAAGAGGATGTGTTCCAGGCCTCACACAGATCTCTCACCTGTGCCCCAACTCAGGGCTTTGAGGAAAGGAAAAGAGGAGAAAAGAGTGAAATCAGAGATAGGGAAGCAATATTCCAAGGTGATTCTGGAATTCCATCCAGGAAACTTAATGGGACGTGTGTCAGGAGTGCCCCGTACCTGTGACTGCATGTGGTACCTTTTCTAGCAGGAACCAGTAACGCCCACCACACCCAGGAAAGCTGATCTGCTTGAAGTATCTTTCACTGCTACCTTCCAAAAGGGGCCTGAAACAATCCCCTGCTGTTGTTCCCTTGCTCCTAGAGCAGGAGACTGAAGTTCCTAACCAGTCAAGGCAAAGGTGACGGTTTGGACTTCTCAATCGTCTTGCCTCCGAATTCCTATCCTATAACCCAGGGACTCTCAACCATACAGCTGAATATCTGATGGAACCAGTGTCATGGACTGCAAACAGCACGGGCGTTAGAGCCGGGGTTCCCATCACACATCTGTTATTTTGTTTTGAGACCTTAAAAAAGTCCTTTAACTTCACTTGGCTTGTTTAATCTTGTGTAAAACGGGCATAATTATGCCAACCTTTTGGTGTGTTCGAAAGGATGAGAGAGAATGCAGGTGAGCCCCTGCTGCTCGGCTCACAGTAGGCCCTCAATACTGGGGGCCATTACGCATCCATTGTACGCTGGCAGACTTTCTTCTCTAACTTGAGCATAAGACCCCCAGGGTACCAGGACTGTGGCCACAGGCACGCAGGCCTCAGTTTCCCCATTTTCAAACTTAGGATAATACTCTGGGGTTGTGACCTACACTTAGCACAGTAAGGTCTCAATAAGTATTACCTGTTTCTACCATAAATATTACCTCTCTCTGAACCTGAGAGTGGAAGGCCAGCCCCTCTGACTTCTCCCATTCTCATTCAGTTTGCAGTCACCCTCCAGTCTGCCAGCTCTATCCCCACAACATCTAGCCATCGATCGCTTCCTTTCTACTCCCTCCTGCCGCATCTAGGCCAGCAGAACCGCCCACCTGGAGTGCAGAGTATTTACAACCTTCTCACACGAGCCAGCGCACTGCTTACCCTCCTCTTGGAAGTCATCTCCGAATGCCATCCCCAAGAACCCCCAAGGGTGTGCGTCCCTCATCTGTGTCCCCACAGCACCCTGCAGCCTCTGTCCCTGCACAAGGTCACCTGCCTGTCTTCCAGCAGAGACCCAGTCCCTTCAGGGAGGGCTCCATCTAACTTCATGTTGTATTCTCAAAGCTTTGCATGGTTCTTGGCATGTGGTTGGCATTCATTAAACATTCAAATGAATGAATCGATCAGCAGACGTTTCTATTTTTCCTTCATCTCCGCCCCCACCCCCGCTTTTTATTCTGTTTCTCCCAACTTTATACCCTTTCTACCCATTTCTTATTCTTTCTGATCCCTGATCATTTCTCCCCTGAGATGGGGAAAGCATAAAATTCTTCAGAGGAGGAGAAAAGGGGGAGACAGAAAAGAAGCGAGTGTAAGGCGAAAAGGGTGTGAAGAGAATTCTGGGGCTCTATGTAAATAATTAAGGAAGGAGAATAATATTTATCGTGTGCCATCGATTTGAACACTACAAAATGTTTAGTTGCCAGCTTTCACACAAGCAGCTGAGAATGCAATGGTCACATCCTGCCTCTTTGGTCCCGGCAGGCTCCAGGAAGGAGGAGGGAATGCAGATGGCTCAGGACCAGGGATAACATCAAAAGAGGGGGCTGCCTAAGGTTGCAGACCAGGTCAGATGAGGGCAGGATTCCAACCCAAGGGTGTGTGTGACACCAAGCCCAGCCCTTCCCACTACGCCAGGCTCCCTTTAACTGAGCCATGCTCACTCACAGGAGGCACCTGCCAACACTGCTCCTTCAGGACCAGGCTCTCCTGATCCTCTCACACTGACAGCCAAGGATCCAGGAAGACTGGCTCATGCACGTGGCCACCAAGCACTGAGCAAGCCCCTCCTAAGTGCAGGCTATGTGATTAAAAGATGAGGAGGCGACGGTCCTTGCCCTCAAAAAGCTCTCAGTCTCTAGAGGGCTCAGACTGAATCAGGGGATCACAGAGGGGTGCGAGGAGGCTGCAAAACTGCCAGGGTGGTGAGGCTTGAGCAGAGCCCGGAGAGAGGCACTGGAGTTTACTGACCACCCAAGGCAGAGAGAAGAGCAACATGTGAAGGCCCAGAGGTGAGAAATAAGCACGTGGAACCCCCAGGAGTGGTGCTTAGTAATAAAAAGAAAACTGTAAGGTATATTGTGCAGGGGAGAGGTGCCTTATTCAATTCAAAACACTGTGCCCTTATTTCAAAACTACTTACGCTACATAATCCTGCTCATCTTCTGCCTGAAAGTGATACGTCCTATTATCTAAAACACAAAAAAGAAAAAAAGTGAAACCTTAGAAAGCAGAATCCCTTCAGGTATAAGGCAAAAACTGACAGTTCCTGGAAAAAAAGAAAACAGAGTAAAAGTAGGATTTTAATATTTTTTTTTATACCATTCTGTTTTAGCAGTTACACAATTCACTTTGTCAATATTATTTTTCTGAAGTGCAATAGGAATACAATAAAATAACCACAAATACCATGTAAACACCTGGCACTTCTTTTGAAAAAAAAAGTGGGAAGGGGGACAGGTCCTACCTGACCAAAGTGGATTTCAGTGACAAATCGGAGAGCACTAGCTGTCAATTGAGTATTTTCGTTGTTGTTTTCAATTTGCCTTTTACTGTGTTTCCTTGAGAAGATAACTCCCTTTTCAGAACTGATCCATAACTCGGGGCAGCTCCAACAAGGAGGCACACTCTGCCCCAGCTTGCTCTCTGGCTGAATCAGGCTTACAACCTCTGCTCAAGGGTCACCTTCAAGCTGCCACCCAGGTAAGGAGGCAGCAGCCTAATTTGGACAGTTTGGGCAGGTGCAAAAGAGAGAGAGAGAGAGAGAGGTGTATATGTCCAAGAACGGGTCATGGGGTAGTAGAGCCTAAGAGACTCAGTTGAATCCCTGCTTTATTGCTGTGTGACCTTGTGTAAGTCACTGAATGTCTCTGAGCCTCAGTTTTCTCTTCTGTAAAAGAGGAAACTGATAGGGCCTTTGTGAGGATTAGCCACAGTGTATATAAATCACCTGGCACATGCCAGACCTTCAATTACTGATGACTATTATTAAAAACCTACAAGTTCTCAAAACTAGGTCTTCCTAGCCTTTTGAAGTCACATTATAATTCCAACTTTTCATATTTCTTTCTCATCAATAACCCGAGAAATCTCTTGGTCATAAAAACCATGGGGAATCTGAACTTCAGTAGAAGCTGCAGAATCCAGCTCAGACTCCATCGCAAGTCTCATGGCTGATCCAGTCTTCAGGGTTGGGGCTGTCTTCTGGGCTTTCATTCATGTAACTATACCAGGAAGATTCCAGGGGGCAGGAAAGTATTTTTGCGATCTACACACAGATCACAAGCTTAGGCTGCGGCTGCCCCGCGGGGCTTTACAGAAGGGGAGGAATCCTGAAGGTCAGCACCGCAGGATTTCAGAGTGCTCACGAGAGTCACTTTAAGGGTACTGCCATCCTCTTCCTTTACAGGAAGACGTCCCCACGGCTACTGTGAGGGTCAGTAAGTACACCCACAAGACCCGTGTAAGCACAGGGAACCAGCCTCGGGGAAAACAACCTTCCCCACTCTCAGAAGACTGTGAGAATACAGGCTACAGGCTGGGGGGTGGGAGAGTCTTTATGCACCCTCATCACAAGAGAACAGCACATTCCAAGCCATGGAGTAAGAGAGTGATGGAACGCAGCATCGTCAATTCATGCAGTTTGCAGGCAGTTCTGCTTGGAAGCAAGGAAATCATTTCTCCTTTAAGAGCCTGATTTTCCAAGGATAAAACCGGGCAGATCAGTTGTACAGATATGGTGGCGCATCTGCATTCCCAACTCTATGCCAGTGCTTCTCAACCATGGGTACACATTAGAAGCACCTGGGGATGTCTTAAAAAATATCTATGTCTGGGCCTCACACCAAAAACTGATTCAGCAGATCTAGGAGAGAAATAGGAACGTACTTAGAAAAATCTCTCCCAGGGGATAAAGCTATAAAGCTGTGTATGCACGGTCAAGAACCAGTCTAGTTTAATGTACAAATCTAGATTCTAGTCTGTTGCGGGTCACAGCTGACACTGGTATGCCCTCCCACCTGCAGGTGGGCTCAGGGAAAATTAAGAGACTGAGGGGTCTTCCTGGAGCTGCACGTGCAGGGAGGGCAAGGAGCCCTGCTGTGAAAGCTGCTGCTTCCGTGCCCAGAGAACGGAAACGTGCAGCTGTCAGAAGCCACAGTGACGACCGGAGAGAACAAGGACTCACGTGATATCAGGTCAAACGACTTCTTGTCCTCTGCATTCGGTTTCACCTGGCAGGTGAGAAGGTTCAACTTGGCTGGCTGCCGGTTAGACTGGAAAAAAGAGGAAACCGAGAAGTTACATGCAGCACCACCCTCCCGCCTGCAGGTTCAGGGCCCTGCGGGGCAGGCCTGCAGCTTCATGCAGTCGACGTGATCAAGTCTCACTCGCCCCGTTAGAATTCTGAATCTGACTACAGAAGGAAACATTTTTAGGTGGCCTACTAAATATCTTTTAACCATGTACAGATATCTTGGTGATTAATCAGAGTGGAACTGAGATAATCCACCTCACTCTGAAGAAGAATGGGCATGGTCCATGGATATGCACCTTTCTGGAACCTACACACATCCAAGCACAAACAGCTGACACTCTCAAGACTGTGTCTTACTGTGAAATGTAGCTTAATTCACTCATTTAAAACAACCCCAGTAGTCAGTCATCCCAAACCCAATGTCCCAGGCATCCATAAATTTTGGTTGCAATGTGAAATTTACATTACTCCTCTCAAAAGTACAAGGACAATTACCACCTGTGAGACATTGTTTAATGAGCCCCAATATCTGGAGAGAGGGAAAATATAATAAGGATTTCACATCACTTAGCAGCAAATCTCTCAGTCACACATAGTTCAGCAGACCCTGCAGTATCTAGATAGTCACACTAATTTACCCTCTGCCTAAACGGAGTCTCGCCATGTAATCATTCTGCTCAAAACTCTTTCTTGCCTTCCTACTTGCATTTGTCCAAGGTCACATGCTGGCCAATGGCTCATGCCAGCATGCCTGCTTCCTGCAGGAGCTAACCAAGGAGTGACCTGTCTGAGTGCCCGGGCTGGGCTTTGCTCGAAGAGAAGCCTGCTGAAGCACCCACGGACCTCTTTAGTCAGGCCTGCAAACCTTTCCCAACTGACAGTCACGATTCTGAACACCCCCCACTAGGAGCATTTCCACCCGAGGAACTTAGGTTTTAAGGGAAAACAGGGGGTAGGAAGAGGTCTTATCAGTGACCCAATTGAAGCCCCAAACAACAGAGATGGCATATGATCAAGACAATTCTAATGACACGCTGCACCTCTGATTCTCAGTAATGGGCACTGGACATCAATTTCTGTTTACCTTCCTGTGCTTGCTGGACAATTCTGGACATCTTCCTCCCTCTGTGATTTGAATGAGATTAGACACAGAAAACAATGTGCCTTGTCCTGAATCCCTAATCTGTCCTGAAGCAAGCTGTGTGGAGGAGGAAGTGAGGGACCCCGAGGGACTTGACGTTCGTTGCACGTACATTTGACTTGGACATGGATGCTGGAGGCAAATGCTGTACGGGAGAGTTTTGCCTGAGAGGAAACAGCGCTTGGGAAAGGATTCCTGTGCTACAGAACCGGTCAACAAACCCAGCATGGCGAGGCAGGAGGTCGTGGGCCCGAAAACTTTTCTTAGAATAGACCTGGAGTTTGGCTTGCTAAAGGCCAAAGCCAGCAACTGCAGCCACAAACCTACGCCTGGTCCACTGTGGAAGGAACTGTCAGTCCTACATCTCATCTCGTGGGATGTTGATCAAATCGCTGGATTTCCCACACGAATGACAATGATATCTGACACCCTGAAAAGATAGCAACGCTGGTTAATGGTGAGACTCTCCATAGACTCCTATGTTCCAATTTGGCATCCACATTCAAAGAAGGATGTAGAAAAGCTTAGGGAAGATCCAGAGATGATTAAAGGAGTGGAAAATGAGAACTCTGAAGAGTTACAGGCACTATTTAGTCTAGAGGAAAGAAGCTGGGAGTGACTTAATAACCATCTTCAAGTACATAAAGGGCTGTCAAAGAAGAAGGCTGGGCAGCTGTTTTCCATTTGCACAGAGAAGAAATGCACTCAAATTGTAGATTTGAGCCAGACATAAGGAAGAACTTCCCAAGCTTAAGTTGATTATGCATAATAAGAGGTTTCAAGTTTCTTAATGTAAGTGGGGAAATCTCTCTGAAAAACTTAAGACACCATTCACATTTGAATGTGGCAGAGGGTTAACTAGGTGACTTCTTCTTTTCCCCAAATCTACGTTACTCCACTGTTTCTGAACAACCTTACCAACAGATACAACCAAGTAACAGATAAAAAATTTGAAAAAAGGAAAAAACACTCAGTTCAGTATTAACTGATTCACCACCATTCACCTCTCATTTCTAAGCAGGGACTACTCCAAAGCCTATCACCAGAAGGCTTTTGATGGTAAAGGTTTTATACAGTTTAAGCCATTCCATGACTAATCCGCAATTTTTTTTTCTTCTTTTTCCCAAAGCCCCCTAGTACATACTTGTATATTCTAGTTGTAGGTCCTTCTGGTTGTGCTGTGAGGGACGTTGCCTCAGCATGGCCATGTTTGTGCCCAGGATCCGAACTGGGGAAACCCTGGGCCGCCAAAGCAGAATGTGTGAACTTAACCACTCGGCCACGGGTCGGCCCCATGATCCATGACTTTAACGACGATGACATATGATATTTCTTCCCGTGGAATTCTGTCAAGTCTACTGGCCTGACCTTTGCCACACCAACACGAACTTCATCTGACACAGATACATCTTGCCTGTATATAGTGTTCTCTCCCCCAAATGCCAGTGAGACTTTTGAGAAATGACCTCTCACCCCAAAAGCGAATCTGAGGAGCAAAGAACAGAATTTTCGACTGTTGAAGCATCCGACATAGCCAGTACTGAGCCCAAGAATACCAGAAACTGGAGTGGTATGCTCAACCAAGGTCCACGGATCCAGGACCAGAAGGCTCAGGAAGCACTACACTAATAGGAATCCAGCTTTGCAGAACTTTCCAAAATTTTAGAGTACTTTCTCAACATTTAGGACTAATTTATAGGTAAATTGATTAAAAGGAGGGATAATCTTTCCCGGCATCTTGGCAGACTAAAATCAAACCAAGGCTAACTGACTTGCCCTGGGCTACGTCACTGTGGAAGAGGTCAGGAAATGCTTTCATATTGTTTAAGGAAAGGAAAGAGAAAAGGAAAAAAGTGGAAAGAAAACTAAGGAAACACGTATTTATGAGTCCTTACTGTTGATGATTCCTACCATACCCAGAATAAAAACCCCAGTGTCTGTCCGACCTCCGCACACTGCCTCCAGGCTCCTCCGGCCATTGGCTCCTGCCCCAGTATCCGCAGCTCCCTCTGCTGGGTGGTGAGGGCGCGGGCCTCCCCCTTGCCGCTCCCACACCCCGCCTGCCCTCCCACATGGCCCTGCTCACTCCCTCAGGGGCCCCAGGCCTCTGCAATCAGCACCTCCTCAGAAAGAAGCTTCCTGGCCTGACCACCCTCCAGTCACTTTCCATCCCCTCTCACCCTGCTGTCCTGTGTCCCTGGCTCTCATTACTCCAAATTTGCTGCTTGTCTTTCTCCTCAGTGAGGGCGCACATTTTTCTGCTTTGCTCACTAAAATGTGTCTGGCATACAGCAGGCACTCAGTAAATATTTACCGAATGAATGCATTCGAGGGGCCTTACATATACTACCTCAGGTACTACCTGTGAGGAAGCCTTTTAAGTTTCTTTACTAATTATGACGAAGAAATGGATGCACGGAGAGGTTAACAAAGGTCCCTAACATCTCCCAGTAAGGAAAGGGCAGAGCCTGGAACCAAACCCAGGTCTGAGTGGACCAAAGCCCGCTCCTGCTTCTGCTTCCACTGTGGAGAGAGCAACACGAGAACCCTCGGAACAGCCGGATGCCCCAGCACACGAGAACATCTCCTTCCGAGAAGAGGAAGGAACAGAAATAACAGATCAGAGGTTCCAAAGATTTACCCCTATGGTAATATCTTCTCAGGTTATCAGATTCTACCCTAATTACTTACTTACATAATTGACGATAAGGGACATTTCAGAAGGCTTTTTGAAATACCTACTCATTTATTCACTGGACAAGATACTTATTAGGTCTCTACCGGATTCTAACCACATATGAAAAACACGTGGTCCATGCCATCAATCAGCTATGGGAACCAGACCCAACCACGGACCCAGAACGTGCCTGGTGCCCGGGGGGTCCCGGCCTGAGCTTGAGTGCACCAAGGACTTCGATAAGGTGCCACAGAGGCACCTCAACCGTGAGTGAGGACTTAGAGGGGGAGGGGGAGTGAATAAGGCAGAGGAGCAGAAAGAATAAGGAGGAGCAGGTGCAGGCACTTGTGCGGAGAGGGGACAAGTGCTGTACGTGATGCTGACAGGAGGCAGCGAGGGCATTGCACGTGGCACTAAGGAATTCACACTCCCATCCCAGGAGCCCCGGGCATCTACAGAAGGAGTTAATCAGAGGCGTGACCAATCAGACTTGCATTCGGGGGGGCAGCTGCTGGAGGAGGCCAAGAGAGTACCACTGATGAGCAATGATGAGGCCTGCATTAAAGCTACAGCCGTGGTACTGCAGGCTGGGAACTCAAGACACAGCTAAAAAGAGAGATTTTTAATAATTATTCCAAGAGTAACCTCTATACAGCATGTGGATCACCCAGTCCAGGAATTCGAATGGTGAGTGGAGGAAAGCTGTGCTGTCCCTGTGGGCTCTGCTGTTGAGCAGTGTCTTTCAAAACCTACAAGTGCTTCTACTCCACACAGTTACAACACCTTTCAAAAATGAAGATCTGTGGCCCTGTTCCTTGAAACTCTCAGGCGTGTCCTAGTCAGACTTTACCTTTCATTAAAATAATGCACGCTCACTGAAGAAAGGCGAAGAGCAGGGATTGTGCAAAGAAGAAACTGAACGTTACTGGTTAATTCCACTTTTATACCCAGAGATAATCATTGTTAAAACCTTGATTTTAACAAGACATGACTGTGAAATGTGTTCTTTAAAAAACAACATGGGCTTGTCCAACTGGTATATATTGTTTTGCAAACTGCTTTTTTCAATTAACAATATACACAGACGTGTTCCTTTTACACACATGCGCACATGGCAAAGCTATTCTCAAGTTTTTGGGTTTTGAAAATGTCTCAATCAGGGAAGCTCTGGGCATATTCCATGAACAACAGTGATGGAGATATTATCACTCTGACAGGATGCTTTGCGGCCCAAAACAGAAAAGTGGCCGTTCAGCTAGGAAAGCCATCAGAAACGTAAGCAGAAATGCATGTAGAAACAGAATGAGTCAATGCTGATTAAATGTTTCTGTGTCGCCTGAAAGAAAACAAACACCACACATTTGTCCTCAGACAGCTTCATGCACACCGCGGTGGTGTTTTTGCTGGAAGTGTGAAGTTGTTAGCGCGGGCATATTCCCTGTTAGCAGAAAACAGCTGCTGCTGGAATTAATATCCAGAAATGAAATTATTTCCCCCATCATCCTGTTGAATTGCTTTGCTTCACAAACAAGAAGTGAACATCATTAATTACTGGAGAAGTACGCAGACCCAGCCAGGCCGAGGCTGCTGTGTGGAAAGAGGTTAAAAAAAAAACAAAGCAAGCTTGCTTCACTTCCTATGCTAGTGCTTGGTAACGGAGCTGTTCAGATCATTATGGTCACTTCTAACTTTTCGTTTGATAAATATTTATTTAGACCTACCATGCCCTAGAGGGACACATATATTTGGCATGCTGTCAATAACCACAACAACACCCCCCTGGCAAGAATTAGGTACGCTCAACACCTACCACTGTAGACAGATCTTATCCCCTAAATTTTAGTACACTAAAACTACCAGCTTTTGAAAAGTATTTTGGTTTATTTGGGGCAAAGTAACAGTTTTCATTTACTGCGCACCTAAATGGCTATTTTATATAAATTTTCTTATTTAATTCTAGCAATAACCCTATGAGCTAGGTACTGTTACTGCAGCCATTTTACAGACGAGGAAACCAGGGGTCAGGAAGGTGAAAGGAAATTGACCAATGCTTTAGAGAAAGTAAAAAGCAAAGCTGAGATTTGAACGAATTTCTTCTCAGAGTTTTCCCATTTATCACGTGGTTTCCCTTTAAGGCAAGCCCTTAGGACATTTGTAGAGTAAATGAAAACATCTTTCCTATTCTTCCTTTCCGGTTCTTCCTGCCTTGGAACGCCAGTTCCCTCATTTTCCCTCGAGATCACTTACCATTCCTGTTGAGAAATCCCACCCATTCTTGACATGTTCCACCTTCTAAAATTACTATCTTGCGGCCACAATTAAAGCTCCCCTACCCCTTTAGTGACCCTTGAGACAGCTTCAGGGATGATCCTCTAACTGAAGTTAATTCATCCTAGAGAGTGGATGACCGTGATTCTCTTAAACCTCCCAACTGTTTTAACCAGAGGACTGATGTCCAGTTGGCAGAATGTGTGTATGTGTAAGAAAGATATATTTGCAGATGAAATCTTCTAGGGACGGGCTGCAAGTCTTGCAGGTGTACACAGCAATGTATTTCTTCTTACAATAGTGAGCTGGGGAGAGGAATGGCCCCTGGAGAAGACTTTCCATGGGTGGTCAAGCCAACAGGCCACGACTCATTAATCTAAATGCACACTTGACCCTTTCCTAAGAACAACTTGCAAAAGTGACACCGGTTGGGGCCTTTCAAGCAGGAGGCAGGAATTCCCTGGTGTTAAGGGGTCCCAAACAAAGGCTCTCAGTTTTCTGACAACAAAAGCTCCTTTTACCCACTTTTCCAAAGATCACGGAATCCCATATGTCTTCCCAGGAAGCTGCTGTTCTTGATTTTCAATCTGATTCTAAGTCATCAATGGAGTTTGCAAAGTCAGGAAGAGCCAGCGGAAACTGGCTATAGAGATCTTTCTGTGGGAGCGGGAAGGTGACTACAAGTGATGTACTTGGCAGACTGAGAGGAACCAGAAGAGTGGGTTACAGGACCCAGAAACTTGGGAGACTAAAATAAAGGAGATGGTGAGAATTAGGCTCCAGACTGGCCAAGCTGGGCATGAGGTCGACAAGCCACTTCACAAACTTTACCAAAGTCCTTCCTATTGGGGTTAGATTTCCACATTACAACTTGCCCCTACATCCCCCTAAATTATAACACTGGCAAACAGTGGGGGAGGCCTCAATGGCTCTCCGCCCTGGATGAAGAGGAGAATGACCTGGGAAGCAATCCGGGGGCAGAACCAAAGGTTCTAAGGTGCCCTCAGAGCTAGGAATGGCTGAATTCCTTCAGCCAAGTGCAGCCTCTATCAATCATTTGTAAATTAAGATGGAAATGATAAGGGTTTTCATCTGAAATAAACCAGGGAGTCTATATTGATACTGTTAATATATAATCTTGGGATTCAAACAGTGAAAAGGAAAAGACTCTTTACCGGAACTCAAATATAGTAAAAATCCCTCTTGAATGTATTATTTAGAAGAATAAACAACTTGTAAGACATAACCAGACATTTCTAAACTTATAGTTTATGGAACTTGAGTTTGAGAAGCCCTCTAATAAACGTCACTGTCTTCAGCTCTGCATTTGCAATGTGGCAGAGGCCAACAAAGATATTCCATAAGGATCCCCTGGGTTTTGGAAACAGTGGTGCTTATTTTATATGTCCAAAAAGCATTATCTGCGTGGAACAACTGTTTCTTCTGCTGGAGACCATGACTATGTAAGTGCGGGCCCACTACGACCAGTTTGTTGACCCCATCTTATCAACAGAGTAATTAAGAGTTGTTTTTAACAAACTGAGAGATACCTCTTGTCCAATTCAGGCCACCTGAGACCACCAACCCATCAACTGGGCCTGCGCAAATGCCTGATAGGTGACCCTTTGATGTCAAGAGGCCGAAAACACCACCCTCAGATCATACTAAGCCCACCTCTTATGAACACGTGTCCTATGAAGAACTATGAAGCTCGACTACACTTGCGCAGGTTACCAATTACCTCACCTCTCCTTACCTCCAATGATCTATCTCCACACTTCAGACCACCCTGCCCTTCTTCCCATAAATTGTGCCCCAAGCCCTGGATCAAGGCAACAGATGTGAGATTGTTGCCTGTTGTCTCCTTGCTGGCTGACCTCACAATAAAGCCTTTTCTTCTCTCAAAAGCTGAGGCCATAATAACTGTTTTTTGTTGGTTTTTTTAACACACATCGGGCAGAGAATCTCCACTTTGTGCAGTAACAACTACTAAGATTCAACACCAGTGCCTTTGGATCTGAGGCTGCATTTTCAACTTCATTTATGAAAGTCAACTCTGTTTTTTTGTTAAAAAAAAAAAAGAGGGTGGGAGGGAGTTCCATGTCACAAAGGAAGCAGGGTGAGAAGCTGGCTGATAAGATGAGGGAAAATGGCACCACCTGAAGCTGATGGAAGAGACGTAAAACAGAGAACTATTGTTCAAATGGGAGAGGGAAAATTCAAATAAGGAATTAAAATAATACTAGTTCAGGATGTTATACAATTTTCTATGGTTCTTGCCTAATTGGAACTTCTGTTATACCAACCATAAAGTATTTTTTCAGTTCATCCTTGAATGTTGTCTTTTTTTGGTATCCAGAATATAGACATAGCAATAGCTTTCAAAGAGAGTCTTAGTTTAATCTCCAAATGACTCTTTCTTTTTTTTCTGCTGAGGAAGACTCACCCTGAGCTAATGTCTGTTGCCATTCTTCCTCTTTTTGTATGTGAGCCACCCTGACAGCATGGCCACTGACAGACGAATGGCGTAGGTCCACGCGCGGGAACCAAACTCGGGCCAAACAAGGGGAGCATGCTGAACTTAATCACTAGGCCACTGGGGCTGGCCCTCTAAGTGACTCTTTAAAGAGAATAAGGAAAGTGATACCATTTCTACCCGTACTGGCTTCTCTTGGCTTCCTGAACGCACCTTCTGGTCGCAGGCTTTTGGACTATCCCCTTTGCTCTGTTGGGACTGCTCCTCACTGAGTGTCCCTGCTCCCTGCTCAGAACAGCCTTCCCTGACCACGCTAATGTAACGCCCCCTTTATTTTCTCTCACAGCACCTGCTCACTTCTTCTGTAGCACCTAGCCTCTGTCCACTCCACGCTCCAGGAGGGCGGGGGCCACTAATTCATCACTGCCTCTGGAGTGCCTGGCCCAGTGCCTGCTTAGAAAGGACTCGACAAAACACTTTTAATAAGCAAATTATACCCATTTTACATGGGAGAAAACTGAGGCTCCAAAGACTTAAGTAACTTATCCAAGGTCTTACAGCTTGCTCAGGAGTTTGAGCCCAGGTCTAATCAGCTCCAAAGTCTGTCCTTCTACAATTCATAGTGTTGCTTCTAACCTCTTTGGGAAAAGAAAATATTCTCTTCTTGCAGTGACAATGGGGACAAAGACTTGGACTCGGGCCGAGTCCAGAATAGCCTCAGAAGGCCATAAAGACCAAACACAGAAACAAGGTTATTAAAACACACTGCAAGGAGAGAGCAATCTATTCTGCAGGTCTCCTGTGCCTCCTGAATGGACGTGTATGCACCTGTTAAAGCCCTCTCAGTGGCAGGTTATCTTTAGGGCTCTGGATGCGATGGAAAAACAACAGTTCTTGGGGAAAGTCTGCAGTCCAAAGACCCCAAGGACAGGGAGACACAGAGCAAATTCTTGCTTAGTGAAATGCCCTGAAGGCACCAGAGGTGCTGTTAACCTCTAACAGGCAGAATGAAATTCCCATGAGAGGACAGGTACCCAAATTGGCTTCACAAAGTACCTTGAGGAATACAGAAAAGGCTACACAAAAGAATTCCAATAAACCACAGCTTAACATGGAGGTAGTGATACATGAGGGAAGAAGATATAACAGTAACAGTAATAATAACAGCTGACACTTATTGAGCATTAATTCTGCCCCACATTTGTTCTAATTACTTTTAATCAATGAACTCATTTAATCTGTACACCTACTTATGAATTAGGCACAATTGATAGCTGCATTTTATTTAGATGGGGAAATCATCACTAGGGTTCAGTGTCATTTGGAATTCAAATCCAGGCAGTCTGGCTCCAAGATCCCACCTCAGCTCAATGAGATAATCACACTATTAAGTTCACAAAACACTTAGCCTGGTCCAGGCTCTACAAAGCTTGAAACGCATCACCTCACTTAATTCTCATGACCCTGAAAGACAGGTATTGTTATTATGCGATTTCACAGATGAGGAGCAAAGTTAACTATCCTAACAAAAGTCACACACAATGAGTAGCTGAAAGGGCATTTCACTGCAGGTTGAGTCAGACGGCTGTGCTCGTCATCTCCCACCTTTACAATGATCAGCCCACTAAGAATCATCTAAAGAGGCTCCCCTGGTCCAGTCCAGCTGGATTCCCAACCTTTAAGAGTAAAACACCAAACCTTCTTTGTGGACTTCTGTGGGATACTGAAAGTATTTCTAGTGTTGGCTGAGTGAGAAAAAACTAACTATGAACTTAATGATTGTTACGGTGTTAAACAGGAGAGCATCTTTAGGCATTTGAAAAATTTAAAACTTTAAAAAGTCAGTCTTCAGATTCAAAGATAAATTCACAGATCCCTGTAATATCTTCATGACTCCTCTCCTCCCTTCCTGGAAACCCTGACAGCCTTCTCTACCCTAACATCCTACGTCTGATTCAATTACAAGGTAAGAAGTTTATTTCATTTCAAAGAATTATAATTCATGAAGCTTTCAGAGACCTAACAACAAGTTGGCATAGAAGGAAAGGCTTATAGAGAGTGCACAGGCTTTAGGGTTTGAAAACTGGTCCTGCTGTTTCCAACCTGCATGGCCCTAGGCGTGAGATTTAATCTCTCTGAGTCTGTTTCTTCATCTGTAAAATGCAATTTTGTTCACAAAGCATTCACGGAGCACTAACTATATGTCAGGCAGTCTGCTAGGTATTGGGAAATCAAAGCTAAGACATAGTTTCCACCTCGTAAGAACTTCCAGACTAGTGAAAAACGAAGATGTTGGCACCAATCTCGTAGGGCTGGCTTGAAGACTGAGTGCAGGGCACGCTCTAAGAGCACAATAAATGGTAGTCATCTTTCTTTTTCAACCCATATTTGAACTCTGTGACACTGAGGTTAATATATTCAGGAAGCAAGGGGTCTGGAGAAGCAAAGCTTCTTATACTTTTGAAATTAATTTTTCAGGATTATTATAATAAAGTAGTACTTCAACTATAATTCTTATATTTCCTTTCTTTGATAATTTGTTTTATATTTATTATATACTATAATGCTTGTAGTAAAAAAAAGGACAAGCAAACAATTCAAAGATACAGAAATCTATTTACAATAGTTTAGTGGCTTGATATAAACTTCACTATCCTTATTAAGCTTTGAGGCTGACTAAAACGTGGGCATATATCTATGAGAACTGGTATTTTGAAACAAAAATCATCTTATACTGGGCTTAGAACACAACAGATGGTCCATAAATGGAAGCTGCTCTCAATATTATCACTGTAATAGCAAATTCAGAGATTCTCACTGGATTCCCACACTGCTGTATTACTTTGAATAGTAAATAAAAAAAAAATTATGTCTTTGAACAGGTATGTGAAAAGCAATGAATTTGCAGATGAAATCATTTAGGAACAGGCTGCAAATCTTGCAGGTGTACACAGCAATGTATTTCTTCTTACAATAGTGAGCTGGGGAGATGAATGGCCCCTGGAGCAGATCTTGCATGGGTGGTCAAGCCAAGAGACCAAGCCTCATTAATCTAAAGGGCACACTTGACCCTTTCCTGAGTCACTGTGATAAGAACAACTTGCAAAAGTGACACCGGTTGGGGCCTTTCAAGCAGGAGGCAGGAATTCCCTGGTGTTAAGGGGTCCCAAACAAAGGCTCTCAGTTTTCTGACAACAAAAGCTCCTTTTACCCACTTTTCCAAAGATCATGGAATCCCATATGTCTTCCCAGGAAGCTGCTGTTCTTGATTTTCAATCTGATTCTAAGTCATCAATGGAGTTTGCAAAGTCAGGAAGAGCCAGCGGAAACTGGCTATAGAGATCTTTCTGTGGGAGCAGGAAGGTGACTACCAGTGACGTACCTGGCAGCAAAAAAGCGTGGCCTAAAGCCACAAAAGTGGGGAAAGGACTAACACAAATCAGTGGAGGGAATCCAAAGTTAGTTGGAGGAAGCCATTTTCCCCTGGGCTGCTTTGGGGCTGGAGAGGTAGACCCACGGTTTCCCATGTCTGTGGCAGGAGAGGCTGCCTGTCAACAGATTTCAGTATTGCCAGTGACATCCAATGAAGTAACACTAATAGCCATGACTACTATTCACTGAGTGCCCACACACAGCATGTGATCTCCTCTAATCCTCACTACAAACTTCAGGAGTTACATACTCTTCTCAATGTCACAAAGTAAATGGCAAAGCTGGGATTCAGACTCAACCCGACAGATGCCAAAGTCCATTTTTATAGCCAGTTAACAATGCAGCTGACGTGATATCTGTTGTTGATTAAAGCCTTAAGAAAGCATATCAACAGCTCGCTTGGCCACAACAATGTGTTTGGCAGGAAAGAAAAAGGAAGGGTAGAAGAGAACGCATTCTTTTTATTTTTAGCAAATTGTCCAAGGTCATCTAACTACCAGCAAGCAGTGCCTTTGATCATGTCATCAGCTCCGTGATTTCCATCACACTGCGCTGCCTTCCACTGCAAGTTCTTAAGAAAGGCAAGTGGATGGAACACGATAAGGCCATTACACAGCTTGTCGAATGCTTACTGAGGACTGTCATAGCCAGACGAATCCCAGGGAAGAAGAAGGTAAAGAGAGTTAGGGGACACAGTGCGAATCTTTGACTAAAAACTCCCCCTCGATATAAAGTCAGATGGTCAGAAACGTTCACTGTAGTATATTCAACAGGAAGAATGCTCCCCGGGAGCGGAGGAGAGGGAGTAACATCTCCCCCGTGGGTTTTCTGGTTTTTGTCTCTGCTTACCCACACTACTTACACCTAACTCAGCTAATAAAATCAGTCCATGTCAGACACGAGCCTGGCTCAGGAAAGCTGACTGAAGACCAGGCACAATCACATCCAGGCAACTGCTGCCCACATGTTCCATCTACACCTTACAGAGCTGCAGCAGAAACCTCTCAACAGGCCCGTGAACTGGGAAGGGCGCCATTCTAACTGCTGCAGCTTTACAGTCTACAGACCACCCTGGATGCCTTTGGAGCTGGCCCAGAGACAGGTCGACCTCGGAGCTGCCCAAAAGTACAGGATATCCGAACCAGGAGAGACCACACTGAGGTTTTTATCACAAAGTGCAGGGCTGTCTGCATTGTATTGTTCTTATAAATAAATCACGGCTGGGAGTCACGCCCTGCTTGGGCTGGGCCATCCAAGAATTCCTGCCTGCATGTACAGGCACGTGCCTCTCCCAGACGTGGACTCTCAGACACTCCCGCTTCAGGGCTGTCCTGTGATGGCCCAATCTGGGACCCTATGCTGGGGATGAATTCGGGTTGCAGGTGACGGGGAGTTCAAGTCTTCGGGTGTGTGGGAATGTTGAAGAGAGGAGTCCCGACCTGCACCAAATTCCTAGCCATGCCATTTGCTGGCTGTGTCAATTGGGTAAGGGAACAACTCTGAGCCCTAGCTCCATCGGCTGAAAACTGAAGGTAACATCACCTCTAACTTAGGGTTGTTTTGGGGATTAAACGTTACAAGGCATTACTGTGCTAGTGAATGCCTGGCACATGGCAAGCATTCAAAAAAAGGTAGCCCCAGGCTGCTGCTGCCAGGACTGCCTTTGAAAAGTCCGAGTTAGATGGTGGGAATCTTCACTCTCACAGGAAGAAACACAGCCCTAGAATGGAGACTGTTTATCACCTATAACACAGGAATAACAGAAGCTATAAAACAGGCTGTGGATATGTGCTTAGAACCATGACGCCCTGCCTGTGGTGAATACTCAATAAACGTTATCTGTTCCCTTGAGTGTTTCCAATCGTGGATCCTGTGATCAGAAATCTTTATGACACGGCCCCACAAGTATTTCAGTCACCAGAATAAAGAGCAGAGTGGGTCCCTGCACGGCCAGCGATCACTGACCATTCAGCACTCAGGGAGGCTCCAAGCGTGAAATCCCAGAATTCACCAGTCGTTCTGACTTGGGTAAGTCGCCTAAGCTCTCTCAGTAACAGCATTTATCTGGTAGGTTGTGGCAACAATCACATACAGTAATACAAGTAAAGTACTGTCTCTAACCTGGCCCTTAGTAACTGCTTGCTTAGTATCAACTAACGTTCTCGTTACTGTCAGAAGTTCTTCACAGGACTTCTGTTTCTTAAGGTAACTATGCATGGAATTAAATATGAGCAGGTCATTTTCCACCTGTGCATCTTTGATGCCTAGTCCAGCACATGGCAGAGTGGCAGTGTAATAAAAGATCCTGAATGAACGAATAACTGTTTGACAGCCTCAGCGATAATTACTAAGTGATCTAAGTCTGCCAGCAGAATTTCTGACATCAGATGGGTGGGGTGGCTGGTCACAACAGGCATGATGGTTAAAAAAATCTCAGCTGGGCTGCCTGAGGGAAGCTGAAGACGTCTGAGGAATCAGCCCAAAGGTTCTGCAGGGGGCAAGGGACAGAGGTGATGTAACCGCTCAGGTTCCACAAAGGCCAATGATTTTTAAGATGCATGCAATCATCCAGCAGGAAGGGTTTGGTCACAGATATGTACTGACCACCTTCCGAGTGTCAAGGTCTGTGAAGGGGCTCAAGACAGACGAACAGAACCTGATAAGTGCCCCTGGGGGGCGTGTGGTCTAGTAAGATGATGGGGTCCTCCAGGAAGAGAGGCAGAATGGAAGGGGCACAAGGACTCATGTCAGACAGACCCGTGTTTGAGTTTCCAACTCTGCCAGCTACTAGCCAAGTCATGTGCTTCTTTGTGCCTCAGTTTCTTCACCTGTAATATGAAGGTTATAATACCACATGGGATGTAGGGAGGATTAAGTAAAATAAATTTAACGAAGCATCTGGCATGAAGAAGTGCTTAGTAAGTGCTACTTCCTTTGCTCTTCCATAGAGGGAAATCTAAATGTGGTTGTGAATAATGAAAAACTGCCACTGTAATAAATGTTCATCCCTCATTTCTACTATCCTGTTAGCGATTAACTGCTTATCATAACTCAAAGACATCACCTGGCACAGGATACTGAAATTTACCCATGAGCTTGTTCTCCAAGCTGGGATTACAGGGTTCAACCGCATGCGTCTTTGTAAAGACTCCTGGTATATTCTGCCAATTCCATTCCCGCTTGATACATTTCTCATTATGATCTTTGCATCTTTAAGGATAAAAAATAATTTCTTGCTAGTTTTAAAAGGGAAAAATAGTAATTACTTATTTTACTGTGCACGTTTTTGACAACCACCAAGATTGAACCTTTTTTGACAAGTCTATCAAAATTACAGGACTTTTAGTTAGAAATGAGCGATACAAAATACATAAAAAAATTCTAGATAGACCGTAAATATCAACTGTAACTACATAATGTATGTGTATATTTACTGACAACATTTTGAAGGGAAATAAAATATGTGTGTTAATAACTTAGCTTTATTATTTTCCACTTTCTATAAAATTGCCTTTATTCCTAAAGAAAGAGGAGTCATAACTGAGACATTTTACTATTTCACTGTTTTAACATGACAGTCTTTTTGAGTAATTTAAATAAATAGTAACAATAAAGAAAAAGATTGAACATTTCATTTCCTACATTACTTTTTCAGGCGAAGAACATCCTTTGTCATCTTTATAATTCAGACAACTTTAGTTTTTTCAGAAAAACCACTAAGATTTCCCAAAAGATAAGATTATAAAATAAAAGAATACCTGATTGGTCTGAGGGAGCAAAACCAAAAAGTTCTGGAGGAGCCACCTAAGGAGGCAGCACACCACATGACAAGCTAAGACCAATTTCTTTTGTAAAGGAATATTCTAAACTATCTGACCCAACCCCATAGATGGAACATACTTGGGGGAAATTTCAGTGCAGGTTATTCATCATGTGTTTGCTGTCTAGTCCACGTGGCCAGAAGGCATAAGAGGTGCAGCGTGGTAAATTACCAGACACACTTACTGTGGCGTGGGAGATGGTCAGAATCCCATTCTTGACAGCGCACTTCCTTCTCTGCCACACTTTCCGGAGCCTAAAGAGTGAGTCAAACACAACCTGATATGGTATCTGGTTCACACAATTATACAGTGTTATGCGTAATAATCATTACCAAAAAAAAACCCCCAAACAAAACCAAAACCCAAACCAAAAACTTTTGGTTGCCTTTTATTACCCCAGGTGGAAGGTAATTTAGACTAGTAGGCATCTACAAGGATGTTCATTATAGCACTGTTTTTGATAGTGAAAATGGGAAACAACAAAAATCTAATAGCAGGAGAATAAATGCATTTTATAGTTACATCCATAACACAGACTATTACGTAGGAGTTTAAAAGAATAATGTAACTATGGAATGGCTATCATCAAAAAGACAATGAATAACAAATGTTGGCAAGGACGTGGAGAAAAGGGAACCCTCGTACACTTGGTGGGAATGTAAATTAGTGCAATCACTATGGAAAACAGTATGGAGGTTCCTCAAAAAATTAAAAATAGAACTACTATGTGACCCAGTTAATACCACTTCTGGATATTACCGGAAGAAGACAAAAACACTAATTCAAAGAGATATGTGCACCCCTATGTTTATTGCAGCATTATTTACAATAACCAAGATACGAAAGCAACCTAAGTGTCCATCAGCAGATGAATGGATAAAGAAGGTGTGGTATATATATACCTATATATGGCATATATATATGAATATTACTCAGCCATAAAAAAGAATGAAATCCTCCCATTTGCATCAATATGGATGGATCTAGAGAGTATTATGCTAAGTGAAATAAGCCAGACAGAATACTGTATGATTTCACTTATATATGAAATCTAAAAAAAACAAAACAAAACGAACAAACAAAACAGAAATAGATTCATAGATACAGGGAACAAACTGGTGGTTGCCAGAGCGGAAGGGGGTAGGGGGATGGGTGAAACAGGTGAAGGGAATTAAGAGGTACAAACTTCCAGTCATAAAATAAATAAGTCATGGGGATATAATACACAGCATAGGGAATACAGTCAACATTGTAACAACTTTGTATGACGACAGATGGTTACTAGTCTTACCAGGGGAATCATTTTGTAATGTAAAGAAATGTCGAGTCACTATGTTGTACACCTGAAACTCATACAATATTGTATGTCAACTATACTTCAATTAAAAAAATATAACTATGTATGTCCTGACTTAGGTAGATTCCGAAAACACATTGTTGATTGAAAAAAGCAAGCTGTTTTGAGATGATTCAGGTATCATCTAGTAATGTTAAAAAAAAATTAAAAATTTCTGACATAAAACAGCACTCTAAATTTTCCACGGGTACAGACACATATGTAGAAACATACAGGGGAGGATCTGGAAAGAGGCATACCACACTGACAGAAGGACTCCTCTGGGAAGGGGGCCCAGACTTGTATTAGGGGTGATGTTAAGGAGTTTTAAACCTATCTGTGAATCTTTCACAAGAAGGTTGTATCAATCTATTGCTTCTGTAATTAAAAATTGGATTAAAAAAAATGAAGGGGCAAGCCTGGTGGCATAGTGGGTAAAGTTTGTGTGCTCTGCTTTGGTGGCCCAGGGTTCGCCGGTTTAAGCCATGCTGTGGCAGGCGTCCTACATATAAAATAGAGGAAGATGGGCACAGATGTTAGCTCAGGGCCAATCTTCCTCAGCAAAAAGAGGAGGATTGGCAGCAGATGTCAGCTCAGAGCTAACCTTCCTCAAAAAAACAAAAAAAGTAAGTAATTCAAGATGTCTGCCATGCAAAGAAGAGTGGGGCTGGGGCTGCCTCAGGACACAGAAAAAGTAACTCAGGGTCCAGGGCTCAAGGATGAAGCAACATCACTTTTGGTAATTTGTCCCCCTCTCTTTTAGGATTCTTTCAGAGCCAAAAGGATGCCTCAGAGCCCCGTAAGAGAATCGTTCACGATTCATTTGGGAAAGTGAACTGTGGCCAAATCATTCACAAGTAGCTATGACTGATACACACTTCGAAAATTTTGAATTGACGACGCTGAAGGTTGGACAAAGCCGAACAGAACTAATTTCAACTTGGAGGGGTTTTTTGGTGAAGCTCCAGGTACAGGTGAGAGGCTGCAGGTGGGCAGATGCGCACACGTGCAGGCAGGTCCAAACACACTAGCTGGGACCATTTCCATCAGGTCAATGGCATATGCAGGGAATGGTGATCCTCCAGGCGAGAAGGCTTCGCAGGCCTTTTGTAGCCATGGAAACCAAGAACTTTAGAGGAGACCACCACAGCTTCTCTGAGGCACTTAAAATAGTATCATCTTGTGTTTCCTTTTCCCTCTTATATTAGTCCTGTAAGCAGCCTGCTACAACATGAATTTAAAACCAACTCTCAACACAGATAATATTGTCTTCTTGTATATGGACCTAGTCCTAGAAGCATGGGTTTGTTCCAAAGCACGCTTTACAGAGGGAAAGAAGAATTTGACATCGTGACCAAAGGTAAGTTGAACACACTATGCTCAAAATGCTCGACTCCTCAGGAGGTAATAAACTACTAACTGATAAATCGCCCTCAAATTACAGCTAAATCACCAACCAGGGAATGTCTGATCCGAGGTGATACCTGTTGAATGACGATATATTTGGTTAATGTAACCAATTCTCTACAAGTTTCTGCATTCCATCTTATACTCACAAAAGCCTGTTAAGACAGGTGAGGTATTCCCTGTACACATTAAGCCGAAACCAGTGTCACCCTTCTCTATCAACATTTCAAGTATCAAATAACCAACCTAATCTAGTCAATCTTGGGGAAGCTGTTCTGGCTCAGTCTATTCATTTTATTTATAAAGTTAGGTCTTATTGATTAGTTTTTCCTGACACACGTGTATGAAGGAAACACAAAAGAAAACAAAAAACCACATTCTCTTGAATTGCCAATAAAAGTCAAGGAAAGTAACACAAAAGCATTAATTGCTCTGGTTAATATAGAGATTGCTCATGTGGTGCCTCCAGGTCGCCAGAGGAAGGGGACCAGTATCAAGTCATCCGCTCGCACAGCACCCCATCTCTGCGAATGCTTTCAGAGCTTTTATTCCACAGACTTCTGCTGGGGTCTGGACAGCTCCTGAACAGACTTACTAAGGATTTTTGCCATCTGTTCTGACAGCGCCACACAGAATCACCAGAGCAGGAACTTCCCATTAGAAAGTGGCCTGATACGACTAAACGAGGACCAACTCTGACGCTCGATTACTTGGGCTTCAATCCCAGCGCCATCAGCCAGCAGCCACGTGACGCTGCTCACGCTGCTGGCCTCTTGGAGGTTTATTTTCCTCACCTGTATCATGAAGATAACAATGCCCACCTCCTAGGACTATTTTGAGAAAACATATGTAAAGCAATTGCTCCTTTGCCTCTTAATAAATGCCTTTGGGCTAAAAAGTTTTAAAATTATTTAAAAAATTTTAAATTGTTTTTCACATTGTGTAAGAATCCTCTAAGTAACAAGGAGCACTACAAAACTAAGGTTGGGAATTACTAATGCAAATGATCCTTAGCAGAAAATCACACGACACATCAGCAGTGACTGTTAGCAAATGAGTCTGTCTTCATGCATAAGCATTCCAACTTTTTCCTCCTCCACAGAAAGCAATCACAAGCAATTCTGGGTTATTATTATTCATCTTTGCTTTCTGTGCAATTATCAGAAGGTTGGGTCACCCGATTTCCAACCTCCTTTCCAATTCTAGGATACAACAGCTCTGGCCTTATACCCTCCCAACAGACTGCAGCAAGGTGAGGGTGAGGACGACATCTCGCTCACCTTTTACCTTTCAGCATCTAGCAGGCTGCCTCAGACACTAGAGTGCTTAATAAATGTCTGTGGAATGAGTGCCTGAAGGAAGAATCGACCAAAAGAATGGAGTCAAGTAGGTGACTTTACGCCAGTATATGCCTTGTGTATCCCAAGGGTGATCAACAGCAGCGGAGGCCCCTTGAAACACGAAGGGGAGACACTCCGGCATTAAGTCAGAAGACCAGGAAAAATTGGGGCTCTGACACTTACTGGTTATATGATCTGAGTCAAATTACTTAATCTCTCTGGATGAGTCGCCTTGTCTATAGAAGGTGTCAAATGAGATAAATGAGAGGTACCTGGCAGTGTCTGGCAGGCACACAACAGATGCTCACAAGATGGTGATATCCTTGAACATTTTAGGGTTTGAACTAAACAATACCTAAGAAAAGACTCTTTTGACTTTTCTTGAGCATGTTGATATTAACCACAAACAGGCACTTATAATTTTAAGAAAATCATTGTGACTTTAGGTGAGTATTGTTAGAAATAGGACTGGTTCCATACTTCTGTTTCAAAAGGTAGCTAACAGTACACCCTTGCCTACAACAGGACACACGTTAACTTTCCTTTTGATGAAAGAGTAACTGGTCACCACATTCCTAAGAGATGCCCACTGCACAGGTGGTCAGGAAAACAATGGGCACTGAGCCTCAGGCTTTCCAGTACATTAACTGTGGAATTAATAATTTGTGCACACTAGATACCATGCAGTTTGGGCTACAGTTTGATCACTGTGTCACTTAAAAAGAGCCCAGGTTCAAGCTGTGATTTTGGTAACTCGTATTTCTTTTCTTCTTTTACTTTTTTGTAGGACTCAATTAATGGCCAGCAAAGATTCACTGACTCTACAAAGAGCCAGGTGCTGTGCTATGTGCTGGGGATGCTTTTTTTTCTTTACACCCCAAATCAGAAAATCCTGCCGTCCCTACTTTCATTATCCAGGATCTGAGCACTTCTCACCTCTCTATGGCTATCCCCTCCATCCCTCATCATCGTCATCTGGGTTCCTGCAGTGGCCTCCTACCTTGTCTCTCAGCTTCTGCTCTTACACCCTACACGTTGTTCTCAGCGTGGTAACCAGAGAGAACCCCTCAAAATAAGTCAGATTATGGCATTCATCTGCTTAAAATCCTCCCGTGACTCCCCATCTCAACCAATGGCTCCCCAAGCCCCCATGGTTTGGCGCCCTGCCACCTCTGACCTTGTCTCCTGGGACTGCTAGCTGTCACTCTACTCCAGCTATGCCGAACTCTCGAGTGTCACCACAGTGGAAGGCATGTTCCTGGCTCCTCCCTCTTCCCCCAGGTCTCTACATAGATCATTCCCTCACTTTCTTCCGGTCTTTGCTCAAACGTCACCTTACCCAAGTCTTCCCTCACCACCTTGTATGACCGCAAGAACCACTCCTACCCACCCTGTACCCCTTGCCTTGCTTTATCTTTCTCCACAGCGCTGTTACCATCTGACCTCCCATTTACTTCCTCTTTACTGTCTCCCCCCTTAGAACGTAAGCTCTATAGGGATAAGGCCTTTCTTTTCTTGAATACTATAGTCCCAGTGTCTACAACAGTGCCTGACATATAGTAAGACTCCCCGAAGACACCTGTTGAACACATGAGTAGAATGATGAGCAAAAGTGACTGTGATTCCAGAAATTTATAGGAGAAATATGGACAATTTTAACAAACAAATTAAAATACAACAAAAAATGTATGCATCTTAGATAAAGGAGCACATATCCACAAGCAATCAGAAAACAAGAGGATTTCTCTTAAAAAAAAAAAAGGTGGCAATTAGTGGAGTGAATAATCAAGATTCTACTTATGCACTTATTTGAAGCAGAATCATTTGTTCAAGCAACAGAAAGAAGGCCAGTGTGTCAGGGCCAGAGGAGAACAATGGCATAAGGCGAGGCTGGAGAGAGGCAGGGGCGAGAGCTGACACACAACGGGAAGCCACCGGGTACTTCAAGCATGAGGAGGACCTGAAGTGCTTTGTTTTTGAAAACCTGCTCTGAGTGCTGTGTGGAGACAAAGTAGAGAAGGGAAGAGTGAGCGACAGAGACCAGTTAGCAGGCTACTGAAACAGTCCAGGAGAGATGACGGTGGCTCATCGAGAGCGGCGCCACAGAGATAGCAAGAAATGTATTATTTCTTGTCAGAAATGGAAGGCTTGGGGCCGGCCAGGTGGTGCAGCGGTTAAGTTCACACGTTCCGCTTTGGCTGCCTGGGGTTCACTGGTTTGGATCCCGGGTACGGACATGACACCGCTTGGCAAGTCATGCCGTGGTAGGCGTCCCATGTATAAAGTAGAGGAAGATGGTCACGGATGTTAGCTCAGGGCCAGTCTTCCTCAGCAAAAAGAGGAGGATTGGCAGCAGATGTTAGCTCAGGGCTAATCTTCCTCAGAAAAAAAAAAAGAAAAGAAATGGAAGGGTTTGTTGTTAGATTGGCTGTGATGTAAGAGGAAAGAGGGAATCAAGGTTGACTCTTAAGGCTGGGGTTAGGGCGGCCAGGTGGCCATCCTAGCAGAGAAAACTGGAAGGAATAAAAGCAGAGAGGTGGGCGAGTGTGAAGTCAGCAAGCCATCTGCTTGCCTCATGTTCTACTCGGCTCCTGCATTCCTAAAATGGCACGTTACAAGTCACAGGAGCCAACAATTACTGTGCTTCTAAAGACAGCAGCTTAAAGCTCAGATTTCCCTGAGGAAAACCTGAGTGCTAAAGGTCTGAACCTAGTGCATTAGAAAACTTTTCAGTGTGTTTTCCTATTTGAGAGGCTGGGAGAAGTTCCTAGGTTACTGACACCCAGCAAGCATGCTAAGCGCACCCAGGAACGCTAGGCCGGCCCATACATACCCGTCGCTCTTCTTCAGCAGGTACCCCTTCTTCTCGCTGCCATATTCCTTATTGCCCTGGAGCTGATGCATGCTGTATCCTCCTTGCCGGCTCTGGGAGTCCTAGAAAAGAGAAACCACACGTTAAACAAACACTCGGACAGTTCTCAAATCCTTGACTCTACTGCCACTGAGCCCTTGCCGGTTGGTCTAGCACTAAGAGAATGATGGAACTTTAAGACTGTCAGGTCCTTGCCTTTATTTTCAAGGAGGAAGCTGGGCAGCTAAATAATCACCAGAGTCACAAGCATGTGCCAGGCAGAGAGGGGGTGGGGATCATGTCTCCTATGTCTAGTTCAGAATCCAGCTCTACTTCAAACAAACACACGGCAGAGACAGACTATTCTATGACTCAAACCTGTTTACACCGGCAGCAGAGGCAAGCACAGGAAGGGCTGGAAAATGGAAGTGGACCACAAACCAAGTTCATGCAACCTGGATGTGTTCCTCCCTGAGGGACACCTTTCTCCCTTCACATATGCTGCTAAAATACCCACGATAAGAAGCACACCTCTGAGTGAGGTATTATGGATTGTTATAAAATTCTGATTTTGTAACTAACTGGAGCTCTGTAAAATATACCTATAAGCACGCTTTTAATTAAAAAAGATGACTCTATGGCAGTGAAAAGTGTATGATGTGGTGAAAGTGTGACAAGGGCCAACAGAACAACACAGACGCAAACAAGCCAGGTTGAACATTAGCACTCCATTGATACTCCCCATCGTTTCGAAAGACAGCACGAGCAGACACAGCCATCACACCGTGAAAATGTAGGAAACAAATGAAGAATGTTGGACTGTCGAATGAGAACATGGGGCTTTAGACACAGAAGTAGGACAACGCATTCTCACAGAAAGTATTGACTTACTCTCCTAGACTTCGATCAGGAAGGGCAAAAGCAACAGAGAAAAAAGGCAGAGAACATTTGAAAATATAGTTAATTTCATTGATAGTCTTATCGCTCATAATTTAAGCACTTTTTATAACACACAGAGAAAACATCATTGTAAAGATAATTAACACGAGAACATAAACATCTTTAGACTCATGATAAACTTTGAGTGATAGGACAATAAACTTATCTTTATCAAGTTTTATTTCAGGTCATTTGAGTTAGAAAAGAAAAAAGAGCTGATTGGAAGATCATGAGGTGCATATTTCACCAAGAGAAAACGGCTCACAAACCTCGAAATGTGTATATAGAGAATCAATACCTCAGGGAAACCCAAGTGAATCACTCGGAAAATCTAAAAACAGTTACAAATCGTAAGAGGATTCTTTGTTTTTTTCCCCCAAGAGAACTTAATAGAAATATCCAGCTCATAAGCAACACCTGAAATGCGATGGTGACGCGGCAGGAGACTAAATCAGCCATGATTTACTGATGGCTCGTGTACCGCATGCCTCCACGGTCAGGATAGCCTCGCTCTGGCATTCAGGATCCTTCTGGACCAAATAGTGCGTGCTCAGTGAATGCAAATTAATGTTAACAATAGTTGAAGGGACATCTCTAGGACAATGCACCTTTGTAAGGCTATTCTACCCGTGATGAGTTCTGTGCTCAAAAGCACGTCCTGAACACCTCCTAGAAACCAGGTACAGAGAAGGTATTGAGGACACTCAACAGGACACAACCGCTGTCTCTGAGGTGGGCACTCACACTTTGACCACACGCTGCCCTGCTCTCTCGTGTGGGTAAATGAGAGCCAACTGAACACTTTAACAGGCAAGTTGACTCATACTAAATGGGCAGATCCCCTCCAGCTGAAACCTCTAATTGGACAATTCTAATCACCTGGGGAGACGTGGGGAGTAGGAATCTCTTGAAAAATTCCCCTACATGTTCACTTTTGGGCCACCGCCCTGTACTCAGAGTTTACTCTGGCTTGTGCTGTCCTCCCTGGTAGGTACTTCCCTGCTCTCTGGATGAGATATGACTGTGGGGCTGTACTACTCCTCAGATTGGCCCAAGAGGGCAGCGTTCCTCTACCACTGCCTCCAGCGACGGTCTCAGTAACAACAGTAATGACACAGGGTTTTGGTGAAGGAGGTGGCAATGTGTCCATAATACGATTAAAGAACAATTAGGATGGACATTCAGATCAGGTGGTAGAGACTGGAGGCATGGGACACAACAGGAGGCTGGGATAAAGAAATCCAGAGAGCTTTCTGCTTTACCCCAGTGAAATCACAGGAAAATTGCTCAACTACGGATCTGGAGTCAGGGATCGCTGCCATATCTACACCTCCTCAAAACCCTGAAAACAAAATCTCCATGGACAGTAATTCTTATTAAAAGAACAACTCTCTTCCTTGGAACCCTTTTCAGCGAACTAACTTCTCTTTATCTGCCTACGTAATTCCCAGTCTGTCTGAAAGCTTTAAAACTATGCATCTCTCACCTTAACCAGTTTGCTAACCTTTAAAATAAAAGCCTAAGTTTTAAAATAAAAAGTACTTATCCTGGTAACTTATGAAAACTATTAGACTCTGTGAACTTACCATTAAGACATTCCTTACATATATCTATTACTAGCTTAAATAAATTTTAAATTCTGAATAACAAACCGATCGAATAGGCCTTGCTTTACAGCAAACATACATGCCTTCAAAGGTGAATCCAGTGGCTGAGCTCTAGGCTTTGATCTCAGAGCCTATTCCATTAAACCAGGCAAGAAGGAAGCAATACGTTTCAGACATCTCGTGTCAACAATCCTAATTTAACTACTAATGAGTTTTATGGCTCAAGAAAGTCACACAAATTATTATTTCTGTACTTTGAGAAATGATGGCCATTCTGCTTGCTTGGAAGGGCACTCCAGATAGATGAAAAAAGGATTTTCTTTTTAGAAAAGTAAATCTCAGAGAATTGTTAACACTAACAATAATTTAAAAAAACGAAACAAAACACAACTTAAGGAATGAAACTGGTCCTGAATCCTCTGATAGCAGAATAGAAATCAACATGTAGCAAGGAAAGAGAAATGCAAATAGGAAACTCATTCAGGCACAAAATATAAAACTAAACTTAAACAATGAACTTAAAATAAAATCATGGGGAAATTCCATGATGTGAGCTGAGAAACGTAAACGATAGAATGAAACCATGATATTCCTTTTTAGTTCAATTTGCCATTCCCTATTAGCAGTACAAATTACCTTACTCTGTTATTAGAAAATCTTATTAAGATACAAAATCCATTATTAAGGAGTAAAATCTCAAATCTTTTTAAACTGCAAGCAACTACACACTCATTTATTTAATGGGGTTATATATGTTTCTGGCATCCAATTTAAAACTAAACTTCTATTACAGAAGCTTCAAATTTCTAATGTAAGGTATGAATGGAGTGGGCAAAGGATTCCTTCTGTTCCATCTTACTAAATATTTATTGGGTCATTTTGGGCACCAGGAAATGTGCCTGATACCGTAAAAAAAAGAGGTGAGCAGAACACAGAATCTGTCAAAAAACGTGCAAACCAGCTCTGATGGGCTACTGAGACAGATTCAAAAGAGAAAGGTGGAATTTTTGGAACAATTTATGGGTATCATCATTAAAAATAATATTTTCAACCCTAAAAAGTTATGTAGCCAAGAGTCCCTTTGGGAGTCAAAGCTTATATCAAAGCATATCAAAGCTTAAGATAACTAATTTCATAGAACTTCTGCCAGAAGTCAACAAAGAATTTTATTTTGACAAGAAAACAATAAGTCTACCAAAAACCTGGGAATCCCATTTACAGTTCAAATTCTAGGAGCTTCTTTTAACAGAGTCAAGCTGAACTTGGTGAAGGTGAGGAAGTTAAAAAACTTCTTACGGGCCTTTCATTCCTCGGGTCATTTTTTAGATTATTTTAATATTCTTCCTGAACAGTAGCTCGGTGGCGAGAACGCTCTGGTGGACAGTCTCCTTTCGCATTTAAGTCATTAAAATCATTACCTTCTAAACATAATTTTGCAATGACAGATGACAAACTGTGGGAATGGGATAGGCATGCTGTATAAAGATTTTACATTCTTTACTTGTAAAATCCTCTGGACATGGTACTAATGAAAACTCATTTATTAATTTGGGTGGAGTTAAAATCAAATCATGTGCATTTCCTCATGTACATAAGAGGCTTCTGTGCCACTTTGCTCTTCAGCTAGCATGAGCAGAATACATCAGTCTCTATGCAAAACAACAAGGACTGTAATAGTCCTTTCTTTTTCCAACAAAGCTTCCATACATAGGAAGGAGGTAATCCTGTGCAACAGAACAAAGGGGGGAAGTGGTTAAGCACATCCGTGTCAGTCCAAAACTCATCATTTTCTCCCCAGACAGAGATCAACCTCTCACCCCCTCCATTTGAGTCTTGCTATTGCTCTTACACTGAGAAATCACTCAAGGAGACTACTTCCAGGACTTGTATGCCAGCAGTGAGCAGCCGCAAGGAGGCCTCAAAGCACAGGTGCAGACGCTGGCTGAGACTGCAGACGACACTGGTACACAGCATGCCATCTTCCAGGCCACTGATGCCTACCGCACAGGCTGCAGGTGCCAGTGCTAAAGGGCTACAGACTTCTCTCACTTTAAGAAAACCCACCGTGCATATAAAAACTGGATTTGGGGAAGAAGAACAGAGGCCTGCATTCACTCAGTAAAGAGGACCTTCAGTGTTCCTTTAAAGGATTAGTGTTGCTGGAGCAGGGGGTCTGCTTTGTTTTTGTTTCGGACTCGGAACCTCTTTCAGAAATTTTAGGAGTTTAAAAATAGTTTCCAATTGTGAACTAATATCATGAGGAACTGACAATATAATAACTGCTATATTTTATGTGATTATTAAATTCAGTCCATAATAATTTCATAATAAAAAAAGGCAAATTTGTACCTCTTCCCATGCTCACTACTTAATTCACCCTTGGCATGAAGTCCATCCCTTTATCCTGGCACCCAAGGTCCTCCACAGTCAGGCCTGAGTTTCCCCCTCAGAAACCGCATCTCTCACTCCTCCACCCACCTTGCCCTAAACTGTGTGTAGCCTGCTGAATACAGCAGGCAGTTTTCATGTTCGAGCCTGTTCAGTTTCCTCTCTTGCCAGCACGCTATCTCCCAATATACCTCTTACAGCATCAATACCACTCTAGGCATGACTCCTTGTTCTGCAGCTGACTCTCTCCACTGGATACTGAGCTCCTTGTCAGAAGGGACTAAAGCTTAGTGCCCAAAACAGCTGCTGGCACGTTAGGTAGGTATTAATTAAATGTTTGAACAGCAAATGAACAACTGACATTTATAGTTAAGGATCTGTACTGCATTCATCTAACATCTCCCCTGCATTATATACTCCATTTCAATATCCAAGGATTATCTCACCTTAACTTTCCTAACCATGGGGCAAAACTCCTATAGGATTCTCCATCAGACTACACCTCTATTTCCCTGGCAAAATGAGACAGGTCTCTTTGGCTGCCCATAAAGACACAGATGATGTAAGGACGGTATGGCGAGTGCACTTCACTGCCTCTCCTTCAGCGGCCTGAGAGGACGCCCTCCTGAAGTACATACCTTCAAAGCCAGGACGGAGAATCTAGGGTCATGGAATTGCAGACTGCGGGCTAGGGGCATCTTTTTCATAAGGAGGGAAAGGGCACTAAAATATTTTCCACACTGGGCAACATGGTAGGTGCACACTTGTATCTTGTACCTCATTCGTCCCCAAACCACCCTGCAGGAAGCTGTCAACGTGACTGCTTGGCGGATCGGGAAACACACAGGCTATCACAGCAGCCGCGCTTACATCATTAGCTCTGCTGGAAACACTCAGATCACCTACTTCTTTCTGATCAAGTTGAAGAGAAGATTTTATCAAGTCTCGGAGTGCAGTTAGCTGTTTTTTTTCTTCATCCTGGGTCTGTTTTATCTATGAGAGAAAAACATTTCTTCTGTTACATTTATGAGCAGAGGTTAATTCAGCCAAACATACCACTCACCAAAGAATTCAATTATATAGCTATTTCCTTATTAAAGTCCTTCACACGGTCTAATTTTTGATATGGGAGGCACAATTTTCTCATCTTATGAAAGTCCCAGTGAGTTTTGAAATTAGTGAATAATGCAACATGCTTTCTTATTAAATAATACATCGAGGCTAGACAACTAACTCTGAAGTATGATTTCAAACAAAATTAAGAAACAACACTGCTTCTGGTTTTTCAAAGGGTGGTAGTGGGGACACCACCATGTGACTGAATGGGCCAGGAGAGAACCACAAGAATGACAAGAATCCCGTGGACTAATGTGCATATGAAAGTTTATGAAGTACCACATGAGGGCAAGGGACCGGTTCTGCTCTTTTTAATCATTTGGAGCTTAACTGTAACCTGAACCATGTTAACTTTAAAAAGAAAGTTGGAAAAAATATGCAGCTGTGTATTTTTAAAGTTATAGCACAACATCAGGTATTATTTGTAACACCAAAGTCTTATTTGAACACATGTAGTTACACTCATAAAACATCTATTTTTAATATTATTCTTTGCTAAATGGTTTATGGGGAACAAATTTGACATTTCTACATATGCATTTAGTTTTTTTCTTAAAAAAGTTTTCCTCTCGATTCTCCTATTATAAAAGAAAACCTAGACACAAGGAAAAAAAAGAGAGAAAATATAAAATAAGCAAGCAAAAAAAAAATAATTCATAAACCTGCTTACTGAGATATCATCACAATTTTTATCCTTCCAGGATCAAAATTTCTTCCTGCAATTGTGGACTGAAAGGCACACATGTGTGATGCTACTGAACCCTGAATGGAGAGCCATCTAGAACCAAGGGCTATATACTCCCCTCCCTGCTCCTCCTATGCCTCCAGAACATACTCTGGACTATGTGACCACTGATGACTTTCAGAGTTAAACGGCAGGTTATCTACGCTAGGTCCATACTGATATATCACCTAACCTTGTCTTCTTTTCTTTAATTCTCTTCTAATACAGATTTCAAATTCACTGACTGTTATCTACAAAAGAAGTTAAAATGCATGTATTTTATAAAGAACTTACATTATATAAATCAGCAGCCAGTTTTTCAATGTACTGTTTCAATTTATCAGCTGTTTTCAAGCCATCTTGAAAGAAACTACAAGGGAAAACGTTAGAGATTTACCAGCAGTATAAAAACACAAATGAACCACAATTACCTGAAAAATCTAAAAATACTTATATAAAACTAATTTCAGTATTATAGAAAGATGCACCAACAAACACATTATGGACATGTTTGACATGCTAGTAGATATCACACAGACACTACAAATAACAGTTGCAGTCTCAACTCACTGATTTCACACTGCGTATGCCCTTCTGTACAAAGAATAATGCTTCCTGGTTGTGCCACATTTGAACTCAAAACAGACTGAAAGACACATTTACCAGCTGAATATCATGAAGTCAGACTGGACATTCTCAGGAGAGATGTGACTGAACTAGAAATAAAGGCTGGAGGAAGGTCAGCGTTCTTTCAGTTCCCCAGAGACCCCTGCGTCTTAACACACAGGTGGAACACAGGACGTCGAATTGAGGGCACGGATGGATTCGGAAAGCTTTACCCTTCCACGTGTATATAAGAAGGATGCATCACTCCTCCCTGAGTAACAGCGAGAACTGACATGGGCTGAGCATTCACCACATGCCAAGCATGTTGAGCACCCCACAAAGGTTACTTTATTTACTCTTCAGAACAATCCAAATACAAGTTAAGAAGCACTTCAACTACGTCTTCATGTTAAATGGTGAACCGGGGCACAGAGTGAGTACTTAACTTGCTCAGGTTGCTCACTCAACTGTTAAGTGGCAGAACTGGGATTCAGGTCCAGGTTCTGATTCTGACACCCTGCTCTTAACGAACAAGAGACGAGATTTCTTCTCTGAGCACTTCCACTCAGGAGCCCCACGTGTTTCAGGGTTAGACCTTTCTCCACCTGGTTGAAGCTTCGCTAACCATGCTGGCACGGCAGATTATTTCTCAACACACTTTATCTGTGTTTCTGCCGCCACACAAAAGGCTGGGCTCCTTGAGGATGAGGACTGTCTCTTATCTCTGTAACACGGTAGGTCCAGCACAAGCAAATGCTCCGAAAGCGGGTAAGAATGAAGCACTATCAAGAATTTTTAGGGTACGCTTTGGGATCCACATGTATCTTTTTAGCTTAATAAGTACATTCAATGGTAACAATGAGTGATTACTGAAATCCCACAAGTTCCAAAATTCTTTAAGATTCACATCTTCAGCAGAGAACCCTTACTAAAATAAGGAAGAGAAACCTTATCTTTACAAAGTCTTTCAGCAACAAGAATGGGAGAAAAGAGGGCTTTTTGGTTAACCACTTAACTAGAAAGCTACATTTAAACTCTCACCTTCTAACATTCAGGTTTTCATCGCTGTCTTTAGGGATGAAAGTTAAACTTTTTGGTGCCAAATTGAATAAATTTCATGTTCTGGCCCTTGAATATCTTTCTGGTTTTACCTCTTACCATTTTCCCTTAAAAACTCTGGGCTCCAGCCACGCTATGTTATTTCTAGTTGCCCCCCCAAGCCTTTGCATATGCTGCTCCCTCTGCCTGAAATGCCGTTCCCCACTATACTTGTCTGCCAAACTCTCATTCTGTCGAGGCTCAGCTCAGTTGCTACCTCCCCAAGCAGCCTTCCCTAGCCTCGCCAGTCACGGGGATGGCATCTTTGAGCACACGCCTGTGCCCAGGCCTAAGTGCCAATCCTGGAGCAGCAGGCAATGTTCCGCACAGAGCAGGCCATGCGTTAGTGTCAATCTGAACCAGCATCTTCTACATCTGGCAAGGAGTGTGTACCAAGGAGGCAGAAGTATAGCTACTAAGCTAATCATAGGAAAACCAATACTGATCTCTGAAACGGCACTTAAAGAATTTCCGGAGAAGGGTTTTGAAGGTAGAACATTTCAGTGCTAGATGGATGCTGTCGGGACTCCTTATAACAGAAAAAGCAAGCGCTTTGGGGTCAGATGATTATGGCCTAGAATCTGTGCTCTAGGACTTACTCACTATGGGAGTTTGGCAAGTCACTTAACTGGTACTCATGTTCTCTCTATTAAATGGGGTAAACAAAACAGAGAAGGCACATGAAATCACTCAGCAAAGCGCTGGGCAGTTGGGATGTGTTCAGTAAATGCTGGTTTTCTTTCCTAAAGCTGTATAGGTTTATCATACAAGGAGTTATTTCCTCCCAGAGGGGTATAGATTCTTTGCAGATATTTTTGTGAAAGTGTCCCATTTTCACTTTCAACATGAAGGGAATTTAATGATGTCAAAAAAAAAAAAAGCTGAGTTTAAATGACAGTGCTCTAAGATCTGTGTTTTCCAATTCAATGTTTGCCATTAGTCACATGCAGGTAATTTAATTAAAATTAAACAAATTTAAAATTCAGTTAAGTCTCACTAGCCAAATTTCAAGTGCTCAGCAGCCACAGTGGATCACGGGTACCATGTTAGCAAAGAATATGCACATTTCCATCATTTGAGAAAGTTCTGTTGGACAGTGCTGCTCTAAAAGAGTAAGCAAACTGAGACTTGAATAGAATGCAAGGAATGTGATAAAACATAAATTTTAAGGAGAAAAAGGGCACTGTTTTAGTTTGAGATGTTATTGATAAAAATGAAAAGTTATTTATCAGCAGTGAGAGCAAGCTGGAAGGGGACAAATTCCTACCAATTAAAAGGCTGAAAAAAGACCCAAACAAGTCTATTTCCCTACAGTTAAATTCTTCAGAACATTACAAAAACGTGGACTGAGAAGAATCAACATAATGAGGAATCATTTTAACCTACAGTATGATCCAATTTCATATACGCAAACCTAGTAATCTTTGGTGTGAGGAGATTATAGGTTTTTTTTCTTTTTTGTGAACTTCATGTACTCAATTTTTCTAAAAATGATCATATACTACTCAGGCAAAACAAAATCAATGAAGAGAATCAATGTTTAGCATGGGAGGACAAGGCTGAACTGAGGCCCTCTCGGAAAGTTATTTGCTGGGAAAGATTCGTGCTGAGCTAACATCTGTTGCTGATCTTCCTCTTTTTATTTTTTCCCTTCCCCAAAGCCCCACTACATAGTTGTATATTCTAGTTGTAGGTGCTTCTAGTTCTTCTATGTGAGCCACCACCACAGCACGGCCACTGACAGATAAGTGGTGTGGTTCCATGTCTGGGAAACCAAATCGGGGCCACTGATGTGGAGTGCGCCAAACGTTAACCACTAGGCCATCAAGGCTGGCTCTCTCAGAAAGTTATGTTAGGGCCAACTCCTAGTTTTTGGTGAGAAACAGGAGCAGGAGGAGAGGACTGGTTGCAAGGAGAACAAAACCGTCCTGAGAATCACTAGTAACACCACAAAAAGCAACGGCCAACATGCTGCTAACCGCACTGTGCCTCTGGCGACCCCTCCTCCTGTACCTGAACCCTCCTTGAGCTGTTCAGTCTCAGCTATGGGCACAACGTCTCACCGAGGGCAGTGGGCTCCTCTGTTCCATTTCCTTCTCCCTCTATTTTAGCTGGCTCTGGGTCAGTGGAAATGTATGGGCGTACAAGTCAAAAGTATGTATTTTGGCTCCAGGCCTTACTGTCTGTATAACCCTGGGCAGGTTACTGACCCTGTCTCAGTAAGAGCACGCTCATCGCCAAATGTGGACATTTTCCAGCTCCAAGGAGCATCAGAAGAGCTACTACATATAAAAGTATTCTGTTAACTGGAAAGCGAAGCACAAGTGTCAGTTCTGATTTCCTATCATTCAACTTGAACATGTAGGCCTTCCTATTAGAAGGGGAAATTACCTCTACAACATCCCACTAGTCCCTTAGCCACTCTCTCTTTAAATTACTGAAATATAATGAGATCTTGGAAAACAGATGGTGATGATTAACAGTAATAATAATAACGGCAGCTAGCCTGAAACTGAGTATTTACTCTATGCCAGTCATTCACCATGATGCACAATTCATGGAAGATCCCCTTTTAAAATTCTCATTGCAATCCATCAAAATAGGTAATTATTGGGGCTGGCCCCGTGGCCGAGCGGTTAAGTTCGCGCGCTCTGCTGCAGGCGGCCCAGTGTTTCGTTGGTTTGAATCCTGGGCGCAGACATGACACTGCTCGTCGAACCACGCTGAGGCAGCGTCCCACATGCCACAACTAGAAGAACCCACAACAAAGAATATACAACTATGTACCGGGGGGCTTTGGGGAGAAAAAGGAAAAAATAAAATCTTAAAAAAAAAAAAAAGGTAATTATTAGTATTAACCTGTGAGAGAGATAAAAAACTGAGGCCCAATGAGGTCAAGTGTCTTTTTTTTGAGGAAGATTAGCCCTAACTGCTGCCAATCCTTCTCTCTTTTTCTTTTTTGCTGAGGAAGGCTGCTCCTGAGCTAACATCCATGCCCATCTTCCTCTACTTTCTATGTGGGACGCTTACCACAGCATGGCGTGCCAAGCGGTGCCATGTCTGCATCCGGGATCTGAACCGGCGAACCCCAGGCCGCCAAAGCAGAATGTGCACACTTAACTGCTGTGCCACTGGGCCGGCCTCAGGTCAAGTGTCTTGACTAGCATCATCTAGTCATTAAGTGCAGATGTGGATCTGAATATAAGTTTTCCTATCTCTGGAGCACAGGTAATTAATAAGTCCAGTTGATCTAGTTCCCAATCCTGGCTTTCCTACTGAAAAACAGCAGAATTCTGGATCTCTGTGCCTCAGTGTCCTTATACCAGCAACAGAGATCCTCCCATGTACCTTGGGGAATTCCTGTGAGCACTGAGATAATGTTCTTAAAATGCCAGGCACAGAGAAGCAGTTCAATACACGATTGGCCACAGGCCAGCAAAATGGGCTCCATTATTTCTTTGACCCTAGAGACACAGCAGCATTGGCTTCACTTTTTAAATAAGCAGCTTGAAAGAAATATGACCATATTTTAATGACATAGGGTGCTAGAAAAGTATAAGTTGCCAAATGATGGGCTGAAGGACCCTCACATTTACACTGACATGCTGTAACACACCCACAGCTACAGAGTGCAAGCTCATGACTATCCTTCTTAGAATGAACCAGAACTTCCTCTGTCCTGAGAGAATCACTGCAAATATCACTTCTTTCCTAAGCCATTCTGTCTAAACAATGATGGGGAAGGAAAACACTACGTTCTTTCTGATTTTAATTTACAAGAGAGAGACAAGAGTGCCTCTCTGATACCCTTTACCACATGTTCTCCTTGGCTTAGAAAGGCTGAAAGGCTCAGAGAGCACAATATTATTTTCAAAAGAAGTTAGGATACGCTGGAGTACCACAGAGAGTATGGTACTATAAAACAGATCAAACCATAAAACAAATAAAAAAATAAAGCGACCTCTTAACATATCAACCATCAACCCCTTCTGAAAGCCTGATGTTTAAGCTTCGGGCTTTGACTAAGGTACTTTCTTGACTAAGGTGATTTCCAGCTGTCTAGGTAACAGGGTGACATTTTCTCCCAGACACATTCCATGCATGTCCTGGGGTATTTAAGAAACTTAAATGTTACAGGAGTTAGTGTAAGTACTAAGTAACAGCAAATACATCTTGATGTTCAGATCAAAGAGACAGCAGAGAGTGGTACATTGGACTCACATAGGGAGAGTCTTAAAATAAAAGTCCAGTCCCAATTTCCGGCAAACTAGGAGCATGCACTCTGGAGTTAGAGAGACCCGGGTTGAAGACTTAGTTCTGTCACCTTCTAACTGTAAGTTCCATGAATCTTTGCTTTTGTTTTGTTGGGGTTGTTTGCACTTTTAAAAATTGAGATAAAATTCACGTAACATAAAATTTTCCATTTAGAAGTGTACAATTCAGTAGTTTCTAGCATAGTCACAGTGTTGTGCAACCATCACCACTATCTAATTCCAGAACATCTCACCCCAAGAAGAAACCCTTAGCTATTAGCAACGACTCCCCATTCCTCCCTTCCCCTGTCCCCCAGCAAAGGGGGGGAGGATTTTCTGTCTCAATGGATTTGCCTTTTCTGGACATTTCATTTAAATGGAATCATACAATATATGACCTTTTGTGTCTGGCTTCTTTCACTCAGAATTAATGTTTTAAATGGTCATCCATGTTGGAGCATGCATCAATATTTCATTCCCTTTTATGGCTGAGTAATACTCCATTGTACGGTTATGCTATATTTTATTTATTCATCAGATAATGGATATTTGGGTGTTTCCACATGTTGGCTATTGTGAATAATGCTGTTACAAATATTCATGAACACATTTTTGTTTAAATACCTATTTTCAATTATCTTGGATATATACATAAGAGTGGAACTGCCAGGTCATATAACTCTATATTTAACTTTTTGAGAAGTTGCTAAACTATTTTCTAAAGCAGTTGAACCAATTTACATTTCTACCAGTAGGTACTGAGGATTCCAAATTTCTTCACATTCTCACCAAGACTTACTTTCTGTTATGTTGTTGCTGTTTTCCATTAGTCATCCTAGTGGGCGTGAAGTGGTATCACATTGTGGTTTTGATTTGCATTTCACTAATGACTAATGATGTTGAGCATTTTTTTCATGTGCTTTCTGGCCTTTGTATACCTTTTTGTGAGAAATGGCTATTCAAATTCTTTGCCAATTTTTAAACTGAACTGTTGATCTTTTTGTCGTTGAGTTGTAAGAGTTCTTTATATATTCTGGATACAAGACCCTTATCAGATAAACGATGTGCAAATACTCTCTTCCATTCTGTGGGTTATTTCTTCACTTTCTCAAAAGTGCTCACTCACAAAAGTTTTTAATTTCAAGTCCAATTTATCCATTTTTTTCCCTTTGGTTTCTTGTGCTTTGTCTGTTTTGACACACATTTATTGAGCATCTTTTAAATGAATGAATGAATGTGACTTTGGGCAAGTTACTGATCTTTTCTGAGCTACAATTTCCTGATCGCTCTTGACAAATGTTAGCCATTATTACCTGTAAGATGAAGGATAATAAAGTGATGTTTGTAAGTGCTCGATTGTGCAGATCATAATGGTACTTGCTAGGTGGTAAAAGGAGCCGGTGAGCAGAAGGATAATATGTTTGTTTTGAAAGCAGCACGTACTGACAGTGTTCATGTTTGAAAGTGAGCAGTAATTGGTGTGGGTGAGCTGAAATGGGGAACAAAAAGTCAAAAGCTCTTCTTACCTGCCCCCTTTATTTCTCCATCGTAGCAGCTGCATCCCCACTGCGGCGCTACGACTACACTAGGCATTACCGGAGCAACCTCATTCTCGAGCACCACCTGACTTTGTACTGAAAATCATTTTGGGAATTGGAATAAGGACTTAGAATACGAAATCTCTCTCTTTTTAAAAGTCTAAGTAGAGGATGCCTTACAGGTCCATTATATGAATACTGAAGGTTTTGAGGGACTGACTCAAGTAGGAGAGAGCAAGAGCAGTCCTTGAAAGAGAACTATGCTGGCTTCTTGCTGTGATGGAGTTCTTGGGGTTCAACCATGGGGCAGCTAGGGTTGAATCCCATTATAACCCAGTTCTACTACTTGATATCTTCAAATATTTCTCCCCAAAAGGCAGTTTTTACTGGGTAGGATCTCCTTCGGCTGATCTTTCTCTGCCCTGGGGAGACACGCTTTTACCAGATTCCAATGGCCAAATGCTTGTCATCCTCCAAGACCAATCCCAAGTGCCACCACCGCCTTCAAGGAACCGTCCTTCGTCTCCCAGGTCAGAAGTCTCTCCTTCTGTTGATGCCCCATGTTATTAGTTACTTCCTAGCCCCATTAGGATTAGTGATAGAACTGTCTTACTCCCTATACCACATAATTAACTCCAGAGGGCAGAAGCCTTGTTTCACCTCTGTACCCTAGAACCTGCCAAAGTACCTGGCCTTTGTTAGGAGATTAATAAATATTTGTGGGAAGGAGAAAAAGGCAAGAGAAAAAGTACAAAGGGAGGATGTGTTAGCTATATAGGTTAGAGTTGCTCTTTTTTTCACCTTTACCAACAAAGGCAAATATATGTAAAATTCACAAAACATCTTACACTTTGGGAAACTCACGTTTGTTTAGGTTAAACCCTCCTCTACAGAATTAGAGAAGTTTGAGATCAAAAGAGATTTCTAAAATCAAGTGAAATCAGATTTGCTGCCAAAGTGTCGTAACTGAGAAGACTGAGAGATTCACTTATTTCTGCAAAAGTCTCAAAGCAATGATATGTTTCTAGGAAAACTAAAATTGATGAAAGATGAAAAACTCCACCCTAAACTAAAACCAGGGACCACCACAGCACATTTCAAAGTTTCATAAGTGCCTCACTACACTATGAAGCCAAATGTCAGTCCAGGTCTTCACTATGAGACTTCTGTAGGCAAACTTTATCTTATAAATGTGAATCTGTTTCCACTTTAATGTATTATTATTTTTTTAATATCTGATACACATTCATACCAGGTAGAATTTACTTGGAAAAGAGGAGAAGAGTTAACAAATCAAATTTATGTACATAACAATTCGATTACTAAAAAGCTTTTCCTGAAGAGAAATAATCCTGGACAATAAAATACACATACGGATGGTTTTTCATGCCACTTAGAACCATCACAGCAGCAAACACGCACAATGTAGCAGGCACTGGGCTAAGCTCTCCACATGCATCATCTCACTGCATTCTCACATCCTCCCAGAACCCGAGAAGGGTCTATGAACCTACACCCCACTTACAGATGAGGCCACTGAGGTTTAGAGAAGCACCCAATGCAGATCACACGGTTCCCCAGCTGCAGCGCCAGGATTTGAACTCATCTCTCTGTCTGACTCAAGCCTTGTGCATTTCCCATAATACTAATGCTGACCTCCTTAAATGCCTCAGTTGAATACAAAGATCTTCCCAGACATAACATTATCAAAAGGAATAAGAGGACATTATAAATTTAAATTTTTTGGAGAGTAAGCATTTTATCTAGTCCTCATGACCTTTATGTTATTCTACTTACAAATATGGAAGCTGTCTGAACCACTTTGGAGAGTCCTTGCACTATTTTCTCTGTAACTTCCACCGACTCAATACAGACTTTAATAGTAATGGGCACATTTTCACACAAACGCTCTATTTGAAAACCCAGAAAAGCTAACCCAATAGTAAACAAGTAAATAAGCAAATTCGGTGCCAGAGGATCTCAAACATAATAAACAGGTAGTCCTGCCATGTAAAGAAGCAAACATGGTGCCAGTCTACAGCAAGGACGCTCTCAAAGCACACCAGCGATCACAGAGGATTCAAGAGTAAACACAAAGTATTCTTAACGTCCCAAGTATTTATTTCATTTAATTTAGATTATGAAAAAAAACCCCCAAACAATCCCAAGCAGGAACATGTGGTACAAATGACCAAATAATAGGTAAAATGCCAAGTAAGGCACAAGGGGGACGGGGTCACTAAGAATGCCTCTTTAGTGACAGGGAAACATACATATCTGCAACAAGACAGCCACAGGCTGTCCATGCCACTGTTAGCAGTTTAAGACAGATGGCATTTTTTTAAAAAAAAAAATATATATATATATTTATTTTTATTGTGTTAACAGTGGCTTATAACATTATATAAATTTCAGGTATACATCATTATATTTCTATTTCTGTGTAGATTACATCCTGTTCACCACCCAGAGACTAATTACAATCCGTCACCACACACATGCGCTTAATCACCGCTTTCATCCTCCTCCCTCCCTCCCTCCCCCCCTGGTAATCCCCAATTTAATCTCAAGACAGCATTTTTGAGGAGCCAAATAGTTGCACTCATTTGAGTTACTGATTTATAGAAAACAATGAAGACTGAAGACAATACTATTTCTTATCATTTGGGTGTGGAAGGTCATTATATCACTATATATAGTGATCAAATGAAGACCAGAGAGAAAGAATTAAGAAAACCAATGAAGTGAAGGGGCTTTACTTGGGCTAATAATTATGACTGCAACATTCCACTTACTTGCACTGTGCATGGTAATACTTTATAAGATTCTGCAGCAGATCCACACCCTTTTTGGTCTTGATTTCATTAACTTTAATGAGATACTGTGGAAATAAAACAGAATTGTATGTTGATCATTATGGACACAGTTCTTCAGTCATGGGTTCGGGTGGCAGATCACCAATCGGGAATCTGCACAAGTTACTGAGCCCCAGCTGCCTTTGGACAGTGTGGGCTTAACTCAGGGAACGCTGATTCGGCACAGCCACAAGTGTACAGAACAAACTGATTAGAGTGTTAGCATTTTATAAATGCTTAAGAGTAGTTTACCGGACAAGCAGAAGTCAAACACAGCAAAACATTCTGGAATAACTGATTATTTCCCCTTGGTGCAGTGGCTCTCAAACTTACAGTTCATGTGTCAAAACCTGAAAGATGGATTATTCTTTGCAGAAAACAAGAAAAACAGCATTCTCTCGAGGAACAGGTCATAAGATACTGCAACTTTTGAGACCAAGGAGGTGAATTAGAAAGAATTTTTGCCACTCAAAAATGAAAGAACAGAACAAAAATAATGCATTACTAGTTTATGCAGTTAACTAAACACTACTAGCTCTGATTTTCACAACTGGCCAAGATTTTCTGTTGATACTGTTTGCTTCTTGTTCACTTGTTTTATTGTGTGGAAGTGTTCATGAGCAGGCAAGTTCAAGAAGGAGCCAAAGGTTATGACGGGGAAAAAAAGGAAAGAAAAAAATGTAAGGAAGAAAAACTTAAAAGTTGAGAAAATTCCATCCATTTTAATACTGTCTGAAGACTGCAAAAGGAATTCCATCACTTAACATCAGCATTAGAATGGGCTGGCCTCTAGGTCGAGGAGTGCCAGGGCTCAATGGGAACTCAGTTTGAGAACCACTGCTCTAAGTTTAGGGCAGCATGCTTTTTGTTGCATTTTTTTCACGAACTCAGACTTTCTTAATGACTACTTCATTTAAACTTTCATTCAAATTGGACACATGGTTAAAAAAAAAAAACATGCTCTAAACCTGTACCAAAAAACTTAATATTCATCAGTGTTATCCCTCATCAGAATTTTTTTTCCACACTCACTCTCAAGCAACATTAAAGTTCTCACCAAGAATCCTGTTTTGGCTTAAAGAGCCCCATAGGACCCAGGCTCAAAATATGAGACAACAGTGAAATGGCGGATCCCAAAAGGCTTGGAGAAAAATGGAGATTAGAATCCTTAGGAAACAGTCCCCTCCTCTAATAATCAAACACAGCCTGCTTTTAAGCATAAAAACTGCTGACTGGCAGGAAAGATTACTGTTAAGAAGATTCTAGGCCAATGGCTGAAGAGTCTGCTCTTACTTCGCACATTTGGAGCTGGAAGAGGCGCCGCTCCTTCTCCATCTCTTCTGCGATCTCGGCTCCAGTTATCTCGGTTCGGATCATCCCATGCTGTTTGGCATGCTCTCTTTTCTCCTTTTCAATTTTCGTACTGTCATTAAAGCAGATGTCATCATTAAAACAAAAAACAAAACAGAACAAAGCCCACAGACACTTGCGTCTTTCCCTTAATGAGAGCCACTTGATTATTTCTTAATGATTAGAGTTAAGAGGCAGGAACACTTAAGTTGGTAACATCGATCAAAAGTAAAACTCCAAGTTCCAAGAGAATGAACACATTGAATGGATTTTCATCTGGGAAACTTCTTACATTTTAACTTTGCTCTTAACACATGGATAGATTCATATAAATTCTCTTACATTTTGGTTGGTGTGAAGAAATTTTGACAGTTTACTTTTTCTTGGATAAAGCACTTTATGATGAAAAAGAATCACAAAGTTGGAGAACTGAGGCAAGTCTTGATTATCAATAGATTATGAGACTCAGAAATATTTCAAGACTATTAAACTATATAATGGGTCTTCGTGGGCAGGCACAAAAATTAGTCAAAGGTAATCTGCAATATTTCTCTAACTTGGGCTGTTTCCATATCCCAATAACATATTTTAATCATTCAACCATCTGGCACTGGGTTGTACAAAATAAGGACTGGGAGAAATCCCAATCTATAATTTGGAATCCTATGAAAACTTTTTCAGTAGAGAGGGGGCTGGGAGGGAACCAGGGAAATAAGAAGGGCCCACTTTAAACCTACAGCACCCGAGCTAATGCCTGGTGATGACAGATAACACTCTGGTAAGAACACACTAATGGTCACAGCCTTCTTTCCGAAAATCCATTTAACTTGAAAACAGAGTTCTAATTTCAGAAACAGCCTATAATTTCTAGCTGTGAATGCAAAGACTAACTGATTTAGCTTTCAAGTCTTCTTTTAAATTACGGTGGTGGGAAATGAAACTCCAAAGAAAGCCAGTAACTTTGTCTATATACTACAAACACAGTGGAAAGTCACCCCACTGACCCAATGGAAAATCTTGTACAAACCTGGATGGGACTCACTCTAATACTCTAATGCTATATCTAAGCATCACTTTTATCATGCCACCTTGGAAGTCCAACAGGTGTGATGGCAGGGATTTTACCCTAAAGAGAATAAGTCTCAGCTCTCTCTCCACTGGGGTGGGTGAGAAGAGAAGCAGGAAGCTATAGATGCTTGGGAAGAAACATGAGGGGCAGGCATAACTTAATAGCAATAGTAGACTGCTGGGGAACATGGTGACTTGACCGCATGTATTTAGCTATTCTTCCTTCAGCAATCCCACTTAAATGATAGTAAAGTCATTGAAAAAGTATAATCTCCCAAAGATAAGAATTGGAGACAAAAAAGGATGAGAGAATTCAACAAATATTTGGAAGAGCAGGTCTGATGAGAGAAGGAGTAAGAGAAAGTCTATACTCGAAACAACAGGGCTCCCTGCCTTCTTGGCCCGTGTGGCTTCCAGAACACCGTCATATACAATCACTAGACAGGGGGTGCAGAGAACTGAGGGTCCCAGCAGACAGACCTCTAGATAGTGACAAACAGAATATTCCTGATAAAAAAAGCTATCTTGACATCTAAAACTTAAAACCTAAAAAGGCAGCTCATTGTTTTCTTGACAAGCCCTGCTGACGTACACGAGCTTTCCATCAACTTTTGGGCGCCCTGCTCTCAAATACGAATGGGCAGGCAAGGGTTGTAAGATAATTGAGAAAAGGCTCCAAATGAAAGCAAGAGATCAAAATAACAAATGGGCGGGGGGTGGGAGGGAACCAGAGGCAATAAGGGAGCAGAAAAAAGTTTTCTAAAATGTAATCAAATCTTCAGAGAGTTAAAATATTGCACTTATGAAACAAGAAACAGAAACTATAAGAAGAACAAAAAAATTAATAAATAACCCAACTAACTGAGAAAAAGCACTTTTAGACATTTAAAATACGATAGCCAGAATAAAAAGTCAACTGAAACAGTGGGAAAAAAAGATTGAAGAAATAACCTAAAATATAACATAGACAAGTAGGACTGAAAAGAGAAGGAAATTCTAAGAACAATCTAGGAAATCTAACATTATATGATGAGGAGTTTTAGAAGAATAAAAAGAAAAAAACAAATGGGAGGAATTAAAAGAAAATTTCCCCAAAATTAAGAACTAAAAAATTGCAAACAGAGGGTCAACACACCACGGCACGTGAAGAAACTGTGAAATCTTTTATAAGAGAAGACCTTTTCTAATTGAAAATAAACCAAAACCCCCCATGTCACACATAAAGAAATGAGAATCAGAGAGGTATCAGATTTTTTCTCTAGCAGCACTGGAAATTAGAAAAACATAGAGCAATGCCTTCAAGATTTCAAGAGAAAATGATTATAAAATTAGAATTTCCTATTTAGCTAAATTCTCATCCTGTGTGATGGCAGAATGAAGATATTTTTTTGACATGCCAAAACCTAAAAATTTTACCTCCTTTAGAGCTCTTCCCTGGAAATGACTGGAGCTGATGTGCCAGCAAAATACGGAACTCTATCAGGAAAGAGGAAGTAGGAGATGTCCCTGAAGGGCAGTCCCAGGATGACGGCAGTCTGCTGATCTAAAGGGCCCTGGAAGGACGCCTCCAAGAGGGAGAAGGAGGAAGTGACGGAGAATGTCATAATAATAGATATCTAATCATAATAATATAGATCATGGGTTTTCCAAATGGAAATAAAATTGGTAGGTGTTGGACATCTGTTGGAATCGATAATAAAAACTCACAAAAGACTCATATACAACTAAGCAAATGAAGAAATGAGGCAATTATTTCATTAAGAAAAAGCAAAAAATTGTACTATAAGAATGGAAATTCAGGGGCCAGCCCGGTGGCGCAGCAGTTAAGTTCGCATGTTCCGCTTCGGTGGCCCGGGATTCGCCAGTTTGGACCCCAGGTGCAGACATAGCACTGCTTGTCAAGCCATGCTGTGGTAGGCATCCCACATATAAAGTAGAAGAAGATGGGCATGGATGTTAGCTCAGGGGCAGTCTTCCTCAGCAAAAAGAGGAAGATTGGCAGTAGATATTAGCTCAGGGCTAATCTTCCTCCAAAAAAAAAAAAAAAAAAGGATGGAAATTCAGGAGTCAGCCCAGTGGTATAGTGGTTAAGTTCGCATGGTCCACTTTGGTGGCCTGGGGTTCGTGGTGTGGACCTACACACTGCTCATCAAGCTATGCTGTGGTGCCATCCCACATGCAAAACAGAGGAAGACTGGCACAGATGTTGGCTCAGGGACAATCCTACTCAAGCAAAAAGAGGAAGATTGGCAACAGTTGTTAGCTCAGGGCTAATCTTCCTCACCAAAAAAAAAGAGAGAGAGAGAGAGAGAGAAAATTCAATCATAATACACCATTCAGATTGGCAATGAATATTTATACTCATAAAAATTTAATTACTGACAACTGGTTTAACCACAAATTGTATTAATCATATTGGATGATCAGGGGTGGGAAAGTGATGGGGGGGTGGTTGAGCAAGAGAGCTAAATCCTTATCACAGATGGCAACATGTCAGACAGACCAAGAAAGAACAGACAAAGAATACTGAGGAACAGGGAGATAAACAAACCAGGGCAGAGGTAAGAGGTGGACAAGGACAGAGACTAGGAGGGGAGGAGATGTGGGCAGGGGGCTGCCGTGTTTCCCCATCAGAAGCACATTCTTTGGCTACTTAATATACACTCTCCCCTTCATCATTAGACAAAGAGCCCTGGACCGTCAGGTGCAGCATAAATTCACTGAGTTTAGATTCTGAGGACAACACAGACAAGTGACCAGCAAGACAAGTTCGTAAGTGGCCTGAGAAGTGCTATGAAAGCATGTGGTCCTCCCTGGAATGCTTTATATTCTCTGATAAACCAGTGTTGAAGCCACTGTTATTTGGGGTTTCTATTATATGCAGTTAGAGCAAGTCTTATTTGATGTTTTATGTACACGTATTATTTTGACCACAGAATATGTCACCATTAAAAACTCTAATAGAAACCATTTGAGTGTCTACCCTATGCTAGACAACTATGACAGTTGCTTCAACACATTAACTTCTTTTGTCCTCACAAAAATCTTGAGAAGTAGGTAATCTGTATATTATTTCACAGGTGAGGATCATCCAGGTACGGTGGCTGAAAGTCACAAAACTGGTTATGTGGCACTGCCCAGATTCTCACACAGATCTCTGCCTCCTGCGTCTGTGCTCTTAATTACGACACCTCACTGCCTCCCAACTTCTAAATGGAAGACCGCAGAAAACGTCCAGCTTCCTCACTTATTAAAGCTAACAAATTAACTTTTTTTATTTTTGCACAAGCCATTTAGTTTTCTGTAACCCATAATCAAATAAGTCCTACTACATCAAACCAACAAATGCTTATTTTTTTTCTTTCTGCACATCAGTGAGAAAGAAGCCTATCTTAGGAAAATAATTTGATGACAGGGATTTATTAAAACACAAAAATAGGAGCCAGCCCGGTGGCATAGTGGTTAAGTTGGCACACTCTGCTTCAGTGGCCTGGGGTTCGCTGGTTCACATCCTCGGTGTGGACCTACACACCGCTTGTCAAGCCATGCTGTGGCAGCATCCCACATGGAAGGACTAGAAGGACTTGCAACTAGTATATGCAACTATGCACTGGGGCTTTGGGGAGAAAAAAATAAAAAACAAAAATAAAACCATAATCTTTTTGGTGAGGTTCTAACATTAGAACCCACTCAACTCGCTACTCCTGTTGTATATTTCCAAGTCTGGATAATTCCTTTATTCCCTAAATAAATATTCCCCAAGTACCAGCTATGTGCCAAAGACTCTGCTAGGCACTGGGAGATGAATACCATACACAAGTACAACGTGGTCCCTGCCCTCACCGAGCTCAGATTCTGGAGGACAATACAGAAAAGTGAACAGTCAGACAAGTTCGTACATCATGTGAGCAAAGGGCCCTGAGGAGCGCCCAGATCATCTTAGAACACTTCAGTTCTATGATATTCACAATACTGACCACCTGGCACTTTGAGGTCTTCAACCAACACGTGGATTTTCACATAAACACAGTGAGACCACCCAGCATCGGCAGTACTTTAGTTGACAGAGCACACGTTACGCCTTGTTTTGTTATTCCTATGTCCTACAAAGGAGATCCGCTCCACAACTAGTCAGGAGCTGAGATTTCTTCCCCCCCTTTTGCGCACTCCCGCCCCTTCTGTAAGTACTCAGTTCCCTTCCTTCCAAGTGCGTGCAGCTGCCTCTGGGCAGGGACAGTACTTGGCTCACAAGTGTGAGTGCTCACGACCCACTTTCACACAGAAAGATGCCATGGCCCACAGCATTCACTTCCATCAGCTGGCCTTTTTAAGAACCTTTTTGTTCTCACCCACATTTGAAACTGTCAAGGCACAAAAGTATTCCTAAGGCAGCAAGTCCCCAACGATGCAATTATTACATAAGCAATTACAAAAGTAGTTCAGGAAAAAATATTTATCCTAAATTTGGTTTTCTTTTGCTTATGTTTTCATTCTGCTGTTATTGCTGCCTACGGAAATGCTTTTACTCTTTTATGTTTATAGTTATCTTTACAGCCAAGCTTTTTATTAAATGCTTTAAAATAACATTGCTCCTCCCACCCCACCTCATGGTGTTGTAAATGTGTCAGGGTAATAATAATAAAGGAACGCACAGTATGAAGAGGAGCCAGGCCCTCACTGAGGGCTTCACGCATATCGCCCGAATCCCTCACGATAACCCCGTGGGAGGCCACCTGACTGCAGAGGCCGCGCTCTGCTGCCCAGGCTCCGGGGTCAACAGACTGGACTGTGTGCCAGCTGACACTCACTAGCTTTATGACCTTCCGCCCGCCCCTTATCCTCTCTAGGCTTCAGTTTCCTGACCTATAAACAGACAGTGAAAGCTGCACACGGATGGGCTGGTGTGAGGAGGTCATGCGTGTAAAATACTTTGAACAGGCCCTGGCAGGCAGAAAGCTGTCACAAATGCTCGCTACTGTTTTTATGATTTCCCAATTGCTATGTCACACAGAAGTGCAAACGGTCTATGGTTATATGCTAACTATAATGAAAGAGAAGGTATAACAGCCATAGGTCTCCAACTTGATAGTTAATATCAGCCATGATCCCAAAACGCTTGACAGCAAAAGTGCATCTTGCTCCAGATGACTGGCCTGGGAGCTGTGCCACTTAATTAGGTCGGCACACTCGACCTCTTGGCCCTTACAAGGACGGGCTAAATAACTGTTTGTCCAGGAGACACTAGTTAAGGGCCCTCCCCTTCTTCCAGTTATTCTTTTTCTTAGGAAACTCACAACAATATTAAAAAACCAAATCAAATCAAACCAAACAAAAAAAACCACTTACAACTTCGTCTCATAATCTTTCCAAGCTTTGTCAAATGGCTTCTTGAGATCCTTAGAAAAGAGAAAATGAAATTGAAATTGAATGCTCTTTTGCTTACAGGTGAATAAATAATTTTGAAGTAACATCTTAGCAAAATGCTTTCCTTTATAGGATACTTGAAACTTTAAACAAGACGCTTTTCACACACATCACACCATTCACTGCAAGGGTAGCCTGAGAGAGTTGAAGGGTGAGCGTTCCTAGCTGCATTGATGAAGCAGGACCCCGTGGTCCTGAGAGGCTGGGTACACAGCGCGAAGTCAAGACTCGGGCGCAGAGCCCCCACCCACTTAGGCTCTCACCAACATTCCTAAAAGTGTCTGATCTTGTGCTCAGTCAATAACATTACGCAAAGTGGCACATCTTTTCCAGTGATCATTTTCCAACAACATTTTTTACGCTAACAATGTTGAGAGTGCCTTTCAAATACAAGTACCATTATGATCTTAAAAGAGAAAAAATCAATCCTTTTAAGTTAAATCGAAAATCAAATTTCTGAACACTTACTCCTTTGACTCCCTTTAGGTCTCCTTTTAACAAGGAATCCAGGGTGAAGATGACATTGTGGCTCAGCCCCTGGAGCTGAAAAACAAAGCAGAGGTGGGTTAAACGAGAAAGAGCGGACAGAACAATGGACCAGCTCCTGCTGACTGGGGCTCTGTGGGAGGGCTCTGCACGCACCGTCTCCCTCGGCCTGAGGACACGTCCACGGTCAGGGGCACACCTGGCCCCACTCTACAGCACGTGAGCAGAGAGCTGGGATCTGCACGTAGGCAGTGTGGCTCCACAGCCTGCCTTCTGAACCACTACGCTGCAGTGTACGTACATTTGTACAAACAACTCCTCAGATCATGTTTAGAACTTTCCTTGCTTCTCCTGAAATGGTAGATCTTAATTTGACTTTTCTTCAGATGCGTCTGTCAGAGTAAGCAGGGGACTGTACAATTGGTTTTCACTGCCTCCTTTCTATATTCTTCTGTGGCGTTTATCAGTATCTGAAGTTACCGGTTTGTCTGTATGTGTATTCTGTCTTCCACACCAGAACATAAGCTCAGTGAGGGCAGGGAGCTTGACTATCCTGCTCACAACTGTAGCCTCAGGGCCTAGATTCCGTTAGAAAGACAAGATATTTAGGAAGTGCCGTCTGCAGCTGCGGTGCAGGTTTTTTCACCGTTCCGAGGCAGTGGCCTGGGTTTCCTTGATTTCAGGATGGAGTCTACAGAGGACAGGGAGAGGGAGCTGCTCCCCAGCTGGAGAGAAGAAGGAAGGAATGGACAAGTAGAGACAGGGAAGAGTTTATCATATAGTCCGTCTTCAAGGCGATCCCTACAATCTTGGTGAAATCAGTTTTAATGGCATGGAACCAAGGCGGCAGGGACCCACAGAACTGGGTTATAGATGGAGAAGTTGGTGGGTTCCCTCATTCAAGAAATAATTTTATTCAAGTGTAAGTGTATTCAATTGTCAGTCTGTCCATCCATCCAACAAATCCTTCCATCTGTCATTTACCAGGTACCAGTTCTGTGACACCCACTATGCCAGGGGCTGGAGGTAAAGATGGAGAAAATACTGCTCCTGGCTTTAGAGAGCTCGCATCCCAGGGACAGACACAGTCAGTACGCAACCAACACAACCACATTATGACACTACGTGTTGTATTAGAGGCGGAGAGACAAAGTGGTGCGAGAAGGAAGGACGCTGACACTCACAAGCTTTGTGTGTGACCCTCTTAACATCTCTAAGGTGAGGATATTATAAGCCATTGTGGATGGCTACTGGGAGGATGGAATGAGTTAACGTACGCGAAAAGTGCTAGCTTACTCCCTGACACCTAGGAAGGGCTGAATACATGTTTATTTTTAAAACGCATGGGCTGTTAAATACAAACAGGGCAATGTGGGAGTAGAGAGGGGCAGGAACAGAGAGACCTTCCCTTTGGTTCTCAGTTTCTCTCTAACCCTTTCCTCTGGTTCTCTCATTCCTGGCTTCCGCAGCTCACAAGTCATTCTATGTCTTGCTCTCCCTGACCACTGACTTTACACACAAGGAAGGTTTTCCAGTGTGTACCACCAGAAGGCTTGGATGAGAAACAACCAACTCTTTCTTTCTCATTTCAAAGACAGAGATTCCTACCAAGACAATTCTGTCTATGTAATTTCAACACCATCCAAACAGAGAAACAGGCAAGCCAGTAGACCAGCCAACAGTGAGAAGGCCATAGATTCAGAGTCTAGTTCTGTGAGGGTCCAGGGCATTGTTTCCTGGGGAGTGGAGTGAAAAAAAATCTGAGATATTACAATTTTGTGGCTTTCCAAAGGGCCACAGTACAGAAACTGATACAGAGAACATCTACGATATTAAAATTTCATGGGGGAAGGAATTAGGAGAAAGAATGTCTTTAAAAAGGCTCCTTGGGGTGAGGGTTTGCAGGTAATAATAAAGAAAAAAAAGGTTGAAGCCACCGGCCTTGGGTATGAGATGGGAAAAATAAAGATTAATAGGATTCACCCTCTGCCCTAGACAGACAGCTGGAATGATATTTTGCTCTGAACTGTCACCCATCTCATTCCTGGGACACAAGCCCCCCGCATTCGGCTATCCTGGGGGTCTTAGGAGTCTGTGTGGATGGTGAGTAAGTGAGGTAGGGGCCTTCCAATAATCAAGCCGGTACCCGCCTTTCCTCTGTTCGTGGAGATCCTGGAATTATTTTCTTCAAAATACCTACCATCCCTAACTATTTACTTATATGTACTTGTTTACTGTATCCCCAGTTTGAATGCAAGCTCTACTGTGCGTTCACTGCTATACTTCCAGAATTCAAAATGCTGCCTAACACAGAGGAGGTGCTCCAGAAATGTCTGCAGAATGAAGGAAACATAAAATCATGTGTGTATAAGGTTCTTCTCTACAGGACTGTTGATGCTGATGGAAAGTGTGGTGCTTATCCACAGGGGTCTGGTTAATAAATTATGAAAGTTCTAAACATTAGTCATAAAAATGAGAAAGCTCTCTATGTCTAACTTTGGAACTATCTCCAAGATAAATTGTTACGTGATAAAAGCAAAGCGTAAAATAGTATTCATGGTGTACAAAGATTTGTATCAAAACAGCAAAAAAAAAAAAAAAAAAAATGTCTATGCTTAAATTATTTCTGAAAGGACAGAGACTAAACTCTGGCTACTGGTCCCCTCCAGGGATGGAAACAGGGTGGGCAAGGACAGAGGGTGAGAGAGGAGCCTTGTACTGTGTACCCTTCTGCATTTTTTTGGTAACAAGCACTATATTGTTTATTCAAAAAAAGTAAAAATTCTAAAACAAAAATACAGAGATAGTGATTATAAGCCATTTTTAACTATTAGTCCTAAATCAGGGCTTCCATCAATGCCTCACATCCTTGGTGAAATGAAGCAGGAGAAAGCAAAAAATACATTGATGTTATTGACACCTTGATCTGAAGTCTGTATTACAAAATAACAATAAAAGAATTAGGAAACTCTGTGGTTAGTACTGAATGTAGGGGTTGTTCAAAAGGAAAAGTCCCTTAAAAGCCATGTACTGACCACACAACAATCACATACTGTAAGCGTTCAGTGTTGTCGTTGTGGTTAGGCATGGGGCAGCAGGCAGTGGACTGTAGTTGCATTGATGGAAAACCCCAAGAATTAAGAATTTCTTTGTGGTTATCCACACACATACTCTTGGGGACTGATAAGAAACCAAGAAGGCAAAAATAGTGTGTATTATGAATACAGAATCTCCCCAGTGATGAGCCTATGAAAAGGCTGTATGGAAAAAAAATTAAAACTTACGATCTCTTTCTTACTTCCCAGGAAAAAGTAGGTTAATTTATAAAAACTGGCAAAAGAGATTGTTTTAAGTAAAAAGTGAATAGTGGGGCCAGCCCAGTGGCATAGTGGTTAAGCTTGCACGCTCCACTTCAGCAGCCTGGGGTTCGCAGGTTTGGATCCCAGGTGTGCACATGGCACCACTCATCAAGCCATGCTGTGGCAGGCGCCCCACATATAAAGTAGAGGAAGATGGGCAGGGATGTTAACTCAGGGCCAGTCCTCCTCAGCAAAAAGAGGAGGACTGGTGGTAGACGTTAGCTCAGGGCTAATCTTCCTCAAAAAAGAAAAAAGTGAATAGTAACTGCCTGTCACTATAAAGATACAAAGAGAAGTCAAAGAAAAAGCAGACCAATCTCAAGAGGAGGAAACTTTTAGGAAATACTTATTGAGGTGCAGAACTACATTTCCTTCCTTGGAGACCTCATGAAGAGAAAATCTATTTTCTCAGATATTTTAAGGTGTGCTCTGTGACAGAGACCGATTACATGACTTCACAGTTGTAGGATTCTGTAATTTTCCTGTTTGTTTATTTTCTAGTTCTTTCAGGAATCCCTTTCATGGCCTGAGCAAGACTTACAAATTGATGCATAGCAAAAGCATCTCCATGACAACAGCACCATGGCCAACATGATACAGCAACAACATGGTGGACAGGCGTCTCCATGACAATGGCACCACGGCCAACATGATACAGCCATAATATGGGTGGACTGGTTTCTCCATGACAACCACACTGTGGCCAACATGATACAGCAATAATATGGGTGGACAGGCTTCTCCATGACAACCATACTGTGGCCATCATGATACAGGAATAATATGGGCGGACGAGCTTCTCCATGACAATGGCCCTGTGGCCAACATGATACAGCAATAATATGGGTGGACAGGCTTCTCCATGACAACTATACTGTGGCCATCATGATACAGGAATAATATGGGCGGACGAGCTTCTCCATGACAATGGCACTGTGGCCAACATGATACAGCAATAATATGGGTGGACAGGCTTCTGGATTGCCTTCGTTATCTTCAATGGATCTTTAAAAAAGCCTTTCAAATTTATGATGTGATTATTTTCCATTTATTTTAGTAAGATTCTATTGATTATTCCATTCCCACTTACTCAACTTCCAATCCATTTCCTCTCCTTTAATGACAAAGTTGAATTAACCTAAATTCTTTACATGATTCAAGATTATAAGAGGTTGTTGAAAAGTATGTTTTAAAAAGAGTACCTTCCAAATTTTATTAAGTAAATAACACATTAAAAATCTTTTTAGGAATGATGTTTGCGTGTGGTACACATATTTGCTTTCTAAACAAACTGCTGTTTACTTCCTTCCTGACAAAAGGGAATTTCCCCTGGGAGTATTATGTGTGTGTGTGTGTGTGTGTGTATAAACATGAATTTATATATATAAATATACAGTATAAATAACCCCATGCCTAACCCACAATATATATAAATACACACACACACACACACATCCAACCCAACCAGAAATTTGGAATAAATCAGAAAAGGAGATGGCTGAAGTCTATCATTTTGCATAATGATGCAAAAATGACTTGTTTAATCAAATAAACCGTAATTAATATTGGTTTTGATAAAACTAACCGTTTATTCCTTACAATTGCTTAAACACTACCAGACATTATACAAACAGTCCTGTAACCCCAGCCGTTGGCGATGACTTGATGAACAGTTCTCCTCTGTGCATACACACACACACGTCTTCTGCACTGACTCTTTTTACCCCTGTATACCTTTACTACCACAGAAATGATCTTGTTACTTGTTTACTCATTTATCACCTGTCTTCCCTCTCTAAAAGGTATGCTTAAGCAGAGGCATCTCATCTGTTTTGTTCACTAACTGGCCAGATCCCCAAATAGGAGCCCAGAGGCAGCTGTCGGTCATCACAGTGCTGTAACTTCTGGCTCGCCAGAGGGTGAGTGCCTGGTGGGGCTCTCTAGAGCACAGTGGAGGGGCGGTGACTCAGCAGTGCCTCGTTTTCTTCCCTCTGTGAGAGCAGCAGAGAGCAGCACAGCTCTACAAATGGTACCCCCACGACCCCTACATGCACATGCAAAACTGTATCAATTAACTAGGTCATAATTTGCTTGCTCTGTCATCCTGCATTAATTCTGACATTCTCTCTCCACTGCCCGCTGCTTCTCTCCCTCTCCTTACCTTCTACAGACAGAAACAGTTTTGCTGAAAGTAAGGATAATGCAAATCTGCTGACTTGCTCAACACATCAGAAAATCCAATTAAAATAATGAGCCAGCCCCCAGCAGTTAAGTTGACGATTCCCTGGTATGAATTAGGTATCCTGTCCAGTGAGTTAACTCCTTCATGCCCTAGAGAGTTATTTACTACCTAGAAGCTATTTAAAACTGGTGCCTTCTCATCAGGCCCTTTCCCTGGGGTTATGATGCAGAGGAATGAGTTCTCTGCAGGAGCTAAGACGCCCAGAGGCATGTGGCCACTCATCATTCCTGGCCTAGGTGACTCTGAGCCAACTGCTGGACCTTGCTGACTTGGTTTCCTGCCTTTAAAATGGGTGCCCTGGCACCTTCCTCAAGTACTGCCCACGCTGGTGGGAGAGGATGAGAGCCTGACATCAGGGAAGCTCCCGGTTTGCAGCAGGCCACGGGGCTGCCTGCTTTTACATGCGCTGCTTCATCTGCTGCTCCTAAGAACCTACACGGTATTATTAAGTGACAAGTTCAAACACACTCAACGGGTTAAGTGGCGGGGTCAAACCACAAACCAGGTCTACCTCTAAAGTCAATGAACTGTTTACGGGACCATCTTTTTAAGCATAAAATCTTTTTAAGTTTTAAAAACTATAACATACTATAAATATGCATGAACAATTATTATCAGTTATGAGTGACCTATTAAACTAAGTTTTATTTGGTTGCATATGCATTAAGGAAAACAAAGTCTACTGCTCTCAGGTTGAGGGAACTTACAAACCCAGCACAGACGAGAGGTAATGACACCACCTCACCACTGCCCAGGGGTCTGTAAGTTCACCCTCCCAGGAGCCAGAGCGCCCAGTGCTCACAGGGTCAAGCGGGTAACATATACTTAGCAGGGTGTGTGCTTGAGCAAGTCATTCAGGCTTTTAGAGACCTGTCTCCTCACCCATAAAGTGGCTGATAGGGCCCCTCCACATGCTGCCAAGGGGACTGTGTGAGATGCAGATACTGGCCCCAATGTGTGCAAAATGCCTGGCACAATACAGACCCTTAAAAAATGGAACTGGGTTTTTTCTTAGAATTCTTTACACTTGAAAAGCCCAGCAGTAGGGGTAGAAATATTGAAAATAGATACTGAAATAGATCTTTTGAGGCTGGGTTGGTGGTGGGGACTCCCAAATGTCCTTCATAGTGTACCCCATTCTCTCCACTGGTAAGCTTCCTAGTTCTTGTCTCCCTGCCTCATTCTGCAAGGCAGTCTCCATAAACTGTAAGATAATGCATTCCATTACACCATGTGCTAATCTAAGCAGAGTGGCCTGAACTAGATTTATTAAAATGACAGATGGTACTGTGTTAACATATGTTATCTAAAGCTATGGCTCAGAACAACACTGCAAGATGGGTCTCTGTCTTAATTAAAGAGGAAACAGGCTCAGAGAGGTTAAGTAACTTGCCCAGGATCAAACAGTAAAGCAGGTGGTCAGGTTATTAATTAAGGTTTTTACTGACTCCCAAAGGCCATTCTCACTTCCTGTGTCATGCTGTTAGACTGATCTTTTAAACTGATTATCAGCTCATATCACTTTCTTGCTTAAAACCCATCAATGGCTTCTCATTGAACTGGATTTGGATCCAACCTCCCAGTTTAGGTCTGGCCTTGACAACCTGTCTTAAGCTCCTCTACTCATTCCTATTACCCTTCAACCACGCCAGCCCTTTTTCAGCTTCTTGACCCATCAAGTTCACCCCTCCTTTGCACACGCTTTACCATCTATCTGGACCACTCTTCCTTTGGCTATTGGCAGAGTCTCCTAGTCTCCATTTCACTTCCTGAGTGAGGTCAACCATTCTGAATAGGTCTCTCCTCCCTAATCTCCTAGTAGCCTCACCCAGGCAGGACAGGCTCAGTTCAGAGAGGACTACATTTCACAATCGCTTGTTTCTTTATTGCCTAGAGCAAGGCCTCCTGAAGGCAGGGGCTATGACTGTTGCGTCCACCACCGTGTTACATTAAACCCCCAGCACAGCAGACATGCTATATATACTGAATAAAATACTTGTTGATGGAGTAAATGGATGAACAAATGAATTCCTCGCCAAACTAGGAAAGCTCTTCTGAGACTCAGAAGTGTTACAGAACCTGAACCAGTTTTGGTCTTCCTGGAGCGCTTGGCATCAGAATGGAAGGTCGGGGGCAGATTTAGGAGAGGGCCTGGAGAGTTAGAACTGCTCCCGGGATATGGTTAGGGGCGACAGACCAAGGATACCCTCCATCCAGTAGCTGTCAGGCCTTGTCTGACAACTGGAGAAGAAAGGATGCTCCAGACTTGAACCTGTCTCCACTTGGCTGTGAAAGTTCAAGCCACTCACTTCTCATTCTTGCCACTGACAAAATGAGAGGTCTATAAGGTCTCTAACGAACCTTCTAGTTGTAATACTCTTACAGCTTAAAATGAGCTACTGAGACACAGTTGAACAGTAGGAAAAAACCCAGACCAATTGGGTGAAAGAGCTACAGGGAGACACTCCACTGCTGCATGAGCAGAAGAGCGGCCCTGGTCCTCCCCCCAACCAAAGTAACAAAAAAACAACTAAACAGTTCCGTACTAATGCCGAAGAGTGAGAGGGCTCAATTCATAACTCCTGTCAAAGCCCTAAATTTTATAGTCCACAATGTCCACGATAAAACTTCTGGTGCAATATAAATACAACCTTTTGAAAACGTCTGAAATATCTCAAGAAAATGAGCTTCTTACTTTTTTTTAAAGATTGGCATCTGACCTAACATCTGTTGCCAATCTTTTATTTTCTTCTTCTCCCCAAAGTCCCCCAGCACACAGTTGTATGTTCTAGTTGTAGGTCCTAGTTGTGGTATGTGGAACGCCGCCTCAACGTGGCCTGATGAGTGGTGCCATGTCCGTGCCCAGGATCAGAACTGGCAAAACCCTGGACCGCCGAGGCAGAGTGCGCAAACTTAACCACTTGGCCATGGGGCCGGCCCCTGAGCTTCTTTCTTTGACCAGAGCAAGGACTGATATGCCTACCAGAGCCTTGGGCTACAAGCAGTTTCTCCTCATTTCCCGACCGACTCAAACAATAGTGAAGGAAGGAGAATGAAAATATTACAAACTGAATTCATGCTAATCACAGCATGTGCAGAGATTTCAAAGATGCTCTCTACTGTTAGCCTGAACAATAAAAAAGTGGAAATGTTCAAAATAGAAGATTGGGTACATAAATTTTGGTGCAAATGATGGGCATGCTATACAGCTGTAGGAAACGATGTCCTGGATAGTGCCTCTGGGTTCTGCAGACCGTGCTCCGGAGGGAGAGGCTGCAGGCTTTCAATTAAGCAAAGGGTCTCAGGCCACAATATTTTACAAGGCAGGAAAACATTTCAAAAATACATAAATATGTGAAAAATAGATTACAAAATAGCACCACAGTATGGACTCAATGTTGTTAAAAAAATTATATGACAAAAATTACACATAAGAAAAAAAGCATGTACAAACAGAAAAAATGTTAGAAGATTTTATAGATACAGATATATCTCAATTCCTTAACAGTGGAAAATAAGATTGTTGATGATTTTTATTTTAGTCTCTTTTTCCTGTATTTTCTAAGTTTTTCACAATGAACTGGTATTAATTTTGTATTCACGTTATTAAAAAGATATATGAACGGAAACACAAGAGGGCAATATAATCAACCAACAGCCCACTTCTCATTCAACTTACTTGATTTACTAATATGAGATACAAACCAGATGGCATGTATAAAAGTACGAATAATCAGGTAGTGAATTTGGAGGAAAAAAGTTGTAGCTTCTCTCTAAGAGTAGGAAATTCTGGATCTCTGCCCAGAATGACAATCGTTACTAGTGGTCCTCAAAGTGTGGTCCTCAGACCAATAGTGTCAGCCTCACCTGGAAACCTGTTAGAAATGAAAACTCAAACCCTTAAATTAACCAGACCCTCCGAGGATGGGGCCAACAACCTATATTTATACTCTCCAGGTGAGATGGATGCAAGCTCAAGTTGGGGTATCACTGCCTTAGACTAAGGGCATCCAGAGTAGAAGAAAACCCAAAATTTCTTTAGAGAAGGGAGACCTACAGTCAGAGAGTGGAAATCACCTGCCTAAGGTCTAAGGCATAATTACTATGAGGTGGGTGAATGCTCTGGGAGATCTGGGAAAGACCTCAGGAAAAGTGGGAACCAAATCACAGCTTGATGCTAATGGCATTAGGAACTGACAAGATGGAATTTAAGTGGAACGTACAGTCTTACCGAGAAAATTGGGTGGTGTAGGAGTACCGGGGAATATGAGAATTCCTTAGTGTAAAATAATACAATTATATTTTGTCTAATTCAATTTAAGTAAATGATGGGTTAGCTGTAACATCATCTCCTACATCAAGAGTGAAAAGGAAAGCCTCATTTCCCTTTGCATTATGTGCAGCATCTGATTCCATCTGAGGATAATGACAAGAAAAGGGGAGTAGCTAAGATTTATAAGACCAAGATAAATGAGAAGGCAAAAGAAAATAAGGCCTAGATAGCCAGTCTTTGGTTTAAAAAAGTCATCCCGACCCTAACAATTTCTTTATCGTGATCGAAATGATTAATCAGTCAGTTCATGATCAACTTGGAGACCTTTAATTTCATTTCCAAGCATGTCATCTATAATTTGCCATGTTTAAACTAGAACAAAACCACAGTGTAAGTGGTATCAAATCACATTTTCCTCGCCTTCATGGAACATCGTTATCACACATTATATGTTTTACAATAACAAACTGTTACTTAGGAAGCACCTTCTTAACACAATTAAAAAATCTAAAATAATAAGCATGAACGAGCACAAAGGGCTTACCACTACCAGGAGGACATGGTAACACCTCACAGTAGACATGTCCATCTTCACTTAACTGACAACAAGACAGAGGCACCTGCTGCTCCCTTTGCCTGCGCTGCCCGACTCTGTCTGCTGGGTCCATAGCTTCATGCTTTAAGACTTGCTTCACTTGATCCTCATTGAAAATTTTAGAATTCAAAGAATTTATCTAAATGGTGGCTGTGACATTCACCACCAGTTGATACGTTGAAGGCCACCCTGGCAGAAAAGGAGTCTTCTTAGATCTCATGTCTGTGCTGCCAGCTGCTGCCAGGAAATCAAGTAAGTTTTCTCTACTTGTGGGCAACAAAAAGCAGGAAGTTTTAAAAATCTGGTCCTATACCCATGTCCATCTTTCACCATAAAATTAAGTAAATTATTAAAACATTCTATATAAATAACCTCACAGAGAAAGTGAGAGTCAGGCTTATCAGCACAGAGCCTGGAACAGAGTGGACAGTTAGTAAACACAGTCAGTAAAGTGTTTTCTTCTTTTCTGTAAATACTGATGTATAAAGTAAAGACGTGCACCTTACTCTAAATATCAAGTCTATCAACCAAAGCTTTACGCTGTTTCATGTTTCTATTTAAGGGAAAGAGCCTCTGCAAGCCTAAGAGAATAGTTTCACAAACATCTATTCATTATTTACGGCTCAGCTCAAGGATCTCTTCCTGATATCCTTGCCTTCCGGATGAGTGAGTGATAAATGCACCGGCCTCTGGTGACTTAGCTGAGAAACTGGTGGAGCAGAGATTTGAACTCAGTTTTATCTGACTTCAAAGTCATGCTACTTCTGCCAGCTCTCTGAATTTTCAATGGCTTAACATGGCCAGGCGATAAGTCAATAAAAGGGCCCACTCGTTTTTAGTGGAAGATGTAGTCAGCCACTACTTTAAGACTGAATCGTAGGCCGTTTCTTCAGGTTTAAATCTAAAGGTACCAAAGGCACCAAAGGGTATAATTTAAAATAAAGAGGCAAAGTGTAAAGAAGCAACCAGCTTAAAAAATCAGACATTACATCTTGAAATGTAAATAATAAATTCTAGAAGAGATGTGAAATGGAATAAAATTAAAAAACACACAACAAATGAAATGGACCACCTGACCTGGCAAAATCTCAATCAGCATTTCTCAAACTGGTACATGGGAAGTTACTGCTTCTTACACAACAAGAAGGTCTGTGGTCAGACAAGTTAGGAAAGCAGTGAACTGGACAGCTTTCCTTCATCGTAGGATGTCTCTGAGCCTTTACTATAAAATGTGCACTGGAAGTCTCCCAGGGTAACAAGAGGTGCTTCTCAACCCAGAACTCTTGTCGAAGAACAAGGCACGGGATTCGTGTTTCAAGGAAAACTCCTAGAGGAAGGTATCTCACACTCTGATACTCCTGTTCCCAAGCAAGAGAGAGCCAGACGCACGGGGCTCAGCATGGCTGCTGTGCAGTTTCGCAGGATGTACACAGCTCAAAGCATCCACCTAGCTTGTACAAGAGGAGCCTGAAATCCAGCCATGCTCACCTCACTAATCCCTGTTCCCCGGTGCTGGCTGACAGCAGCCCAGAAGAAGGCGCCCTGGCCTAGCTGTAGTACCTGCCCAAGAGTCTGCATCTGGAGGAGGTGGCCTTGTCTGAGGGATACGGTAAGTGGAGGTGAGGAGAGACTCTGCGAGGAACCCCAGATCAGTTCAAGACAGAACACTTCATCTGAAGCAGGTATGTGGAATGGCAGAATCCAGGTAAGACGCCTGGGATGGGAAACAGGAGATGAAGGAAGAGTGGAGGGGCTCAAAGGAGTGAGGGTGAGGCTGAGTCTGGCAGAATGCCCTGAGCCAAGGAAAATAGGTGCATTTGCTTCGCACAATGTGCCTCCAGATTTGGGCCTGAAGAAGGAGCTCTGGAGCCTTCTGGGACCAAGATCAAGCCAAGAGACGGCTGTTAATGGTCTCGAAAACAGTGTTTGCCTTACTCCTGTAACATCTGGGCCATTGTTTTACTTGTTCTTTAAATCAAGACTTTTACTTAAGTTAAAAGTAAACTTCATGTCCATAAAAAGACATCCCTATCTTTGGAGAGGCAGTCCAGGGGACGGCTTAGAAGCACAGACTCTGGAGCAGACCACCTGTGTCTGAATGCTGGCTCGGACAGCTACTCAGTGCTCTGTGACTCAGCCTTCTCAGCTGTTAGAGAAGGCTAACTACGGCAACTACCTGGTAGGGCTGACGTGAGGAGTAAATGAGGCTATATACAGATGAGGCAGAAACAGTAATGCTCACCAAATATTCCATTTGCTCCCTTCTACTTCCTGTCCCCTGCACGTGGGACCAAGAACACAGTTTATACCAACGAACTAACAGATCCAGGAGAGCTGTGACAGGCCTTCCCGATTCTCCACTTTCTCCCCGCCTCTGCCATGGCAAGCCCTGCGGAGAAGGAGAAGCCTCCACCGGCCCAGGTCTGCGAGTTACAGTTACTGTGTGGAGCAGACTCCTGAGAAGACGTGGGGCAAGAGGAGGAAATAAACCTTTCCTATGCTAAGCCATGGAGATCTGGGGGTCAATGTATTACTGCAGCATATCCTTGCCTATCCTAGCTAATGCAACATGTGAAGTGCTTGAAACAGAGCCCGGCATATAAGAGGCACACTATAAACATACGTGATTGTTAACATTATTATTTGTATGAACAAAAGTTAGCCATAAAAATAACAAAAATTTTACCTGCCTCAAGACTCTGAGGGTGAGACTAGCTCTATCTTTGTTTAAAAGAGATATTGACGGGCTGGCCCTGTGGCCGAGTGGTTAAGTTCGTGCGCTCTGCTGCAAGTGGCCCAGTGTTTCGTTGGTTCAAATCCTGGGCATGGACATGGCACTGCTCATCAAGCCACGCTGAGGCAGCATCCCACATGCCACAATTAGAAGGACCCACAACGAAGAATATACAACTATGTACCAGGGGGCTTTGGGGAGAAAAAGGAAAAGATAAAAAAAATCTTTAAAAAAAAAAAAAAAAAGAAATATTGACACGCAAATGTTAGGGACATCCTGATGCATTCCAGCACCAATCTGAGACTTTCTCCTCCACATTCAGATCATTCCTATGGCTGAAGAAACTCTCTCCTCCAACAAGCAACCACTTTCTTTCTCCCTCCCCTTCCTTTCTTCCTTTTTCTTCCCTCCTCTCTCATGCATCACTAAGTCTCTTCCGGCGTCAAAATGCTGTTTTTTGAGTCTGTTCCTGGTGGAACAACAATGACAAATACAAACACACAAATTTCAAATTAAAAGCGTTATTTACTACATGCAAAATGCACAAGATGAAAATTCAGTCCTATTTAAAATGTATTATTTGAACTTCCTATTTAAAACACTTTTAATGTAAATTCTCAAATTAAAAAAAACAAAAGAAAAACAAACCATTTCAAAATTTGGCCTGTGGGTACCAGGACTTCTGTATAGTGGATGTATTTAATACAAGATACACCTGTATTGATGAATCTAAAAATTCAAAGCCTATATAGGGAATCAGTGATGGTTTAGTTACACAATGAAATACTCTGTAGCCTGTTAAAGTGACTTTGCAATTTTATTTGTATGGTCATGGAGAGCTAGCAAGCTTTAAAAAAAAGTTTGAGAAACATATGTATAATACAAGGTTGTATTAAAAAAAACCTCATTTGGCAGCAAAACCTGAGCTGAGATAAATTCATTTGGTGGTAAGCTCTGACTTGAAGTGAGGTGGGACTCTTCAGTGTCTTTATTTATTCCATCTCATGTAAATATTCACATGTTTCACTGCAGACATAAAACTGTTTAATTATGAGGACCTGTCTGAGAAGTCACTGGGGGGTATTACATAATATATGGCATAAGCACCCTGTTACCCTTCTGAAATCTGCAAAATTCTGAATTGTGAAACACATCAAACCCCAAGGGTTTTTAGATAAGAGACTGTGGACTTGGATTATATATATACACATTTTGTGTTGTGTAAATTATCAGCATCTCTATGTATAAATCTATGAAATTATTTAAAGACATACTATAATATTAACAGTTAGAAGTTGGAATTATATAATGATCTTTATTTTCTTAAATTCTTCTATATCTCTGAAATTTTTTAGTAAAAATGTATGATTTTTATAATAGAAGGGAAAAAGAAAACCTCCCTCTTACCCACCCTCCCACCCACATGGATAGATCTTACTTCATAGAATGTCCCACAATATTAATTGGCAATGAAGCATGTCAGGACATGAGCTCTGCTGAATCAAATGCTGAAAACTTCCAAGTATGGATTACCATTTTCTAAGAAGACAAGGCTTTTTAAATGTATTACATAATTCAGGGTACCCAGAGGCTACCAACGCTCTCTACATTTTTCATTATTTCAAAGAAGAAACTTGAGAAATAGTCTGTTTGCTATAAATCTAGATCCAGTCTGCACATTTCCAGCTATTCTCATTTGAGGGGGAAGAGAAGAAAAATTAAAAATAAAAAAATCCTTAACCCAACCACAATGCTGGGCAGTCAGAGATCGCAAACAGGAAATGCTATGCAGCTGGAGAAACCTTTGCTTTGCTTCAAGAGCTCTGAAGCAATAACTGCCCTCCAACGGCTAAAGGAGACTCAGGCTCTTAGGGAAAGTGTAGAACTGTCCAGAGGCTCAGGGAAGAGAAGGAACCAGAGGCACGAAGAGTCCTGGCTGGACAAGAATCCTCCTCCTATTTTAAGAGAGGTTTTAAATATATTTTCTAAAACTACTGATACGGGGGACTCTTCAGGGATGGTTTACATGGTTTTCCTCCACACAATGAGAATCTATTTCAATCCACCAGTTACTTCTTTCCGGTCCCATTTAGTGGTTTGGTAATTCAATGGATGCAATTCACTGTTGACTCTGTAACACCTTTGCCAAGAGACTGGTAAGTCAGCTAAAGAAATCTTTCTTATAATTAAAAAAAATTCTATCTAGTAAGCATATGCTATGAACCAAACCTATGATAGGCACTTCACATAAAAGTACATGCACTTAAAACCTCGCCACAAACATACTAAACACAACAGCAACAACATAGATCACGTCGACATTTCTCTGGCTTCTCACCACTAAGAGGCAGCATTCCCTAGACATACTCAGACATGATTCACTTCTGCAGGAAACAGCTCTTCACTTTACCTCTGGGGAACAGTTACCACTAAAGAACTCTAGAGGGAGAAATTCAAAAGACGAGAAAGACCAGTTTAGAACACCTGTAGACGTGAAAGGCAGTGGAATCACAGATCAGTGGTCTAAAGGAACAACAGAAAAGGGAGAGTTTTATTTTTGGTCTGTATGTTTGTTTTACACTGAAATTTTTATATAACAATAGCTATATTATTAAAGACTTTTCCCTACTTTGTCTCCCTGACTGCAATTGGATGATTTACACTTTTATTTAACCTTCTTATTTTGAAAGAATTATAGGGGCCAGCCCTGTGGTGTAGTGGTTAAGTTTGGTGCACTCCACTTCGGCAGCCTGGGTCTGTGTGTCTGGATCCCTGGAGTGGACCTACACCACTCATCAGCCATGCTGTGGCAGCAACTCACATATAAAGTGGAGGAAGATTGGCACAGATGACAGCTCAGAGCTAATCTTCCTCAGAAAAGAAAAAAAAGAAAAGAAAAAGGAAAAAAAAATAATAGACTCACTAAAAAATTTGCAAAAGTAGCACAGAGAGGTCCCTTATACCCATCCACCAGCTTCTCCCAACAGTAACATCTTACATGCGCTATACAGTACATTACCAAAACCCAGAAATCAACACTGCACAAGACGATCAATTAGGCTACAGACCTCACTTCAATTTCACCAGTTTTTGCACACACTTATTTTTTTTTGCATGTCTTTGTGTATAGCTCTATGACATTTATAGATCAGGACAGCCACCACCAGGATGAACATGGAGAACTGCTCCATCAACACAAAGAAACTCCCTTCATAGTCACATCCTTGGCCCACTTCTCCAGCCCCTGGTAACCACTGATATGTTCTGCATCTCTATAATTCCGGATGACTTAGACTTTAATCAGAAAAAGACACAAATGGCAAGGTTCACTTGTTTAAAGTCACTCTTCTATGGAACTTCTTGTTGACACTTTAAGGTGTCAAAAGCCCACAGTGGTAGAAAGAACATGAAACTCAAAGACAAAAGGTCTTCTTGTATAGTTCCACTGGATAGGCAAGTCCTCTCTCCTATTCCTGCCCAGGACCTGGGTTCCCACCAAGCAGATGTCCCAGCACTGGCTCTCACAGCAGGGAGAGGACAAGACTGCAACGGGGATGAGGGCTGAATTGCCGAGGATGGGGAATCCACACAGGGGCTCCTTGGGGAGTCACATTCTGTTGTGCTTCTGAGTCTAACTTGTCCCAACTAGGGAAAGTGTGTGACGCTCTAATGCCAACACTAAGTGAAATCTAGTGAAACAAAAAGTTTCTTAGAACATATGAGTTCATCTATTTGGGGGGAGAAAAGGTGCAGAAAAGAGAACTAGAAAGATAAATCCCAAATATCAATGACGGTTATCTCTGGGTAGGGGGAATATAGAAGAGAAACTACAACTTTCTCTGTATTCTAAATTTTTCCCACTAGGCATGTGTTCTTTTTATAAGAAAAAAATAAATACAAAAAGTACCCTGCAGTGACTATTAATGCCACAGTAGTATTTACATTAATGTAGTCTATTAATAGGCAACAATCCTCTGTGTGTGACTCAGGGACTTTGCAGTTTACAAAGCTTCTCACGTGGGTGATAGGACTTGATCTTCGCACAGCAAGAGGGTAGGTGGGGAAGGTTTCCTCATTCTCCCAGGGGGGAAATTCGTGCTCTAAGCTGGGCAATGTTACCCACTCAGTAGCAGGGCTGGACTCTTAACAGAGCCTTTCATTTCTGATACCAGTGGTTCTCCAGGTGTGGATCACGGACCCCACAGAGGGCCTGAGGTCAAAAGTATTTTCACAATAATGCTAGGAGGTTTTATCTGACTTTTTCGACATTTGCAGTGACAGTGCAAAAGTAACGGAGGTGAAACTGCTGGTGCCTTAGTGAGAATCAAGGCATCGCCACAAACTGCAGTCACCGTATTCTTCATGGTCGTGCTCTTGCAGTAAAAAAAGAAAAGGTTATCTTCATTCAAGAATGCCCATGACAGGGGACTGGCCCTGTGGCTGAGTGGTTAAGTTCATGCGCTCCACTTTGGTGGCCTGGGGTTTGCTGGTTTAGATCCTGGGCATGGACCTACGCACTGCTCATCAGGCCATGCTGTGGCGGCATCCCACATAGAAGAACTAGAATGACCTACAACTAGGATATACAGCTATGTACTGGGGCTTTGGGGAGAAAAGAAAAGAAAAAAAACAAAGAGGAAGACTGGCAACAGATGTTACCTCAGGACCAATCTTCCTCACCTCCCCCTGGCTCCAAAAAAAGCACACTTTAAAAAATGCCAATGACAAAATAGTAAAAATTACTGATTTTATTACACATCAACTCTTGAGTCTTTTTTATATTCTGTTTGCTGAAATAGGAAGTATGCATAAAGCACTTCCAAGGTGTACCAAAACATGACAGTTATCTTGAGAAAAGGCACTTAGGCAATTTTTTGAGTTGCAAGCTAAACTAGCTGGTTTTGTTAGATTTTTAGTGGACCACCATTTTTTCCCCTTAAAAGAATGACTGACAAACTGTGATATTGAGATTTGGTTTATGGTAAACATTTTCTCAAAAATGAATAAGGTGAGCCCGTCACTATGAGGTAAACAAGTGACAGTAATTGTTGCTTATGATAAAATGGGAGCTTTTGGAGAAAAGTTAAAATTTTGGAAAACTTCTATCTGTCACCATGAGTTTGACAGCTTCCAAATCCTTAAAGAACATTAACATAGTTTCAGATTCACACTGCTACTAACTTTTAAGAAACAACCACTTGTTAAGTTTAGACGGAGTATCAAAGAGGAATATTGAAAATTCCCAGAAAAGGCTCTTCAAGTCCTCCTCTCTATTCCTGATATATGGACCTGTGTCAGGCTGTGTTTTTTGTCTACTGCAACCAAAACAACTTATTGCAACAAAATGAATTCAAAGATTTTAAAATTTCTCAGTTTTAAATTCTAAGATAGTAAATATAGATAGAAACAGTCCACATAAACAGAAACTCTGGTGGTCCTCAATCGTTTTTAAGATTGGAGTGCTCAGACCAAAAGGTTGAGGACTACTGGCTAACACTCTCGCTCTTTCCAATACACTGTAATTCACTGACGAAAGAAATGAAAGGGAAAGCGTAGACAAGAAAGTACTATGCAAGCTAAACGTGCACAGGAATCTGATGACTACTGGCACAGGTTCCAGTTGCCATGTCAGGTGGGCCATCAGCGTCCACCCAGTCTGCAAAGGCGACATCCTGACTCCGTAATCCGTGGGGCAGCACCGCTGAAACAGCGTCTGATCTGCAGTCAGGGAAGCTGAGCTCAAGCCCGAATTCCACTCTTTTTGGAGATGTGGTGCACTTCTCAGTAAGGTGAGATCTGACTACCTATACCTGCCCTTACACTGGGAGTTGCCAAAAAGATCAAAAGAGAAGATATAAATAACTAATAAAAGCTTGTAAATATTAAGCAGGTACTGTGCTTCGTAATTTACTTCCATGATCTCAATGAAGTCCCACCATTACCAAGAAATAGATACTATTATTTCTTTTTTACAGATAAGAAAATCTAGCCTTAGAGAAGCTAAGTGATTTGCCTAAGGCTATAAGGCTTGTAAGCAAGCTGGGAGCTGGAATTCCAGGTCTGAGGGAGACCAGAACCCATATTCCTCCTACCTACACCTCACAGCCTCTCTCATCCTATATTACGATGTAAAACAACTTTTTACAAAGACTGTTTTCTAGTATGTGGAAGGCAGGGGCAGTAAGAAAGCAAATTAGCCCTGACTTGGTGCCTCAGCTCAGGAACGTGCTCACAGAGTAATGGCTACAACTGCAGTCCTCTTCACAGTCCTCAGAGGCCTGCCAGTTAGAAGTCAGAAGCCGGTTAACAAGACCCTGCCTCGGCGCTATCTGATGTAAACACCAACATCTGTGCAGTTCTTGGGAGTTTTCGCATAACTCATCATACTCCACCATCACTGCAAGTTCACAAAAAGAAAAAGGAACGTCTACCTGGTGACTGAGGTCGTTATCATCACTTACTGGGTCGGTATTTCTCAGGACCAACCTTCAGAAGCCCCTCAACACAATACACTTGCAAAACCTCCTGCTTCCAAGTCACACAGATAATGAAAGTTCTTCTCCATCTAGAGTTAGCCAACAGCAGAAAGCTCAGGGCCAGCCCCGTGATCGAGTGGTAAAGTTCACGCACTCTGCTTCAGCAGCCCAGGGTTTTGCCCGCTCAGATCCTGGGTGGGGACCTAGCACCACTCATCAGGCCATGCTGAGGCAGTGTCCCACATGGCACAACCAGAAGGACCTACAACTACAATACACAACTATGCACTGGAGGGCTTTGGGGAGAAGAAGAAGAAGAAGAAAAAAAAGAAGAAAAATAAAAACGATTGGCAACACATGTTAGCTCAGGGCCAATTTAAAAAAAAAAAAGTGAGGGGGGGGAAAAAAAAAGCGGAAAGCTAGACCTGACCCCCAAATCTATCCTTTCTTTTTTCCTCCATGAAAATAAGTAATGTTTCAATATAGACTTAAAATACCTGTTTCTAAGTGATATCTTAATTGGAAAATGACATTCTTCGGTATTTACCACAGACCCCGGAATACAATAGACATTTGGTATGTGCTGGTTGAACTGGGGATACAATTTAGAAAGTCTACAAAATATCAAAGTACCGTCTTTTATCTTACTCTCTAAATTTCAACTGTGTTCATTATTGCTTAATATTTCCAGGCTTCACTAGCCTTAGAGAATAGAATTTTCAGGAATCTCCTGAAAAATACTGGTTCCCGGGGGGTGCTCCCTCAAACTCCTCATCCAGGCACGGTAGGTGCTGCAAGCCCTCCCTCCCTGGGGGGGTTGGCTTCCCCTGAGCCCTCTCTCCAAGGCGTGGCCCCCAAATCTGCCTGGTTCGCTCTTCCCTTTCCTGGCAAAACATAAAAAGGGAAGCTGCAAGCTGCTGACCGTTGTTTGGCTGTGTCACCTCCTGGGACTGACGGATATGCAGTCAGAAGAGCGCTCCCTGAGGAACCAACCACAGTAGGAACAGATTCTTCTATCTGCCCCCTCGTCAGGAATGCCCTCACCATCCTCAAAGGGAAAAGGTTTTATTTATTTTTTTTAATTAATTGAATTGGATCTTCCAGCAATTTCCTTCAGATCTTTCTTAGACTTCTACTCCTTAAAGGAGACTAGCTATAGAGGAAGGAGGCCTGCAGCATGGGGTGTGTTTAGGGGAACCGCCAGACCAGCATGTATTCTCACTAGGGAAGTACAACCGCCCGAGCACGAGGTGCCAGAGGCAGCACAGAGTAGGGTGGTGAAGACAACTGACGCAGAGATAGAACGTTTGGGTCCACGTCTACTTACTAACAGTGTGCCTGAACAAGTCACATAATCTCAATGTGCCCCAGTTTCCTCATCTGGATTAAAGGTATAATAACGGTAGGATTGTTCTAAGTTGTTAAATGAGATAATCCACATAAAGCACGACGCCAGGTTCATTAAAGCATTTGGGTAATATCAGCATTTTTGTGTGGAGATAGGCAAATGTATTCGACAATCAAACAGAGACAAGGAATGATGCTCCCATGGCCACTAACTTGTGTGGATGGCATAAATCCACACAGTGGGAAGGAACCCACAGTGTAGCGAAGTGATGACCCTTGACCTAAGCCAAATACACTTGGTCTCCCGGAAACTAAAGGTTAGCAAGACATTCCTGTTAAAGCGCCTATCTCAGGGAAAACAGAACTTCCTCCCTGAGTGAGTCTTGTACCACTTATTACCAAAGTGAATTATCAGAGGCTTGTTTCACTTCCTTTCTTCCCACCACACCACCCTTCGAGCAACCCCACCAGCAAAAGGGCAGGCCATACCCAGAGGAAGGAGAAATGCAGGGCCCCTTCTAAATAAGAGATTTAAATCATCTAAAATTTACAGAAATATCACGGACTTGTCAAATAAACCCCAAAGGGTAGGAACATGTACATCCTAAGTTTAAAATGATCCTTTCTCAAGTTTTTGAAAATACATATTTCTATTTTCAACCTACATTTTCTTTAAATTAGTAATCATTGTGTAAGACTAATTCAGTGGCATAAAGCACCAAAAGGGTGGTGGGCAGACTGGTGATGCCCAGACAACGCTGCGTGGCATACGGGTGCCCCTATCCCAACTCTGTGTCTGCTTCCTAGGCTCAGCACCTCTAGGGTCTCAGATTTTTAGGGATTCTTCTTGCCATCTACTTCTGAAACCAGAGATTCCTCAAATCTCAAAATCTTTTCTTGGCAGGGGGTTAAAAGGATGTGGGGAATTGAGGGAGGTTAATCATTTGTACATCAGGGACCAAAATGCACGGCACGATCATCTTTACTAGTGAGGTGTGAGGTCTCGTGAGGTGTAACACTTGCAATGTGTATTTCCAATGTACGTCTGACACAGAAATCATCACACTCTTTCAACTAATTAAAAAGCAAATGTTGCTCAAACTTATCTAAAACAAAAACAAAAACAAAACAGTGGTAGAACGTGGAAGAGAATTCAGGTTAACCAGTTGCTCTCAGATTCAATACATCTGCCCTGCTTTCAGGGTACAAATTCTCAGAATTTCACAACGGTATTTTCTTTAAATGTGATTCCATCCCTGGGCCTGAAAAGCTTTTTGTTTTTTATACCTCTAGGACAGAGGGGTGAGGAGAGGATTATTAAGTTGTTCTCTTTACGATCTTATTACACTTTGGTCGGGCTGTAATTTTTAAAAATCACTTATGAAACGGCTTACCAGATTTTTCAGCAGTGTGGACAGTTCCTTTGTAAGTGTAGAAAACTTGACAAAAGCAGTGCCAAGATCTGGGTTGTCTCGACTTAAAAAATTACTCCCAAACTTATCAAGAACTTGTGCATAGTTTTCTTCATTTTGTACATGATCTAAAAAAGAAGAAGAAAGAGGAGTCTGAGCTATTATTTGCAACAATGACAAGTTACTGTGAACACTGATTGATCATGAGAAACTCTCAAAAGGAAAGCAAAGAGAAACTGCATCAATTATTCACTGAACATGTCCAGGAGGCGGTTAGCTGTGCGCAGAATGTTCTCACTCTATTAAAGGAGGTCTCCCCTTTGTCCTCCACAGTGTTTAGCTCACTTATAGCCCATTAATCCACAGACTCCCCATAGGTTCAGGGGTCAAATCATCATGACATTTTCAAGCAATTAAGAAACAATGATTATCAGGGAACAAGGAGAAAATTCTCCTTAGAAAATCAATCTTGGAATGCAAAAGAAAAACCCATAGGTTCTGTCTTTCCCTGCAACTAATCTTAATTTCCTCTAATTTTGTCTAAGCCCCAGGTCTGAAGAATAGCTTTTTTTTTTCTTCTTTTGCTGTGGAAGATTAGCCCTGAGCTAACATCTGTGCCAATTTTCCTCTATTTTATATGTGGGTTGTTGCTACAGCATGGCTGACAAGTGGTGTGGGTCTGTGCCTGGGATCCGAACCCATGAACCTGGGCTGCTGGAGCAGAGTGCACTGAACTTAACCACTACGCCATGGGGGCTGGCCCCTGAAGGATAGCATTTTTAGGGCGCTTTTTCACATACCATCTCTTGGTGCAAACCGGGCAGGCATGGATCAAATGGATTTAAGTTGGGAAGTTAGTTTTACCACCTATGAGCTTGCTACTTTACCCGTTTTTTAGCTTCCGTGGCTACCATCCCAGCTGCCATATCAGACGTATTAATAAAACAGTTGTGAATAAATTTCCTCCCTCTGAGCTTTGATTTTCTGATCTGTAAAATGAGACTAATATTTACCTTACAAGATTGTGGTGCTGATGAGTTGATATAAAGTATACAAAAGTGCTTCTGGAGAGTGAATGTTCCATACTTAATAATCACTCCCACGTGCCTGAAACACTTTCTTTACTTGGCCTCCAGGACATCATACTCTCTTGACTGTCCTCCTTTCTCAGGCCTGCTCCTCTCTATTGTCTTTGCTGGTTCTTCATCTCCCTGACCTCATCATGTTGGAGAGCCCTGGGGCTCAGTCTCTGGGCCTTTATTCTCCTCTATCTATGCTCACTCTCCTGGGATTGCACCTAGTCTTATGGCTTTAAAAAACTTCTAGTTTTAGAACTAACAACTCCTAAACTAATATTCCAAGCCCAGATCCCACCCCTGAAATAGAGACTTATCTATCAACTGCCTACTCAATATCTCCACTTGGATGCCCAATAACTATGTTCAACCTTATGCTTAAAACAAACCCTTGATGTTCTGCCCCAACCCTCTTTTTTCTGCAGTTTCCCATCTCAGTCAGTCAATGGCAAATACATTCTTGTAGTTGTTCAGGCTGAAACTCATCAAGTCTTGCTTGATTTTACTGTTTCTTACATCCCAGATGTAATCTACTGGCAAATCCTGTTGCCTCTCCCTTTAAAGCACATTCAAAATCTGACAACTTCTTACCATCCCCCTGGCTATCAACCTCATCCAACATTATCTCTTGCCTCGTCCACTGCAAAAGCCTCCTGCAAGAGTCCGTGTGTTGCAGCTCTTGCTCCTCTACAGTCTATTATCAACACAGCACCCAGTGTGATCCTGTTAAATAGGCATCAGATCTTGTGACTCTTATGGCAGACATTATGGATATGGGTAACAGATATCCAGGTTCCCAACCGTTGCAGGCTTATGGAAAAAAGTATTCCACAGCCCCACACTCTTGGAGTAACAAGCCATGGAATGTGACTTGCACTGACCAAGGAAATGTTGAGTGGAGGTGATGGGTACCACTTGTACATGGAAACGTTTCAGATGCCTCTACTCAACTCTCCACCTCTCTCTTCCTCTGACATGGCTAGAGGGAAGCACGAATTTGTATGGAGGCCCACAGTAGATGTATAATATTTATTGAATGAATAAATTAACAAATAAGTATTCAACAAAATCATATCTTTAAAGGCTTAATTCAAACATCAACTCTTTCTTTATAAAGCCTTACCTTAGTCGGCAATGATCCTTCCTTGCCCACAATTCTCTGTAACTCTACTGCAATATTCTCCAGTACATTCTTTCATATTTGTGTAAGAACAAATATTTCCCTGCCACTAGACCACGAGAAGGAGGGACTGCCTCTGGCTCACCTCTGCATCCTCACCCAGCAAACACCACTGCATCTTTTCCGTTAGCTAGGCTTATCAAGCTAGGGCTCAGTAAGTATTTGTTGACTTGGAGTTGTTCATTTTCTTTTTAGGAATGTAAGAAGCATTCCCTCTTTCAATCTCCTAGATTGTTCAATAATTGAGATGAAACTTTAAAATATTTTACTTTCAAACACACCCTCAATAACAGCATGGGAGCAACAGGAACTCATGAAACAGTTTTTGAGTCTGGACTGGGGAATGTCCCAGAAGGGGAGGAAAGAAATCTAAACACAATGAAGGAAACAAGTGTCACAGCAGTTCAGCGAAGTGAAATGAGGCCCGAGCAGCCTTCTGATCATCACCACATTAAAAATTCATGATGCCTACAGTGGATGTCAGCATTTCAGGCTGAGATATTAAAAAAGATAAAATGCAGCTCTGGTTACTGCCCAGGTTCACTCAAAGAAGTGGCTCAGAAAAGCACAAAAGAAAGGCCTCATCAGCTAGACAGACAAGATGCACATATTTGATCTCCCTTACAAGCGGGAGGTACCCTGATACCTTCTGTTTGAGGCCAAAGAGCCTCACCTCACCACTGAGAATCCCAATCCACCAGACCTTCTTTTCTGCTTTTGGAGGCCAGCAAACAAAGAATGCAGCTGCCTGTTCATTTCAACTGCTCTCAGGGGAAGTGTTTCAGCAGTAAAACCTAAGTATTAGGCTTTTTGTTTTGTTTACTTGAAATGATAAATTATTTCAAATGATAGATATCAAAATGTTTAGATTAACAGGATACCCATGTACCCACCGACCAGTTAACAAATACAATATCACCGAATGCTTCCTCTCCACACTCCCTTGCCCCTCAACTCAATCCCAATCTCTTCCCTCCCTTCCTAGACAGAGCCATTACCCTGAATTTGGATTTTGATGCAGGGGTTAGAAAGAATTATGAGAAGCTCTCAGTCTATCATGGATGATAGACTCATCAAAAAAATAAGATGGACTTGGCTAAGGCAGAGACATGCCACAGAAGGGAGCACTGGCATTTGTTGAGGACCTTCTCTGACCCAACTGCTTTTCACAATATCATATTTAACCCTCACCAGAACTCTGCAAGGGAAGAATTATGCTTATCTGGCAGATGAAACATAAAATGTGACCTGAGAGAGGAAGAAAGTGAGATTGGATAACTAAGCGTAGGCTAGATCCTGGGTCCTGTATGTTTTGCTAATTCCACAACTGAATAACCACACAGTCAATATATATATCTATGTGCATAAGTATGTGTGTATATATATCACATATATATATATATGTATGTGAAATTTGCTAGTGTAGACATGCATTCTTAACTATATCAGCTAATTTAGTAAGAAATATCTTGGAATACTACTACTAATCCTTGTGAGGGTAGCAATGATGGGAATTAAACATAAGGTGCTTAAAATAGTGCCTGGCATGCAGCATGTGCCCCCAGAAAATCAGCCATTATTACCTTCGATTAGTTATAATACAGAGGGATGCATTTAATATCAAACAGCATAGGAACCTATGTCTTACATGTTTTAAGTATTTTTTTACATACTGCATTATAAATCTAACATTGACAACTCACTAGAAAGATTATATAAACACACACATCCTTTTGTACAAAATTAAGGGTTTCCCAAGCAGGTTTTCAACAGGCACAGAGAGAGAGGGCAAGGAGACATGATTCTAGCAGAGGAAAGACGAGCGCACAGGCAGAAGGAGGGACAGATTACAGAGTACAATAAGCAATCTGGACGGAATGTAAATTCAGGGGTTGAGGGAAGAAGAGGGGAATAAAGGGCTGCAGTGGGGGGAGCACTCACAGGCCTGAGTGAGACTGAATGAGAGGGACAGAGGAGGCAGAAAATGGCCTGATCAGTTTAGGACATTTTAGAGGGCAGGATAAAGCTGTTTTAACATCTTTACTATATCCAAGTGCTAGAAGACTTTTGGGAGGTTGGTAAAGTGGGGACTTGGGGAACTAGGTGAGGAGAGAGATTGGATAAAAGAAAATAGGGAGAGAAACTGGATCCATCCATTATGGAGATCCATGCTTTTCAAATATTTGTAGGGATGTCTGGCATTTATGGGGTTGTTGCAGAATGTAAGATAATTCTAAGAGCTAGGTGACTCCTTTCAGCTCTGAAAAAAGAACAAAACAATATATTTTTACTAACTGAACTAGAAAGGGCCACTTAGTCAGGATTTCAACTGCCAGCATTTCTTTGGGGAGATGATTAACATATAGGAATCACCTACTATGTTGCACGCAGCCTGAAAAGGCCTTTACAGACATTCCAACATTTAATCCCATAGCAATTCCTAAGTAGTGACATACTATTCCACTAATAACAGTGTTTGGTGAGCATTCGGTGTATGCCAGTCACTGCACTTGGCACTTTACGTACATCAATTAATTCACTCTTACTACAAGTCTATGAGATACGTACCATTATCATCCTCATTGTGTACATACAAAAAGGTGCCAAGGTCACACAGCTCTTAAATAAGGGAATTTAAACTGAGGTCTTTTTGATCTCACAGCTGGGAACTTTGCCCCATATCCTCAAATGCGACAGACCTAGGTTCAAATTCTATCACCTACCCTGTGTAGTGCTTTGGTCAGGTAACCTCACCTTGCTAAGCCTCATCTTTCCCTGCAGTAACATGGAGATAATAATGGTATTGACCTCCTAGAAGTACTGGGGAGATTAAGATACTGCACGCTAAGCAGTACACAATAAGCTCAATAAATATTTATGATGACAAGGGCAATAACAATGACGACAACACCAGGCTGCCTTTCCTGGGCCACTGCAGTGAAGTCAGGCTTTTGGCCTCTTGCCAGGTGGCAGGGGCTTCCAACAATACTCTGAAGTCAATGGCAGCACTCAGAGTCCACATTCCCAAGGGCTGGCCAAAACAAGTGTCTTCGGACTACATTAAAATTCAATATTCTACGACAATACTTTGTATATTCCTCCAACGAGGCCCTTCTCAGAATTTTCAGAACTACAGCAATTACCAAACAGGTGTTTCTCCAAGGGACATTTGCCTAGTTCCCACCCTGTGTTAGACCTTACCAACTGGGAAAGTGACAAAACCTCCCAAGTGGCCTGTCAATCCAACCTGGGATTCTCTGTCACTGTAACCATGGCTGCCCTTTATTACACGTTGACTGTGTCGTGGGATTCAGCACAGTGAATACTACAACTCCTTCAAGGCAGTTGTTGTACAGATAAGAAGAGTGAAACTCAATGGTGAATCCAGACTGGATCCCAGCTTCATCTGATTCTAAACCCCAACCTTGTCCACTGACAGACTCAGCAAACACTGTCATGGATACCAGGATGTGTGCAACAAATATCTATTTAGAATCTACTATATGAAAGGCTTAACGATAACCACTGAGAAAAAAAGAGGAGTAAGACCTCCTGCCTCATAATAACGACAATGACATAACAATTATAAAATATATAATGTCATAAACCAATGTTACCTCAATAAAAAGTAATTATAACAATTATAATTATAATAATTGTTAATAATTAATTGCAGTTAAAGTTTTTGATTACTTAATATGCCAGGAACTATGCTAAGTATTTTTCCTGCATTATCTCATTCAAGCCTCAAAAGAACATGCTATTATTATCTCCTTTTCATAGATGCAGACACAAGTTTAGAGAGGTTAAACAAGTTGCCCAAGGTCACACAGCTAATAAGTGGTGATGACAGGCGAGCCTGTGCTCTTACCCGATATGCCTGGTTAAGTGTTGGAACCCCTAGAAGTTTCCTAATTTGAGACAGATGTCAGTGATTGAGGAACCTGAAAATCTAGGTCTTAGCTCCAGCCTCTACCATGTGATCTCGGTCAGGTGACTAAGATTCTCAGGGGCCTTAATTTCATCTATAAAACAGGTCTAATAATACCTACCCAGCCTACTTCTGGAAGTTGACGGCTATGAGGTGAAGATGCCAGAATTAATGTGAAAGCTCTTTGGGGAAAACAGCAGCAGCAGCAGCAACAACAGAGAACCCCATAACGTCACAAAGGACTATTTCTATTTGAGTATAAGCCCTTGAAAGCACTCAAAATAAATCCATCCTCAAGAGCATCTTCGACCTTGACCAAGCACAACCCAGTGTTCACTGAGGCATCATTTAGTGGAGGGATACAGGCCTGAGTGGTGCACAGACCTGGGTTTGAATCCCACTCTGGTCCTGACCAGCCATGTATGACCTTGGAAAAGTCAGTTAACTTTTCCTGGTCTCAATTTCATATGTGATAGATAGTATCTATAAAGTACATGGCAAGCCTCTAAAAATATCTTTACTTTTATTACTTCGGTCATCCTGAGGCTGAAGGCTGAAGTCATGATGTTAATGAACATTTAGATGTAATCTAAATATCATGGTATTTTGGGGAGGGTTCCCGGATACATAAGACAACTGTGGATCAAATCCCAGGTCTTCCAGTTACCAGCTGTGGATCTAGGGCAATTTATGTGTCATCTCTGACTCCCACTTTCTTAACTGCATAACACACACTTGATGGGGCTATTACATGAACTGGATGAGAAAAGCCTATAACATGCCTCCTCCAGGGTCTGGCCTGTGGTGAGTATTCATGAACTGTAAGGTATCATCCCTCACTCCACAGTGAGTCTCACCTCCTTAGCTTCCCACCTCTCCTTCCGGGGAGCCTAGCTTCCTTTTCAGTGTCTTTATGCAAGTTATCTTCTGTGCCAAGAGTCCAGAGCAACTTGTGTTCATCACTTTATCTTCATTAGCTTAGAACAATCTTTGGGAGGATAGCTTGGATATGGCCATACAACCTAGCCAAAGTTCCCCAGTCCGCCAAGTTCCATCACCACTCCAGGCTTTAGCCTGCCTCTTTCAAGGTCAAAGAGAAGTGTACCCTTCCAGGCAAGCTTGTCATTCACTCTCTCCTTGGCCTCTTGCAATGCCCAAGTTCCCAGCTTTACCTAATTTGTTGCTGTATATACCCAGTTCCCAGCATTGGGCCTGGCACATAGTTAGTGCTGAGTAAAATGCTCATTGCATTTAATGAATTCGCCCAGAACACGTCTTTTTCCTTCCTTCAAAAAACATTTAGCATTGGCCATGTGCCAGGCATATAAAATACAATGAGTTACAACTGCAACAATAAAGCCAGGTAATATGTGTCATAAATTACAGAGCTGGCACAGAGGAGGAAGTGATAAATTCTTTTATCCTATCTTCTACATACTTTGTAGCACTAATCACACTTTAAAAAATTTAATTCCATTTGTTTTTTAAATTACAAAAATAATTCATACACTATCCAGAGATGTATAAAGATAAAAATTATTGCCTTTCCCCTTCCCCAATCTCATCTCCTTGAAATAAGCAAAGTTAATAATCTGGAGCGTATCTCAGCAAAATTTTCTCTATGCTTAAAACATACACACACACACACACACACACACACACACACAGGGGTTTTCTCCCCTTCTCTCACTTAAAAAACAAAGGGAATTATCTACAAAACTCCATGGCTTTTTTCCTACTGAATAAAGATCAAGAAATTCAATATAATTAAATCTAATTAATTATTTTAACTGTGATTATATTCCATAATAAACTCTACTGCAATTTATATAACTATCCCTCTGCTGAGAGACTTCCAGTTTTTGGCACCAAAAAACAATGCTGCAATAAATATCCTTATACACAAGCTTTTACATGCTGTTACTTTATCTCTGGAAAGATATATTCACACAGGCAGAACTGTTGAAGGATAGGGTCCACATTTCAAATTATGATTAATACTGCCACGTTCCTTTCCAAAGAGGTTGGTTGCAGCAATTCACGTCCCCAACAGCAAGGCAGATATAAAAGGGTCTATTTCTCTATAACCTCAGCAGCACATAGATGCCACCGTTCTTTTTAATTCTTGCCACATGGACGTGAAAAATTTGACTATGGTAAGGCTGAGTATCTTTTTGTATTTTATTGTCCATTCACATTTCCTTTTCTGCCTGTTTACATACTTAGCCTAGTTATCCCACTGCCTGTCTTTCTCCTATCAATTTCTAAGAAGACTGTCTTGCATAAGGGCTAGCACTCTTTCATAATATGTGTTGCAAATATTTTCTCCTATTTGTCTTTTAACTTTGTTTATGGTGTCCTGTGCCATACAGAACTTTTTAAAATTTCAGGAAGTCAAAAATACCAATCTTTACCCAAGATTTTTATGTTTCCTGCCTTGCTTATGTTCCTAAATGTTTTAATGTTTAGTCTATTTTTTTTTAAACATTCAAATCTTTAATCAAATACAATGTATTTGTTTATATAGCACGAGGAAGGGTTCTAATATTATTTAAAGTATGTTCCTAAACTTTCTAATATTTAGTTTAATTTTATTCTCTTTTTAATATTTAAATACTTAATCCATCAGCAATGGATTTATTTTATGGCATGAGCAAGAGTTCTAACTTTATTTTCGTTCCTCTGTATGAAAATATATTGATTATTTAACATGGCCGATCATAGGCACCCATTTAATATCTGATGAATAAATGAACACATGGAGAAAACTTGGATAGAACAGGTTAGGTTTCACAAAAGATGCTAATTGAGCAGCAACTTGAAGAAGGAATTAGTAGTTGGTTAACAAGTAGCCTTAGGTAAGGTACATTCCAGGTCAGAGGTAACAGCATACGATGAAAGGCACCATCAAGTGGTAGAGAAGCTAGTGTCCGTGTGAGTGGGCAGAAACAGGGCAGAGACTAACACAGGGCCTTTGGTTTCTTGAGAGCTCACCACCTTTGGTCTAGAACAAGGCAGGTTAAGGTTTTAAAGCACTTGCCCTCCTTTCCTGTTTGTTGTCAGATTGGGGCTCAGATCCTTTCTGCCACAGCAATCCATAAAACCAGCAATACCCAGCCTGTGACCCTGAAAACAATTGGTTTTAATTTTACAGACACTGTGTTATTGGGGGATGAGGGCTGGATCTAGAGTCCAACATCTGTATTTTCTTAGATACAACATTTACTTGATTACAAGCAAGTTATTTCACTTCCCCAGGGCCTCAGTTTCCTCCTCTGTTCCCACCACCACTCAGTGCAAACGTCTATTATTAAGATTAAAGGCAACGTCCTCGGAGGCAGAAAGCTCTGTGCATATTTTTTTTTTTTTAAATTGCCTTTCTCTGTGCCACTTTGGATGATTCATTCCTCTAACTTTGCAAGGTCATTTTGAATTTGGATTTGTTCTTTCAAAGTTCTAGCCAAGCCTCTGCAAGAATCTGCCTCAGCCCCTGGGGTGTTATCTGGAAACTCAGCATGCAGACTCCCATTTCCGCAGCACTGACAAATCCATTAACTAACAGAGCCCTAAGAAAAGACGCCTGCAGAGTTCCACAGGGCTATTAGTCAGCATTTAAACGGCCCTCGAACATTGCTCCATTACAGCAGAAGCAGAAATGTTCTCTCTTCTGGCTCCATCATTCAGGCTTCCTAACTGCCAGATAAAATACACATCACACTTTGCTTTGCTGATGGCTCTCTAGGTAATTTTCATGCTCTGCAATCTGGCCCGTAAGAATAGCCAGAAAGGAGACAACCAATTCCTCTCCTACTCCAGCCTCCCAAAGTCTCACTACCCACCATCCAATGGAGCTAAGTTTTCTTATAAACAGGTGTAATTTAAAAACACAGCTCCACATTTCACTATCAATTCATAAACTTTCATCAAGCACCCATACTGGGATATAAAGGTTATTTAAGCCATTAGGTTCGTGGCCTTAGATGCATCCCTTAGTCCTTCTGAGCTTTAGCTTCTTGGTTTATAAATTGTGTGTAAAATAATTAGGGATAAAATAAAACCTCACTGGGTTCTTGCCCCAATAGATCAAGTAGCGTAGGAGAGGACCTGGCCCGAGCAGATAGCCTCCAGACTGGGGCTCTCAGACTATTTTCAATCATCCATCCCTGTCAGCAAAACATTTTTAAGCATACATTTCCAATCAATGCTTATTTATGTAACCATTTAGTTATGTAGTAATACTGTATATATTATATGCATATATTATGGACTAACGTACTATTTACGTCAATCAGTGGTTCCGACCTCAATTTCAGGGTTCCAAAAACTCCTAAAATTGACTGAAAAATTCTGCAAGTTTTTCTTAATTCAGAGGAGAAGCTCTGTTTTTTCCCAGATTATAAAGGGATCTACAAGCCCAGAACATTCAGTCACAGAGAAAATGTTAGCGGACTCTAAGGACAAAGCTGCTCGCCCTGGATGGGCCAAGTCCAGTGAGTCTGACGGAGGGCACCACGCCTACAAAAGAGATCAAAGGCACAGGCGGGCCTCTGGTTCGGTCGCTGGGGAAAGGCGACCCCATCTGTTGGACCCCATAAACTCCCTTCAGGGGATGTATGGTGCATTTTAGGCCATAGAGCAAAACAATTTTCACCTCATTTTATAACTGCCAACTATTTCATAAATAGACAGGGTAGAAATCAACTTCTCTGCTTCATAGATAAGAAAACTGAGGTCCTGAGAAAGGGACGGACTGGCTAAGAAACACTCTGTACTTCCAGCCAGAGCAGAGGGCACATCCAGCTCTCCCGCCTGGGAGCCATGGCTCTTTCGGCAGGCCTCCTCCACCCCTCCTGGTGTCGCCAGCACAGAACACGCCCGAAGACACAGCAGTACTGGTCTCTCCACCTCAGCACTTCTGGAAAGGCATCAGCCTCAGTGCAGACAAGCAAGAAAACAAGGGCTGCAGAGTCACAAAGGTGCCAGGTGCCACCCAAGTGTGCCGTCTGTGACTCAGAACATGCACAGTGACAAAGAGTTTTAAAGAGAAACACATGGCTGATTAGTATCTTCTTTTAGCTCATCTGAATTTTCCACAGCAAACATGTTAATACACTATACTTTCACAATGAGAAAAAGCACCAAACTGAAAATGCCATTAAAAAAAATCAGCCCGTGGTGCTCCAGAGTGACAGCCCCTTGTAATTCTCCACAAAGAAAAAGTATAGGTTTGATCAATTATCTGACACATGGGAGATCTGAGAATATCCTTCTGCAGTCTGTGAACGCAAGTGACAAACTGGCCATGCAAAGTCATCCTCTGTCAACCTCCAACTGTTCTGTCCTATGGCATTGATTATCAACGAAAAACACTTCAGAATCAATAGGAACGTGGTTGATTTCCATACACAAACAGGGCATCAGAAAGACCATAAGTAGTTACCTTCTGGCTAAAGACTCAACTGGAGAATCCCTCCAGTGCTGGAAATAGACACTTTAAAATTGATGCCCATATCCAAACTACAAAAGGAATTCAACACACACAACACTGCTCTCTAGAGGTTATCACAGAGCACGGGGGCCTTAAGATGGTGCCTCATGTGAAGAACTGTGATGGATTCGCTTCACATGTGATGCTCCACATGGTCAGGAGAGCATGTGCCAAAGAGGTAGGATTTAAGCAACCCCGGGGAAAACATCATACAGAGAAATAAAACCGAAGGCCCTGGCCTTCCTCCAGATTCTGCTACAGTTTCACTGCAACATCTCTATAAAGGAAAAAACAACCCTAGTTTGATGAGACATAAAGCCATCCAAGAGTGTGGTCAAAATGCAGACTGGAATGAGAGGCAGCAAGGTATAGGCAGGGTGTAGCATCTTGAGTGTAACTGTCAAGGAGGGTCTGTTCAAGGCAGAAAGGTGGTCCTTAAAGAAAACCAGATAGTCATTAACTTGAATCTTTAAACAGTTAAAAGGACTAGTTGAGAAGGACTGAAAACCACAATGGTGTCACACATCTGTGCCTTTAACTGATGATATTTAACTTAGTAAATCTGAAAGAACAAGAGAGAGTGAGTAAAAACAATGTAAATGGCACTGGGGTCCCATTCCATTCAATGAGCATATGTCCCGGGGTGACGGGCAGGAGGAATGGTGACAACCTGCTCTTTCTTCACTTGCTCACAGGGAGACTAAGGGAGAATGCCTTAAAGATTGTGTGTGTTTTAAGTACCAGGGCTCCTAAAGGAATGCCAATACTTTGTAAAAACACCACATGAGTTATATTTCAAGTGTACTTTACAGGCCATTCAAGGATTTTGACCCCATGGGTTAATTTCCATTCATGCTGACTTTAAAACCTAACCTCAAATAAAGCGTGACTGTAGCGTAAATATGTAGAAATCAGGGCCTGCCCCGTGGCCAAGTAGTTAAAGTTCCACGCCCTCCACTTCGGCAGCACAGGTTCATGAGTCTGGATCCTGGGCATGGACCTACTCCACTCATTAGCCAAGCTGTGCAGGCATTCCACATAAAACAACAACAAAAAAGTGCAGACATCACTGCTTCTCCTTTCACCCTATTACCCACTCACCTCCCCAGCACATGATAGTTTTGACTGAAGAAATGAAATGCCAATTTTCTGTATTCAGGTATTTGTGATCCACTAATCAGAGTTGAAGACATAACTCTTGAGTCACCTGTCATGTACTGTCATATATTATAGTTATTTACATGAGTCCAATTGCCCTAAAACACAGTAACCACCCATGAACCAAGAGCGTTCTGTCAATCCCTTGTAGCTATATGCTCAACAAGTGGTTAATAAATGAATTACTCATATACAATTTTTTTTAAGATTTTATTTTTCCTTTTTCTCCCCAAAGCCCACCAGTACATAGTTGTGCATTTTTAGTTGTGGGTCCTTCTAGTTGTGGCATGTGGGATGCCACCTCAGCATGGCTTGCTGAGCAGTGCCATGTCCATGCCCAGGATTCGAAGTGGCAAAACCATGGGCCACCAAAGCAGAGCACGCGAACTTAACCACTCGGACACGGGGCCGGCCTCACTCATATATAATTTTTATAATTAAAGGTCTGCCGTTGTTACCTTGACAGAGTAACTTGTGCCAGACTCTTGCTCCTGTCAGTAACAATTATAAGTGATGGACAAAATATAAAAATGCAACTGTTTGAAGCCACTGGAGAGCCAAGACAAGCAGACAGAAACAGGAGGGGATATTACCCTTCAAGGAAGGGAACCCCACGGGGGAATATCAAATTTTACTGGCTTTTCTCCTGAGGGCAGACCTCGGTCCACGCTGGGCAAAGAGAATAGAACTCACGCAGAAAGTGGCATTTTACCAAACTGAAGTGTTAGAGGTCAGAGTTTGGGATTGCTTTAGGAGCTGGAAATTGAAGAGGGAAATCCTAGAAAGCAGGAAAACACAGAAAGGGGAGCCCTCAAATCTGTATATATTCTCCCTTCAAATCCTTGCCTGACCCTGAACTGCACATGCATGAATGATACTTCAAGGAGTCCAAGAGAAAACAACATCGAAAGGGCTGGGCAGATTTCAGCCACTTCCCAATGCTGAGGAAAAAGTACAGAATTCAAGCCCCACAGAGGCAGCAGGGCCTGGTAAACACTTTGGGCTGAAACCTCAGAAGAATCATACCTTAGGAATATGGAGCCTCTTGAAACATACTGCAGGACTAAGGGCTATATCCTAGGACTGTGAGTAAAACTAAAATAAACCCACTCTAAGAAAGCCTTTTACAGGATCAAAGTGGTGGTGATCACCAGCAATTTAACTGTGTACTAGAATTAAACACAGCACACTTCAGAGGAAGATGACAGAGTCTCCACAGCATATAATTCACCACAACAGAAATACTGCAAACAGAAATTACTAGACATGCAAAGCAACAGAAAAATGCAGCTAAAAAGCAAGAGAAAAAAAGACAGCCAAGAGAAAAAGAATTACCGACAACCCAGATGTTGGATTTAGCATACAACAACTTCAAAAATAAATACAACAAATATGTTCAAGAATCTATACGAAAAGATGGATAAAATGGGTGAAGAGATGAAGAATTTCAAGGGAGACAGAAATTCTAAAAAAGGACCAAATGGAAATCTAAAAATTAAAAACTACAGTAGTGAAATAAAAAATTAATTGGATGAGACTGATAACAGACTGGACAGTGAAGAAGAAATAAGCAATCAACTTGAAGATAGGTAGGTAGAAATTATCCAAACTGAAGCACAAAGAGTATATAAATTAAAAATAAAGAAACAGTCTTAATGACCTGTGGAAGAATATCAAGCAGTCTAACACAAATGTAACTGAAGTCCTGGAAAGAAAAAAGAGAATACAATAAAAAATAAACAATTTGAAGAAATATTGGCTGAAATTTTTCCAGCTTTGATTAAATTTTTGCAACTAATTATAATAATTATCACTGAGGATTACTATGTCCCAGTATCATACTAAATATTTTAAATTTGTTTTTCCCACCTTTTACAACAAGGTAAGTATTACTGTCTCATTTTAGAAATCAGAAAACTGAAGCTTGAGGTGGGATGGGGGCAAGGTGAAGCAATGTGCACATATCTACATGGTGGTGGATCCAAGGCGACAAACTGGGTGTGCCTTGATTTCCCCCTACTATTTCAGAAAGCCTCAAGTTGATGAGGATGAAGGTAACCATCACCATGACCATTATTGGGTACCTGCGCTACATGCGTTATTCTTCACAACAGTCCAATGAGGTAGAAACTATTTTTCCATTTTCAGAAATGAAGAACCAATTGCTTGAAGTGTTCTCTGACCAAGTGCTCTCCTGCCACCGAGCAGGGGCTCAATCAGCGTGTGAGCCCAAATCTGTCAGACTTCTCCCACAACAAATCAGTAAGAGTGTGCGGGAGGCATGTTTAGCCTATATAAAAGAATATACCATCTAAGTGCTTCATTGTTCATATATGAATTCTGCTAATTACAGAGGACCTAGTAGTAGGAGTAAGTTTGGAGAAATCCTTTGTGGCTACCAAGTATTAAAGTAACAAAACTGCTCCTCTTTTTAACTGATCCATCTAGCACTTTCATGCCATATGTCTACTTGCTTGTTTTACTTGTCTGTCTCTCTTCATGTGGAAGGCGCTCCAGGGCAGTGTGTCCATGTGTCCTGCACTCCACTGAATCCTCGATGTCCCACCCTGGGTCAGCAGTCACTCACCTCTGACAGTTAATAATCTGGCAACTCTGCCTCAGCATTTGGATCATAAAGACCTATGTTTCAAGCCTCGTATCTACTTACTAACTGTGTAATTTTTTTTTTTTTGAGGAAGATTAGCCCTGAGCTAACTGCTGCCAATCCTCCTCTTTTTGCTGAGGAAGACTGGCCCTGAGCTAACATCTGTGCCCACCTTCCTCTACTTTCTATGTGGGATGCCTACCACAGCATGGCTTGACAAGCGATGCCATGTCTGCACCCAGGATCAGAACCTGCAAACCCCGGGCCACCGAAGCTGAATGTGTGCACTTAACTGCTGCGCCACCGGGCCAGTCCCTGTGTAAGTAATTTAAAGCACATTTAAATTTAAACTTACTAGCTGTGTAAGTACTGTAAACCAGGTTCCTTCACCCTAACTTGGGGACGATAACGTCTTCCATGCAGGACTGCTGAGATGCGTGGGTGACAACATACATGTATTTAAGGCCCCCGGCACAAAGTAGGCACTCAACAAATGGTACTATAATTTATTATTTCTACCAAAATTGGGCCATTAAGGCAGAGAAACATGGTTTTTATATTCACCTTCAGAGCATTTTTGTGAGGCTTAAAAAAACCCCAAACTACTGGTTGTGGAAGGAGCACTCCCAATTTTATTTAAAATGAATTAATTTCTCATGAAGTATGCTCCCATAAGATGCAAGCATACATCGCAGAAAATTAACTCATTTTAAAATTGAGAACATTCATTCCAGACCAGCAAAATGGAAGAAGTGCATACACACACAACGGTTTCTGATTTCAAGTAACAGAATATCTGAGCCAACGGCTTACTTAAACAGCCTAGAGTTACAAGATTATTCTGGAAAGAAACTTCAATTTCTTAAAGGCAGTTTGTAAAACTCCTCCAGTTTATCCCCACATAATTTGAGGAGTAAAACTCTCCTGGAAATCTATACTCCCTTTTGGAAAAAGCTTCCCTCCTTGACCATTCTGAAGGAACTCATTATTTCAATTTATTTTTACTTCTTAAGGAGTAAGAAAGGACCTGCAAGAATGCAAAAGGCCTTGAGGGCCCAAAGTAATTTCTTTAGTAATTTGCTCAAATCTCTACCGCCACTAAAAGATATTTACTGAACAGGTGGCCCTCCAGTTCCAAGGGTTTTGCATGGGCAGATTCAACTAATTTCGATTCGCGGTTGGTTGAATGGTGGATGTGACCCCCGCAGATACAGAGGGCCGACTGTATTCACTGAACGCACCATGTTAGAGTATAAGGGACTGGAGCATCCGTGGATTTTGGTATCTACTAGGGGTGCTGGAACCAATCCCCTGAGGATACTTAGGGATGACCATAGTATTTCTATCTAAACCTTCTACTTTGGAAGACTTAAAATTATTTCTTTTTTACTAACAAGCTTACTTTAATTCAAAATAAAAATTTTAAAATCAGATTATTATCTACAAACTTGGAAAACAGCAAAAAGGAGAAAGTTTCCTAACAACACACTAGTTGCTCTCTGCATACCTCTCAACACTTTATTTTTCTCTATCATTCTATTAAAATTGTTATCTATTTTATCTATCTATCCCTGTTAGGAAAATTTTTCTCCCCATTGAAAACAAGAGGATTAAAAATACCATTATATGACACCATGCTAAGACATCAAACTTAATTACCAACTCTAGTTAGAATACAATTCACACTATGCCTTCAAATTTGAGAAAATGTTAACCAAAAAAACAGCTAAAAAGGACTCATTTAGATACAAAAACATTCACTTTCTATCCATTGCTGAGTTTGTTTAGCACTTTACCTTTAAAATGTTAGATTTCATCATATACTATGAACTATTTCTTAAAATAGATAAATTATAAAAATGAAAATTTAAGGCAAACATCACATTTTAATTTTGCTTTGAAAAACACAAATGTTCTTATAAAACTACTTGCTAGGTAATTCTAACTGAAAAGGAAGGGAGTAAAACGGAGGCCAATGAGAAAGGCAAGAGCTTTCTTTCCTGAAGTGAAAAAGCTATGGAACTGTTTAAGACCATCCAGCTGTATTTTAGAAATAAGACTTCCATATCATATGCCTGTAATCAAATTACGTATCACTGCCTTTTTTTGGGCGGGGTGTGTGAAGAAGATTCACTCTGAGCTAATATCTATCGCTAATCTTCCTCGTTTTTTTTGCTTGAGGAAGATTAGCCCTGAGCTAACATCTGTGACAATCTTCCTCTATTTTGTATGTGGGTTGCCACCACAGCATGGCTTGAGGAGTGGTGTAGGTTGGTGCCCAGGATCTGAACCTGGGCTGCTGAAGTAGAGCACGCCAGACTTAACCACTATACCACAGGGCCAGCAGCATACTGTCATTTTTTTTTTTATTCACTAAAGTTAAAGGATTTAAAAATCCCAACTTTCAGACTAACAATGTTACAGATTTCTAGGGGGCACCACATATTACTAAGAAGCTAAAGTGTATTCCAAATATATCTTGGCATAAATTGTATGGAAGCTACCACATAATAATAAAATATACTTTTTGATTTGTGCAAAAAGTATACGCATATATTTTTACCACAGAAAAAGACATAATAGCAGAAATAGCCTGGGTCTTCACTCCCAAGGAAAGTGTACATGTGTGTGCTTTGGTAATAATAATGTATCCATTCAAAAAGATTAATGAATTCAATTCAACTAAGTCATTTGACAGAACAACAAATTTGGTACACTGATGCTTACCATGAATCACATGACTCTTCCATTTTATAAAAGTATACTGTGTTATCACTTTTTTAACAGCATTTTTTAACTGAGATGCAGTAAAGCTCTTCTTTCTCAAGAGATACATGCTGATTTACAGTGGGCTTATGACATGTATACACATGGCCACGCTTGCAAGGGCAGAAGTCCTATGAATGCCAGTCCCACTTCTACCGTTCTGACCCTGGGTGTCGCCCAAAGATTGAGAGCAAGATGTCAGCCAGGGCTGCAGTCACCTGAAGGCTTGACTAGCGCCAGCAGACTAACTTCAGTAGTGGTTTTTGGTGGGAGACCTTTCTCCACAGGGCTGCTTGAGTGTCCCCACAAGATGGCGCCTGGCTTCTTCCAAAACAAATGATGGGGAGGGGGAGACCAGGTGGAAGCTCTTTATGAACTTTTGGCCTTGGAAATCACAGGGCATCACTTCTATTACATTCTATTCATTAGAAGAGAGTTATAAGTCTGGCACACATTCAAGGGGAAAAGAATTGGGTCCATCTTTTGAAAGGAAAAGTGTCAAAGATTGCAACATATTTTAAAACCTCTAAGATGTTGAAGAAACCGCTAGCTATTTTAAACATACGTTAGGGGAGAAAGAAAGGGAGGGAGGGAAAGAAGGAAGTGGGGGACACACACCAAGGCAAACTTTCTAAATGACAATATAGCTCACAGATTAATAATGTTAAGACTTTAAAACTTAAAAACAACACAGGAAAACTGAATGGCTTGGAAAATTTTCCCTTGATGCAAGAAATTCACAGAATTCAGTTTTTTGTTTTTAAAATGTCCTCATATACAGTAGGGGCAGTAAGAGAAAGAGAGAAATTCCAAAAGCCATTTTCAAACTAAAAGGCTTACATGGAGATAATTTGTTTTTCCAGTAAAATTTCTGTTATTATTATACTGTTTACTAATTAATACTGATAAAGCTTTTGTGCAAAAATAATAAAGATATTTTAAGATTAAGATCCTTCGCCATTCTCAACCCTCTTTCAAATCATTTGGGGTGTGGGTAGGGAGTACTGGCTGGTAATTTCAAACCAGAAATGTAGAAGTGCTTCTCAAATCTTTCAAGAGCATCAGATGGGTTTCGTGTCACTAAAGCACTGTGAGAAAACAAGAAAATTATGAAAACACACTGGGAAACAGATATCAGAGTTCAGCCTCTTGTGGCTTCTCTGGACAAGGCCAAATGCCCTTGGATGGGAACAGCTTAGATTCCACTGAGCATGTATCATGGAAAGATCTGCAACATCACTGTTTTACTCATCTAGCTATTTTTTAAGAATTAAATGTCATAGTGCTGCCCACACAAGCTGACCAAAAACCTGGGTGTGCTATACTCATTGGTGACTGCAGACACCCTACCAGGCCCAGGAGTCTGCAAGATCTGAGTTTATGCCACATTTCCAAGCCACCGGCACCATAACTACTATTGCTATCCCTATCTGGGAACCACCAAAGTCATCCTATGGATTACACTGCTAGGAGGTTACAGGTGATCGATTCACTCACAAATATTCGAGATTAGTGAATATTTAACAGCCACTCACACGGAGAGCTTCTCAGGGACCCATCCAGCTAATATGCGGCAATTCATTCTACACTTGCTGAGCCCCTGCCAACTGTCACAGAGAAGACACATACAGAGCTATAAACAGCAAAACTGGAGTTAGCTAGGCTCTCGTTCCATTATTTGCTAGGTGTGGCGTCTTGGACAAGACAGTCTGGCTCTTGAAGCTGCAGCTCCATCATCTATAATATGGGGATAACGGCAGACCTGCCTCACAGGCTTGTTCAGCTTAGCTCAGCATGATATAAACACCCAATGAACGTCATGTCCTCCAAGCTAACCCCCTTAGCACCCTCCTCAAACTTCAGCAGATCCCTCTTGTTATTTCCCTCTTTGTATCCTGTAAGCTTTCCTTTATAGCACTTTCCAGTTTCCAATTATAAATACTTCTCGGTTCGATGACCTGATTAACATCTCTCTCTCCCACTGGACTGCAAAATTCATGAAGGCAGAGATTCTGTCCAATACACCCAATATCCAGAATAGCAGCATGTAATAGGTGCTCAGTAAATATCTGTTGAACAGCTAATAAACTAGGTTGAAAAATGCACAAAATACAAAGATGAAAGACACAATACCGGCCCTGATCAAGGAGCTCACAGGCCAGTGACACAGTTCTCAAATCTAGCTGCATTTAGAACCAGCTGGGGAGGAATTTTGTTTTAATCCCAGTACTTGGGTCCTACTCTGGAACAACTCTTGGCCTGCAGGCTGGAGGGATTCCCGTTTTTGTGTTTTAAGAACTCTTCAGGTGATTCTAATGAACAGCCAAGGTTAAGACTCACTGGTATAATGCAAGAGAGACCAGTCAACAATTATAATACAATGGAATGTATGTTCTCCTACAGCAGCAAAAGAACTTCCTGCAATGATGGCAATGTCCCGTGTCTGCACTATCTAATATTGTAGTTGCTAGTAACATGTAGCTACTGAACACTCAAAATGTGAGTCCTATTGAGACTGAGGACCTGAATTTTGAATTTTATTTGCTTTTAATTAATTTAAATTTAAAAGCCCTATGTGACTAGAAGCTAGAAGCTAGTGCAGACCTAAGGAGTACACAGGGCAACTCTGAATCCAGGCGGGGAGATTCAGAGCTCAGTTAGCTGTGACCCCCATCCACGAGAAGAGAACAATCTGATGGAGGAAATGGCAACTAAACTCTGCAGACCCCCCCCTGAACTCTCCACCTTACATACATGCTGGGGCAACCTCTGCCTCCTGCCATATCCAGGACAGCTGGGACCAACGAAAGAGCAAGATGAAGCACATCCTCGCCAAGTAAAAGAGACTCTGTGTGAGCTGCTGAATGATGTAATCACTGTGGCAAAGGGAGGAAATGTGTCTTGAGCAAGGACACTTGGGAAAAAAAGAGTCACATGGCACCTCCAGCAGAATAAACATGGTAACACCTCGCCTCAAGCATAAACCATAACATTAGTGAGAACTGACGCTTATTCCTGAGGCAGAGAATGGCTCATTAAGCTCTTTATAAAATCAGATTGGTCCAACATTATTTGTAGGATGACTGAATTAATATAGAGAAGACACCCACGCAATTGATCTGATTGCCATGTTTTCCCATCTACCATGAGTTAAGCACCTACTATGTGGCAGGCAGTGTGCTAGGGACCTTAAATATTCCCTCATTTTGTCCATACAATACTCTACAAATTAGATATTATTTTCGCATTTTATGGTAAGTTAAATAATTTACTTGACTTTAACAAGTAATGACAAAGCTAGGACTCAAACTGAGATCTACATGACCTGAGTTTCTTTTTTATATAGGCTGTATTCTATTATATAGATATACTACTGTTTATTTAACAAATCGCTATTTATTTTCTGTTTTTCCAAATACAGCAAATGCTTCATTGAATCTACTTGTATATAAATTTTAAATATACTTGTATTGGTGCATAATACACATACCTACATATAGAAAAGTGCATAAATCCTAAGTGTAGCATTTGATGAATTATCAAAAAGCACATTTAACCATGTAATCACTCCCCAAATCAAGAAATAGGGCAATACAAGCACCTCAGAAGCCCCTTTTGTACCACCTGCTAGTTATTTACCCCACTCCCCTGTCCGAAGAGCTCACATCTATAAAGGGCTATCATGCTAACTCCTTAAAACGAAGCTCAGACGGAAGTTACAAAGCAGGTATATCATTTAGGCCAAGACTTAAAACATTTGGTCACTACCTAACTATACAATGATCATTTATCTACCTTAATTAGAAGTTAGTGTTTTATTGGATATAAAGAAATTAGAGGTATCAAGGAACCGGGGTACAAAATCTGTCAACAATTAAGATGACAGAGTGTCTTAGGCCTCGGGGCTTTAAAGAAGACAAGAGACTTAGGTTTCCAGTTTAGTGAGACTTCTCATTCCCAGCTCCGGTAAGGAGAGGAAGGTGATAAAGAATCTGAGGGTCGGACTTTTCCTTGTTCAATGTTCCTTTCAGCTCTATAATTTTATGACAATTATGAATATAAATATAAATAAAACACAAACTTTATATAAGATATGAATTTATGGCATTTACTGAATTCCCACAAGTACTCCCGCAAGGTGGTAGGCCCTTTATAGGTATTAGCTCATTAAACCCCTTCAACAGCCTTGTCATACCAAGATTCTCGTGGTACAGAGGAGAAAGGAGGTTCAACAAAGTGAAGCAACCAGTTCAAGGTCACACTGCTGCTAAGGGGCAGAGCAAGGATGCAAACCCACATTGGTCCATGTCAAAGCCTGTGCCCTTTCCATTCTCCTTGGCTGCCTTCCCCTCCCAGGTTTCTGTTGCATTACAGACAACCGATTTCTTAGAGACCTGACCTCTGGGTGAGCGAGCCAGTACTGCAATAATGAGAACAAAAGATGTGAGTCAGAGACCTTGAAACTCATTTTGTATTTCCAAGCCTCTCCTTCCCTGGGGCGCTGGAACCTACCATTTCTTGTGGTTATCCATTGTTTATCTTAATTTGGTTTATTTCTTCTTACCCACTGACAACATACTTTTGTCTCCAAGTGATAAAGTCACTAGACCAAAGGTAAAACATGTAGTTACACAGGTTACCGGGCACGCCCTCAGCCACAAGACACGACTCTAGCTGGCAGGTCTGTCCAGGTCTCAATTTAACCTTGCCCCTTTCCCTCCTCTAACTTTCACCCCACGCCCGTCACGGGTAACTGATTTTCAAATGTGTACAGGTACACCTCAGAAGGAAAAGGTCCTCATGTGTCTAGGGCCACTGGATTACAGATTGCCCAACTACAAAGAGGTTTCTACATATTTCATATGTCGCTTGTGGCAAAATTACCTGTAAGTCTACTAAGTTTTTAAGTGTCTAATAAAACCCATTGCAACTAATATTTTTCCTACTTTTTACTTTGGAAACAGTAACAGGTTTGGGCTGATAGAAGAGAGAGAGGAAAAAAGAGAAAACCCAAATTTCTTTGACCTACTTATTTTTCCATTTGTAACAAGTCTTCTATAAACCTAGCATCTTACAAATAAAGAGAAAACTACAGACATTACATATAATTCATGCTATCTGCCTTAGTAAGTACTTACCTTGACCGGAATTATATATTGCTTTTACAGACTTCTTCACTTTCTGTAAGGCTGTTCTATCTTGGTCTAGAGCCTAAAAAAGAAAAACGGGGAGAAAAAGATGTTGGAAAACTTGGTAAACTTAAAAAATAAGAAAAACTCACTTGTGACTGCATTTGTTTTGCTGAGTACTGGAGCAACAGCAAGCTGACATATTTATTAACAATGAACCATTTCAAAGAATGAAGTGCCCTGGATTTGAGTAGCTATGTTTTGGGGATAAATGCAGAGTCGTTCCACAAAGCTGAGTGTTGGGTGAAATGGATAACCTGCAGTCAGCTGGTGACCATGCTAAGCTATGCCCAAGAAAGGAAATACAGGACCCCTAAGCGATGGTAAGACTTGAGAGTTCACCACCTGGGAAGGGAGAAAGGCAAGCGAAAGACATGAAAGACACATACCCAGGGAACAAAACACATCTGATCACATAATGGCAATTTCAGCCAGAAAGAAAACATTTAAGAGGTGAAAGTAAGAGTGACCTGAAGAGCTCTGAACAACGCATTTAAATTTGAGGATTCCTTTTAGTGTCAAAAAAAAAAAAAATTCTATGATATAACGCCAGTTGTATTTAAAAATTCTGTTTACTAAAAAAGCACAGCATGGAAAATGCTACCAGGATGCTCGTAGTGCTTGTAAATGATTTCTTAGATGATGAATCAATACACCTACATTAATCTACTTGTGCTACAAGGTGGGGGGCTTCCAGGGGACTGTCACTGCTGATTCTTAATTCAGGTGCTGGATACGCAATTGTGTTCCGTTGGTGAAAATACATCAAACAGTGCACTTAGGAAGTGTTCTCTTTCCTATATAGGTATTACACTTAAAAGCAAGTTTAAAAAGGGGGTGATCAATATAGGTATACATATGGCAACACCGACCTAACTTTCTAAAATAACTTCAAGTCTCTCTCTGCTTCCCCAGCAGTCAATGATCCACAGGCTGGGGACACCATGGATGGTGTGTCAAGATCTGGAAGGCACGAGCGATAGCAGCAGCAATAATAATAAACTTGGATACATAAAATGTAAAAACACTACATGTGCATTCATATCCATTACATCAGCTAAACCTCAAAACTTCAGATGAGAAAACTGAAGTCCACGGAAGTTAAGTACTTCCCTCCCTGAAGGTCACCCAGGAGACCGAAAGGGGTAAACGCAACGGCAGCAGGCCTCTATAATTCCCCTTCTCCTGCAAAATGGTCTTTCCTGCCACCCAAAACATGTGGTTCAACTGGGTGCTGCCGTTTTCCTTCGGCTCCTGTAGTCTGGACACCAATGGCTGGCCAGGTGGGCATGACCCAGGCTGGGATCAGGGTCCTTGCTAAGATTTCTGGGCTTGGGAACAGGGATCATAATGTGCAGTCTCTTTCTGATGATGTGAGCCTGGGGATGGCCAGTGGTTCTGTTTCTAGCTCTGTGGAAGAATCTGGCCAGACAGAACGATGTTAACAGAGACAAAGCACCAGAGACAAGAGGTGAAGAGGGTCTTGGTGGCATCTGAGTCCTTGCTTCCAGCTTTCCCCAAGGCATATGTCACTGCTAATGTTCCTACAGACTGAGTACATGAGATAATAAATTTCTTCTGTCCCAAGCTAGTTGAAATTGGGATTCTATCACTTGCATCCACAAGTCCTAAATAACACAAGGACTCAAGTTACTGAGCACTTACTAGACCAGGCATAAGCTTTGTACAGAAGACATACCAAGGAGATAAGCTACGTATGATTTCTACATCTTATCTCTCGGCATTGTATCTTTACAGTGCTGTGAAGTAGCATCTATATTTTTCAGATAAGGAAATGTGCTAGGCCTTCAATAAATCCTTGTAAGAAGGGGGGGAGGGAGGAAAAGATTAACTAAGGTGCTCAAAGTCACAGAGCCGTAAAGTGCTAAGTCACAATTAACACTAATGTCTACCAAATCCCAAATCTAACAGGATGCTGGGATAAAATCCAGAGTTTTCAGACTGTAAGTCAAATGCTATTTCCACCATGCCCATCACTTACATTCCATCTCCACAAATTTGTCACAGTCATGTCCTACAGCACTCTTATTTAATTAATTTTGTTCTTTAAATCCATTCACATCTTTTTTAACTTAAATACATTGTAAAGAGCTATCATAAATGGAAAACCAGGATCACTTACCATTAATAGAAGATACCCAAAAAATTACTACGTATCTCTAACTATATAAAATGCTCATCTGTTTAGTACCTCAAATCAACTCATCTAACACCAGTGATACTGTACACCATGCTTAAGGAAACTATTTTAAGAGACAGTTTCAGGGAAGAGACGGAGTTTGAGCTATTTCAAAGATTTGAGATTTATACTTTAAAATAAAGAGGGAAAGTAAGTACCATTAAAAAAATGCTTAAGTATGAACCTCAAAGGATGCTGAGGTTTACACAGATTATCTCAATTCTCACAAAAGCCTTATGAAATAAGTCCTATTATTAAATTCATTTTATAGATGAGGAAATACAAGCTCAGAAAGTATAACTTTCCCAGGGTGGCGGAACAGCAATTTGAACCCAGATATTGAGAGCAGAATTTGATCTCCCAACCACCAGCGAGTTCTGCATTCCACTGACATCAGTGATGAACTGAAACCAAAAACAGCCTCATCTTAAGAGGGGGACTATCCATCAGTTTTCAGAGACAAATCTGTGCTAAGAAATTACAAGGCATTAGGTTGCTGGGAGTATGTGAGGGAAAGAAAGCAATGCAAATAAGTGCAAGTAAGTACCCATTTAAGAGACCGAATCCCACACGTTTATCCTTTTTGCAGGAAGGACATTTAAAAATGAATCCTAACGATATCCACTACTATTTATCATTTTTTCAATTTTTGTTTGTTTTTTTGGTGAGGAAGATTGGCCCTGAGCTAACATCTATTGTCAATCCTCCTCTTTTTGCTTGAGGAAGATTGTCCCTGAGCTAACAACTGTGTCAATCTTCCTCTACTTTATATGTGAGATGCCGCCACAGCATGGCTTGATGGGTAGTGTGTAGCTCCATGCCTGGGATCCAAACCCGTGAACCCCAGGCCACCAAAACAGAGTGTATCAACTTAACTACCATGCAACCAGGCTGGGTCCCCCATTTATGTTTTATATATGTATTACTTCCATCTCTCTTTTATTTTTTTAATGAAAACCCCTGGGCTTTAGGGAAGTAAAACAGATTGCCAAATGTCACGCACTGACTAAGAGAAGAACCAGCCTATGCTTTTTCAACCATACCCCTTATACCCACCATAGAAGGTGCCCCAGTGCTTTCCCTGGATCTTAGCATTTCTTAATTATTTTCAAGAAAGGAAAAAAGGATCTGCTTCCAGAAGAAGACAATCTATCTGTTCAGCTTGAGGGAGTGATGACCACATAAGAATGGGTCTAGGCAAAGATAAATTAACGAGCAGGCTTTAATGTCCATGCACATTTAGAGCTAATGATTCCACGTGAGCAAAGGGATGTGGAAGATTTCAGCCGTTAACATTTTATGAGACCCGCTACCTGCTTTATTTTTTCTCAGGAAAAGTCTCATAATTTATGTTGAACTCTTACCAACTCATCTATAAACTAATAGGGTGTAAAGTTCATGTGCTCACTTCTAAACGTTATTAATAACACCCGCGTTTGACAGCAACAGTCATAGTTAAGTCTGGATGACACTTCTCTTTTTATACTCTAGTATTTGGCCACTAGCAAAAAGAAGCCAAGTAAAATGCAGTCTTAAGGGCTCCATGTTTAACAGAGCTGGGGAACACTGTCATTCAATCAAACAAGGCTGCCTCCAGAAATAACATGTCTGAATGTGCTACAGAGTGCCATTCCCTCAACTGCCAGACAGGCACCACCTGCAGTGACATCCTCTGAGATGTCGTATGCCTAAAATTAAATAAAGGTGGAGAGAAAAGTGGCAGATAATACAGGCTATAAAATTATTACATCTCTGAATTTGTTAAAATATGTACCTCCATTTCTAAGTTTCCACCTGAAGTTAAACAACTTGAAAGGATATGTGTGTGAGAGACGGGGAGATGGGGAGATGGAGGGAGGGAGGGAGGGAGGGAGGATAAATGAACAAATAAACAATCCAGGAGAATATGCTTATCTCTAGTAATAGAGTAACCACCTTCCCTATCTAAAATTGTGCAATACAGCAAGTTCACATTCTCTACATTACTAAAGAGCAGGGGTGTTAACCTAGAAAAGCACTTTCAACCTTGATGTGGAGAGTTTTTTCTTTTATTTCATGTATAGTTCTAACAGGTTTGGTCATCTGAATATAAAGAGAAGAAAGCGGCTTTTTGCAAGTTAGAGAGAGACTGCCAGAGAAACCAAACCGACAGAGGCAATACATAAGAGCTGGCAAGCAGGATTCAGAAAAATTATACAAACCAGATATAAGAATGAAAAATTCCCTACAAGTCTGAGGCTACTCAGGGTAGGACATGGAACCTTTCGTACTCCCCCAGGCTCAGTGGCATCCCTTGGTCACAACACAGTGTACCAACAGACGCACACGAGTCCAGCCAGACTTGTTCCTGGCTCAGGGCATCTGCACCAGCTGATTCCTCTGCCTGGAACTCTCACCCAAACTCTTCAGATGACTGGCTCTTTCTCCTTACACAGGCCTCTGATGAAAAGGCCCTTCCTGCAGAGGCCGTGTACAGCCAGCCTAAAGCAGCGCACACCCCAGCCCACCTGCTGACTTGCTAACACCCTTCGTGCTAGTTTTCCCGCAGCACCACCACACCCAGAAACGATCCTGGGCATGATGTGTTTACTTTTATGGTGCTCACCTCCCTCCCTAGAAGAATGAAAGCTCTATGCAGACAGGGCCCCACGTAACCTGTTCACGGCTGAATTCCATGACCAGGGCCTAGCAGATGGTAGAGGCTCAAAAACGCTTACAAAATGAAGTAACAAATAACTGAATGAATGAATTCCTCAGTATTCTCAGCTCCACAAAACAGGAGGTGTGTGACATAAGACTTACCTTGAAAATGGTTGAATAAAATAGTTTTGGATTGAGAAAATGTGGGCTTCTGTAATTTTTCCCCTAAAGATTTTGAATAGCCAAAGTTTAAATGTATGTATATGTTACATGTATAAACAGTCACACCTTTAAAGAAACGACCATACAGTACCAAGAGTAACGGTTAACAGTATAGACAAAATTTACACATTTTAAGTTGGTTTTGCACTTTAAAATGGTCATTCTGGTAACTTTCTTAAACCTTTTATTGAAATATAATACACGTTATGTTAAATGTTGTTATTCATTAAGATTTTCTATTTTAGAGTTACTTTCTAAGCCTATGGCTCCTTCTTTTCAATATACTCAAGAGGGGGACACTATTCTTATTTTGGGTAGATGTGATTTTTGAAAATAAGGACAAGTCTTTGGAGCAAAATCGTATGCACATACTTATAGAGAAAGGAAACGATGGATGAAAATAACATAATAGCATAAAATTCCTTAGAGATATGCTGAGGTCAACAGACATCACACCTGGCTTCCAGGGATACTGAGCATAAATTAATTAATTAATTAACTTATTTACTTCTTGTGAGGAAGATTGGCCCTGAGCTAACATCTGTTGCCAATCTTCCTTCTTTTTTCTTTTTTCCTCTCCAAAGCCCCAGTACATAGTCGTATATCCTAGTTGTAAGTCCTTCTAATTCTTCTATGTGAGATGCCGCCACAGCATGGCTTGATGAGTGATGTGTAGATTGCACCCAGGATCCAAAGCAGCGAACCCCGGGCCACTGAAGTGGAGCAGGTGAACTTAACCACTATGCCACCTAGCTGGCCCCTAAATATATTAATGTACCTGGAAGTGGCTAGCATAAAGCCCTGCACAGAGCACGTGCTCAGAAACTGCTGGCTGTCATTACCCTCACCTCTGAAGGTGCTTCCAAGAGAGAAATTCCTGAAAGATCTGGAGCAGTGACAGCAAAACATTTCTGAAACAAGTACTCGTACTACCGAAGGGATTTCTTCAATGGAAAGAATTTTTACTCGCTTGGGGGAAAAAAGCTGTGTTTCCACTTTATTACTTTATACAGTCATACATTGCTTAACAACGGGGCTATGTTCTGGGGAATGTGTCGTTAGGCAATTTTGTTGTGAAAACGTCAGAGAGTGTACTAACACACATCTAGATGGTATAGCCTACTACACACCTAGGCTGTATGGTACTAATCTTATGAGACCTCATCCTATATGCAGTCTGTCATTGACCGAAACGTCCTTAGGTGGCACATGACTATAGTTGCATTCAGAGAGGTAATTTCAAAAATTCATCTTAATAGATGCATCTGTGCCATAATCATCACAAAGCAAATGTTCTTATGGGTAATTCCTTTAATAGGGAAAGCAAGGGAAGACTACTCTGGCCTAATTTTGGTTCAGATCCTGACTGCTCCAGCCTTCGGCTTGCTGAGCGATCGTGCTACCTCACAGGGAGCAGGGAGGATTGGGGAGCAAGGTGTTCAGGCTACAGGAGAGGCTGGCTGCCTAATTAACATTCACATAAAGTCTCTGAGGATGAAACAGGGATGTAGGTTCTCATGCAGCCTCATAGCCAAATCAATAAATTATTTACCCATTGTAAGGCCCCATATACTAGAATGTGTAAGTGTATAATTATCATGTGAATCAGGCATGAGCCTAGAAAGTAATCTGATGTGATACTGAAGAGCACTGTGAATGAAGGTGCCGGAAGAGAGAATGACAAAGAACAATGTCTACTACCTCAAAAAAGAGGAGGGGTCACAAAGCATGCAAGGGAGTATCTGCTGGGGGGAATCATCAAACTCAGGTTTTTCTACCATTTGCTCATTTTTTCACCTAGTAACTGTGCCTGGCACATAATGAACACTACTCTGTGTCAGGCACTGGCCTAAGTGTGCAAACCCAACACTGTAGGCACCTCTACTTCCCCAGCTGCATGCCCTCTCCCTTCTACTTGCCACAGCAAAACAACACCAACATCCTTTGCTAGAACAAACGGGAAGCCTGCTACTGCTTTTGACAAGACTGACGAGGGAACTTACTCATAAAATATTCATCCTTGCTACCGTGGGGCTTTATCCCCACTGCCCATATCATTCCACTCTTTACCTTGTATTTTAGGAGTTTAGGTACCTGTGTCTCTTCTCTACTCAATCAACTAAAAGCTCTCTAACGATAATACCAGGATAAAGCTTATGCTTGTTTCTTTCTTCACACAGAAGATGCTCGGTAAGAATTTGCCAAATTGAGTGACAAGAAAACGCGCGCACACACAGACGAGGAAGGATGAATGAATTCACTGTTCTTAGAATAAAATCCAGGTCCTCACTACTGCCTGCAAGCCCTATGTGATCCAGCCCTGCCACCCTCTGACTTCTCTCGCTCCCACACTCTCCGCTATTCATGTCTATGCCACAGCCGCAGTCTTTTTGAACCCACCAGGCTTGTTCCCACCACAGAGCTTCTGCAATTGCTGACCTCTCTGCTGAAACCCTTTTTTCAAAACTCTTTCCCAGATCTCAAGGGGCCTGGCTGGTCTGCTCCTTCTCTTTCTTTTTTTCTTTTCTTTTTTTTTTCAGTGTTCAGCTCAAATGCTGGAAGCACAGGTCTGTCAATTTGAGGAGGAGAAGTATGGGGTGCTGAGAACCATCCTGTGTGACAGCTATACACCACCAACAGTTACAGTAAGGCTAACCAGGAAGCAGCGGCACAGAATACCTGCAAACAGAGGAAGACAGACACAGCAGCAGAAGCTTTATGAAAGGAAGAGGTCAAGATGTTATCGCTTGTTAGTTTCAAGATTAATATGAGTTGAGTGAGGCTGCTACACAAGGGGAAACGATCAACCTAAAATAAAATTTGATTTGCATAACTTAGCAAAAAAATGGAAAGTTGACAAGTCATCCACAAATAGAGGTTTTAAGCTGTTTATCTGTGCTATTTTAGACTAGAAAAAGTGTCCTTAAGATTCAGATTCTCCTGTGCTCATAGATTTCAATCAGAAACATTTAATGTCCTCTACTGTGCCTAGATAGCTGAATGGTTGCATAGGGTAGAATTTGACCCACAGACAGCAAAGATCTGTAGCTGCTAAACTACAAGGGTTTGGGCCCTACTTCTTCAGTTTAGATCTGTAGCAAAGAGTCAGTGTACTACCTTCAGCACTACTTCCTGAACAATTCTAAGGATCTGTTCTATGCAGGAAAATACCACCCACTTAACAAAGAAAAGATACTGCACAAAACTGTAACTCACAAAAGTCCACTTTCCTGTGTACGCACACATTACCTGTTGGGTGTGCACACATCTTTAGACCAAGGACCACACTAGGCCCAGAGTATGGGCTCAATTAAGGATCAGTCAAATGAATCTGCCTGTATTAAAAGCATCCAGAATTAAAGGTGTACAGAACAAGGACTGAATACAAAATGCTGCTGTTTATTTCTCATGTGCTATTTATTTTAAAAATCTAAGTGTTTACACCAACCACTTGAAGGAAGCACCATCTTAACTAACGTAAATACAGCAGCACACAGTTTTTGCCTGGGTGACACGTGTAGAAATATTCATTTTCTAATCTCCCCAGGGCTCATCCTGTCTTTCAAAAGACAGTACATCTATGAGGTATCAATGATGAAATAATTTTATTTTCCCTGTGAAGACTTAGGACCTGGATGAAACAGAGTCGCCTCAATTAACCACTCTGAGGTTGCAAAGGCAGCCATACAGAAGTCCGATACGTAACGGAGGCAGAGGCAGCTGTGTGGGGTCAAGGACCTGTCCCCCTGCCCTCACTGTCCCCGCTTCTACAGATGGAAAAAACAGGCTCAGAGAGGGAAGTAACTGCCCTCTGAGTGAGGGGAAGGCCTAGGGTCACTTTTGTATTCAATATTCTTTCCGCTAAACCACTCTGCCTCTGACACTGATGCCAGGAGCCAGCAATGTGAATAAAGAAAGCGGAACAGATCACTTTCAAAACCCTCAAAGTCGAACCTGCCGTCATAAAGAAGCACAGCCATTCTACATATTCTGCATCTTCTGTGATGAGACCTAACCCATCTCTGAGGGCTGCGCCAAGTCTTGCTCTGCTTTGTTAAGCTCGTTCTCTGCAGCTAACAGCTGGAGCCCTTGCTGGCCCCACACCATCCGGCACTCGTTACCAGACGTGGGTGCCCACAGTTCCACGTGATCTGATATCAACATTCCAGCACTCAACTACCACTTGTTACCAGGGCCAGCCTTTGCCTCTGGTGTTTATCCCTGGACTTGGAAGAAGCAGGGCCTAGTCGTGGTGCCAGGTGCCATCTCGAGATGCAGCAGGATGCTGTGGCTAACAGTGCAGGCTTTGAGGTCAGGGAGACCTTGCATCACGTCTCTGAGAGACTATGGTCAAGATAGTCATCTTCTCCGTACTCATGCTTTCCTCACACAACACCTGGTACAGGCAGGTGTTTCCTTCTTCCCTTCCTTTCTGTCTTTAACTGTCCTCAGATTCTTATATTAGCTCATTCTCGCCTCCCTTCTCCCCAATACTGATGATGATAAAACATGTTGAAATGTGATGAACATGTTTGATACATCTTATCTTATTTAATCCTCACAATAATGTGTGCAGAGGTTTCTTATCACCCATATTTTACAAATAAGGAGACTGAAGCTCAGAATGGCCCTAGATCCAGAAGCTAGTCAGAGACAGTGCCAAGATTCAAAACCGGGTCTTCCTGACCCTAAAAGCTATATTCATAAGCATCATGCTCTCCGACCTTCCAACTAGACAGAGTGGGGTCCAGAGGACCAAAGAACCTTTAAAATACAAAATCAGCCAAGGATTCAGTAATCAGGCCACTAGATAAACAACTTCAAAAACCTCTTCCTTCCCATTCGCGTAGTTCTCTACGAAGGAGCCCAAGAAGAAGTGAGATGGGCACTTTGCTTGAGAACCCAAAGTAGCTCTTTAAGAAGGTTGAGGGGTGGGGCAGGGAGGAGAGCAAAGTGGGAAGAAGTCAACCTGCAGTTTGCTGGGGTTGTGCCACCGAGCTGCCCACCAACCATTTCATGTCAGTCCATCTGCCAACTACTGTGCTCGGCACAGTAGGCAAAGTGGCACAGTCAAAACCAGAGAGGTTTCCCACTTCGCTTCAAGTGCACCCTGGGAACTGCAGCCTTTGCTTCACTAACTGAGAACTCGATGCCGGGCATCATTTTCACTAAAACTGACTGCTGGCCTGTGCACCTGCACACAGAAAATAGGCTTAATATTAATAACTAAGCACAACACCACATGGAGATGCAGAGGCTTGTGAAAGCTTCTAGGTGTACTTTAAAATACCAGTAACTTATTGAAAACACCACTGAGACTGACTGGTAGAAAAATCCTTGAAAAGAATTGGTTGGCTTAACCTTGGGACCAGCAAAGAAAATAGGAGCTTATTTTTAAAAGAGGGATAGCTTCTCTACCTGCTATTTCTAGTCCTGCTGTGGTCCACAGAAAGGTCACTCAAGTATTTAGTCTGTGCTCAGGACTGCGAGGGGGATGGACAGGAACACTCACAGACTGGGCTCATCCATCCATAAATATCTACTCCTCCCACATGCCAAGGTCCATACTGGACGTGGGGATACCTGGCAAAGACAAGACAGTTCTCTGCTTCAAGGTGGGGGAGGCAGAAAAACAACCGAGTGTATACCAACATTTCTGAGAAGAGAGATGCTTGGTGTTTAGAAGCATCAAGGAGACCAGGTGGCCGAAGCAAGTGGCCACATGGAGGATAAAGAGATGGACGGGGCCAGATCACACAGGGAAGAAAGGCCATGGAAAGGAGTTTGCATTTTATTCTGAAGGCAATGCTTAGGTAAAGATGGAGCCACCGGGGTTTTAGAAGAAGGAGGCGATTACTCCCGACCTTCGCTGCTGTGCTGGGAATGGAAGGTAAAGAAGCAAGATTGGAAAGAGAAGAGCCAACAAGCCGGTTATTTCATAAACAGAACTTCTTTTAAGTATTTCTGTTATGGCTCAATCCACTTCCTCCTCTGGGACCACACCCCAAACTTAAGCCTTCCTCCAAAAATACTCCTTCCCCCTCCACACCGATTCAGTACCTCAGCAGATGGCATCAAGCTCCTCAGCTGGAACCTGAGGTCACATTCCTCTTGTTTAACCCTCTGTACCCAACAGGCCACTAAATCTCACCAGTTCTACCCCTGCAGCAGTTCTCAAACCCACTCCAAGGGCTCCTGCTTTTAGGACTTGAATATGCCCCACGCAGATCCCTTAACAGCATCTGAGCTGTTCCCCCTTCACCCTCCAGACGGACACCAGAGCAGCCTTTCTAAACGACAAATCTGACTGTGTCACTCTCTTGCTTTAAAACCTAGCATATGGGGGACCAGCCCGGTGGCACAGCGGTTGAGTGTGCACGCTCCACTTTGGCGTCCTGGGGTTCACCAGTCCGGATCCCAGGTATGGACATGGCACCACTTGGCAAGCCATACCGTGGTAGGTGTCCCACATATAAAGTAGAGGAAGATGGGCACAGATGTTAGCTCAGGGCCAGTCTTCCTCAGCAAAAAAATGAGGAAGATTGGCAGAGATGTTAGCTCAGGGCTGATCGTCCTCAAAAAAACCACAAAATCTAGCATACAGCGCAAACCCCAGCCATAGCCTATAAAGTGCTTCTCCACCTCACCCCAAACTACTTTCGCAGACTCCTTTTTGCAGTACACCCACTTCTGTCTTCTGACCTTCCACTTTATATTGCTAGCACCCCAAATGCATGGTGCCCAAACATACGAAGCCCCTTTCTGGCATCTGTGACTCTGGAGACGCTAATTCCAGTGGCTCCAATTCTCTCCTTCCTCAATAATACTTCTGTCTTTGGCCTTTTGTCTACCATCTTCTTGGTAATCTTGCAAACTCACAGTCAACCTTTAAGACTGGGTTTTATCATCTCTTCTGTGAAACCCTCCCCCTTCCCTCTGAGAAAGAATCTTTATGCCCTCCTGCTACGAAAGCACTTACCATAATGACTTTTTTCTCACATTTTTATCTCCAACAAATGGTAGCTATTAATCTTTTAAGATACTACATATGTACTCATTTCCTTTCCAGAGCTGTAGAGCCAGCTTCCTGACCCCACCCCAGGGCACATGTGACCAGAGGATCTATCTGTTCACGGTGCACAGAGAACCCCGGGGAAGATCCCAGGACACCAGGCATCTGAATCTGAGTCTGCCCCCAGACACCTCAGGTCCCTGCTTCCTGATCCGTAAATCTGGAAGACTGGACCAATGTGCAGCCTCTTCTGCCTCTGATTCTCTGAAAATCCAACATTTTCACCTACTAGCCACATTAGTCCACTGCCTCAACTCTCTTAGCATGTTAGATTTTGTTTTAAATGAAAGACATTTTAATTTTTTAAAAGTACCACAATTGGCAGCAACAGTGAATGAGCCTGGGGAAAGATCTTACATTTACGATTTCTAGGCACATAAAAGGATAGACCCATTCGAGGAGGTGGTCCTACAATTAATAATCCTGTATTGCATATTTGAAAGTTGCCAAAAATGTAGATCTTAAAAGTCCTCCTCACAAGAAAAAAAAATTGTAACTATGTATGGGGATGAATGTTAACTAGACTTATCACAGTGATCATTTCACAATAAATACAAATATCGAATAAAAAAACCCATAGATTTAGTCTCAGATTCCAATTCTAGGCATTCTGTGTCCCTCTTTTGCATCCTCTGTCCTCCAAGAAATGTTTTGAAAAGTTCATCTTGAATTTTGTATTCAAAGACTCTATCAATCTTATAAGCAAGCACTACTAATGCCTTATTACAGATGAGGACACTGAGTCCAAGCAAGTGTCCAGGGCCGAAAAACTAGGAAAGGGCAAAACCAGGCTTTTCACCCTGGAAAGTCTAACTCGAAAGTGTGTGTCCTTTCTGCCACATCTGACTGCTTCTTCACTGAGAGAACATGTTTCATTCCACTTCTTATCACATCACATGCTAAGCTTTCCATAGGTGGCTCACCTCCCTGGCTTCCGAGGACCAAAGTCTGAAGGGGACACAAGCCATCCGTCATTGGTGACTTCTCCATTTCGGCTGAGTTTAGACCCCTCACGTCTTCTCCAAAACAAACTCAGAGCTGCTGACTGCAGATCTGGTCACTGCTAAGTAATGTTTTTTACAAAGAAAGACGGACCTAATTTGACAGAGGAGACCAAGAAATCCCAGCTACACATTTGCACGGAGATGACTACCAAAAATGAAGGACTGTTTCTCATGAAAAAAACTGGTCAGGGTAAAAAAACAACGAAACGGATTAAAGTGGCATTTCCCCTGCTGGAATCTGTAGAAAACTGTTTCTGAGAGAGGCTGGAAAGTATTCTGGGGGGAAAAGAGGCCACAATAAATTTGGAAAACACTATACACTAACTATACCTTTCTTCTGTTACCCAGTGCACATCAGAATACCAAAGACTGGGATGTTTTAAAGAAATGTTTTTAACTTTATAACCCAGCAATTCTCAATTAAAATAACTCAAATAATAATTATTAAAATCAGAATGGTTTTTTTCTGCACACCTATAGAACAACGTTTGTTCTGACATAAGATAGGAAACTCTATATTAAAAAAATCCAACAAAGTTAAGCCTCAAAAATTATACTATGTGTATCAATTAAAGAGGCCTAACGATTGTGTAACGTCAACAACAGATACTACCAGGAAAGAGACACATGACTTCAATCAATTTTTTCACAAAACCAAGATAAAAGAACTAAGAGGGAAAAATAACAACAAAAAAGGGAAAAAGTTGACATCTGTAACATATAATTAGCATGTCGAACTCTTATTTTGCTGCTATGGACATCGAGCAGAATAGGAGAACAAAAGACAAGAAATTGAAAATAGTAAACATATGCAAATAATTTCAATCCCACCGATCATTTTAAAATTCCAAGTAAAACAATCCTGAAGTCTTTTTTATCTTATAAAGCTGTGAAAAATAGAAAAAGTTTTAAAAACAATGAATGGAGAGGCTTCAGAGAAATAGTCACAATTGATATATGGGACAAACTGTATTCCATGTGACATACTGCTCTTAAATTTGACAACAATGATCCCACTCCTAGTAATTCCTATGCAAACTACCACCACTCCCTCAATAAGAAACAAAAAAGAGACACTATAAAACATGGTACCAGGTTTTACAGTATAAAAAGCTGGAAATAATCTAAATCCAAGAAACAGGGAAATGGCAAAGTAAAATATGAAACAAACAGGAGGGTTTATTATATGGTTACTAAAAATTACAAATACAACAATTAGAAAGGATCAAGGATTATCATTTATTGAGGATCTATTATGTGATATGCATAAATATTATGAAATACCACTATTTAGAATGTAAAATTACATATATTATAAAGATGTGAATTACCTAGAAATGAGAAGAGAGATACAGAGATGTTTAAAAGCTGATGCTACATAGGACTGTTACAATTAGGAATTTTTCCTTTAAAATAATTTCTTTATACAGCATTTTATGGTTGATTTAGTACTTAAAAATTTTAAAGCCTTTTAACAATGTCTGTAATACATTCAGTGTCTGCTTTTCCCTCAGCATTTGCAAAAGACCCAACAAGATGTTAACTTTCATAGAAAACAAGGGAGAAATAGTACATACTCCTCTCAGTAATTTCCTTGTTGCCTTGCAAACTGTACATTTAAAAAATTAGTAGAATATTGTGTTTCAAGAGCTCCTGTCTGGGGCCAAAAAGAAAACTGTAATCACAGCAATTACCTTGTGAACCTCTAATTTCTGTTGTAGCTCTAAGTTCGGAGGAGCACACCCACCCACAAGCACCACGGCTCTTTCATCTTGAAGCAATTTCAGCTCCATTCTTGGGAAAATAATAATTATAGGTACAACAAGGTATTTAAAGACCAAAAAATAGTCATGAAAACACCATTTCCATGTTATAAGATAATGAGAGATCCTTAAAAGAATTAAAAGCTAGACCGGAAAGGAGCTTCCTGAGTCACATCTTTTCAGGATCTTTAGAATTTACCAAGATTCTACCTCAGGACAGAAGAGTTTTTCCTGGCAGACAGATTAGGCCCCACTGAGCTGGTCCGCCTTTTAACTTCCCAGCAGTTCTGAGGGGCCACTAAACTTGTACATCTGGGTCTTGACCAGATTTAAAATACGCTGCTCACGGTTCACAGACATTTAGGCTTAATCACACAACTTTACCTAAAATGGGGAATCACGTAACTGCCGACTGGATGCTGGCATTTAAACACAGTGGTTAAGAGCACAGAATCTGGAACCAGACTGCCTGGGGTCAAATCCTAGCTCCACTCCTTCCACCTACACGACCTGGGCCTGTTAATAAACCCAGCTTAGCTTTTAGTTTCCTCATGAGCGACCCATCTCAGAGTTACGTGGATTAAGTGAGGTAATCCATGCAAATGAAGTGCTGAGAATGGTGCTGGAACAGAAGCCCTCAACAAATGCTGCCTAGAACGTGCAGGTGCAGGTACTTTAATTAATTTTTTTCTAAGGTTCTCAAGACATATACAGTTAGCAAGAACAACTTTTACACGGCTGGTGGTGCTATGTATAGAAGGAAAAGAAAAGGCAGATGCAGACAGAAAACTTTCCACTCAGACTAGATCTTTTGATTGGTGACCTCCCTAGAAGGCACACCAGACAGTCCACCGTAGTGTGGGAAGAAAAACAGTAGAACTTCTGTTTGTATTGTTTTATGTTATACAATTATACAGTATTAGTCAGAAAAGTATGCATAATATATGTGTTTATAGGTATAAGTATATGCATGTGGAATCCATGCTCAAAAAGGTTTGACTCGGAGATGAGCAAGTCTGGAAACCATGGCTCTGTTAATGAACCGTGGGAAATGTGGAGTAAGACGAGACAAAAACGCAGCTCAGGGGCAGTTCACTATCTGTGTACAGGGAGAAGACGACACCACTGTCCAGCGTTTCAAGACACTGCCAAAGATGCCAATGGGTTTTTCTTAAGTAGCGGCAACCAGTCTAATAATGTTAACTTAGAACGTGGGATGGCATCAAATAGCATTAGCGTTATTCCAGGATAAAACAGCAGCTCCTTATATTTATTCTTGTCACTTTTAACTATTCTCATCTCATTTCCTCATTTCCTTTCTGAGGACCTGAAGGCTCCAAGAGACGAGGTGATTTTTTTCTAGGCCCATCTGGCTAATAAATGTCTCAAAACTCAAGTCTCCCAAATCAGAATATAATTTGTAAAAAATTCTTCTGTTTACAGGTGTTCCATAACCTTAAAGATAATACATGGCTAAAAGCAAACTAAAATAGATATTTCTCTCAAGGCTGCTGTTTCCTAACACAAGGCACTCTGGACACACGCTTTACTGGCACTAAGAAAAACCTGAGAAAATTTTGGTGTTTTTCCTTTACATAATACTGAGCAAATTAAAAAATTTAAACTTTACCCATAACTCCATGACTCTAAAAACACTGTTTTCTTTTTTCTTGACTTTCCATCTTTGTTCATGTACATGATCTCTATGTAACTAATCAATGTTCTACATGCAATCTGTATTCTGCTTTTTTATCTTATTATTATGCTGCAAAGACTCTTGCTCGTTCTTTCTGCACAGGCACAGCCATTACCACTCCAGGGGCTGCACAGCCTTCCATCACTCTGACATGTCATCCGGCTCCTATACATTTCTGTTGTTAAAGATGAACTTAACGCCCAGCTTTTTCACTTTCATAAATAAAGGTATTTATTTTTAAGAAAGACCTTCTTTTTGGCATGACTGTGAAATGATCAAGTTTCTTTCAATAAGGACAGTTTTCAGTTGCGCATGTTTTAAACATGATTATGAAGCAGTAGCAGCACTAATGATATCTTTTAGTGTGTGAATAATTCACGTGCCCCTAAGTCACAACACTGACAAAAGGTCTTAAGATTTTGACTTCTAAAAAGCTGTCACATACCAGAAATGTCAAAAAGATCTAACTAGGCCTCTTGCAAATTACCGCTGACTGCAATTTAGGATGGTGGTTAATAGACAAGTAGGAGCATCTTAAAAAGGTGCGATGGTTAATGTGGAACAGCCCCACTTTAACCTCCACACACAATAGCTGGTCCTTAACACACGCCCTTTCAAACAAAGCTCCCTCAGGACAGCCAATCCAACAGAATGTCTTGTTAGCAGGAAAATGCTCACTAGACCCCTGGACCTATTGATTCAATATCGGGGAAAACAGGGATGAGGCAGCAGAGTTCGCTCTCGAGCACAAATGAGTATTATGCTCTATTGCGTGTCGTTTCCATAGAGGTAAATCTTTTTGTTTACAAGAGTTGAAGAAGTTTTCTACAAATCAAACCTTTGAAATGAAATCTTATTTCCTCAAAGATGCACATTAACATTCAGAGATGCTTTCCTCAACAGGCATCAAGTTCTGTTGTTTTATCTGAATAAATCCTCTTGTAATCAAATAATCACCCTCATCCATTCCGACATTTGGTATACTAAGCTTACTTGGAATGGAGATGCATCTACAGAGGATTTGGAAAAAAACTTCAATCTCCACCCTACAAATTCATTCCTTTGACAAGCATCTGGTGGGAACAATATCCCAGAGTTGAGGAATACAGAGACGATCCCTGACTTCTGGGATCCTGATGGATTACTTCAATCACATTTATTAGGTAGCTAGATACAAAATGTTTTCAAACATGAATGCTTCCCTATGATATTTGGGGGATAAGTCTGCCAAGGCAAAAATCTATTTACCTAGAAGCGAAGCATGTAGAAAATATTCAAGAAAAAAATATAGCTTGAAGGAATGATAAAAGAAAATTCACAGTCTTCTTGATAAACACATATAAAAGCTTTTATTAAATTACATTTTGTAGATTGAGTCATACTGTAAAGGGAGGGGATAAATTTTATTTGAATGATTCTTTAATATACTACTGGGAGTAAAATTAAAGAGATATTAAGGCTTAAAAAGTCGTTTCCATTTCAAATACTAACATTAAAAAAAATGGAGCTGGAGTATTAAGGCTCTAAGAAAGCATCCCAACTTATAATCGACAATTTTATAAAAAGTAAGTTAATTGTTTTCCAGTGTCTTTGCTCATTCTTCAGTAACATGTGCAGTGGCCACTTCTCGGAGAGCCTGAGTGAGCCCAGCGCAGTAACTATAATGTCCCCCCTCAAGGAAAGCTTTTTTCTCCTTTTAAATAGAGTCTAGCTGCTATAGTGCCACTTAGCACAATGACGAGTGACATTTCACTATCCAGATGTCCCAGAGATGCTCCAAATGATTCCACTTGTCAAAAGTGAGCAAACAGTGCCTTCCTTATCCAATGACAAGGCCCACTATGAACAGATGAGTGGGTCAAACCCAGTCCCAGGCAAACCACAGTAAATTACATCGAGTTTGGCTAACGTGTCACACAGTGCAAGTCTGGAGGGCTTGGCACGAGCAGTAGGGCTTCATGGTGAATACTTCATTCCATGAACTTTCATTTGACAGGTAGAATTGTGGTGAAGTACAGGGTTTTAGAGTTTTCACGTATTTAGAATACCCTTAAATTTGAGAACTATTCACTTAGACCGGTAGTGCCCAAAATCTGTGCCCAACGAGTCCAATTAATGCTGTGAGGGAAAAGGGATTTACAGCCAATAGGTTTGGGAAATACTCCACACTTATACTCCCTTTTGAAGATTCATAGAGCATTAATATATTAAAAGACCATGAGATTTCTATTTAAAAAATTTTTTTAAAAATTTTAACTTTAACATAGTATTTCCGAAACTTATTTGGACTCAAAAGCACACTTCCCACCTCTCTCCTTTTTTAGAAGTGCCTACTAACATCTCAGAACTAGTTCTCCACATAATACATTTTGGGTAACACAGACTTGGATCATAATATTCCAGAAAGTCTGTTACAATTATATCAGAGAAAGCAAATGGGTGGTTCACAGTCCAAATTCAACTTGCATGAGTTTTTAAAATGTGGCTTGCATAATATCTTCTGTAGATTCTTGAATTGGCTTCCAAACATTTAAAACTTGGGAGATTTAACATAAAAATGCAGAAGTCCAACTTTCCCTATAAAATGCCTTGGGTGAGCTGACCTCACCTTTTCCAAGTAATGACAATGAGCTGTGCCTGAGGAGGAGGTGCCATTTTAGGTTCTCCAGTTGCCAGTGAACCACCAGATCTGTGCCAGTGACTCACATTTGGCCCCAATGTCACAAGGTCTCCTATGGATTCCACCCATGTTCTGGGCAATGGCTCCACGATGGAAGATGGCAGGGCATGTTCAGGATGCTTGAGGAGAAAGTCACTGTCAATCTGCCCATCGCCCCAGTCTGTCTCCTCCATGAAGCGCATGACCCAGACGGCTTGCCAAGGACAATCCCTGTTTACACCCACTGTCCTGGTATAATGAATAATACAGCCATTCGCACTGTCCCCCATTTTGGATAAGTTACAGGGTCACTCTAGCTGTGAAACCTTCCCAGCCCTCCCTGACAGTCACCCACATCCTCCACCTTCAAGGCCCATGGATATGCTTTAGCGCTTGAGTACTTCCTTCACGACTTTCCAATTGTGTCATGTGAGTGCTGTGGAAACAAGACAGACACCGGAGCCCAGATGACCTGGGTCTGGATTTGGGCTCTGTCTCTGAACGGCTTCGTGAGTACGGGCAAGTCTCCTAATCCCTCTCAGAGTCAGACCCTTCATCACACTACTTCACAGGGCCAAGAGGAGGATCAGGGATGCAGCAAGTGCTTGGTAAACAGCCAGTATTCAATTAACAGTACTTTTAGTTCTGAGACTCTAACTCCATGCAATTAAGGCTCTCTTCTCTCACAGTTCTTATATTCCAAATGCAACAGTTGTGGGTTCTTATGGTAGATAGATAATTCGTGATTGTTGACTGACTTGCTGATTTCTTCTTTAAAAAAACCCAAGAAATGTCCTTGTCTCTCTTTTCATGTTTCTTTAATTTTTTCAATTTTGGAGTAAGTAGTACAGGAGTGTTTTTCCTATTTGCCCCATCAATTTAAAAAAAATTTTTTTTTTCAGAAGGGCATCTGTCCATTTACTTAGAGATTTTGTTTTGTTTTGTTTTGAAGGCTAGGGGCAAGAAAAGAAGAAGAAGAAAGAAAAAAATTGTCCCCACAGAATATGGTTCACAAAATTCATGACCCGAGTTGATTTAAAAATAACAATCTGCCTGCAACTCAGAGAAATAAAGTGATGACTCATTCAGTAAGATGGGCTGGATTTTTTTTCTTCCATGCCTTGGGGTTACTAAATATCAGAAAACCCTCCCTTGGGATTTTCCCCAGTCTTTATTTGTTCCCAACAAGCTTCAAACATTTTCCTATTTTCTACTCCTTTTAAATTGGTCCCCTTTCATTTCAGCTAATAACTGAAGTAATTTCTCACGAGTTAGTGCTATGGAAAGAAAAACCTCAAAGTGGATGCTTAAATGCTTAAAATTCACTTTAAACCCTTGCCAGCCCTCTTTTGTGAGACTACACTGAAATCACCCTGGATGCAAGGCCTCTCCTGCTGTCTGACTTTTCTCTCAAGTCTGAAGCTAATATCCATGGAATAGATGGGCAAAACAAAAGAAAGCAGAGCTCTGATCCAGCAAGCGCCTTTTATGGGTTGGTTATGACTATACAAAATTTTCAAGCAAAATTTGCATAAATTAAAAATGCTGTTCTTAAAATCAAACCTAATGAACCATCATTATCTTGTCATGCTCGCTCACTAATTAGTTATGCCACATTGCCTCACACGACTTCCATACATTTCAGTTTCTTATAATGGACAGGAGGGGGTGGGGGATGGGAAGTATCTGCATTTCTACAACGTCTTCACCTGAGAAAGAAATCATAGAAGGCTGGATGAGATCTGAGATCAATGACCCTCACAGTTATAGGGCAAGACTTCCAAGACCAGCAAATTATATGCATTTAACTACTTCTTGCATGAAGATTAAGAAATATTAAGGCTTTCAAATTAGTTGTGTTTATCTATGAGCCCTCAGCCACACTAAAGATTATAAAAAATGCTTTACCAAGTGACTCCTCTCTCTTCAAAACATTTTTGGGATAATGGGTAGAGGATGGGCTACGATTCCCTTTTTTTTTTGGAAAGGGAGAAGAATGGCCAACTAACATTGTTCATTTACACACTGTCTAGTTAGGGCAAAAAACTCAAGAATCCATCTTTTCCTCTCCATTCAGTAGGCACTCCTAATGTTTCCTGTTATTTCTGTGACACTATAAGGTCTTTACAACGCAAGTGTAACGATGACAATCAAATCAGGAAAATGGCAGAGCGTGTGCCCTCTACTACAGGGGTACATTCTGTATTACCGTAGTCTCTTCCTGCCAAATCTCTGAGCGCTCTCTGCTTGTTCTACAGGGGTCGCTCACCATGTTGGGCCTCTAGAACAGGAGCCTTGTGTGAACAGGTGTTGGTCTTCTACTTCTCGTGCATCCACTCAGTTCAACTAGACTCTATACTAACAATGTTTCAGCCACTTTTCTCTATTTCTAACAGCCAAAAGTTCATCCCATCTCACTGAACTGTAGAGCCGGGAGGCCCTTAGAGATTACATATTCTAACTGCCATAGTTTATTTTAAAGCAAAAGAAAAACTGAAATCCTGAGAGGTTAAATGACTTGATAAGGTCTCACAGGATAGTTTAACATCAGGACTAACCTCACGTCTGTCTCCTACCCCTGTGGCTTTTCCCTCTATCAAGACGCAACTGGAGTTCCAGACTGCCCCAGGATGGCACTTAGGGTCTTCAGCTTGGAAGCCCAGTGGGTACGAGAGGAGATGTTGGGATGACCCAATGGGTGTAGGAAACATGGGCCAATTAGGCCTCTAAAGGGACCCAGTGGGTCTCTATGTGCTGACCTGCCCTCCTTCTCCAACCAGTGGACTACAGCATAAACAGAGGTGGGCCAGGGGTACACACAGCCACAGGGTGAACACAAAGCCTCTTTCCGAGGCCCTAAAGATTTGTGGGGGAAACAGTCTTATTTTAAAACAAACAAACTCTATTGTAGTGCATAAAGCCAAATTTGCCTGCCCCGAGCCCAGATAAAATACACTTCCAGAAAATTTCAAGGCCTCTTAGAGTCTCCCATTTCTCAGGAACCTCAAGCAGAAATGTAATTCACATGGATTCAATTATACGTATTCAGAAAAAAGTGTGGGAGAGGAATTACTAGTTAAAAAGAGCGGGTACTTCTACCCACACAAACCCCACTGTGAGGAGGCCAGGCCACTGAGACTATGGAAGACAGATTAAAGAATCTGCTGAGCCTCGTGTATTCCAAGGATCTCACCAGCTCGGAAGTTAGCCTGGTGTTTTACACATGCGTATGTTTGTATATGTGTATGTCTACTGATGATATCACAGCCCCTAAATGCACGCCAACACTTTCTCTGGTGCTCAAGTGAACAAATAGTGTACTGGAAAGAAAACGGATGACAGTTGATGTGCTGGCCATGAACATGGACTCTTAGCAATTTTAAGGGTATTCCTGCCTTTATATCACTTTCACCTAACATGAAGACCTAAGCACCTGATGAAATTCAACCTTCCTCCAGGAGGTAAGCTTGAGAAAGACTAGGAAGAGAGGTGTAGGGTGGTGGGAGGCTCAAGAAATACTGGGCTGGGATGCTATGGAAGCATGGGGCGGGTGGGTAGGGATGAGTGGGGAAGGCTTGGGAACCTAGGGCCTCTCTGATTGTGAGAAAAGACTGCCAGGAAGACCTCATACATGGGATGTTTAGTAGCTACTCTGGTCTGTCTAAATTAGAGGCTGACAACTCCTCAGGTGGACGTACCCCAAGGCAACCACATAGTTGACATAGAGTAAGAACCTCCAACAATAAAATCTCGAGAGCTCTTGCGAATGGTACATGTGGAGGAGGCCAGGGGACCTGAGGTGGGGAGATTTCGGAGGGGGCAGGATTAGAGGCAGAGGATCTCCCTGCCCCTCTCTCTCTCAGTTTTCATTCTTTCTTGTTCCATGACTACTGACAGCTGACCTCCAGTAACTATCAAAATTCCTACATATTGTACGTACACAATAAACATGCAGAGTGAATAAAAGAATATGGCTAATAGGTAAAAAGGAAAAAACCAAATGAACTTTACAATTACTGCAAAAACTTAAGAGACCATATGCTCCAAAAAGAAAAATAACTGCTAGACACGGACAATATAAACCGTACACACTTTTTTCACTAGTTAACAACCAGCATGTGAGAAAAAAATTATTTTATAGACTGTCTTCATGTTCCTGGTGCTGCTTAAAAATAAAGTACACGTGGGATTTTAGACAGGTTACAGGTTTATTCACTGTAAACACTTGGGATGAAAAATAATTCTTTATTAAGTATAAAGCAGTCTTTGAATGAAAGTTGGAATTCCTAGTTCCTCAAACGCCTTTAGCTAATATTTAGACTGTAAGGATCCCTCACTCTCCATGATCCATGTTGGGATAAAGGCTATCACAAAATTTTGAAAATATTTATAAAATAGGCTCCACTGAAAATTCCCTCAAAATGTGCTAGAACAGATCTCAAATACAAGTTTATCTTGAGATGTATTATTAAATGCTTCAAATTTTTTACTTCTGCAGAAACATAAACAGAGAGGCCTGTTCCATGACCCCATAGCCAGGATTTCCTTGAATGACACGCTAATGAAAAATGCAAACCAGTGGAAGTCTTGACTCATTGTACCAGAGTTTGTAACATTCCAACCAAAGATCTGCCTTGCATCAAGAGAGAAGAAATAGCTCCAGAAACCAGAAGTTATCCTTAACCCTTTGCCTCAGGAATATTTTTGCTTTTGTATAACATGGAAACATAGAAAAAGATCTCCAAAAATACTTAACACATTCACTAATATGAATTGCTCCCATTTACCTGGCATACAGTGTCTGACTGTGTGTGTTGATCACAACGCCTACCTTCAAAAAGCCCCAACTCAAAGATCAGGTAAGACATAGCCAGGTTTTGCAGCGAGGGATCAGATTTTTCCCTTTAGCTATTGCTAAATGGACCAGGGAAGGAAGCCTGACCTAGGGCTTCCCAGCAACCCATGATGTGGCTGGAGAAAAGAAAGATGAGCTGGGCCAATCAGATCTGACCCTCTGAGGAATTTGACCTAGAAAAGAGAAAAGAAAAGGTGGGAGAGGAGAGGCCATGATGGGCCAGGTAGATAAGCCTCAAAGAAGAAACACAAACTATGACTAAGCAGGAGAGAAAAAATGCACAAAACAGAGGCAAGGCCAGGCAAGAGTGTGAGGGGAGGGAGACCTCACCAAGATCCTGAAGTCGTCTGGAACTAACCCCCAACCATTACCACTTTTGAGTAAGTCTAAGTGAGCCTCTGCTCACTAGAGAGCTCACTGAAATGGCGCTCGTTGTTATTTCATTTATGTCTCAGAACAACCCCATCAAGTATTATTAACCTCTGCAGGCCACAGAGCTATCAACAGCAAGATCAGAGAACCAAGCTCAGCAATGTCGTGTTCCAGGGCCTACGGCTTATTCACCAGCTATATGCATTCCATAATAATTACTACAATTTCAAGTGCCTTCTATGAGCCAGCCACACAGAGACACTTTACAGAGCTCATTAATCTTTTATTTCAACAGCTCGCAAGGTAGGCATTATTCATTATTTCATATATAAGGACACTCAGGTTCAGAGAGGCTAAGCAGCTTGTTTACAGTCACACAGGTAAGAAGAGGCCGTTCTATGAGTCCCATACACCTCTATGTTGCAGACACCGACAACTGTGAAATTCTAGCCCCTGTTACAACAGGCAAAAAGAAAAAAACCACCACTACGACTGGAAACGGCAGAGGATTCCTAACAATGACTGGGAAATGACATGGTGTGGAGGTAAACAGATCAACATACACAATTTCTCCAGTGCTCCTCCACATACCAGGAGAGAAGCCAATGAGACTCAACAACAATGGGGCTGGATTTAACCTAAAGGCAAATCAAATAAGGAATGCTGGCCAGATAGCAAGATTAAGCACCTGAATCTCTCTTTTTCTTTTTTTTGAGGAAGATTAGCTCTGAGCCAACTACTGCCAATCCTCTTTTTTTTTTTTTTTTTTTTTTTTTTTGCTGAGGGAGACTGGCCCTGAGCTAACATCCATGTCCATCTTCCTCTACTTTATAGGTGGGACGCCTACCACAGCATGGCTTTTGCCAAGTGGTGCCTTGTCCGCACCCAGGATCCGAACCAGTGAACCCTGGGCTGCCGAGAAGTGGAACGTCTGGACTTAACCACTGTGCCACCAGGCCGGCCCCAACACCTGAGTCTCTTAAACTGAGAGAAAACCGCTGATGCCTCGTCCCTCCTGTCCCTTCCATGTTTCAACCAGTGGGAAGGCGCTGTGGGCCTCCTACAACCCCATGATCACCAGCACCTTATGCAGGTGGACACGGTTCTCAGGCGGCCCAGTCCTCTCTGTTGCTCAGTTGGCAAAAGCAGCGCAGCCCCTGGCAGCTGAGCTGGGGCGGTGGGACTGGCCTCCCCTTGTGCTGCCCAGAGAGCTACCAGCAGTGCTTGGAGAACTGGGCCAAGTACCACCTCAGAAGTGCCAGCCTACATCGTTTCTCCCTTTTCAAAACTGGAAAACAATGATTATCTAAACCACTTTTTAAAAATTATAATTGTATTCTTTAATTGTTATTTAGCTATTCATGCACACAAATATTTCACCTCACTCAGGAATTTATTAAGTGCATAGTATGTGCTAAGTAATGTGCTTGTCTCTCCCTGTGAGTACAAACATGAGAAAGGGTAAATCCGTTCCTTCCAGAAACATGCCAGGTGGTGACAGTGCTGGAGCAGCACCGGTGAACCTCAATGATGGCACAAGATGGTAACTATGGACACAAAGGGCTGCAGAAGTTCCGCTTGGGAAGTCAGGGGACGTCCCAGAGAAGTGGTGTTTCACCTGGCTTTGAAGAGTAAATGTTCTTCAAGCATCAAAGGAAAGACATTTTAAGAAAGAGGGGTGAGCACAGGGATAAAGAAGCTACGTGGACTAGAATCTCTGGTATGCAAGGGGAGGGGGGAAAAATTAGGGGATCTTTCAAAGACTACTGTGAAATGGGCCAAGGATCTGGCCCTTTTCTCAATGCAAGAGAAAGCCAACGGTGGCCTTAAATAAGAACTGCGACAGGGGTCAAGTCTTGTTTCCTTCAGGGTTCCCCAGAGCACCTGGCGTAAGCAGAATAAGGGGAGCTATTCATAAATGTTTCTGGGAGTGAACAATCAAATAAGCAATCGGGACTTGGGAAGGAGTTCCCTCTACTTTCCCCAATACAAAATAAAAAAGTAAAAGAAGGACTTCCAACAGTTCAGCATCTGGATCAAGTACAACTAATGTCCATAGTGAGCTTGCAAGAAAGTAAGAAAAATCCACCCACCGGCACAGGGAGAGGCGAGAATGCTAGTCTGTCTGTTTGGGGCGAGTGGGAGAGCCTCTCCTGAGATTACAGGATTAGTGATTCCACCTGCATGTCTTGGGCGCTCCCAAGCTGAAAAGTGATTATAAAAGGTGGTCTGGACATTCAGGATGGTGGGTTTCAAATCAGTAACAATCTCAAATGACGGTGGGGAGCTCTGTGGACTGTGCTTACCACTTTTCAGTAAGTTTGAGGTCTTTTAAAAACGTTTTAAAATTAAATAAAACAAAAGTGGCTGGAGCTGGAAGCACCTTGGGACAATCGAATGTAAAACCAACCACTCTGGAAAATAAGGACTCCAATCAGGCCACAGAAACTGCCCACCAAGAGAGCCTTCCTGATAATGAGATTACCTTCCTCAAATACAAAAAAAACGTAACAGAAAATAATCTAGACTGAGTGAGAACCAGCAGATAGGAAAACAGAAAGAACAAGTTTCCTCAAAAATTTGAGCTAATTATTGAATAGATTATACAATTTGCAAAAAGACCTAAAATAAGAATAAAAATGAGAAAAGAACAAGATACTACAGACAGATGTGAAAAAATACTAAACAAATTTTCCAAAAATTAAAAAATACATATCAAAGGAATGGTTAAATATTATACATAGCTGATAAGAGAATCAGTGAACCAGAAGACATCACTGACGAAATTATCCTAAGAAAGCAGCACAAAAAGGGACAAAGTAGGATAATACGAGACACAGAAGACGGAACGGGAAGGTCCAGTGCCAGTCTAACAGAGTTCCAGGCGAGATCAGAGGGAAAGAGTGGAGGGGTAAGTGAAGAAGCTTAGGAAAGCTAACAACCATAGTTCTTTGAGCTTTTCAGAACATATCACTTGTCAACCACTTCTTAAATACCTCCTACAGGTACCGAGAACTAAGGCAGCCACATCAGGACACTAAAGAAGTCCAGCCAGCGCCTTTCATATACTCCAGTTAAGAGCCCTTGTAAAACCAGTAGAGAGCACAGAATCCACTGCTCAACCAAAGCCTACAGGTAACCCTAACACCAGCTTCTAGGGTTACTGGATTCAATGAAAGAGAGTAAATAACAACTGTAGTACTCAAGTAATTCATGGACCTTGAGGGAGAAGGAAATAAGTGCCTTGCCATGATACAATATTGATGGCTAAGACTTAACTGAGTACTCAGTCTACGCAAGACACTGTGCTAGACACTTTAGATGGAGAATCAGATTAAATCTTACAACCAATGAGAGGGGGAAGATACAGTTATGATGATGATGATGATGATGATGATTTTACAAATGAGAAAGGCTGAGCACCTTGTCTGTAGTCACACAGGAGGTAACGGAGGAGACGGAAATCAGACCAGTCAAACACCACAGCTGGGCCTTTAACCATTCTGATATCTAGGCAGAACTCCCTCTCCTTGATAAAAATCTGATTTGTAATTTCTAAGTGAACTGTGTGTTGAAAGAACCTCTCTACCCCATCCTTACAAAAACAGTGAGGTCAGGGTGGAACCTCCTCAGCCTTCTGGGTAGGATACACTTCCTTCATAACGGCAGTGAACTCAGCTGTGACTGAGATTTTCTCCTTGGAAAGGCCTCCTCCTAAGGGGTCTATTAAAGGGGAGGTTGGGAGAGGCCTTCTCTCTAGAGAGAAGCCCTGTAAGCCACCAGCCCTGAGCTAGCCGGAGCAGCTGAAAGAACAGTCTTTCCGAAAACCATGACTCTTCTCTGTGGCTAGTGGTGCTACACAACACTGTGAGAAAGGAATACAGCAGCGCAAGTTCCCAAAGTTGGTGCTCCTTTCCCTTTGTCCAAGAATCTCACTTCTGGAAAAGCATCCCAAGGAAATCACTCAATAGGGGAAAAATGGCTAATGACTCAAAGAAGTGGATCACAGCATTGATGGAATCAGCCAAAATGCAGGCAATCTCTAAAGACCCAATAACACTGAAATGGTTTAGAAAATCAAGAAATGTCTATATGCAGATATTATTTTGTGGCCCTTGAAATAATGAAGATGACAAATCTATGGAGCAATATTTGTGCTAAGTGAAAAAGCAAAATTCAAGGTGGCAACTGTTAAAACAATGAATGCAAGCAACAAGGACGGAACAGTAGTAATTAAAAATAGTTGGGTTAGGGTGGTGGGATGGTGGATGATCTTTTCTCTCCAAATATTTAAGAAATTCATTATTGTTGCATGGTATATTAACTTGAAAAAAAACGGCACTCAGGCTTCTTGATAACTGTCCAGTTCAAGAATCATTTGCAGTCTCCACAAAATTATACTACTGTTTGTTAAACTAAATTCTTTCCCCTGAAGCATTCCCCCAACAATTTTGCCAACGTTCACTTACATTATGCAGGACAAGAGCAATATCAAGTTACTTAGCCTGATTCAAGGAACCTGAGGGAGGAGAAGGGGGAGGAGGAGAGGGAACAGTCGAAAGCTCTTAAACCACTAACAAAAAAAGTACTGTGGCTTGTACATAAAACCATTATTGGCCTCCGTGAGGCATTATCAGTCCAAGAATACATTTCTGTTTTAGACTTTTAAAAAAGTGTACTTGAAACCAGAACAGGCCTTGAATTTCAAACACACAGAACTGAAGGAATGCCATGGAGGGAGAATTAAGGTCAACTGAAATTGGCCTTTTGTCTGGGACGCATTCTTCAGACTCTGGAAAAAGGCAGAGTTTGGTTTAGCTGTGGATGAATTTGAAAGTAAAATCTGAGGTTTTCAGATTTACCCACACAGCCAGACACAGAATGCTAATGCAGATTTCTGTGATACGGTTTCCAAATAAAATAGCCATTGTGTGACCTTCACCGTATGTCCAGCTGCAAGGAAGTGGACAAAACATTGTTAACAGGATGTCCTGGGAATACAGGTAGTGACAGTTCAAATGGCTGTTTACACACGTTTGGAGGGTCAACAGCAGAAAAGAAACAAGAATGTTAAACATGTGTCAATATGCTACATTGCAACTCAGGTCACACATGCCACCCACCAAAGTCCCTTCTCCAAGTGTCACCTAGACTTGGTGATCATCTCACCTTTGTGTAAAAAAAATGTAGGTTCTGATAACTGTGTGTGACTGGCTCTCTTCTCCATGTGCACCAGGGACATCTGTTTCCCAACCAAAGAGCAGTCACCACCCAGACAATGGGAGGCAGCCTCAGGGTCACTACCAGAGCAGTCACCGTCTTGGGAAAGATGAAAGGTACATAAAGGTAGGGGCTGCCGGTTATCAGACTAGGCCTCTGCATTCACGTCACTGTAGAGCTATTTTTAATTGTTGCGTTATCTGGTTTCTGGATGAGATAAGTAGGCCAAGCATGCGTTCCAGGCACCCAGGAATCACAGTAGTCTGAGGCATTACTTCAAAGTATACAAAGTTACCAAACATCAAAGACAAAAGGTCAAGACTATGTCACTCCCCTGTTTCGACCTAGGCTCCCCTCTCCAGTAAGATCAAACTTTGTTTGGTAAGGATTGTATGGTAAGGATTGTAGTAAGTTCATTTCATGACCCATTAATGCACTGTGACCTGAAGTTTGACTAGAATATTTCTTTTTTTTTTTAAAGATTTTATTTTTTCCTTTTTATCCCCAAAGCCCCCCGGTACATAGTTGTGTATTCTTCGTTGTGGGTTCTTCTAGTTGTGGCATGTGGGACGCTGCCTCAGCGTGGTCTGACGAGCAGTGCCATGTCCGCGCCCAGGATTCGAACCAACGAAACACTGGGCCGCCTGCAGCGGAGCGCGCAAACTTAACCACTCGGCCACGGGGCCAGCCCCTGACTAGAATATTTCTGAAGTCCCTTGTTTTCTGACAGTGCCTGACTCTAACATTCTTTCAAGTCCCATCTTTGTGATCTCTAACACAGAAACCGCTCTGTATGTAAAAGTATAAAGAAATAACTTCCCTCATTAAACAGGTTAATTGGGTAACTAGTTTTCAGACAAGTTTTTTATATATTCAAAGCTTTTCATTTTGATATTTTGCTTTATGTGAATAAAAATATTCTTTCAACTCAAACATGCATAAGGACATAAAAATTAAACCAATTAGGCCAGAGCTTCATCCTGTATATTTCTTTGGGAAAATTGGGTCCTAACATTTGGGTTTAAAAAAACAAAAGAAACAAAACCCCTCCATAACACAGAGGTATCTCAGGAAGCTCATTTTTGTTCTGCAGGTAGAAGGTGCTGGGAAAAAACAATGCTCAAACAAGAGTCACAGATGTGAATCTCCTCTCTCTCTCTACCTTTAAATGTCATTTTCCTAGTCTGCTCAAACTAATTTTTCCTGGTGATTCACATTAATCTCCCTTGTTTGGTAGAGAAATCTTCCCTATAACCTTTACCCAAGCAGTCATTCATCTTGCAGCGTCAGATGAGTCACTGGCACAGAAAACAAGTGCTCCACCATCTGCCTGGCCACACAAGTCACCGTCTCCTCCCCAGGCACCCGTGCACGCTGGGAGGGCTTTGAGGACCACACTGATCGGAAGCAAGAACTGCTTCTCCTGGTCCCCAGTGACGTCCTGGCCGATCAGCAGAGCCAGCTGTGGGGCTGCTCAGACTTGTCTCATCTGCCCTGTGAGCACCAAATCCTTCTCACTCCCCACCTTCTCATTGTTCCAATCCAGAATGGGGCTGCTCTTAAGACTGTGTTGGATTAAGCAGTATCTACTGACAGGTGCCCAAGACCGTGACGAAAGGGGATCCTTCAGCACACATCCTGTTAAAGGGGCAGTTTACCCCATATGTATATTCAGACTCATTCTGTTCTTTTTTAAAAACTAAATACAAATTATAATGATGTGCTATGAAGACACTACATTGCTTATATGCCACACAGGTATTTGTTTTTCTTTACCAAGAAAACATACCTTACATAGTTTTGGTAAAAAAGAATACTTATCACCTCAAGGAGGAAGAGGGAAATCAATAGCATTTCTTCCATTTCTGCACGCTGAGCTCAGATGTTCAGATATTCACCTAACTTGGAAATTTAGCTTCCAACATCTACCACCCAGTATCGCCATTTTTCTTGGTCGTCTTCTTTTGCATTCTTCATAAATATGATAAAAGCCACAAAGCTTTTAAAGTGGAATTAAACATTCAGCTATAAACTATTAGGCTGATCACCCACTGGGCTAAACTTGCATTCATTATTGGGATTTCATAACATCAGAAAATGGTCCTCAATGAAGTTACACATTTTCACATAGTTATCTCCACTCCTAAATTACTAAATTTAGTTCACCATTCTCCTGTCTCTTGTTTATAACAACGTGCGCCACTTTGTTTGGTTTTCCCTTCCTTCCATTTTGTGTTATTTTTATAAGGCATAAAATCTTTGTGGGAATAGAAACTGCATGTCTTTATATCAGACGAGGAAAAAAAAGCAAGAATTACTAATTTACTAACTAATAGGTTGGATGAGTTGATCCTTAATCACCCAACTACTGGCAGTCTAATTGTATATTATTCTTTATTTTGTTGGCCAGGGCTTGTTTTGAATCCTTGGAGGCAAGTATGTGCTTTAGTGTTGAGGGATGGCCTCTCTCCCATTTAAATGTACATGATGCCACTACTTGATTTATTTCAGAAAAACAACAAAAACAGAGACATTTCCTCCCAAGGCACAGATTCAGACCTTTGGTCACAGAATGGTCCCTGTTAGAGCCTTAGAGTTGATTCCAGATGGTGATTCATATTCAACCAAGATTTGATAAGCTCATCCCCCTCTTCTTACCCTCAGTCTTATGAGCCAAGCACTTTACAAGAATATCCTCAATCCCTAAACAGTCCTCCTTATGAAGTAATAAAGATAGATTTGTCTTAGAATGAAGAAACAGAGAAAATAAGTAACTTGCTAAAAGTCATCTGTAAATTCAAATATCACTTTCCATTTGTGTTCCAGTCCTGTTCATGTTTCCTTCAGTTTCCAACATTCAGAAAATCCCATGAAATTATGGTGTCCAGTGTACCCTGCCATAATAAATCTGCTTGTTTTTCAACATTACAGAGCTTTTAGAATAGATATCACACACCTTTTATACTGCGCTAGAGCAAGGTAAAGACAGAACTGAAAAAACGGTAATAGATCACATTTAATTAAAATCATATTATAGGAGTCATATATGGTAGCAAGGTTGGGAAAGGGAGGAAGGCCCCTGAAAGTCCTTACCTCTAAAAATTGCTTCCCCACGCAAAACTCTTCAGCCTCTCTCTGATCTTGCTAACTTACACAAAACTAATAATGTAAGGCAAAATATAGTAGCAAGCAAAAGAGATTTGCAGAAACACTAAAGGAATCCCAATATCTAAAGAGAGAAATCGGAAGAAGGGAGAGAAGCAGTTTCTTTCTTAGAAAATGTGCAATTTTCAAATTTCAAATTTCAAAAGGAGTCAGATGAAAATGCATTTTGCAATTGTGCATCCCTGAGGGGTGCTTTTTGTCTGTTTATTTAAATTGTTTTATCTGTGGAATATTACACACAAGAGTATACCTCTTTTGTTTGTTTTATAATAAGCACAATATGAAATTCTAGAGCCAGAAAGAAAAGACTACAGTGAAATTTTAAATGTGCTAGAAGTGAAAAAACTCAGATGGGAGAAATGTTGTTATTTCTCTGGAGATTATTGTAAATTAACTGGCAGTACACTTTTCCAGTCTCACTTCTCTGTTGGATCCCTGCATATAAGAGAGGAAAGGGAGAAACACTTGTTCTGATATGTTGAATTCAGGGCTGGTGCCGAGCAAGAGTCATATTTCTAGTGACACTGCAAAGGGTAACTTCACAAATTAAGCTAAAAAAAAAAAAAAGGATGGGCTAATGGAGAAAGACACAATCCTACCACTTATTCACCAACAGATCAATGTATAGTTTCTTTAAAAAGTTCACTTTAGTGTCATCATCACTTGTCGCTTTAAAATTAATACAAAGAAAGCCCATATTCTCAATCTCTTTCCTTTCTGAAGAAGGGAAGAAACATCAAAAGCAGTCTAAAACCTTGAAGTTCAGAGGCAGGGTCATGCCTGCTTCCCTCCACTCCAGCTCTGGCACGGCAGAAGGGAAGAGCAGAAGCAGAGCGCTGGGAAAGGTCAGCAGGGCACTGTAGGGGGAGGACGGACTACAAGAAAAGTACCCTACGTCCAGAACACTGGTTTTGCATCAGAATTACCTGGGGAACTTGCTATAAATGTGGAAGCTCAGCTTCAGACACCAGGAGATTGTACCCAGGAAAAACAGACAGGACCTTGGAATCTGCTTCTTAACTGGCACCCCTGGGGATCCCGATGGAGGTCGTCCACAGACCGTACTTGGAGAAAACCTTGCAATGTCATGCCTAAGATGACAGACAATCCTAGGTGAGACAGGTCACACTTGCAGAAGGACAAGTGGTTTCAAATGGTGTGTGATGGGGCCCAGGCGTATTTTTAAAGCCCCCAGGTGATTCCAATGTGCAGCCATGGTTGCGCACTTTGCCTTTATGGGGGGGGGGGCAAGTGGCACACAGGTGAAACCCATTGATGTTGTCTGCTCTGATAACAAAGCTCATTCTTCTCACCCCCAAGACTTGGTCAAAATCCTCTTAGCCCCAGCACACTCCCTAGGATGAAGGAAATTGGGGAAGCACACAGAGCTTGGGCCTTAGAGTAGAGAGACCTGGGTTCTAGTCTTGGCTCAGCCACAAATTGGCTCTGAGCTCTTGACAGGCCTTTATCTATTTTGGTCCTCAGTTTCCCCATCTGTAAAAATGAAATGTTTGCAGTAAAATTCCTTTAGGGTAAATAAAATTCTATAATTCAGAATATCTTAAGCACGATCCTCTTTTTATTCTTCTATGGGCACTTCCCTACTCGTACTGCTTACTCTTGGGAAGAACAAGTCAAAATGGCAGGCCTTGAGATACAGGATGACAGATTGTTGTTACTATGACGGTTTACTATTGTTCCTATGAGGATGCAGCGAGTGACATCCTATCACCAAGGCACGGAGGACGGGCCTTGCTGGCATTACTTTTCAGAGGCCAAGTCTTCACTTACACTGTACATAGGGGCATTTTGGGGTTTTTTTGGAGGATGGTACAGAAGTGGGGAGGTTATGCTCTTTTCGTTGGTAGAGAGAGAAAAATATCTAGCTGAGAGAGAACCAGGCTGAAGCATCAGGAAGCAGAGGCTTCTTGTCCGAACCCTTGCAACAGACCACTCAATCGACCTCCAACTGTCATTTACCTTTAGTACGCCCAAGTTTTCCTAGTGGACAACATGGAAAGGGGTGCTTAACCTCCCACTTGTGCCAAAGACTAGCAATTTGATATGGCAACTTCTCTCTTCTCACTACCTCCTATTGGATTCACTGTCAGGGATATACCTTGGGCACTGACACCTGGTGATATACTATTTCATTTTATTCAAGTCTGATGAGCAAGAGCCCATTTCCTTGGGAGCAAGAAGAATGAATGGCAATGTACTCCTTCTCCTCAAGAGAGTACCAGGCACAGAGCAGATGTGTGCTTATGGTCCTCGTAAAGCCCTCCTTGCTGGCCTGCTGCTATTCTTACTTCCCCCACACTTGTAGGTGGGAATGGAGGATGCACCTCTCTTTTCCTCACAGTTCTCGACCCTTGATTGGAACACAGACCATCTAGTGAAGCGCAGCAGCACGGACTCTTGAGACTATAGCTCCATACTAAAATATCGGCTGGGCACTTTGTTGCTGGCTAACCTTAGGCTAGTTTTTTACTTTCTAAGACTCTGTTGTTTCACCTGTAAAATAATCATAACCATCTCTAGAGTTTTAGAGAGAATGAAATTAGAGAGTATACAAAGCTTGTAGCACTCAGAAAATAGCCAACAAATGGTAGCTCCTTTTCCTCTTCCAAGTGCTTTGAAATCCACAGCTGGGAGATTTCCACATACGGAGTTATACTCCTGGCCCCAGCAGAAGGAAACAAATGGATGAACAAATGAAGCCTGTATGCGGCTTTCTACAGGTCATCAAGAACTATAGAAAGCCCACTAATTCATTTATCAAAGATTCCTGGAAGGCTGCAGTAATGGCTTTGGGCTGCTACTCACTTAGGCACATTCAGACTGATGACCGAGGGGTCAATACCCCTCTCTCAATTACCAGTCCCCCTGAGGCTTCCTGGCCTGCCAGTGAGCTCCTACTCTCTCACGGCCAGTAGGAGCCAGAAAGCACTTTCAAAACAGGGGAACGGGCAGAGCTAACTGCTCACTCTGAGAGGTGAAATGCTTACTAAAGGAGCCATATCAGAGACTGGATAGATCAATTTTGTTTGCTCTTTTGTTCGAACTCTCCAATGGAAAAGGCATGTGGAAAACTGTTTATATTCCTCACGAGGACTAGAACAACAGAACCGGAAAAGGACATAGATACTAACAAACGGGCTGAAGGTAACAGCAGCCACATTTATGCAGAAGTAAATGTCCTGACAGTGTTTGCACTTTATCAGAGGTTCCAACAAGAGATTCTAAGCAGAGTGACCAAGGAAATAGACAAGGTCCAAAGAGGCAAGCTTCTCCGAAGGAGAGAGAGTGGGCAAGATTCAGATCCAGGACCTCCTATGAATGAATGGATGCTCTGCAATGAAAAAATGTACCACAGGGGCTGGCCCCGTGGCTGAGTGGTTGGGTTCGCGCACTCCGCTGCAGGTGGCCCAGTGTTTCGTTGGTTCGAATCCCGGGCGCAGACATGGCACTGCTCATCAAGCCACGCTGAGGCAGCGTCCCACATGCCACAACTAGAAGGACCCACAATGAAGAACACACAGCTATGTACTGGGGGGCTTTGGGGAGAAAAAGGAAAAAATAAAATCTTTAAAAAAACAAAATGTACCATAAAAAGAAGTGCTAGGGCCTAGCTTCTAGGTCTGGCACCCTACTAATAAGGTATGGTATCTCTAGGCAGAGCAAACTTCCAGAGCCCAGTTCCTCACTTGTTAAAAAAAAAGAAAATGTGGGGGAGGGAGGCCTCAAAAGGTATAAACTTCCAGTTTTAAGATGAGTAGGTTCTGGGGACCTAATGTACAGCATGGTGTCTGTAGTTAACAATACCGTACCGTCTATTTGAGAGTTGCTAAGAGGAGATTTTAAAAGTTCTCACCACACACACAAAAAAACTTGTAACTATGTGAGGTGCTGGATGTGTTCACTAACCTTATTATGGTCATTTTACCATATATACATATATAAAATCACCATGTTGTACACAGTAAACTTATACAATGTTATAATATGTGTCAATTATATCTCAATAAAGCGGGGGTGGGGGGAGTCATCATAAAAAAGGGGAAGGGACAGTACTGCTCCAGCTATAAGAACAATGTCTTCTCTCTGTGTAACAGTTTATAAAGCGATTCCACATACATTCTACTGTATTACTGTGAGAAAAGCTCTATTAGCCTCTCCTTTAAGAAGCTGAGGCTCAGAAAGGTTAAGCGACTTGCCCCAAATCACACTGCTACAAGTGGCTGAGCTCAGACTGGAACTCATAACTATTAATTCAAAATGTGGGTTTTCTCTATTATACCCAATCACAAGATACAAAGAGCGCGCCTGCTAAGACACCTGATGGTCCATGTTACTGACAACTACCTTGAGAGAGAAAACCACCTGGCATGAGGGTCCTGGATAGGTCCTGGATGTGGCACTTGAATATGGGAGTCAAAACTGGAAACACACACGGGGCCGGCCCAGTGGCACAGTGGTTAAGTGTGCTCATTCCACTTTGGCGGCCCGGGGTTCACCAGCTCAGATCCCGAGTGCGGACATGGCACGGCTTGTCAAGCTATGCTGTGGTAGGTGTCACACACATAAAGTGGAGGAAGATGGGCAGGGATGTTAGCTCAGGGCCAGTCTTCCTCAGCAAAAAGAGGAGGATTAGCAGCAGATGTTAGCTCAGGGCTGATCTTCCTAAACAAAACAAAACAAAACAAAAACTGGAAACACACACACTCAAGAAAAAGCTCTGCAGCAGCATGAGTGACTCTCAAGCATGAGGCAGAAACTGAGTCAACAGAAGGCAAGGAGCTAGAGTAGAGGAGTTCACAGTGTCAGGTGCAGTAGTGGCAGGGAGAGGGAACTAAATGACCCAAAGGCAGAGGACGGACCAACTCTGCCTGCTGCTGAGGGAGGCCAGTCCCTAGGGCGAAACAAATCGTCCCAGTTCCTCGAGTGTGTTCCATCTACGTGAGGCCTCGCTGGCTAACAGCAGGTCCCGTCCTGCCTTCCTTAGCCCCGCCCACACCCCTCCACAATAGAATCACCTGTGAGTGCTTTTAAACACAGGCACCTGGGCCCCACTCCAGACCCTGCAGATCAGCATCTCCAAGAAGCATGAGGATGGTGCCTGCTCTGGCTGAGAACGACAGGCCATGGTAATTCGAATAAGACTGAGGAGAAAGCAGCTGCCAGACTGGATCAGGAAGCAACAGGAATTGAACTGTCTCTGTCTCATCTAGTCTGCCCATCATCTCCAAGTGGTTCCTTGGAGCAACCACTTTGCAGCAAGAATGTGCAGAGGTAGTGAGATAACTACCATCTGCAGGCAACAAGAGGAAAACACCAGTGACCTTAAGCCATGCCGACTTTCTACATCCACTGAGTTAAAGACAACAAAACAGAGCAGTTAAAGTTGGGTTGAGGTGAAGGAACCAGAAAATTCATTTCACCACAACAAAAAACAAATTCAAAGTATCAATTCCATTTTTGCTGCATGGAAAAATGTTTACATAATCCCATCTTCAAAAATGTAACCAAAACAAAAATGTTAAAAACCAAACACAAACACAAAGTAAGCAATGTGACACTAAGTGTTCTCGTGACAGAAACCCAAAATTAGTGTCACAGAACTCAAAATGTAACAATGTGACACCAAAAAGGAGAGTCTGACGGGCGGGAATAAAGGAAGTACAGATATAGAAACGGTTTTCGAATGCTTTAAGAAACATCACACACAAGGAGCCATTAGCTCAAATTTGGAAATGCTTTCTGTGAGAGTTCTCAAAGGACTTTCCAAAGTTGTCCCCAGATTACATAAATGTCTTTTTCAGCTCCTATCGCGTCAGCTGGCTGAGAGCTGCAGGCATTTGCGGGCGCATCACAGTGAACTCAGCAGGACAGTATGCAGACTACAGATGGCAGACTACCATCTGGGTGCAGCTCAGCTGGGCAAATGAATGTACTCTCAGCAATGAAAGGAAGAAATTCTGAGTAGGCTGGTCCTCAATGGGGCCGAACATTTATTTCTCTGTGCCATGAGAACAGACCTAATGAGTGTGCTGAAACTGGAAAAATCAAAAGGCCATGTTAGCATACGTAAATTAGCACTAACATCCTGAACTACGGCTCCTGAACTCCCCATGACGCTCCGTAGATAGTAGTGAGCGAACAAGCATAGTCAATAACGATTAGGCAGTGTTATGCACGTCTGTCACTGTAGTCACATGAGCATTTGCACAAGAATTTTCTGAGCCCAGATCTTTAGGATGGATCTGACCATAGAAAGCTGTAGTCCCACCCCATATTCTAAACATATTTTATTATTTTAGAGGGGTGTGGCAGGTAGAATCTACCACGGCTAAATGGAAAAAGAAAACATGACCCTCTCCAGAAAACAAACTGCATTTTTTTGCTGACATCAACAACGTCAGAGTGGAAACAAAGAATAAACCAGAGACCCACTGGCTTCTGTTTCATTAGAAACACAGGAAGACAGGATCTGCCAATGAGAAGAAAACATTTTTCCTTCTCTGCAAAAGTCTTCCATGCAAATCAATGCTTCTTTTTTCTTTTCTATTCTTCTTTTTTTTTTCCAATACATACCATCCAGTTTTGTAGCTGGAGGGGTACACATATTGGACTGAGACACATGATAAAAGAGATGACAGATAAAGGACAAAAATACCCCAAATAACTCCTAGGGTATTTAGCCCATATGCATTAAATATCCTTGTTAAATATCAATCCACAGGGGTGGAACACTGAGACAGCTATTGTTTCTGGGCCAACCATCATCCTTTCACCCCACCTAGTAACCATGCTGGGGCAGAACCAGAATTCAAATCCAGGTGTTTTACCTCCTGCTTTAAAAATCTCTTCAAAGGGCGCCGGCCTGTAGTGTAGTGGTTAAGTTCACATGCTGCTTTGGCAGCCAAGGGTTTGCAGGTTCAGATCCTGGGCACAGACCTACACACCGCTCATCAAGCCATGTTGTGGTGGCTTCCCACACAGAAGAACTAGAAGGACTTACAACTAGGACATATAACTATGTACTGGAGTTTTGAGGAGGGAAAAAAAAGAGGTAGATTGGCAACAGAGGTCAGCTCAGGGCCAATCTTCCTCACCAAAAAAAAGCATTAAAAAAACAAGTAAAACCTCTTCACAAAAGCCCTCACAATCAGAGGGCCTGTGGCATGTTTACCAAGCCCTTCCTCATCTGTTAGTTGATTTAAAACAACTCGAGACAAACAAGGCAGGAACCCTCGAACCCATTTCACAGATGAGAAAGCTGAAGGGAGCCGAGTTCTAGAAGGTCACACAGCCAATATGGAATGGAGCAGAGCCAGGCTTTCGACTCTCAGTCCATCTACTTGTCAGGTAAAAACAAAACCCCCAAAACTCCAGCACTTGATTCACAAGGAGAATGAGAGAAGAAAAAAATTAACAAACGTACACAAATCCTACCCCCTCCTTTAACCTTGCGGTGCTTTAACCCAGAAGCATGTGGGGGAGGCAAAGGCAATGACTCCCTGCTCATGTAAGGTCTGAATCACAGACTCAGGGTTCGGGTTTGGAAGTTTCCCACACGTTCTGCCCCAATCTGCTTCTCTGCAAGACGCATCAGCTGTCGTACGTGGAGCCTTGAACACGACAACCAGGGAACGTGAGGGCCTGGGTCCCACCGCAGGGAATGTGATGGCTGGCGGGAGGGTGAAATCCTCTTCTGTGGAGATACTGAACCATAGTTTTAAATGGGAGTGGGGAGCCCTAGTCCATGGGAACAAATCGAAGCAGCAGCACAATGTGGTGAAAACAGCGTTTGAAACTGAGCATATGAGGTTCACCAGCTTGGCTCCCTATTAGCTGTGTGCTCTTGAGCAAGATACTAATCTCCTGGCTTTACTGCCTTCATTTGTAAAATAAACAGATTTGACTAGATGATTTCTAGACCTCTTTCAACTCTAAAAATATTCTATAAGAGAGATGAGAAAGACCAAGAGATGAAGTAGCGGAGAGAGAAAGAAAAAAAAGAGATGTGAAAGCAGGGAAGGAAGAGCATGTGGTGTTAGGTGGGAAGCTGGTCCACTGAGTAGTTTGGGGCCTCCAGAACTGAGAGTTACCCTACTCTGTGTGGAGCCCACTGCCCCTCCTGAACGAAAACCCAATACAAAACCTAAGGCTCAAAAGAGGAGACAGGAACTAACTCTCAGTTAACATCAACTACGCACCACATTAGAAGCTTGAGTCTGTCTCAGTTCAGTAACTTTCCGCTGTTACAGAGTATCTCAAACTGGCACTGCCATGGTCCTTTTTTATTTGGTCATTAGAAAGAGATAACTGGAGTCAATATTCTTGCCTTCATTTTGGTGACGAGGAACCCATGGTTTGGAGGGATCAAGAGGCCTTAAAAGGTGGTCACAAGGCCAGTGATTAGTACAGTTGGACTTGCACAAAGATGATTTTACCAGTGCACTTCCTAATATTCCTTGATGCCCCTTTTCTACCTCCTTTATCCTCATATATGGATATCAGCAGAATCCCTCAGCATAAAACTGGTAACTGATCTCCGGTCTAGAAGCCAAGTTTAGAAAAGTGGTGTGCTATGTATTTAACTGTCATTGTAATTCCCAAAAGCCCTGGGCATTTTGTGCACAGAGTCTAGGTGTGATAACGGTTATGGCATCTTTTGACAATTAAGTCTTCACAAACCCGCACTACTGCTGGAAGGAGTTCTCGACATACAGTCCACCACGACAGACAGGAGTCAATCATGTCAGCACTCTCAGCATTGGGACTGGAGGTTTCTTAGAGTGTATTCATGCACTATAATTTAGTCACTCTAATGGACTCTTCTAGCTTTGAACTGTAATTATTTATCCACGTCAATAAAAGGCAAAGAAAAGCAGGAGAGAGGTTCATAAACACTCATCAGAGATTCTGTTTAAGAATGAAAATTCATAATAAAACAATAAAAATTATCTAGTTACTTAAAATTTATAACAATTATTTATTAGGAGCTGGGAAGAGTACCAAAAGTGAATTTAATTTTCTACATCAGAATTCAACCACATTGCAATTTTTATTGAAATTTAAAAGCAAACAAGCAAGGATATGCGAATTTGTCAATCGGTCCACTGTTCTTAGATATTAACAGCATTGTTGCACTGAAAGTAACCCAGAATACACGTAGCCTAACAGTCACTGGTTTGTCTAAGAATGGGTGAATGAATATGTGTGTTTATGGGATCACTTTTCTCAAATAACGTATAACAACATGTTATTTTTCCAGGCAACAAACAGGTTTAGACTATGTATGCATGTATATGCACACAGAAAATGCGTCATATCTGGAGGCAGCGTTGGACAGCAGAAGAGGACAGAGGTTTTGGGTCAGACAATCTGGGGCTATAAGACGCGGAGTAGGTTATTACATCTCGGCGGACTCAATTACCTCGTTTGTAAAACTGGGAATGACATGTACCTGAAACGGTTGTTGGCAGGAATAAATAATCCTACCACTCAATAAAAGGTAGCTACTAGTATTAGAGATCTACAGATCAACAAAAACAACGTTTCCCTACCATTTATGGCTTTTCTCCCTGCTTTTAAGTTTTTATAAATCTCTCTATGGTCTACGCCATCATTGTTTCTGGATTTTTTTCCATAGAAAGATTGATGTATGCTTATTAACTGAATTTGAAAATTTACTATTGGGTGGGGGGGACCTTGTTTGGTTCTTGATTTTTAAATTATGCCAGACCTTTCTGAGAACAGGGACTTCTATCTCAAAGTGTGCGGACTGTGAATGTACAACTAATGTACTGGTTCAGTTTTTCAGACTGGAAGATTTACCAGAAGTTTAAAAAATAGTGTTTTTAAAAAAAATGCAACTTAATTCATTCTGTTCTGAGACACATCTATACGATGATATGTGGGGAACCCCAGGAATCAAGATTCACGATTACAGCTCATCTTCTTCTAAGAGACTTTGCATCTTACGTTCCACATTTTGCAATTGGTTAATTATAATCCAATTTGATTGATCACACTGTCAAAGTAGAAAGACCTAAGATCCGATCCTGCAATTATACAGTGTTCCAGGGGTTCAATAATCTATCTGGCAAATAATTATTTTTCTACTTATGTTACCAAATAGAACAAAAGGGAAAACAAACAAAATGATACTGCGACTCCATATTTTTAGACGCCATAGACAAAACTATAAATTTCATTTGTATTTGTCTGTTAATCTTTCCTTTTTGAAAAATGGCTTAATTATTATCAGTCTATTTGCAAAAACAATTGAATCCAAACATTTGAAAGATTTCATGTGAAACTGCTTAAGGTATACCAACTGCAATAAAACTGGTGGCGTCCGCCCTCCGCATGGATATTCATTATCAATCCTGACTTGGGAATATAATTATGAACACTTAGTAAGATCCGCTTTTGGCAAATTGAAAGGCTAAATATTTTAAGTACCGTTCCCCTTTCTATAACACAAATGATTGTCTGAAGAGAAAAAAAGCCTACTCTCAAATACAGGACCACAAGAGAATTTAACTAGAGAGAAGCAGAAAAGATCTACAAATAAGCTGGGGGGAAAATGAAACACATTCACACATACCTCCTGTATTAAACATTTCCTGCGCGCCTGTCTTGTTTTAGGCGCTGAGAATACACAAATAAGTAGACACATTCCTTAACCTCCAGACGTTCATAGACAGGAAGGAAAAAGCATGGCGTGAATCACACCAGTACAGAGGGATATGCTTTAGGAGGGTAAGGCCTCAGATGCTGGAATCAAGACAAATTTAGGTTCAAACGACTTATTAGGGAACTCATCACCTAACTTCTTGCTTCAGTGTCCACATCTGTAGAATAGGGTAAGAGCTGCTACCACCCAAGACTGTTGCAAAGATTAAATAAAGTATGCAAAAGGAAGTACTCAATAAATGCTATGGCGAGGCAACTGAAACACATCTAAATTGGACCAGAGAACTTCCTGGAGACGCTGATCCTGGAACTGAGGCCTAAAGACTAAAAAAGAAGTCTCCCTCTCTTTCTCTCTTGCCCCATCACGCTCCTTCCAGTTGGGGCTCACCCTCCACGGCTCTGTGCTCAGCCCCGGAGATGCTGAGATGCGTTACACAGGATTTGTTCATGAACGTACTAGTGTACTAAGGCTTTCAAATGCTGCTAAAGCCAAGTAGGGCAGATGAAGGAAAAAAAATCTTCTGTCATGTGTACATCATTCAAGCTAAAATGGCCACCATGGCATTCAAGCTAAAATACCAAAACCAATTACTGATTTGGTAGAAGAGTTACCCATCAGAGTATGGATACTCTTGAGGAAACTATATATGTATATATGCAAAAGGCTGCCGTCCCTATTCTCATGAAAATCACAGAAATAACAATTTGAAAAGAGACAGAGGGTAGGGATAGAGGACGACATAGACTAGAAACCAAGGGATTACAAATGCAAATGGCTACTGGAGCCAGGAAGATAAATTAATAACAGAAGCGAGCTTGGACTGTTACACTATGGAGAGGATATGACTGTGGCAAAATGACAACAAAAGTTGCCCTTTAAGAAAAGCAGCCACTAATTAATTGGCGTTAGCTGGCTTTTGCCACTCAGGAAAGAGAGTTCAGTGTTATCAGATTGTCTGCTTTATCAAAACAAGCCAGAAATCCAATACTTCTGTGAAGTTTCCTGAAATTTAAATGACAGCAACTAGGTCAAATTTGGTGGAACACACAAATCATCTGTGGACTGGATGCCGTAAGGGGGCCACTAGTTTGTGAGCTCTGCAGTAACTCCTGTAGGAGAGAAGACAACTGTAGCCATGCAGGCTAGAGCAGCAGGGACCGCTTTGCAGAGAACATGCAATCTGGGATTAGCTTTAAAAGATGGCAGGATGCCGACGGCTGGATAAGAGTAGAATGGCCAACGCAAGAATGTGTGGGAATAGTGTTTGGGAGCTGAGAGAGGAGACGAGCCTCGTAAGAACAGAAAGTCGTAGGTGAGACTAGATAGAAGAGGAAGAGTCAGAGAGTAGGGGCCCTTAAAACTAGGCAGAGGAATTCAGATCTGCTTTGACGGACAAAGTAGAACCACTGTCAGCAGCTGCAAGATAAACTCCCACAAAGACGAAAGGCCTAACAAAATGGTGCCACGTCTCAAGAGAAACCCATGTTTGGATGGAAGGCAAAGTTCTCCTGAGCATATCAGTATGAAGAGCTTCAGGACAGGCAGAAATTCATCCGACACAGGAAATCAGCAGAAACCATGAGGAACTAGTCTGGACACCTCACGAGTGGCTTTCTCTCTGACTCTATCGACAACAACCTTGTGGCAGACTGAGCATGTGATGGGGACAGCTCTGTAAGGCTCAGCACCATCTCGTCATCCCTAAACTCCCAGCACAGTGACAAGCAGGACAGAGGTTCTCATGAACAGGACCCATCCCTGGAAAGGGACTGAGGTGGCCAATTGAATAGCAGTGTTTCTTGAAAGTTTTGGGGAGCCTAAAGAGTGCCTCTAAAAAAAAAATTCTATACATAAGACTCAGAAATTTAGTAATCATAATCCGAGATCTCAAAATAGTGGAGCAATGAGAGTAGAAAAACGAAAAGTGGGCAAACAAGTATCCTAAAAACAGCCAGACCCCATAAACTGTATATATAATCGGATTTAAGTGATTATAGTCTAATTCAGCCCACAGGGTGTGAGGTTCAAGTGAGGGCCAGAAAGGCAAAAACATGAGCCAACTGTGATAGCTAAACTTTTCCCTAAAGGTGGTGGGGAGCTCAAGAAAGATTTCAGGCAGGGTAAGGCGCCGTGTTCATGAAAAGCAAGCACTACAGAAGCTGGGCTGAGAATAAACAGGAAGGGGATGAGCTGGATGCATGCAGACAAACGTCACCACTCAATAAGACCAATGGCTTCCTTTGGGTATGTTAGGGAACCAGCAACAGTGAAGCACGGTGACCATACCTAGACTGAGATGCAGATATAGACTGAGACTAACATGCAGCCACCGGGAGGGAGGGGTAATTAGGAACACACTTATAAGTATCTCAGCAACCACTGACAGAGCATGACAGCTTTGCAAAGAAGAAGAAAACATCCTTCCCGATATCCCTTCCCCCCAATAAAGTGTGATCTCCTTAGGAGGTAATGAAACTGATCATTCCTTCCCACTCCCTTTACCCACTCATCATAAGTGGGTGGCTGCCCACAAAGACTGGTCCTAAAGCCTGTGAAAGAGAACTGGAAAAGCTCCCTAAGCCACACTCTAGTCAAGACCTAGAAAAGTAAAAACCAGTCTCTAAAAACGATGGTCCTAGTGCTTCCTTAACATTTGAGTCTTCCTTGACTACAAAATTTAGAGTGAATTACTTCAGGAAACACTAGACCAAAAACAAAAGGAAGGCTTGGCAACCCACACTCATCTTTCCACAGGAAGCATGGAGGGAAGATTAGCAAAAGAGATACTAGGACATACCAGTAATGACTTTAAACAGTCCATCATCCTTACAGAACATCCAGAAACATGTGCAAATAAAAATAGAATACTCAAGGAGTTTCAAACCATTAAGTTAAAAAAACAACTGACTCGGTGCCAGCCTGTGAGCACTAGCGAACATGGAATCTCATGAATGAAGAGAACTTTATGCACATTGGCCAAAACAAAATGATGTTATCATTAGAGTCATTTCTGGTGGTCTAAATAAAATCAAGGAAAAATGTAATTATTATCATATTTATCCATTCAAAAGCCATCTTTTTAAAAAAATTTGTTTTTATTACTGAAGTGAAGAGAGTCATCATATGTGTAGCAGCTAAAATACCCAGCCAATTGTAACCCTGACATCTTCGGAAAATTAAACAAACACAACAGGTTGGTTTTGTCTTTCTGAAAGCTCTGGGAAAGCAGCCACATTCAGTGTCAATCTGGCATTCAAATTTAGTTGGAATAAAGCTGATATCAGTTTTTATCTTCCATAGGTAATAGCCAGACTGTCTTTAAAAACATGAAATATTTGTTTATGCACACCACAGGGGAAGGCGTGCTGCCTCTGGTTTCTGCTCTAACTTTATGATGTTCTCTCCCTGCTGAGTACCAACAATGCTCCAAATATCGATTGAAAAGAAACAAAAACAAAATAGGTAGCCAAGGCCTTAGTAGCACAGATATAACAAATAATTCAGGACCTATCCTAAACGAGGAAATCCCTGGCTGCTAACGGCAGGTTCCTGAAATATCTCTTCTTTTTAGCCATTGGTTACTGAGCACCCACTGTGTGCCAGGTGTGGAACTGGAAGATAACGTGTGTGATCTCTCTCACTCCTCACAGGAAATTTCCCAGGTAGAATTACTCTCTTTCCAGATGAGGAAAACAAGGCTCAGAGAAGCACAGTAATTTGCTCTAGGTCTCAGAGCATCAAAGGACAGCGCAAGTTTTGGAAACCAAGACCACCCGAGGTACAGTGCACTACTACTTATACGACACTAACGATGAGCTTTGGTGAAAATGGGGCCGTAATAAAAAGGTGCCACAAAACAAACTGACAAAGTTATTCTCAATTAACTAAAAACAAGGCTGGCATTCATTTTACTGATGTTCATCTCACCTTGTGCATGAGATTCTATTTCTGTTCACAGTTTAAACCTATCGCTTACTTTGATATCTAGAAAAACACCATTTAGAAAATTGAGAGTCACAGCAGGTAGAAGAATCTCTCATGTGATGGTGTCTGGAGGCCAGAATCCCTGAGGTTTTAATCCTGCTTGAGCAAGATACTTAATACCGCGGGCTTCGGTTTTCTCCTCTGTAAACTGAGGGTTGCTACAAGGATTTAAACGAGTTACAGAAAGTAAAGCAGTAAGAACAGTGCCTGACACCCAGCAAATGCTCAGTATGGGTTCACTGCCATCACCCTCAAGCTCTCTTTCACACTTGGACTGAAGTGGATGATCAAGATTCAGAGCATCCAACACATCTACTGAGCTAAACAAAGTATTCGACCGTCCAAAGGAATGCACGAATGAGCAAACACCCTTACTGGCTCTGTGCTCATCGTTATGAAACGATACGGAAGCACAAGTCCGTGCTCTCAGGGAACATTAGCCCAGGCACCAGTTTATTAACAAGGTAAGATATACTAACACTGTGAGGAAACAGCTCAAGAGAGCACAGACCTTCATGCCAAAGGGACTGTGCTACAGATGAAAGGAGGGCTGAAGGAGGTAAATAAGGATGGAGTACAATTTGAGGGATGAAGGCCAGCCTGGAGGGAGCCCTTGAAGGGAGCTGATCAGAGAAGAGGAGGGAGTGCCTTCCTGGTAATGAGGCCCCAAGGAACAAAACGGAGAAACAGAGGTGAGTGTGTCATGACAGGGAACTCGGAGGCTGGTAAGTAGAATTATTTGATTCTAATTGAACAAAGTTGGAATGCATAAGCACCAAGAGGTCAGGAACTGAGCCTCACACATTTTTGTGTATTCCCTGCTGAAGGCACAGTACCTAGACAGGCACTGGTTAGGTGAACTAGAGGGATGGAAGGACCACATGAAGGATGCTGGGGAATAATAACAGATAAGAAAGGGTAGGGGAGGTCACTTTAGATTAGGAAGACCTTGAACAAATGGAACAAGTGCCAACATAGAGGGTGATCTTCAGTCACACCTTCCTCTGAAGAATACTGCTGAATGTCTTATCCTATGTATTCATCCATCCATATCTATCAATCAATATATCAATCTACCTATCCATCCATCCATCCATCCATCCATCCCTCCCTCCCCATCCATCCATCCATCCTCCATCCCTCCATCTATCTATCCATCCATCTACCCATCTTTGAGAAGGGAGTTAAACTGATTTGGGGGGAGGCCTAGTTAGGCTAATTTTTCCCAGCCCAAGGGAAAAACAGTTCCATGCAGTAATGGGGATATAAACTCTGAGTCAGGGAGTAAAGCGCAGCATTGTGGGAAAATCCCCCAAATCCTCTGTACTTGAGTTTCCCTTCTTCAAACTAGGAAGAAGGCCTTCCTCACAAGGTTGGTGTGCAAGAACCAGAGCTAGAATATGTCAGGGGCCATAATCATGTCATAGTTTACAAAGCATTATTAGCTATTTGTGTCCTTTAATAGAGTAAACTCCTACAGGGCCATGTCTGGGACTTGTTAACTTTGTACCCCTAGCCCTTTGCACTCAGGCCAGCATACAGGAGGGACGCAGGAAAGTTTTGATAAATTGATCTGACGTTTCCCTCAAACTTCAAACATGCACTCTGTTGCCCCATTGGTCCCTGCAATAACCTTCCTCCCGTCCAGGCCCCTCTCCCCGGAATGCTCTAAACATAGTCAATCAACCATCAAGCAGGAGAGAGGCACCCCGAAGTGCAGCTTTCAAGCCCTGCTCCAGTTCTCCTCCAACAACACTCCACGGACCTCTGCTCCCTGTGCTGAGCCCCAGCCACACGGATGGCTCAGTCAGCCTCCAGTGG